>NC_085941.1:6717500-7342500 GCF_963556715.1 Cydia fagiglandana
AGCTGTGATTAAAGTCGTTCAAAACACTTGTCCGCGAAGAAATAATCAACGCATCGCTACAAATCGCTTCTTGATGTACGCCACCATTCAGACAGCTGCCTAATTATGTGATTCCAACTGTCATTATTTATTATTAAGAATCCAGCAATATTTAACATCGCTATATAGGCAGTTAATCGGATAGAAGCCAATTATTTAATAAAATATGTATATTTAAAAAATAACAGTTGTACCTTCCTTTTCAGAATAATTATTTGTTATTCAAATAACACAGTCACAGAATCAATCGGAATCAATTCCGAACACGACTGTTCTGCCGATAAGATACACACATATGTGTACTACAAACACTATCTACCTTCTTGTATGTACAGTCGAGTACGAAAATTTGCAAGGTCACTAGGGTGACTGCTATAGTTATGGCCACTAGGTACCTACATAGTAATTGGCCACTCCTAACAAATCAGAAAGAAACAAGCCAAAAGAAGTCTTATTATTAAGAGTTGTTAAGAGATGCGTTTTAATTATGGGCATTTTCACTTAATTGAACACCTTTAACGGCCGGTTAGCAATCGTTACAAAACTGACGGTCAATGTCAAATCCCATACATTTTGTCAGGAATGTAACGGTTAGACGTTACTAAAACACGACTTAAGTCGCGCTTAACTTGTACAAGTTAAATGAAAATGCCCTTATATCTCCATTATTAAAACACACAGTTATCATGCCATGTACAAATTATTATTTTACTTGCGAAATAGGTATACCTAGGTAATGTCGCAAACACTAAATATATAGACGTCTCCGAAAATTTATGAAATGACCATGCGTTTTAAAATGACTAAATAAAATAAAAACATGCATTTATAACTTTTTTGGTTGTATGGGTCAAAACGTGGCATTATCCATAAGGTAAACGTACTGGTGCTCGACGCGATCCCAGTACATGTCATCTTGAAACTTAAGTCAATAGAGGTGACAGTAGGGTGTCATCTATTGGGCATTAGCATGTCGAGCACTAGTACGTTTACCTGTGTAATGAATAAAAAAATTGGGGCTTTTTTAGCGATATTTAAGGTTTTTTCTCTTTCGGTCAAGATTTCGACGAAGCAACTGGCAAATTCGGAGTCAGAGTGTTTCAGGAGGCTTAATATTAAAGAGTATTTGATTTATGATTAATGATTTGCCAGTCGCATAAAGGAGAGCAATTTAGAGTTTTTGACGACTCTAGAAAGTCTATTTTTTTCTTTCCGTAGACTTAGGGTCTCCCCTGATATATCGACGCGCATTCGGCAAAAGCCGATAGGAAAAAGCTTTATGTCCACGCAATAAGAGCGAAAAAGTCGTCGTTCGGCTCGGCTCGCATCGGCCGGCGCCTGCCGACGCGTCGACGGCTTTTTCGCTCTTATTGCGTGGACATAAAGCTTTTTCCTATCGGCTTTTGCCGAATGCGCGTCGATATATGGGGGAGACCCTTAAATGACAGTTCATGTGTTGCTAGTTTTTTACGTCTTATAAATAGTGATGTGCTACAACCGGTACTAACCGAAAATAAACTATTGGGAGGTACTTATATTTGTTGATGAAGTGTCTGTAGCACAATGACTGGATAATCCGTGACGTGCTAAAAGGGGACACTAGGAGAGTTATTAAAAGGGTGAATTAATGTAGTTAAAAATGCCTTCATTTTGAGGTATTTAGAAATTTTGTATCTAGGGTCTATACACAATATTTCTAATATTTTAAAGCGATTTTGCGTTGCGTCAGGTCGGCGATAAGTCAATGTCATTTTTTTCATGTTTGAGTAGATTAGCAGTGAGTAGATTTTATTTATTGTCACGTAAATATTCCTTGCCCGGCAGGGGCTCTCCCAGAGGAAACTCACGGACAATTAAAGTTACTAAATTAAATAAAACTAAATCTTACCAAAAGCTCAAGCAGGTGCTAAACTTATTTTCATCAGCTATTCAGGGCAATAAAGGATATGAAATGAAACGTTAGATTTTGTGACACATCATTTATTACTAATTCGAACACGGGCAGTTATTCTACATGTAAATCATTAAGCTAGCATAAGCACCTTATATTAATAATGTCATACGATAGAGCTGGGTCGTGCCAGAAATGGTTCTAAAATGATTTACAAGCAGACCTATCTAAATTTGTTAGTCCCTAAATTATCATTTGCCATCACATATGATTCTACTAAATTCTTTAACTTTAAATTTGGAAAATGCTTCTAGGATGGAAAGAAAGCGTACACCAACCTCATAACAATGTTCCACCAGTTCAAGCCTGACGTGTCCTCCACCGCTGTGCCGGAGCCGATTTGCAGCAGCAGGAATCTGACCCGACTCCGCAGAGCAACACCGTAGGACTAAGGTCTCAGTTTGAAGGTGACCTCTCCTCCATCCAGCAGAAGAGCGAAATTCTCATGGCGAACTGCTCACCAGACACACTTGAAGTTTTAGGAATATGGACAGACTTCCATACTCTGATATGCGAACTGATTACACATACGTAATAACATAAAAACCCCAGTCAGCTGAAAGAAACAATTCAAGATTAATAACTAGAAGCATGTGCTCTGCTAACCTAAGAGACATTATATGATCTAAGTTTCTCACCAGCTGGAAATTCCTAGAGTGGACTCATCTCACAGCTCTGATACTCCCTCCCAACCACATTGTTTTACCAGCAGACTGGAAACAAAGCGAAATGGTCAAACAAAAATTCAACAAGGAGTTGCACCTGAGGACATCTATATATTATCATATTCTACTTACTGTTTGTGGCAAAATAGCAACAGCATGAGCAGCAATAATAACAGCAGCATCCCGAGCTCATGGATGCAGCGGCTACTGCATAACCAAGCCTCTGATCGATGCTACCAGAGCATGATGTACTTCGCTTCACTGTTCTATGTATAAAAGATGCCCATCCAGGGCGAGAACCAACCGGAAAATGATCTCAAGCCTAATCCCTGGGATGACACAATCAAAATAACAGTAACTAATGAAATTCATGGAATAATTTTATATGTAAGTATAACTCAAAGAAATAAATCATATTCAATTATTTGAACATATTTCAACCTATTGTGTATTTATAAATTAAGTTTTTGATTTACATAAGTATTTCATAATATTATTCCACAAATTTAGGATTTAATTTGAAGTAGCAACACCATCATCTTCAATTTGTTTCTTATTGACTGAATGCCTGTCATGTATATTGTTGCTACATCAAAGACTTCCTTGCCATAGAACAAAACTATACTATATTCGAGACAATCCTAAAAACGTTAAACTGAGCTAACCATACAAAGTGCCGTATCACATTATTGTTTATTTTATATCATGTAGCGAGTAGATTTCATTTATTGTTTATTTGGAATTCAAACTTCAAACTTCAACATTTATTCAGCAAATAGGCCACAGGCACTTTTACACGTCAACATTGAATTTACATACAAGCAAAAATAATAACAATACAATTTTTAAAATACAACTAACTGCAACTACCAATTCAAACTAACGTATTACAATTACTTAGATATGTATATGGTCTCTTAATGTCGAATTACATAAAAAAAGTATAATAATTTAAAATTAATTTAATATTTATCGGTTAGTGTACGGTGATTTAGCTCTTGTAAAGCGATAGCGGGCTTGACAAGAAACACGTGGACAACCGGCCGTTGACTCCAAGATGATGGTTAAACGTGCTTCAAGATAAATTCTCCATTCACTGCACACTACCACATTAGTTTACTGTATAATAGGCTATCGATATTACACTTTAAACAATATTAATGAGCAAAAAACAAAGCAATTGATCCCGACGCGTGCCATCAAGATGGCGCTCGAACCGGCAGTCCCCACTGTTTGTTTTAAGCTGGTCACATTATTTTTACGTTTGACATTTGTGGTTGTCATTTTAGTCTACGGAAAGAAAATATAGACTTTAATAAAGCGATTACTACCGTATTTCTATACGCTAGTTTGTAGTTTTAGAAGTTAGGTACTTTGTAAGACAAACCTGCAAGGTTACTAAACAACTTCACATCACAGCCACTTCAAATTACAAACATCTTCGTCAAAACTTTAAAATATTGTAATTATGCTACCGCTTCTCTATACAAACGTAGTCCCCTTTTTCCAAATACTTGCCAATTCGTTTCCTTGCAATCGCAACTCAAAATGTATTTAAAAAAAGTCACAACTTTTAGTATGGACGCGTTAACATTGTGTTTCTTTGTAGTTGTGGGCGATCTTTATATTGCACAGTATAAAATAATTTATGAACCTTAAACTTATGCCTATTCTTTTCATTCGGGTTGTGAACGTCCCTATCTGAAGCCTTGCTATACGTTTAAATATAGGCGCATGAGCATAACTGGCCGCCTAGCCAAGGTTACAATCGCTATCGCTTCGACAACGAAAAGCATTATGTATCTCTATCACTCTTCCACATTAGTGTGACAGTGACAGTTGCGTTTCGATCGCTACGGAGCGTTAGCGATTGGCATCTTGGCTACGCGGCCTGGTAGTGCTGATATCGATAGAGGTGCGGGCGGGGCGTGATTGGCGTGAAACATAGCAAACCAGCCGGGAGCACATGATTGGCGCGACAGTATTTCGCCAAGAGATAGACTGCGTCCCTCTTTAATTAATACAGTTAAAAAAGACGGATAGTCCATCTCGAGGCGAGATACTGTCGCGCCGATCATGTGCTAGGCCTACAGTGTCTAAATAAAAAAACAAATATAACGGTAGGTGCTCAATTGGCTCAAACAAGACATACCATAGGCTATCGTTCCATAATCTAATGTTTAGTTAATTTTATTTTTATGTGTATTGTTTTTCTTTGTCTTTTCTTTTACTTTGTAGTTTCACAGTGCCTTGGTTTTATACTGTAATGCTGTGTTACTTATTTGATCAATAAATAAATAAATAACCGCCTAGCTACTGTCACATTATTTAATCATCTTAAGGAGGATGGGCAGATTTGTATGGACACTGGCTTATGAACCAATAAGAATAAGCGACATAAGTACCATTGGAAAGGTATTTTTTATACTCCATTTTTTTGTATGACGAGACTTGTCAAATCTCTGTTTAAAAAAATAATTATGACACAAAAAACATAAGAAAACGAATAAAAAACTAAAATATCGTGACACCAAATCATCCACAATAACAAAACCTTAATGATCTGCGACACAGGAACTTAGTATCGAAAAAAACTCACTTTTTGCGGTGATAACGTTTTTCACACAAAGATTTGGGACTATCTCCCATAGTAAAAGTATTAGAACTTAGAATAAGCTATCCAGTGACATATTGCTTGTCCTTATTGGTCATATAGGCCAATTTGTCCACCCTCCTTTGATACTAAACTTAAACAACCCACACTCTATATAGGTACCTACCTATTTCACTATTGCGAATAATACTCCCTGACAGGACAATAGTGTTCCGAATATCTTAGGGGCGTACGCTGAGCCGAAGCCAACACGTAAAGCCACTTTCGATAATTTAGCGAAATGTAAGGTTAAGTTCGGGGTACAAAAAACCGGTCAAGTGCGAGTCGAACTCGCGTCCCAAGGGTTCCGTACTGCACACATTTGCTAACGAGCGAGGCGAAAGCGAAGTTCATAAGTACATTCAACTGTTCATTCAATTTTTCCACACACGGCTGGCTACCTTTAATTTTGTTCGAAGTTCGCAAATTGCTGGCATCTCACTCTGTTACTCTAATTACGGTTTCATTGGAGCGGCTCTGATATACGGCAGTTCAGCCTTCTCATTTAGCTACTCGTACTTAAACCAGTTATTTGTTCTGTTTGAGCACTAACCTCCTGAAGCTCATCCTTCGACCTGCGTGGAGGCGCACCTCTCTTGGATGCTTCAGGCCTTCGGCCCAACGCAGAGCTCGGCCTTCGACCTTCGCACTAGCTGTCCACACCACGTTTCACGTAAATCGATTGCGGTTGTGGCCCTGATAGAGCTTATCCGCAATTCTTATTCTTAAGTCCGGCTCACGCTTAATTGCAGACTTCTTATACGTTTTTCCAGTAATCTATAGGTATCGGGCCCAATCGCTTAACAAAAGATAGAACAAAATCGACGATCTCCTTTGCAGGAAGCATATATGCACATGTCGGAGGCTCCGGGCCTTCGACCTTCGCATTCAGACACTTGTACTATAATTGTTCTGTGTTTGAACACTAACCTCCCGCAACTCGGCCTTCGGCCGTGTGTTTCAAAAAGCTACCGGGGGATGCTTCGGGCCTTCGGCCCTACGCGTAGCTCGGCCTTCGGCCTTCGCAAAAGCTGTCCACACCGAGTTTCACGTATTAAGCCATTACGGCTGTGTCCCTAAAATAGCCCAACCGCGTTTTTTTTCTTAAGTCCGACTCACGCTTGACTCTAGATTTCTAATAGGTTTTCCTGTCATCTAGAGGTAAAGAACTATTATGTGTATTTTTTTCATAATTTTAGACTCAGTAGTGTCGGAGTTAAGGGGGGGGGGGGGGGAAGGTAATTTTTTGCCTATTTTCTTAAATAACTTCTAAACTATTTCATATAAATTTTAAAATAATATATTTGAGATCCTCAAAATAAGCCCTTTCATTTAATATGTAACACAATATGGTTTGCATAACTTTGTTTTTTAATTTTCTCATATTCCCCCTAAAAGAGCCCCCTATGCTTAAAATTCATTTGTTTTTATTACATGTCCGTCTTTGGGTCACAGACTTCCATATGTGTACCAAATTTCAACTTAATTAGTCCAGTAGTTTTGGAGCAAATAGGCTGTGACAGACGGACAGACAGACGCACGAGTGATCCTATAAGGGTTCCGTTTTTTCCTTTTGAGTTACGGAACCCTAAAAACCAAGCGGATGGCCGCCTCTACCAGTGTTATAGGACGCATGCAGACACCTGCCAGGTTATTATCATGTTTTAATATAATTCTCTTTATTTATTCTTCGTCTTAAGTTAGGTTATTTATAATATGAATATAAAAGTAAAATATAAAAACACTTACAAAACAATAAAAAATACATATAAACACATTATAAAAAACCTAACCTAGGTTGCCGCCGGCAGCGGGGCAATATAATTATTGTTAAGATTACACATAATGACAATGGGTGTGTAATGCTTAATAATCATAAAAAAAACTATCATACCTACATTTTTTATAATGCCATTTGACATATAATTACATTTTACAATGTAATTTTTATTATACGTTTCTTTTGGTATATTGTGTGTTCTATTCTTTTGGTGTTAGTTTCTTTTGGTTGTTATGGTGTAGAACCTATTACATAGCATGAATTATTGTAAGAGTTAGGAGCATTTAAAATTTTGTATGTAAACAGTTTTACGCTCCTAATTTTTACACAAATAAAAAAATCCAAAACAGTCAAATATAACATAACATAGGGGCATAGCTATGGTTAATATACATCAAAATATGTTAAAACACTTTCCATAATGTCAATATCCAGAGAGGAAAATGAGGACTACGTTCGTATGGAGAAGTGACCGCATATCCTCTTAACAAATGATTCGCATAAACCTTCCTCAAGAATCACTATAATATTGAAAAAAAAAATCGTACGTAGTTTCTGATTTTATCTCGAAAATACAGACGTACAGACAGACAAACGCGTCGGCGTACTTTATTTTATATGGTGTAATAAAATACATAGTAAGATGTAAAGGTGCATAGTGATAGTGATACATATTTGTAGGTACATTACAATCAATTTGATAAGGGTATTTGTGTCGATGCACTACGATTATCTAGAATAAAGTGTCCCACTGATTAACAGTCCGCCGGGCGGTATCGGCCTGTCAGTTAGAACAAAATTTTGACAGTTCCGAACAACTGACAGACCGATACCGTCCGGCGGACTGTTAATCAGTGGGCCCCTTTAGTTATGATTCACCGGTAGGTACTAAATTTAATAATCAATAAATCATACGCCTTACACATAATATGGTTATCTGCTTAATTATATTAAATCTTAATAACTTAGGTCTCAATAATCCTCACATCCTGGTGCATGCTGCTTCTGCATGCGTCCCATGACACGGGTATAGTCATCATCCTCTAGATGTACCGGTGTACTAATTATCTAGTATTATACCTAAATAATACTAGATAATTAAGTAAGTATAACCTTTTTAAAAGTTTATACTTAAGTACCTGTTAAGACATTGATTGATTACGATTAACAGATGGCTATTTATATCGATAAGCTTCAACTTTTTTTATTGTTATCAATTTAAACCTCTTATTTCATTTAAGTATATAAACTGACACAAGGCCTTTCGGCTTTCCAAATAGTTATTATTTTATATATTTATTAACATAAAAATATACAGCTTATACAAGTACAGTGTCCCACAAAACAGTTTACACGGTTTGACTGTGGGATCGTGTAGTCTCTACTCTCTTATAACAAAATAGTTTACATCTATCCTTATAACTCATAACCTTATCAACCCTATACTTTTTGACGACCGGTTTGGCCTAGTGGGTAGTGACTCTGCCTATGAAGCCGATGGTCCCGGGTTCGAATCCTGGTAAGGGAATTTATTTGTATGATGATACAGATATTTGTTCCTGAGTCATGGTTGTTTTATATGTATTTAAGTATTTATATATTATATATATCGTTGTCTGAGTACCTATAACACAAGCTTTCTTAAGCTTACCATGGGGCTTAGTCAATTTGTGTAAAAATGTCCTATAATATTTATTTATTTATTTATACTTACGAACGGGGCGAGGTTCCAGTGATACCACTGGGATGTCTAACAGTGAATGTGTCTGTGGCACTCTTACCGGTGAACGCGACTGCGGATGGAGTTGTCGCCGGTGTCACAGAATAAGTAATAGTATTATCATACAGAACAGCCACGCACCGCCCCGCCCCGACTTGCATTACCTCGCCAACCCGCAACATGAATCTGGCGGACTTCTAGCATACTCTCAGTCACGCGAATTACCCACACATACACAATGACGCGTGTACAGGCGTGCCGTGCACACATATAAACGCAAATGATTTTTGATGTATGGCGTGTCCGCTCTATGCCGGTGTTACAGCCACCGATGATGTGACCACGGATGCCGAGGGCGCGTCCGCCGGTAGCCCGGTCGGCGCTGACGTGCTTGCTGGTTGTTGTATCGGATACTGTATAATAGTCATCGGGTCCAGTACATCTTACCCGGTGGCCACTTCTTGCCACATCTTTTTTTTTTTTTTTTAGGTAAACAAACAGTCACTACAAGAAAGGCTTAAATCTAAAGTATTTTTAACACTATATACAGTATGTGTGACCAACACCGTTCACCACTTATTACAATTAGGTACATACTTTGATTATTCGGAGCTTATACCTCTGGAGCTTAAGGCTCCGGGAGGCATTGACAAGGTAAAGGTTATTATTACTTTGAGTTCTAACATCATAAAATTACTTAAATATTTAACGCTTAACGCCAAGCGCGCACCACGATTTTAATTTTTGAGACACGATTTTAGAATCGCGCTGTAATTTATCGCAGAAAATTCACTGCGCGCACTGCGATGAAAAGTCGACGATTTGTTCATTCTCGACATGGATTTCGTACCAGTCGCTTGTCGTGAAACAATATGCAATCGCTGTATGACTTTGAGTATTTATACCACAAAGGTGATCTCCTTCTATTTCTATAATTAAACGGTCAACATCTAGCGTTTCATCTTGTGACTCCATTGGAGAAGCAGGTTCCGATAAGTTGACGCTTGGAGAGCGGAATGCCGACTGAGGTCCGGGGTGCGATTTTATTGTCGCAGTGCGCGCGGGGCCGTACAACTCCGTATGCTGCAATTCACTTTGCGACAATCGCGTCGCGAGTAGTCGCGGAAAAATGTGACAAATCACAATTTTAAAATCGCTGCGATTTTTTTGTCGCATATGCGCGCACTTCCATATAAACACATACGTTACATTTCTGCAACTAAATTATCGCGCGACAAAAAGTCGTGGTGCGCGCATGGCCTAATAGTTAACAGTGCATGCAGCATTATCTTACCTGCCGATGTAGCCATGCAGTGGTCAAAACGGCCTTACTAATAAAAGTCGTTAACAAAACGGTTGTTGTAATTAGGCAGCACTCGTCGGTGACGATTTTTTTTTCGCGGGCAAGTGTTTGATACGATAAATTTGCATACTTATTTTTTATTAATCTGAGGCCTAATACACGTTCGTGAATAGGGATGATGACACATGATGTCGAATTTTATAACAAAATGTAGTAAAATAGATAGCAAATGAGCAATTTCTTACAATATTGTGGATATTAAAGAAAATATGGAAATAATACAAAAATACAGTACCTGAAAGTTTCAAAATTTAAGTTTTTTTTAACTTTCAAAAACTTTGAAAATTTGTCATCTAGCCTATTGTACAAGATACCTAATAATTCCTCCGCTAGTTGTCGGTGAGATGTCTGAATAGAAAAAATCCCATGCTAAAACATCAATTCGACGCGACAGTACAAGCGTCGCCGGTTATATACGTACGAGCACTAGCCGAACAAGCACATTCAGTGTCACGGCAACAGCCCGCCATGCCGCACACCATAATCAAATTATTATTGTTAGTCGCTGGAGTAACTCTGTGTGTTACACAGGATACACAGGACGCAAGGGAATCAAGGGTAGTGCAGACCGCACAGGGCCCCGTGAGGGGATATAAGGAGGATGATATCTTCTACTTTTACGGGATCCCTTATGCCACGGCGCCTACTGGAACGCGCAGATTCACCGTAAGTTTTCTTAAATTAATTTAATTGTATTAACTTATTTACTTGAATTACTCGTAATTATAAGAAAGTACACACTGGAGCTAATTGATCCGATACACATACCGTTGATATTTTTAAGTTGGTTTTAAGCACGGTAATAAATAGTAGGTGGCATGGTAATTCAACAAAAACCGGCTAAATATGTAAACATACATAGGTACTGTAATTATTCGTAATCGTTATTACTTTACAAAAAACAGATGTGGTAGTCAAGTCTAATAAAATATCACTATTAGGTATATTTTAAAACAAAGTCGCCCGCCGCCTCTGTCTGTCTGTACGAGTATGTATGTATGTTCGCGATAAATTCAAATCTTACTTATAAACGGATTGCGGCGGGATGCGGTTATCACTTATCAAAAGAGTGATTCTTGAGGAATGTAAAGGTTTATAATTTGATAAGTTTTGTGGAACCTGTGCAAAGCCGGGCAGGTCGCTTGTTTTATTATAGATTTGATAGTAAAATACTTATATTTCAAAATTAATATATTAATTTTAGGCACCGCTTCCAGGACCAGTATGGATGAACCCCCTTGAAGCTGTCAATAATATGATAATTTGTCCACAAGGCAGCTCTCCAGATTATCTAATGCTAAGGATATCTCGTCAGGATATGCGAGAAGACTGTCTTGTGGCAAACATCTATATGCCCGATACAGAGGAGACTAATCTTCCTGTCGTGGTCTATGTCCATGGAGGAGGTTACCAACTAGGATTCGGACACTTTGGTGACCCAAGCCCATTAGTGCGCACCAAAAAAGTTATAGCCGTCACTTTCAACTATCGCTTAGGAGTGCACGGTTTCCTCTGTCTGGGCACAGAAAATGCTCCCGGTAACGCTGGAATGAAAGACCAAGTCGCGCTGCTTCGATGGGTACAGAAGAACATCGCCAACTTTGGGGGAAATCCCAATGAAGTCACTATTGCTGGGTACAGCGCTGGTTCGTCAGCAGTGGACCTCCTGATGCTCTCAGAGATGACCAAGGGTCTTTATAATAAAGTTATACCCGAGAGCGGTGCAAGTGTCGCTGTATGGAGCGTTGTACTTGATCCTATTCAGAATGCAAAGGATTTTGCTAAGCAGCTTAACTTCACTAACGTTGATAATATCAATAGTTTGGAAGAATTCTACTCAACATTGTCATACGAGGATTTGACGTCAGATATTTTTTTTACTACAGAGGATTCAAATTCTATGTTTACACCTTGTACGCTCAATGCGTGATACCGGTGTTGAAAAGTTCCTAGATGATGCTCCAGTTAACATTTTAACACAAGGAAAATACAGAAAAGTACCAGTCCTATATATGGATTTGCAAATATGGAAGGTTTATTTCGGATACCATGGTTTGAGTTATGGCAAGAATCATTGAATGAAAGATTTTCAGATTTTTTGCCAGTTGACTTACACTTTGAGAACAACGAAGAAAAAGAGAATATCGCGAAAGTTATTAAGGAATTTTATTTTAGTGAGAAACACGTATCGTCTGAAACTATTCAAGGGTATATCGATTAAGTACTTCTCTGACGTCTTATTTACATTTTCTCATTTGAGATCAGTTAAGTTGCAAGTGGAGGCTGGAAGTGATTCAATATACCTGTATGAATATTCGTTCTTCACTCCGCACCCCGAATTCTTTCCAGAATACGTGAAAAATATCACAGGGGCAACTCACACTGCCCAGACTTATGCGGTATTGGAATTCGAGGGCGTTGGTCCTGATTCTGATGAATACAAGAGAATGAAGAACATAATGGTTGAGCTGTGGGTGAACTTTATTACTACGGGGTAATTATTAATATGTATATAATTATATTAACTGTATCTATTAACAGTGGGTTGACATAGCAGAAAACTTATCGTGTCTGTTTAAATAAAGAATAAAGTGGAATAAGTTTCTCAATTTTAACTTGATGTTTTTAGTGCTGGATATTAGTTATGTTGCGTTTTAAGGTTTTGGATTTATTCCAAAAGATCTATAACCCCGCACTCTGTTTGATTTAGAATGTTATAGAGTATTACTCATCACTATTACTCATTTATATTCATTTCCAATCTCGCGAAAACAGACATGAATTGTTGTTGGCCAATGTGACTCAACGATAATAAAAGTTAATACCTAATTTCTTTATTACAGCAAGCCAGTACCTGAAGGATCAGATCTCCCTTCTTGGCCCCCGGTTGGTGCTAACAGGTCGCCTTATATGTCTCTAGGAGAAGAGATATCGCTCAATGGAGGCCCTCTCTTGGAGGAACGTACACTCCTTTGGGAGGACATCTACGGTCGTTTCTACAGATCTCCAGCAGCGCCATCATCTGCGAAGACACTGGTGCAAACTCTAACACAATATTTGTTACTATCCTTCTGTATATTAAATGTGATTTTTACGTAAAATAATAATTTCCTCATGGAACGGTGAGTTGTCTAAATACTCATTTAATAACTCATACAAGTAGGTTTATATAGGTAGTGACCGTTGTAAAATAGGCAAATAGGCTCTTGAAATAGGGCGTTTCCTGAACTAAAGATTTCTTTTGGGAAGATTGATCCCTTGGAAGGATTTAAGAAGTAGAGCCACTAAGATTTTGGATGTAAAATTTTAGGAGGGAGACAGTAGGTCTCTCATATTTATTTTTATATGTAATATCTATATTAGAGAATGTTGACCTTCTTTGGCCATGTGGCCCGCCAAGACCCGTCCAGCTTTGAAAAGCTCGTTCTGGTTGGGTGCGTCGAAGGGAGAAGGAGTAGAGGCAGGGCTCCAACTCGGTGGTCTGATGCCATACGCGACGCTACGGGCGTCAACATCCAGGGGTCAATACAGCTGGCCCAAGACAGGGGGGTTTGGAGAGCGGTGGTGAAGAACTGCACTCCTGATGGTCACGACCCTCAGCCTTGAGGAACCGACTAAGAAGAAGATATTAATTATGCTACGAGTACTAGGCCAAGTTTGGTAACGTTTTGGTATGAATCGAGGATGCTGAATTCATTTAGTGGCCGATCTTAAAGATCTATTTTCAAACTATATTGTAGCTTCTAATTAGCAATGACTGTGATTCTATAAGCTGTAGACCCCGCGATAAGCTCTTAACAATTTAATAAAATTAAGGTAAAAAAGTTTTAAGTTAAACGGTTTTATTTTAATCAGATGTGTACCAAAAACTAGAAAATAAAAATTATTATACTAATCGGAGTTCTATATATGTACTACCTATGTTTCTTTTCTGGGCAGTATTCATGCAAGACGTTAGCACAATGTAGTTTTCTCGAGTCTGATTCTAAATGCCAGTTTTCGACACTATGTCAGTGGATTAAGTATTAATCGGATTTTTTTCTCAGACTAAAATAAAAACGTGGGGCGTTAGTATTTAAAAATGTTGAGTAAGATCTATAAAAGTAAAAATATACAATGAAATGTGGACCTTTCTGAGCTAGGTATGACGTATAAAAAGGTAAAATTGTGTTATAAAGATTTCTAGTTATGTTTACTAATATTTCTTTTCCAAATATATTAATGTATTATATTTCCCAACGTATTTTTATTCCAACGCCCCACGTTTTTATTTTAGTCTGAGAAAAAAATCCGATTAATACTTAATCCACTGACATAGTGTCGAAAACTGGCATTTAGAATCAGACTCGAGAAAACTACATTGTGCTAACGTCTTGCATGAATACTGCCCAGAAAAGAAACATAGGTAGTACATATATAGAACTCCGATTAGTATAATAATTTTTATTTTCTAGTTTTTGGTACACATCTGATTAAAATAAAACCGTTTAACTTAAAACTTTTTTACCTTAATTTTATTTTTAAGTTTTTAGTTGAGAGCCCGAAGCGTCCGGCAGGTTAGTGCTCGAACAGAGAACAATGGTTCAAGTGTCTTGATTGCGAAGGCTGAAGGCCGAGCTCCGCGTAGGGCCGTAGGCCCGAAGCGTCCGGCAGGTTAGTGCTCGAACAGAGAACAATGGTTCAAGTGTCTTAATTGCGAAGGCCGAAGGCCGAGCTCCGCGTAGGGCCGTAGGCCCGAAGCGCCCGGCAGGTTAGTGCTCGAACAGAGAACAATGGTTCAAGTGTCTTAATTGCGAAGGCCGAAGGCCGAGCTACGCGTAGGGCCGAAGGCCCGAAGCGTCCGGCAGGTTAGTGTTAGTGCTCAAATAGAGAACAATGGTTCAAGTGTCTTAATTGCGAAGGCCGAAGGCCAAGCTCCGCGTAGAGCCGAAGGCCCGAAGCGTCCGGCAGGTTCGAACAGAGAACAATGGTTAAGTGTCTTAATTGCGAAGGCCGAAGGCCGAGCTCCACGTAGGGCCGAAGGCCCGAAGCGTCCGGCAGGTTAATGCTCGAACAGAGAACAATGGTTCAAGTGTCTTAATTGCGAAGGCCGAAGGCCGAGCTCCGCGTAGGGCCGAAGGCCCGAAGCGTCCGGCAGGTTCGAACAGAGAACAATGGTTCAAGTGTCTTAATTGCGAAGGCCGAAGGCCAAGCTCCGCGTAGAGCCGAAGGCCCGAAGCGTCCGGCAGGTTAATGCTCGAACAGAGAACAATGGTTAAGTGTCTTAATTGCGAAGGCCGAAGGCCGAGCTCCACCCGAAGCGTCCGGCAGGTTAGTGCTCGAACAGAGAACAATGGTTAAGTGTCTTAATTGCGAAGGCCAAAGGCCGAGCTCCACGTAGGGCCGAAGGCCCGAAGCGTCCGGCAGGTTCGAACAGAGAACAATGGTTCAAGTGTCTTAATTGCGAAGGCCGAAGGCCGAGCTCCGCGTAGGGCCGTAGGCCCGAAGCGTCCGGCAGGTTAGTGCTCGAACAGAGAACAATGGTTCAAGTTTCTTAATTGCGAAGGCCGAAGGCCGAGCTCCGCGTAGGGCCGTAGGCCCGAAGCGCCCGGCAGGTTAGTGCTCGAACAGAGAACAATGGTTCAAGTGTCTTAATTGCGAAGGCCGAAGGCCGAGCTCCGCGTAGGGCCGTAGGCCCGAAGCGTCCGGCAGGTTCGAACAGAGAACAATGGTTCAAGTGTCTTGATTGCGAAGGCCGAAGGCCGAGCTACGCGTAGGGCCGAAGGCCCGAAGCGTCCGGCAGGTTAATGCTCGAGCAGAGAACAATGGTTCAAGTGTCTTAACTGCGAAGGCCGAAGACCGAGCTCCGCGTAGGGCCGAAGGCCCGAAGCGTTCGGCAGGTTAGTGCTCGTACAGAGAACAATGGTTAAGTGTCTCAATTGCGAAGGCCGAAGGCCGAGCTCCGCGTAGGGCCGTAGGCCCGAAGCGTCCGGCAGGTTAGTGCTCGAACAGAGAACAATGGTTAAGTGTCTTAATTGCGAAGGCCGAAGGCCGAGCTCCACGTAGAGCCGAAGGCCCGAAGCGTCCGGCAGGTTCGAACAGAGAACAATGGTTCAAGTGTCTTAATTGCGAAGGCCGAAGGCCGAGCTCCGCGTAGGGCTGAAGGCCCGAAGCGTCCAGCAGGTTAGTGCTCGAACAGAGAACAATGGTTCAAGTGTCTTAATTGCGAAGGCCGAAGCGCCCAGCAGGTTAGTGCTCGAACAAAGAACAATGGTTCGAGTGTCTTGATTGCGAAGGCCGAAGGCCGAGCTCCGCGTAGGGCCGAAGGCCCGAAGCGTCCGGCAGGTTAGTGTTAGTGCTCAAATAGAGAACAATGGTTCAAGTGTCTTAATTGTGAAGGCCGAAGGCCGAGCTCCGCGTAGGGCCGAAGGCCCGAAGCGTCCGGCAGGTTAGTGCTCGAACAGAGAACAGTGGTTCAAGTGTCTCAATTGCGAAGGCCGAAGGCCGAGCTCCGCGTAGGGCCGTAGGCCCGAAGCGTCCGGCAGGTTAGTGCTCGAACAGAGAACATTGATTCAAGTGTCTTAATTGCGAAGGCCGAAGGCCGAGCTCCGCGTAGGGCCGTAGGCCCGAAGCGCCCGGCAGGTTAGTGCTCGAACGGAGAACAATGGTTCAAGTGTCTTGAGTGCGAAGGCCGAAGGCCGAGCTCCGCGTAGGGCCGAAGGCCCGAAGCTCCAGGCAGGTTAGTGCTTGAACAGAGAACAATGGTTAAGTATTTTAATTGCGAAGGCCGAAGGCCGAGCTCCGCGTAGGGCCGTAGGCCCGAAACGTTCGGCAGGTTCGAACAGAGAACAATGGTTAAGTGTCTTAATTGCGAAGGCCGAAGGCCGAGCACCGCGTAGGGCCGAAGGCCCGAAGCGTCCGGCAGGTTAGTGCTCATGTCTAAATGCGAAGACCAAAAGCCGAGCACCGCGTAAGGTGGAAGGCTCGAAGCGCCCTCATACTAAAATGATTACCTACTTGGGACTTCGCATATTTTCCAAGCTATACCTATAGTGTCAGCTCCGCGTAGGGCCGAAGGCCCGAAGCGTCCGGCAGGTTAGTGCTCGAACAGAGAACAGTGGTTCAAGTGTCTCAATTGCGAAGGCCGAAGGCCGAGCTCCGCGTAGGGCCGTAGGCCCGAAGCGTCCGGCAGGTTAGTGCTCGAACAGAGAACAATGGTTCCAGTGTCTTAATTGCGAAGGCCGAAGGCCGAGCTCCGCGTAGGGCCGTACGTAGGCCCGAAGCTCCAGGCAGGTTAGTGCTTAAACAGAGAACAATGGTTAAGTGTTTTAATTGCGAAGGCCGAAGGCCGAGCTCCGCGTAGGGCCGTAGGCCCGAAACGTCCGGCAGGTTCGAACAGAGAACAATGGTTAAGTGTCTTAATTGCGAAGGCCGAAGGCCGAGCACCGCGTAGGGCCGAAGGCCCGAAGCGTCCGGCAGGTTAGTGCTCATGTCTAAATGCGAAGACCAAAAGCCGAGCACCGCGTAAGGTGGAAGGCTCGAAGCGCCCTCATACTAAAATGATTACCTACTTGGGACTTCGCATATTTTCCAAGCTATACCTATAGTGTGGGCAGGCCACACCTTGCATCATCAGGACTGAGGAGTTGGAGGTCATTTTTAAATGCTAATGCCCCTACTGCCTAATACTTCAAATCCTACTTTTAAGTCAGAAATGTATTAATCTTGGTGGTTAAGGCAGGCAGTAACCCTGCAGGCTGCAGCATCAGACAGAACTGATGAGTTGGGAGGACAATATGTAGCGCAAATGCCTCTACCCAAAACAATGAGCACTACTTTAAAATTGACACATTCGCCAACCTGTCGGTTATGGCAGGCAGTAACCTTGCATCATCACGATCCAGGAGTTGGAGGTCATTATTAAATGCAAGTGCCCCTGTCCAATACTTTAAATCCTACTATGAAATCAGAACTTTATTAATCTTGGTGGTTAAGGCAGGCAGTAACCCTGCAGCATCAGAACTGATGACTTGGGAGGACAATATTAAACGTAAATGCCTCTTCCTAAAACATAGAGCACTACTTTAAAATTGACACATTCTCCAACCTGTCGGTTATGGCAGGCAGTAATGTTGCATCATCACGATCGAGGAGTTGGAGGCCATTATTAAATGCAAGTGCCCCTGCCTAATACTTAAAATCCTATTCTAGTATCAGAACTGTATCAATCCTGGTGGTTAAGGCAGGCAGTAACCGTGCAGCATCAGAACTGAAGAGTTGGAAGTCAGTAATAAGTCACTAAGGATTTGTTTCATAGCAACAATAATATAGTTAAACTAGCAAGTCTGTAATACTCTCGGTTATGGTAAGCAGTGTTTCTGCAGCATCAGGGTTTAAGGTCCAGGGTTGAAAATATTATAAAAAGTCATTGTCACCGGGACTTGATACGGATGCCAAATTTCATCGAAATCGGTTGAGTAGAAGTGGTCGAAAAATCGATTGCAAGATTTGAAGCACATATATATATATATGTAGATATATACAAAGAAGATACGGGGTCAAGCTAAATAAAACCGTTTAAAAACAAAGAATATTTACTACGTTGAGTCATTATGACACGTAACTTCCATCCCGCACCAACCTACAAAATGCAAATGCGAATATAGATAAACCCAGAAACACACAATGGATATAATGTAAATATAAAAACATTTATTCATCGCATACAATGTAGGTACTTAACTATTTTAATATTAGCTGAGGTACCCGGCTTCGCTCAGAGAGTTGACATGTGATTGTGTGGTAGTTGTAAAAAAATCAAACCACCCCAATGGGGCCACCCCAATATTCCAGCATATTCCACAACAGTCGAGAGTGTTCTGGAATATTCCATAATGATCTATGTTGTGGAATGCTCTCAAATACTCTCGAATGCTCTGGACTGTTCTAGAAATGTCTAGAGGGCGAGCGAACTTCCCTTATATTTTCAAAAGCACCGTCCTTCAGGTAAAAACAGGAATCTTCTTCATGGAAATACCATCGATATATATGTGAATATATAATATCCCATTCTTCATGGGATAAGCGCGTTCATACAAATCCGACTGAACATTCTCGTTAAGAAACACAGGCGCCATCTGTTGTTAGTATACGTACTACCGGCCAAGTCGGAGACATATGTTAAAGTAGACTGCACTCTCGCGTCGCTCCGAACAAAATACCTCGATGGAGAGCGGTGTCCCTTTCTTTCCTTTAGCGCAACGACGAAGTGACAATTGAATGAATGTTGCTATTGTTGCGACAGCTAAACAAGGCAGCATGCGCCTTTTTTTATTATTAATAATTGTCATAATTACAAATTCTGCCGTTCCAGTTTATTAAGTCGGTTAATATAATATTAAGTAGCAATAAGTGGGAGGTAAAAGATATAAAATATGTTAAAATAAATACATTATATTTTTAATTAAGCAAAAGCTTTATATTTAAAGAAGCTTTATATTTCCTAAATGACAACATTTAGAGAAATATTATTATTAAAGGGAAAATATTCTTATTAAATGGAAAGTTAGTAAACCAGCACGTCAAAACCCACAAAATAGACAGTCTTTTTAATGAATGTCAGAAGTCTCCCTTTCGGGCCGTCTCGTTCGGCACACTCGCCGGAGACGAGAGCGCAGTCTATTTTATAATGTGTCTTTGGACGGCGCACGTACTTAAGGCCATCATGGCCGCACGCGCAATAACGAAATAAAGATCGCTTAAAATTTGTTTTAAGCAAGAAATCAATGTAATCTGTAATTACTTACCGATAAAATGAAATCTCATCAATTCATTAGATTTAGATTAGATAACTAGACTTTTTTTTAAATTGTAAAATGCATTACGTGACAACTTCACATTGCTCCGCGCGGCTCCCGACTGAGCGCGCTGGTGTGAATAAATGCGATTTTCACACCCATGAACTGGCCCCTTTCGTAGTGCCCGTAAGGCGCGTCCTTACCAAGTAATATATATGTCCATGATTTGATCATGTAATGTTTTCATCTACCCTCAACTGGCTTAAGAAGCCATTTGAGTGTAGATTTTGTTTATTTTTTAAATACCTAAAGATACAGAATAATAGTAGAGTCAATTAGAGTAAAAATTACCTATACTTACGTGTAAAATTTCTGGGAATCCTAAGAACAATTAAAAAAAACAAATGGCATCGTACCTAATTAACTCGAGCATTGATCTGATACAAGGATTTCATACGTAATTTCCATCCCGCACCTACCCACAAAATGCAAATGCGAATAATAGATAAACCCAGAAACACACAATGGATATTAATTGAAATAGAAAAACATTAGTTGTGTTCCGTCGTCGTCGGGGGTAGGGACTTGGCCTAGTTTAATTCAGTGTCTAAGATTGACAAAGCCTGTTGCGGATTATTATACTTATCATTTGTTAGTAGGTGACGAAACCTGTAGCTAGGTGATTTGTTTTTGTAAGCACTTGACGAAGCCTGCGTTACTGATCACGATGATGACTATGAATGTTTTTTTTTGTTATAATAAATTGCTCATTTATATGCATTGCATATAATATACTAAACAAAATACAACCAAACAAAAACAAGTCATGGATGAAGCCACGAAATGGTCGGCCTCAGCATGCTGTTGGCCTGTTGGTAAGTGCCGATTTTCCGTCGCCTCCCTCGGAGCCATTTGTGTGATTTGTGTTTCCACGTATAATGATTCTATTATAAAATAATAATGTAACTTACACGACATAAACACGTCGTTTTCATAAATAAATGAAAAATCCAGAGGAAATACGATGGCAGATGATTTCACGGTATTTTTTTAGAGTCACCTTACCTGTTGTCTAGGTATGTAATCAAATCTTGCAAGGAAAATTAGACCCCCATCGCCCCATCCCATTATTCCATTGAGATAAAATGCATAATTATGCATAATTAATGCAAATTAGGTCAGATGGGTTAAAAGTCTTTCTATTCGTATTTTTAAGTTAATTTTATTTATGCATTAGTTTATCTTGCCCCATAGTATCGCTTACCCCCCGTAATGTCAGAATGCGAATTCAGGGGCTTTTTTTTATTTAAGCTAGTTATTAATTTCTTTTAGTAATACCACTGTATATAATATTGTTTGTAAATTGCAGTCACTTAAATTTTTTAGTAGAATTTTCGTTAGACTAGATCGGCCTCTGTTATAATACCATCAATCCTGACACGTGTTGTTGAAAATTGCTATCTGTTATCTGATATTCAAACCCTAGCAGGCCTTAGTCAAAGTCAAAGTCAAAGTCAAAAATACTTTATTCATGTAGGCCTAGTAACAAGCACTTATGAACGTTTTACATAATAATATATTATCTTAAGCTAATTATCAGAGCAATTTATTGAAGTTAATATTATTCCATAGTAATATTGGATTATTATACAGATCAAATTTAATACTAAGAATTTCACAAAAAGATCGTCAAACATAAAAAAAATTGTATAAAAAATACTAGTCTAGAATGTTTCTAGAATAAAATCTAAATGTCAATAACAAATGTCAATAAAACTTAACAAAGAAGTACATACATTGAATTATCTATTTCGAGTCACCATTAATCCCACGTTGTTTTATCACTCATGTAGTCTTGTGTGGTATAATAAGCTTTAGAAATAAGTTTACGCTTTACATAATTTTTAAATTTATTAATTGATAATTCAGTAATATGGTTTGGAAGTTTATTATAAAATCTTACACAATTACCCATGAATGATTTTTTAATTTTATGGAGCCGTGTGAAGGGCACTGCGAGCTTATGTTTATTTCTAGTATTAATATTATGAATGTCACAATTTTTCCTAAAATTAACAATATTTTTATGTACATACAGAATATTCTCATAAATATATTGACAGTGCACTGTCATTATGTCAATTTCCTTGAATTTATCTCTAAGTGAGTCTCTATGGTTCAATTTATATATTGCTCGAATAGCCCGCTTCTGCAGAACAAAAATGGTATTTATCTCTGAAGCACCGCCACACAGTAAAATACCATATGCCATAATGCTATGGAAGTAACTAAAATATACTAATCGAGCTGTTTTCACATCAGTTAACTGACGGATTTTGCTCACTGCAAAAGCTGCAGAACTCAGTCTACTCGAAAGAGTAGCAATATGGGGACCCCACTGAAGTTTAGAATCTAAAGTTATACCAAGAAAAACTGTACTATCAACTAATTCCAATTCCTCATCCTTCACAATGACACTTGTTTGCACATGCCTTACGTTACTACTAGTGACAAACTGAATACATTTAGTCTTTTTCTCATTTAACAATAAATTATTAACATTGAACCAATTTACTACCTTTGAAATAGCATCGTTTACATCATTGTACGCTTGTTGCTGTCGTTTGACTTTGAAAATAAGTGAGGTGTCGTCTGCAAACAATACTATGTCATGGTGGGTCTTTACAAGGAATGGCAAGTCATTTATGTAGATAAGGAACAGGAAAGGCCCCAATATTGACCCCTGTGGTACACCCATAGAGACCAATGACCCCGGTGATCGCTGTCCACTCACATCGACCCTTTGTATTCTACCATTTAAGTAGGACTTAAGTAAATTCAGTGCCGATCCTCTAACTCCATAATAGTGTAGTTTCCTGATCAATGTTTCATGACAAACGCAGTCGAACGCCTTAGACAAATCACAGAAGACACCTAAAGCATCTCGTGACTCCTCCCAGGCATCGAAAATATGCTTAATTAGCTCAACACCAGCATCGGTTGTTGAGCGACCCCGTGTGAAACCAAACTGCTTATTATGCATTAAATTATTGCCGTTAAAATGTCGTACTAATTGTGAAAGAACTAATTTTTCAAAAATCTTGCTGAATGTTGGTAGCACAGATATCGGTCTAAAGTTAGTGGGGTCAGAGCTGCTACCAGATTTAAACAAAGGAGTTATTTTACTATGTTTCATTAAATCAGGAAACTCGCCGCAATCGACACTGTTGTTAAATATAACTACCAAGTCAGGCGCTACAATTTCTACTAAGGATTTGACAGCATGGACAGAGACTCCCCAGAGGTCATTCGTTTTTTTGACATTAATTGATTTAAACGCCTTTATTACATCTGAGGTACAAACATGTTCAAAATGAAGGTCTCTACAACACTCTGGAGCGTTATCTTTTAATAATGTAACAGCAGATGAGGGTGATGAATTTAAATCCTTAGTTGTGGATACTGGTACCTCGGTGAAAAATTTTTCAAATTCAGTAGCTACTTCTAAATTGGAATCTATAATTTTGTTATCAATATTTAGTTTCAGTTCTTTCATTGTGTGTTTCGAGCGACCAGTCTCCACATTAATAACTTTCCAAGTTGCTTTAATAATGTCCGGACTATTTTTAATTTTCTGACTTAGATAATTCCGCTTAGCTATATGACAATCTATTTTAAACTTCTTCGAATATTCCTTGACATGTT
Source organism: Cydia fagiglandana (assembly GCF_963556715.1). NCBI lineage: Eukaryota > Metazoa > Arthropoda > Insecta > Lepidoptera > Tortricidae > Cydia > Cydia fagiglandana. Next base: position 6,741,153 of record NC_085941.1, read on the forward strand.
CTTTAAATTCATCACTCGTATTAAACCGCCGTTCCTCATACAAAGCATACAGTTCACGTCTCCGTTGATGTAAGTCCGCAGTAGCCCACTCACTAAAAACAGATGCACCACTAACTACGACCGATTTTGAAGTAAATATCGCGTTATAATGTTCCATAAAAGTGTGAAAGAATGAATTATACATACTATTAGGACTCATATCGGAAGACAAAAAGGGTAGCGCCTGAACTAGACTTTGCTTCATTCTTTCCACGCGGTCCGAGGTTACTGGCACAAAAGTAATTTGTTTTCTCAATGTATTTTTCCTTAAGGCCTCAAATACCATTAATTGGCCTAAGTGGTCTGATTCTAAATTGCTGATAACTTTTTTAGTAATAGGAAAAATATCACTGAAAATATTATCTATACAGGTGGCACTAGTAGCAGTCACTCTAGTAGGCTCCATAAACATGTGGTTGAGATTAAACGATTTGAAAAGATTCAACAATCTACAAGACATTGTTGAATGTTCCAAAATATTTATATTAAAGTCGCCGCATATAAGTAATTTCTTACTAGAAGGTGATAGTTTAAGTAGGACAGATTCCATTGTTCTTTCAAATATTTCAAAATTACTTAATGGCGGCCTATACACACAGACAACAATAAATTGCTCCAATTCTACTGCACTTAGTTCTATAGTCCGTTCAACAGACATGGATACAATGTCCTTACGTTCCTTAGATTTTAACTGACTATTTAAAATAATTAATGACCCACCATGTATGGAACTAAGTCTGGTGAACGAACTTCCCACCTGGTGATTATTAAATTGAGGCATTAATTCATTATTATTTAACCAGTGTTCAGTAACGCATAAAATATCAATATTGAAATCATTCAAAAAAAGTTCAATCTGTAAATATTTTCCTCTAATACATTGAATATTTTGATGCACCAGGTGGATATACTTTCCATTTTTGCAGTATTTTTCATTATATTTATTTAATTCTAAATTGCCAGAGACAGAATCCTTTGTCTTAACAGCTAGTTTAAATCAATTAAATCATTGGTTATGACTGGAACCAATTCCAAGTTCATGCTAGGCTGCTCAATAGGAGCAGAATTATCTGCCAAATTCTTGGCAGAAATGTCAAGTAAATAGGATAGCGATAAAGCTATTTGTCTTTTGTAATAATTTGAAAGGCAACACTTGCCTTTACTCAAAAACACCATAGGCATATGGTATTTACTAACAAATTTGTTAATGTCAATTATTGGAACCAGTCCGGTCTCCTCGCCACGTTTCCCTTCAGTGAAGAGTGACTGGTAAATTTCAACACACTAGTGCACACTGCCGTGCCAATTACTCGGTAGTAATTGGTTCTGGAGTATTACCACAAACCAACCAACCAACCCACCACCAACCAACCAACCAACCCACCATCAACGCTTCACGCGTGTACGTCGACCCTTAAATCAAATTAAAATGTCGAAGGCTAACACATGTTTCGGGTGCCGGCTGGTGCATGCGAAATCGGAATATTTTAATGCACTACTGCACATGCAGTGCGGAAAACAGACAGTAAAATTAATTTTGCTTGCTGTCATGATCGAGCTATAAATCTAACGTGGCGTTAATCGATGATTGAGTTGACATAATATGGTGCTATATTGCGAACATTAATTACACACGGGAGTTGAATGTCAAATAAGTTTTTTGACTGTACGCTGATTATACTTTAACTAATTATTCATCGAGACAATTCTAAAAAACCCAAACACAATGAGGTTGCTTTGTTATATCACTGAGTTCATATGGCCGTCCATCGACAGATCAGCTCGATGGTACCATAACATTACATTGTCACCCAACTTACATATAAGTATAGTAAATATAGTGTAGTTTCAGCTCAATCGAATAATGGGAAGTGGATCTAATTTCGCTTGCTAGATTTGACCTGAACATACATAATTGCAAGTTAAATAAAAGCCTGTAAAAAGGACCGAATAGCTTGTATGATATATTTTTAATTTTTCTGAAATATTTGTGATAACGATAGAATTATATGTACACTTTTGTGATAGAAAACAATCATTCAGTGAGAGCAGCTAATGTTCAACGCGGAATATGTCTTAGAATGAGATGCCTGAATTTTAATTAATGATAAGAAGTGTTCTGCCCGCGTATTATGGATGGCTTTTTCACTTTATCCACGTGATAAACTAACTGTCACTTTTTAACACCATGGGATAGAAAGTGACGGACACCGTTTTATCACGCTGTCACGTAGACAAGAATGACCATTATATCCTCCTAAAAATACACATGTGTAACCAAGATGATCCTTCCCCCTGTGAATGCATCGAACTGGGAAAAGTAAAATTACTAAATATCTGTGTGTACTACTTGACCAACGCCTCTTATGGCACATGGAAGTCATGGAACTGAAAAATGTAAACAAAAGAATAAGAAAACATTATTGGATTTTCATGATTTTTAGATATATTACTACTAAGGAACTACTGAATCAACTGTATATTACATTGGCACAACCTGTCATGAGCTACTGTATTACTGTCCGGGGTGGCGCTGCCAAAACAAAATTTTTAGAGGTGGAGAGAGGGCAACGCTGCCTGCTCAAGGTGATGTACTCAAAACCATACAGGTTTCCTACAAAAGAACTACATGAAATCAGTGACCAATTTAAGCATCAGGAAGCTGTATGTTTTGAGTACAACACTCAGGCTACACAAAACCCTAGAGTTTAACCCTACAAATGAAACCCAAGGACGCAAAAACAATGTTGCCCCCCTATCTAGCCATAAATCTATGTTTGCCAAAAGGCAATATAAAGCGCAATCGACATACATCTATAACAATGTAAACAAGCTAATTGATATTCATCCACTACTGTTTTACATGTACAAGTGTAAGATAAAACTCACTAAATGGCTAAAACAAGTAAGTTATGATGATACAGAGTATTTACTGTACCGAATAAATTATTAACTAAACATAACATATTGGCAGAACACATACCTACGCCAATCCACACACGCACGCACATGCATACAAACACATATATATCCACATAGTACCTATTTAATTAGGTTCGAATACTAAATAATAGCATACCTAAAACATTATTTAAAATAAAAATAGAAAATAAGTAATTTACAATATTAGTTATAAGTAGTTTATAAATAAAATAAGTTAAGTACTTTCATATGGTATAACATTTCCTATTTTAAGTAATAACAAGACTGTTTAGCTATGGAGGAGCGGGTGAGTGAGTGAGTGACCTAAAAGGAAGTCCCAACCACTGATGGCAATGTGTAGATTAAGCTTAATAAGGAAATAAATAATTTCTCAAGTTTTCATTTTTATTTTCAAGTACTAGCATTGATTAAAGTTTGATGTAGCTGATAATAGATTAAATCGTCAGATAAGACAACAATTTTTATGACACTCGATTCCATGTTGTATAGGAAATTAGCTTCCTAGAGCTAATTAAGGGTACTAATAAGTCACGAAACAAAGTACAAATATTTTCTATACCCTTAATATGCGACATTGTTATATTTTTCTCGTGTTATTTATTTACGTAGGAGGTATTATTATTAATTATATTACGCTTCAATTACATTACACTGCGTATAAAATAGTACATTACTCTATACAAGGTGCGCAAAATAGGAAATTTGCAACAAGTGGCAATAATTTAAAAACACGACGGAAGGCAGTTTTTTTAAATAAATAGGTTCATAAAGCATTACCTATTTGCACATGTATCGTACTACGTTTTACAGTACATCCCAAGTAACACAACGTAGCTGAATATTGTTTGAATAATAGAGCATGCCGTACTTAATGCTGAATAAGGTAGCTGTATAACAGCTGAATAAGCGCTAATACAGACGTTATACAGAAGGTTTGGGCGCAAAGTGGGCAGTGCCCACGCCGCTTATTTCTGAATAACAGTAATGTAATAGCTATATAAGTGTGTGCCCACACATTGAATCGCTGAATAACACTTGTATAGAGGCTGTCAAAAGCTTATATACCGGTTTTAAACCAAAGTTATCCAGCTTTGTACACAATGAATCAGTTATTCACACGTTATGAAGCTTTTGGTTCCAAAGTGCATTTTTACAGAAAATATATTTAGATATTTGTGTTAAATCAGTGATTAATTGTCTTCCATTTTAATTTGTGAACTCGTGTCAAAGTGTAGTTTCTGCAGTGAAAACTTACAAAATAAGGAGGACATCACCCATATATTTATTTGATGTTTACATAACTTCAATTTCATTGCGCATGCGACTTTACTGTTAATATATCATTTTATTTAAAATTTTAAAGCGCCGCGTAAATAATGCACCGTTTCAAAAGTAAATATAGAAAATTTACTACTCCACATTTAAATTTGTAATTTTTCTGCGGTGTTTAGATGTTTTAGTGATAGAAAATGTACTTTAACAAGTTATGCTACGATAAAACTAGTTTTATAAATGAATAAAATGGGTTTTTCAGTTCATTTTCAATTCCTATATAATTGTAGAGGTTAGAAAGTGAGCAACCGTAATGGCGTCCGACTGTGCTGAATATAAGCTGCTGCCACAGCTATTATTGTGCTAATTTCTGAATAAGCATTCACATTATTCGCGTTACTAAGCAACATGTTAGATAATAATGGTCTTAACACAACAAGTTTTGAATAACATCAGTATAATAGTAATTGTTTTCTCAATCTTAAAGCCTATTAGGGTTCTATACACAAATAGTAAAAACCACATAGATCCCCACTACTTTGATGATAAAACATTATAGGTATGTAACACGGGCAATATTCAATCCTACTTCCCACTAATATTATAAACGCGATATAATATATAAGTTATATGATAAATCTGGGGGCACGGCAGTTTACACAGTTATTTTTTCCGTTATCAGTTCCGACAAATATGTAGTAGGTAAAGGTAACGCAAAGATGTACGACGTGAGTACGAAGATGTATATAGTATGAGTATGGTATGGTTACGAGTATGGTATGAATATGAATATGGTATAGATGCGAAGGTGAGGGTATATCATTCATTCATTCATATTAGTAGCGGTTATCACGGGTATGAGTACAATTAAGTATAGTTTGATATGGGCAGTATTGTTTAGGTATGAGTACGAGTACAGTGTGGGATGGGTATGAGTAGACCCACTTGAAAACTAAAAACAGTCTGTTCAAAATCGACAGGAGAATCGATTTCGCTATGAGGGTGATTATTTTATTTTTCTCATACCCAGTCCAGTCTACAACTTTTTAATGCAACAATATGAATAACTAGCATTTGACACATTGTTTGCCAACTAACAACAACCTTAAATGGCCATTGGTAAACTTTATCTCGTTGCAGTAAGGTATGAAAATGGTCAGTTAACAGTGTTTACGATGGTAACTAGCAATTGTTTTACGTCATTAAAAGTAGAGATGCAACGGATAGTTGTTTGGCCGGATACCGGATATCCGGCCTGGACACTGGCCGAATATCCGGTATCCGGCCGCCGGATATACCTACATTTCGGTTTTTCAGGTGCGCATTCTGCAGGTTTGACCTATTTCCTAGTAAACGTTCGCGCGGACTCATTTCTAGGTTCGAAATGAGTGCGCGTGCAAGTCAGTGGAATGATTAAATTGTTTTAAAATAATAAACAAGTACGATTATGACCGTGTCTGTTTCTTAAATCCAATTTGTTTACTCCGAAATCATGCAATGTTACTATCCGGTATCCGGCCGAATAGAAGGTCACTATCCGGTATCCGGCCAGATAGTAAAATAGTGGCCGGATAGGCCGGATAGTAACCGAATATCCGGTGTATCTCTAATTAAAAGGACAATGCATCTTGTGTAAAATAACCAATCGAAGAGAAAACTAAACCTCGATTTTTTAAATAATGGTTGGATTAAAGAATATGCGTATTTATTCTTGATGCGTTCAAAATAAAATAAAAACACGCTCAAGCTCAAAGCAATCAGACTCGAGTAGCACTATTGACCATGTATAAAGCTACGGAACCCTCTCCACTGCGCACTTGTTGATACTAAGCAGTAGTTTGAATAGCGCTTCTCATTGCGTTCATTTTGCAGGTTTTAGCAAGAAAATATAGTATATGTGTACTAAAATCGCTATAACTTAAGTATAAGTGTTGTTTTAGTATTTATTATTCAGACGTTATGTCAATAAAAGCCATAATTAACCCATATATGCAGCTACTGAATAACAAATAATATGTGGATTTTATTACAGCTTCCAGTAATAGCGTCCACCTTTATTCAAAAACTAGCGTTAAAACAGAAACTGCAACCGCTTTTATACAGTTGAAAGTCTTCACCGACGCTTCTTTTCAGCATTTAGTAGCCACTATCACATTTTTCTTAATATTGTCTGCTTAAAATCATACAACACAGAATATATACAGCTAATTGCTGCTAATGCTGCTATTATGCAGCTTTTAGTAACCACAAATGCTTTAAGCTGAATAATGTCTGAGTAACTGTGTAAGAAATAAGTATTATTCAGCTTTAATATGCAAAACCGATACTATGCAAAATTTATTCAGCATTTATTGGTATAAAGGCCCCACTAGGCCCACATATTTTCTTATTCCGAATTTAGTAATTTCCACCGCATATACACAAAATTTATGCAATCTTAATTTGAATAAGATGATAATTTTACTCTATTATCCTGCTTGTGTGTTACTTGGGATAGTATGACATGAAATTTTCGAGACGTAATATTTACTAATTATCGCACTAGTGCGGTAGTAGTATAGTATCATACCATTTTTAGGGTTCCGTACCCAAAGGGTAAAACGGGACCCTATTACTAAGACTTCGCTGTCCGTCCGTCCGTCCGTCCGTCCGTCCGTCTGTCACCAGGCTGTATCTCACGAACCGTGATAGCTAGACAGTTGAAATTTTCACAGATGATGTATTTCTGTTGCCGCTATAACAACAAATACTAAAAACAGAATAAAATAAAGATTTAAATGGGGCTCCCATACAACAAACGTGATTTTTGACCAAAGTTAAGCAACGTCGGGAGGGGTCAGTACTTGGATGGGTGACCGTTTTTTTTTTGCTTTTTTTTGTTTTTTTTTTGCTTTATGGTACGGAACCCTTCGTGCGCGAGTCAGACTCGCACTTGCCCGGTTTTTTATGTAAAATTTAATGTAATTGTAAGGCTTCAGGTAATTTGATAAAAAGTTCAAAGGTGACAAAGGTCATAAGAACTATGTATTATTTTTTAAGCCTATAAAGTGACCAACTGCTGGGTAAAGACGAGGACTTGCAATCAGTTTGTGAGAAATGCGTCCGGTCATCCCACCATATGTCGTCCTATAATATTTATATAATATAATAACGTAAATGTTGTCACGCAACATGCAAAACTTCTAGTCGACGACCGGTCTGGCCTAGTAGGTAGTGACCCTGCCTGCGAAGCCGATGGTCCTGGGTTCGAATCCCAGTAAGGGCATTTATTTGTATGATGATACAGATATTTGTTCCTGAGTCATGGGTGTTTTCTATGTATTTAAGTATTTGTATATTATATATATCGTTGTGTGAGTACCCACAACACAAGCCTTCTTGAGCTTACTGTGGGACTTAGTCAATCTGTGTAAGAATGTCCTATAATATTTATTTATTTATTTATTCTAGTTCACAACACAAGAGCAGACGATTCAATGGAGCCACGCCGTTCTGTCGCCAAAACAGTGTTTAGTTTTTAAGTTTATGATTTTTTTTTGTATGCTAGTCTGTAAGGTATGCGTAATATAGGCCTTGTTGCTTGAAATAAATTTTAATACAAAATAAATGAAAAGTTCATGTAAAATTTTTACACAGCCTCCAACCCTCAAATTGACCCTTAAACAACAATAGTTATGTTACAAGGATGCGATATGTTAATTCCTGATGCAACACGGCACGCTCAGGATGCGTTCTGCCGTTGCACCGGGTATAAAAACGCGGGCCGTCTGCAATCGGCACACTTCGTCTGACGAACAAAATGAATACCTACGTTGCTGTGAGTATTATACTTTTTTTTATTGTTAGACCATGGTATAATAATATACTGACTGACACAAGCTACGTCATCATGCGACAGCGCTATATATAGCGGCCATGTTTTTATTTATTTATTTTATTAGACTATGTGTTAGACTATAGGACTGGTCCTCTGCTAGGCAAAGGCCTCCCGTCTTTTATACATAGTGTTACATTACCGTTTTGTTTGAGACGGGGAATTCGTTATGGATGAGAAGCAAATCCCATCCAAAATCCGAGAAGCAAAATGGGTATGTCCGACTACCACGGACTTTAAAATCCCCTGGGGTGTTCCGCCGCGCGCTTTGTGGATGGGGTTTCGCGAACGCGACTGTACAGTCGCCATCAGATATATCGCAGCGGCCAAGGTGCTCGCAAATATCTGAACACGCCTCTATTGTCAGGGCGTTAAAGCGCTTGTTCAGGTATTGTGAACACCTTGGCCGCTCCGATATGGCGACTGTACACCTCCGATACCCATCCGGCGTTGCCCTTGCGGACTCATCTTTTGAGGCAGCTCTAGCAGTGTTACATCACCTAGTAACTCCAGATGTAACCAGCTCGGGTTGGTAGCTTAATCTTCGCTGGTGCAAGTGGTTCTTATAAAATAATGTTTATAAGTACACTGACAATAATTAAAACATTTAAGAAAGTTATTTTCAGCTCTCGATGTACCTACCTAGCCACCGATATAGAATCAAAGTAACGCTTTCATATTACTCTTAAAAATCACTACATGCGTGGGTAAAGTTACTGTCTGCTGCTCTGTTACTGCCTTTAAAATTTTATGTAGATATAAAAGTAATAGTTTTAACCTGTTCAAACAAAAATAACTTAATCAAATAAAAGCTGCAACTTTAAGCTAATTGGTTTCGCTTTTTCGGCCTGTGATAAATATTTCCTTTTAAAATATTTTTATTACGTCAGCTTGTGTCAGTTGCCGTATCCAATCAAGCCGTTATTTTTCCGCCAATATTATTATTGGACTAACATGATTGCTTTCACTGCCAATATTGAAAAATATATTTTAAAGTCCAATCAATGTTATTTGTTTTTGAATCGCTACCTTTTATTATATGTTTGGTTTTCTAAATATAGGTACCTAACTATAATTATATGAGTGTTGTTTGTGTTATTTGTATGTCATGTTGTCAACGGTAGTTCCAAAACCATTTAACCGACATTAATGAATAAGGTATATTAATCGATTCGTTATCATGCTATGACCCCCTAGTGTTGTTAAGAACTCGAGACGTTAAGACCCTAGAGTCGTTGGTCAGCTCAAAAGAACTCGATCTACCAAAATAAAGACTCTGTCAACAATTTTGTTGGTTTTACTTAGATTAATAGTGAATATAATAGAATAGAATAGAATAGAATAGAAATAATTTTATTCGTAAGCACAAACACAAAATAAAAACTTATACTAAACAGAGAAACATAAAAAAGAGAAAGTGCCACGAAATGGTCTCACCTCAGCATGTTGCTGGCGACTTCCAGCGCTGATCTTCCGATAAGACCATCCGGTGAAACAATCACGACAGACGATATTTTACACCTTTGGTTGTTATAAAATGTTATAATACATCGTGGAAGCACCATAAAGACGCTTATATTTTATTTGTAAAAAATTTAGAGTGCACTGAAAAGGACTAGCTTCTACAAAAATCTCTAAGAAGTTGAAAATAAGTAACTTGATTAAGCTACATCTTCATTGTACGAAAATGTTTCACGTTTCCGCTAAAAGTAAGTACCTAGCCTCCTAGGACCCAGAGTCATATGTTCACTTTTGAATTTGGAACGTTCTTTTATTCCATTATAATTCAAAATTCGATTTGAATTTGTTCTTTTTAAAGGAACTCAGGACTTAGGAGGGTAGGTACAGTTTAAAATGGACCAATGATTGATTTTAAACTTGTATTTGTTGCAGTTGACTTGTCTGCTGGCCGTGGTTGGCATGAGCCATGGCAGTGCCATAGGAGTCTCAAGCCTCGGTAATATATTATTTTATAATTATAGGTACATCGAACTTACTGGGTGAGGTATGTGGGCGTTTATTATTGTAAGTTCATATATTCTTAGGATTCTTAGAATTTAATTATTATTAAAGTCGTGAACCTATTGATTGGAATCCGGGAGTCACAATACCTTTTCAATATTTTTTTTATTTTCCATTATGTTAAGTATCTACCTACCTTACCTAGCGTTAGTGGATTCTGAAAAGCTAGGATCCTTTTTAAATTCGAGAATATCATGTAGTTCCTAAAATTTCTGGAAATTCTAAGAACATGTGCAGATGCACTTACAACATTATTTCCCATTTCTTATTCACTGGCTTATTTTTTAAATCCTTCTTCAGAAAAGTCAAAAGAATAGGTTATAATTAAAGCACTGTACCTATGTAGGTATGTTTATATTTGTGTCCTGTTTTTAAGCAGGTAAAAAACATTTTGTTGCACAATACAAGCTGGACATTTTGATTGCATTTTCACCATAGTGTAAAAATTAGTAAGCTAAGACCACATAATATGATTTATGTTTTAGGTTTGGGCGGTTTGGGTGGCTTAGGCTTGGGAGGCCTTGGCTGGGGCGCGCCCATCGTCAGCGCACCCATCATCAGCGCGCCATACCTGGCTCCCGCCGTCTCCACCGCCAACCTCGTCAAGGCAGCGCCCATCCCCATCGTCAAGACCGTCTCCGCTCCCATCATCACCAGCCCCGTCATCAGCACCGTAGGCCTCGGCGGTTGGGGCGGCGTAGGCCTCGGCGGTCTTGGCTGGGGCGGACTCGGCGGCAAAGGCGTGTGGTCCGGTGTCCCCGTCAACACCTGGGGGGGCTACGGTCTCGGCGGCAAGGGTCTCGGCTGGCATTAAATGATGACGAAGTGTTCCTTTCTATCTTTCTTCGCCGCCACACTTCAATAAAGCATTCACTCTATTCTGTTTTTCTTTTGCTCCTTATGTTTTTATTGCTATCAAACGCAATCACAACTGGATACTGATAAACAATAATGTGTCAATAACCCACATTCATTTTACAATAAAATGTCAATTCAAAAAAATTACTCTTAAAGTTGTCATTTTATTACAAAGTTAATAAAGTGGGTAGACACATTTTTGCTATACAGCTTAATACATATTGAATAGAATAGAACTTAACCTATAATACATCTTATTCTAATATATTCTAACACCAAAATGGATGCCACTCAGCATATGCCGATGACTAAGATACTTAGTCATGGCCCTGGTTTTCAGGGCAAGCATGGAGAAACACAATAAAACTAAATTAAATTTAAAACAATAAAACCAAGCTAACATGTGGGAGAAAGTGAGTTTAAACTATTACTAGACAAAAACAGTACTACATATAAATAATCTGTGCTTTAAACAATTAGAGAGTAGGTGAATATACTTGTTTGTAAACTTGAAGAAATTATAATAATAACATCTGGCACCGTACGTCAACTCATGTGTTGGAAGTTCGAAGATCAATTAAATACTTTTTAGGGTTCCGTACCCAAAGGGTAAAACGGGACCCTATTACTAAGACTCTGCTGTCCGTCCGCCTGTCACCAGGCTGTACCTCACGATCCGTGATAGCTAGACAGTCGAAATTTTCACAGAATATGACGTATTTCTGTTGCCGCTATAACAGCAAATACTAAAAACAGAATAAAATAAAGTTTTAAGTGGGGCACCCATACAACAAACGTGATTTTTGACCGAAGTTAAGCAACGTCGGGCGGGTTAGTACTTGGATGGGTGACCGTTTTTTATGCCTTTTTTTGCATTATGGTACGGAACCCTTCGTGCGCGAGTCCGACTCGCACTTGCCCGGTTTTTTTATCTTACTTTTAAAAGTTGCTGTCGAAGTACAATTTATTATAGGTGGTGGCAGATTATTTCAACACTTATTGAATAGTCAAATACTGAAAGACGGCGAACTACAAGTCTTTTCCAAGAAAACAATAGAAGAATGTAGACATAAAGGACATACTTTGATTATTCAGATAATAATATAATTACATGTATTTTTCTTAATCCACCTACATATTTGGTACTTACTTTGAAAATAATGTGTATTCTAAAGTGAATAAGAAGTTGATGAAAATGGAAGCCGAATGTAACGAACACAAATCGAAATACGAGTAATCTCATAGCTGGGAGGAAAAATCACTTCAAAATTACTTTCATAGACAAGCCAAATATGTTTTACTTTATCCCAAAGAATACCCGTCCGCTCTTACATTATCTAATCAAGAAAAAACACTTTGTATATTTCACTTGCTTCAGTGTTATGAGTATTTTCATGAAATTCATCCCAATGTAATGAAATGGATGTCTTCTGTTAAAAAAAAAGTAATAGTGATTGACAGCAATCACCTATTAGCAAATGAATAGTTCAGGATATGATTATGAAATTTTATTTTTATGTCAAATTTTACATACCTACATCATATACATAGGTACGAGTACATAACAGGTAGGTACCAAACCCATATTCCGTACGTACCTGTACCTTATTGCGGGAGTCTTCAATGCCGATATGCCAATAAACTATGTACAATAAAATGATAATTGGACGTCAAAACAGTAATGGTTATGAACTCGAAGAAATATTACAGAAATGTTGTGTGTAAATATTCGAGCATTGGCTTATTTAACTGTCTAAAATTGTCGAAATATTAAGAAATTTACAGATATAAAGTAATTTGGAGTCCCTTAACTTGTGCATTATAAATTATAATTTACAGAAGGGTAACTACAGGATTCAATAAATTACATTATACGAAAATTCACACATTAATTATTTATTCTCACACAAAATACCGGAACATACGCAGTGCAGCGTTTTAATTAGATACTTTCCAGTATGGATGATATAGAAAATTTAATATAATACGAGTATAGTAATTAAAGAATACTCACAACTTCCATACAACACTGTGAGAATCGTCAAAGTAATAGTATTAGTAAAAAGTACCATATTCATGGTGAAAAATATTAATTTTACATAACATATGTATGTATTAATTAGTTGCGTATACGAAAACTGTTAGCTAACTGAGCAGTAAGTTTTTATATACAGTAGAATCCGCTTATAATGACATCGAAGGGAAGTGACAAACACGTCATACTAAGCGGCTGTCATATAAAACATAGTTGTACAACTTATTACTTTTGTTATGTTTGCCAAATTAATCTCAAATTCCTTTGTGAGAAATAAGTTTTATTAAACTTGTAACAAATATCAACTTGTCACTGATGATCAGAACTAAAATACCTTACACGCCACGAACGCACCAAACGTCCTCGCAGGGAAAGACGTGGTGACGGCCAAGAAAGCCAGCATAAGTGTCAGTATAACCGGACGTAATTTCATGAAAATGGGATTTTTCGGTCATAGTAAGCGATTTGTCACTATAGGCGAAGTCATCTTATCCGAATTTCTCACTAAGAATTTTATATGAAAACCAAACTTAGCACAGTAATTACGTCATAGTAAGCGGTTGGTCAGTGTAACCGGAGTCATAATAAACGGATTCTACTGTACGAAAATTCAATTAATAAAAAAAACAACGGGTTGCACTCCGGGAGTGCCGACAGAAGTGAAAACTTGATTAGTCGAAAATGTCTGCAGCACTATGTATAATTGACCCATCCTCCTTTCTATTGAAAAACTTTAGTTCCGAAATTGCTAGCCAGTGAGCTTAAATTTGTAGCGTTAATTGTTTAATATTCGAATAGAAATTGTAAAGTTACCTTGCAGACTTCGCATCTAAATATATTTGGTCATGATATTTTGAGTTTTATTCACCAGTACTAGAGTTCACTTTTATTTGCGATTTCATCAAGATGTAGCTTTATTGAATTATATTTGAGTGATATAAAGTTAGAATGTAACTGTGAGATCCTCGTATTTCAACCCGTACAAGATTAGAACCTTTTTCATGTAATGTCATTGAGTTTTTCTTTATTGATTTAAATGCCATCTAAATGAGTGGTCATCTAAACGTTACGGTCACGTGATCGCCTTACGCTGTCTCGAGTTTATCATTTTTTCCCCACCTCAAAAAGTGCCCAGCGCCGCTAAAGAAGTTTTCACTTCAAAAATCGCTCTTGTCGAGGAAATAGTTTTCCTTCTTTTTAGTTCCTCTAAAACCAGTAACATTGTAGGCATAATTTGTCATGTTATTCTAACTCACCACCTAAAAGTATATCACATGTAGGTACTCATTCCATTAAGTGAGACTAATATTAGGGTTCCGTACCCAAAGGGTAAAACGGGACCCTATTACTAAGACTCTGCTGTCCGTCCGCCCGTCCGCCCATACAACCATTTCCAGTCGCCGTTACGACGCGGTGTAGACACATCTTGTGTCGACACCGTCTGTTTCGGTCACAATTCCAGTCGCAGAGTCGTCGCCGTGTCGACACAGTTACCAGAAATGGGGAAGGGTCGACACATGACACAAAGTGACATAAAGTGTGGTCGCCGTGTGCACACATTGTTACTAGTTTGCGACTACTTTATGCCAAAATCATTCGTTCATTTTGTTCCTGTCAAATGGAAACTGTCAGATGGAAAAATAGTTAAATAAAAATAAGTGACATTAATACGCCATCTCTAAAACAGATTACAAGACGTAATTATATATTGTTTGCATTTATATTACAATAGGACTTAAATTATTATGGGGAATTAAACTGCTCGAGTGATTTGATAAACTAAGTGTAATATAATCAACGCGCCACCACATTGTTTTAGTTTAGCCGGAAATGAAATTGTTTACTTCTCAGTGCTTGTGTTCATAAATATATTATTTGATGCATTTTTAGTACTTCGATGCGTATACTATACTTAAATAACAGAAATAACGCTTTACATACTACGAAACTTGTTAATTATGATGTATAAATATGGTTTAAGGCTGAGAAATATTGCAGTCACAAAGTAGTCGCAAATGTTTCGACTTTGTGTCGACTCTGTGTAGACACATGACACGCGCTGTCAAAAGTAATAACAAAGTTACTGGATTTGCAAAATGGCTCCTTGTGTTCATTTGTTTTCAGATATTCTCAAAGTGTAAAAATGACGTGGTCAGAGATGGGACTTAATAGATTAACTGTTTATTCGACTAATGGAATAAAAAAAGTTAATCCTCAAATTTTTTTTAATCACGATTAGTTTAGTCGACCTAACATAGATTGAAATTGAATTAATCTGAACATTAATCGAATAAATTATCGATTAAATCTCGGTTGGAAGTTGACAGGGGGCCATTTTTGTACGTAAAAATAATAGAAATGTCTTGCATGCAGATGGTAGCCAAACACTTTGTCATAAAAGTCGAGATGGGTGTCAATTTATAGGTTTTAGGGAGTGCCGATTTCGAAAATGATGACCATTGGCCTATTTTATAAAGCTACAAGTTACAATTTACAAGCGGAAGTCTCGTTCTAACACATAGGGTTAGAAAGAGACTTCCGCTTGTAAATTGTAACTTGTAGCTTTATAAAATAGGCCACATTTTGGAATCCAAAATGGCGGCCATGCACTGTGTCATAAAAGTCGTCATGGATGTCGTTTTATACGTTTTAGGGGGCCCTAATTTTGAAAATGATGACCATTTTGGAATCCAAAATGGCGGCCATGCACTATGCCATAAAAGTCGTCAGGGGTGTCGTTTTATAGGTTTTAGGAGGCGCAGATTTCAAAAATGATGACCATTTTGGATTCCAAAATGGCGGCCATGCACTATGTCATAAAAGTCGTCATGGATGTCGTTTTATAGGTTTTAGGGGGCCCCGATTTAGAAAATGATGACCATTTTGAAATCCAAAATGGCGGCCATGCACTATGTCATAAAAGTCGTCATGGGTGTCGTTTTATAGGTTTTGGGGGGCGCAGATTTCGAAAATGATAACCATTTTTGATTCCAAAATGGCGGCCATGCACTATGTCATAAAAGTCGTCATGGATGTCGTTTTATGGGTTTTAGGGGGCCCCGATTTAGAAAATGATGACCATTTTGAAATCAAAAATGGCGGCCATGCACTATGTCATAAAAGTTATCATGGGTGTCGTTTTATAGGTTTTGGGGGGCGCAGATTTAGAAAATGATGACCATTTTGGATTCCAAAATGGTGGCCATGCACTATGTCATAAAAGTCGTCATAGGTGTCGTTTTATAAGGTTTTGGGGGGCGCAGATTTCGAAAATGATAACCATGTTGGAATCGAAAATGATAACCATTTTCGATTCCAAAATGGCGGCCATGCACTATGTCATAAAAGTCGTCATGGATGTCGTTTTATGGGTTTTAGGGGGCCCCGATTTAGAAAATGATGACCATTTTGAAATCCAAAATGGCGGCCATGCACTATGTCATAAAAGTCGTCATGGGTGTCGTTTTATAGGTTTTGGGGGGCGCAGATTTCGAACACGATAACCATTTTCGAATCCAAAATGGCGGCCATGCACTATGTCATAAAAGTCGTCATGGATGTCGTTTTATAGGTTTTAGGGGGCCCCGATTTAGAAAATGATGACCATTTTGAAATCCAAAATGGCGGCCATGCACTATGTCATAAAAGTCGTCATGGGTGTCGTTTTATAGGTTTTGGGGGGCGCAGATTTCGAAAATGATAACCATTTTTGATTCCAAAATGGCGGCCATGCACTATGTCATAAAAGTCGTCATGGATGTCGTTTTATGGGTTTTAGGGGGCCCCGATTTAGAAAATGATGACCATTTTGAAATCAAAAATGGCGGCCATGCACTATGTCATAAAAGTTATCATGGGTGTCGTTTTATAGGTTTTGGGGGGCGCAGATTTAGAAAATGATGACCATTTTGGATTCCAAAATGGTGGCCATGCACTATGTCATAAAAGTCGTCATAGGTGTCGTTTTATAAGGTTTTGGGGGGCGCAGATTTCGAAAATGATAACCATTTTCGATTCCAAAATGGCGGCCATGCACTATGTCATAAAAGTCGTCATGGATGTCGTTTTATGGGTTTTAGGGGGCCCCGATTTAGAAAATGATGACCATTTTGAAATCCAAAATTGCGGCCATGCACTATGTCATAAAAGTCGTCATGGGTGTCGTTTTATAGGTTTTGGGGGGCGCAGATTTCGAACACGATAATCATTTTCGATTCCAAAATGGCGGCCATGCACTATGTCATAAAAGTCGTCATGGATGTCGTTTTATAGGTTTTGGGGGCGGAGATTTAGAAAATGATGACCATTTTGGATTCCAAAATGGTGGCCATGCACTATGTCATAAAAGTCGTCATGGGTGTCGTTTTATAGGTTTTAGGGGGCGCAGATTTCGAAAACGATGACCATTTTGGATTCCAAGATGGCGGCCATGCACTATGTCATAAAAGTCGTCATGGATGTCGTTTTATAGGTTTTAGGGGACGCAGATTTCGAAAATGATGGCCATTTTGGAATCCAAAATGGCGGCCATGCACTATGTCATAAAAGTTGTAATGGGTGTCGTTTTATAGGTTTTAGGGGGCCCTGATTTCGAAAATGATGACCATTTTGGAATCCAAAATGGCGGCCATGCAGTATGTCATTAAAGTCGTCATGGCTGTCGTTTTATAGGTTTTAGAGAGCGCAGATTTCGAAAATAATAACTATTTTGGAATCCAAGATGGCGGCCACGCACTATTTTAAAAGTCGACATGGATGTCGTTTTGTTGGTCATGGTCATCATTTTCGAAATCTGCTCTTCCTAACACCTATAAATCAACATCTATGACGGCTTATATGACAAAGTGCACGGCAGACATCTTGGAATCCAAAATGGTCATCATTTTCGAATTCTGCACTCCCTAAAACCTATAAAACGATATCCATGACGACTTTTATGACAAAGTGCACGGCACACATCTTGGATTCCAAACTGGTCATCATTTTCGAATTCTGCACTCCCTAAAACCTATAAATCAACATCCGTGACGACGCAAGTTATCTACAAAGGACAAAAAAAGAAGCGAGGAGGTAATGAAACAAGCAAAAATACAGATGATTCCTCGACGCAATGGGATGCTTCTTAAATTGTGTCCAGATTTTTTTGTCATAAAAGATTTTATTTTTCACGTATTACTCTCACAAGTTCCGTGACATTTCGACCTTGTAATTTTTTAAGTAAATGTTTTTGTTTATCTGTGAGGATCTCACTAGAATAATATAATCAAGGTATGTTTATATTTGATGATTGAAATAGTAACGCAAAAAAAAAATATATGTGTCTTATATTCCTGCCGAAGACTTTTATTTTTCCTTTTCCTTCTACACAAGTAATAAGAATTTAGGGCTCTCAATTTTATTTTGACTTCTACAACAGTAAAGCTACGAGACCATGTTTGGTATCGTTTTCGTATAAATTCGCAGTACCAAATTTAGTTATGGTATCACATTGACACCATTCCAAAGTAAAAACATATAAACTTACTTTCTTTTAAACTCCTCTTCACGCTTAAACTGCTGAACAGTTTTAATTTAAATTTAGTATGTATTTTGAGTCCCGAGACAGGACATAATAAGTTATCTCAAAAATCATCCTTCAAAAGTGTGAAATGAGGTGTAGGGGGGAATTCAGAATTGACTTCTTGAAGTTAATACTGTTTAAGTTTAGGTTTGAAGTCATGTTTTTTTTTATAATTTTTAACTAAATCAAAGATGTAGACCATCCCAAATTTAATATAAATCGGTTCAGCGGTTATTGATTTCCCGTACAAATTTCCACGCCACTTTTCACACCTTCAAAAGATGATTTTGGTTATAAGATCTATCCTATGTCCTGTTCCGGGACGCAAACTATTTCTATACCAAATTTCAACGAAATCGGTTCAGCGGTTAAGCGTCAAGAGAAGTTTAAAAAAAACTGACCAAGTGCGAGTCGAACTCGCGTATTAAGGGTTCCGTACATTAAGTCCGACTCGCGCTTGACTGCACATTTCTAATAGGTTTTCCTGTCATCTATAGGTAAAGAACTATTTTATGTATTCAGACAGACAGACATACAGACGCAAGAGTGATCCTATAAGGATTCCGTTTTTTGCTTTTGAGGTACGGAACCCTAAAAAAGATTTTTTTTAATTTTATGGAATGGTGTCAATGTGATACCTTAAATGGATTCAGCAACCCAGATTTATACGAAAACGATACCATACACGGCCTAGCACCTTCACTGATGTAGATATATCAAGATAAAATTGAGAGCCCTAAATAAACTTTCAAGAGCGGATATCTCAAAAACTATTCAACATATCGAAAAAATTGACTGAATAAACTTGTAACAAATTAAATGAACTTTCATTTTGTATAAGTGGCCATGTCGCTAAGATGCATAGTTTCCGAGATATAATCGAAAAACCGGAAAATGGGACCTTCAAAGCCCCCTCTCTTCTCCCCGCTCAAGGGCTACGGCCGGGGACTTTTGATATGTTCACCTCCTAACTTGTCCAAACCAAGTTACAGAGTCAAAAATTGTGTTCCGAGCATTTCCCTCTACAACTTTTTTGAGCATTCGTTGGCTGACCTAAGTAGCTTATTGCATTTCTTTAAAAACTTTTCTGTAAAAGGTTGACGGGTGTTGGGTGTTTATATGGTTTTGGTCGATTATTATCATTTGCATCGCCCATGATGACTTACTAGAATTACTTACGAGCACACGAGACACTAATAGTAGTTTGACAAACCTTGGTTTTCAAGAGGTATTTTATATTGACATTTGCTGTCACAAATTTGCTGTCAGATTTAGTCGCAAACCGCACGCAAAGTGCACACAAATGTGTCGACACCTTGTTACGGAAAAGTGTACACACGGCGACGACACTTTGTTTCGAAACAATTCTAGACACATTGTGTGGACTCTGTTACGACACATCTGACATTTAGTTACCACTTTGATGATTCTGCGACTGGAATGGTTATATGGGCGGCCGTCCGTCTGTCACCAGGCTGTATCTCACGAACCGTGATAGCTAGACAGTTGAAATTTTCACAGATGATGTATTTCTGTTGCCGCTATAATAAAAAATACTAAAAACAGAATAAAATAAAGATTTAAGTGGGGCTCCGATACAACAAATGTGATTTTTGACCGAAGTTAAGCAACGTCGGGCGGGGTCAGTACTTGGATGGGTGACCGTTTTTTTTGCCTTTTTTATTAGGTACTAAGATATTCTGTTATAACATACCATTTACATTACATGTCTAGTCATATACTAGTTATTATGGAAAATAGAATCATGTGGTTTATAATTTAAGATATCGAAACCGTTCGGCAGCGCGCTTCCTCGCCGGCGAAACGTTGAATATTGAACAGTAATCAACTAAATTACCCCGCACTGAAGCAATCTATTCATTACGACGTTGTTATTAACTAAATTTTTAGTGCAAATGCAACAATCATTATAATTAAGTATTTACCTCGGAGATTTGATGCATCCTTTTAAAGCATATTCAAATATAATATGCAGATTTTAATGGTACTTATAATTACAATGATACCTATATTTAGTAATTTAAATGGGTCTCGGACTACACGTCAAATGGCTCCTCTACACGATGGGCCAACGCCGGCCACTCCAAGGGACGCATTTATGCGTTAGAGGGAGCAAGTGATATTGCTATCTCATTCTGCTGCATGGCTGCGTCCCTTGGAGTGGCCGGCGCTGGCCCATCGTGTAGAGGAGCCATACAGTATGTACTCGTACCAGTCTACAAAGTGAGGCATAGACTATTAGGTATAGCAAGAACTTGCATACAATTTACGTAACATTGCCGACTATTAAGGTAATCTGCATTTAGTCTGAACCTCGGTTAATAGCTTAACAAAAAAGAAAAGAGACATACAAATTTTATATTAAAGGAATAATGGAAAAAATTCGCCGCTTTCGCCAGGACTTGAACCTGCGACCTTTGGATACCGTCGTCGTTGTAGTATCGCTTGCAGACGTACCTGATTAATAAAAAAAATTAATGCCAATTCGATCTTATAGTTCGTTTTTTTTAGCATTAGAAATAAGGTAAACAATCTTGATGTGTTTGTTAATTGAAAAACACATTTTAAAAATAAGTTACGGCAAATATGTAACAATTATGAATCTAATTTTTCAATTAAAAGACATGTGAAGATCGCTTACCTTCTTACAACTTCTTTCTAATGCTAAAAAAACGAACTATAGATTTTAGATTGGTGCTTACTTAAACAACAGGGTTGAGTGGAGGAAACTAGGGGAGACCTTTGCCCAGCAGTGGGATCCTAAATTAGGCTAAAAAATACATACTATAGTTTCAATTATAACTTGGTTACTATTTAATGTTCAATAAAAAGGTAGTGACTGAACCTTGTACAGTTATTTGCATCTAATAGGTATTTAATACAAACAATGCTAACAAAAACTAAATGTATTGACCTTAACCCACCAGTCTACATACTGTACATAAGTACCTATATTTTTTGGATCATTATAAAAATGGTGCCAGAAATTACAATACAGTCATGGAGTCATGCATGATCATTTGAACATGCTATTGGATTAATATAGGCTTTACTATATTGCTCATTATTTATTTAAAAAAAAATAGCGGAGGCCACGTTACAGAAAAATCAACGATTTGTCTCGATAGATACCGCGCTACCTAGCCTTATTTTTGTAACACAGCATGAATGTAAGTCGAATACAAATCCTTTGTATGGTGTATGGTGTGGTATGGTATGTGGTGTACGTGGTCAAGAGGCTAGAATCTATTATTTACATACATGATGGCCCAAAAAATACGTCGACGAATATATTTTAATCAAGTGCAAATGCCATGAAAGTGGTTCCACGGAAACTAGATTATTTTTGCAATGGCTGACTTCAACCAAGAACAATAAAAGTAAATAGGTAGCTCGAAAAAATCACGAAAACATGTCTACCATTTGTTTCAGTTGTTACCCTGCTACATATCATAGCAATATAATTTTAGTGTGCCGAGGAATCTGACGAGCAAAATTTTCAACAGAAGTATATTTTCAGAGAAATTCATTCATTTTTGTGTTAAAAATCCGAGAAACGGCAAGTTTAGAGTGACGCTCCATATCTTAAGTTTCCTTTTAATTTCCTGGCTTTTATGATTTTCCATCATTGGCCTTCCTTTGATCCATATTGAGTGCGACACCCTGGACCCTTATTTGACAAGCGACGTTTGACGCATCGTATTGATCTCCCGTTGATGTGGGAAAAATCTTAAGTTCTCGAATACGTACAATGTCAAAATTTGACATTAGCAACAGTTAGGTGACAACCAAACCAAACCGAACCACCCCGAGTTCAGAGTTGAGTTTTGGTTGTACCAAATGATATTATCCACAGTGGATAGAATTAAAGGGGGCCACTGATTAACAGTCCGCCGGACGGTATCGGCCTGTCAGTTGTTCGGAACTGTCAAAATTTTGTTCTAACTGACAGGCCGATACCGTCCGCCGGACTGTTAATCAGTGGGCCCCTTAACACTTGATAGAATCAACATGCAATAAAATCAACTGTTAATTTGACGTGGATGCAAGATCTGTCACTTGTACATGTCGAATTTGGCCCCTGTCAGGGGTGCGAAACGCCTGACTTCGGTCAAACTCGGCTCCGCTCGGCTCAGCATTGCTCCGAGCAATTATTAGGGTTGGCACCACTTGACTTCCTTTTGCGTGCACGCCCACAGATAAGATAATCACAAGGTTTTTGACAACCCTAAATAGCCGAAAGGGATAGTGCCATATATTAGAAAGAGACAGCATGATTCGATCCTGAACCGCTGTCAAACTTCGTTTTTGTAGGAAGTTTCCTTTCTGTACGGTAGTACTATTAATTATTCTGTTCCCCTGTATAGAAGTCATCCCCGTGGCTTATAATCACTACCGACGCTACTGCCACTCACGGTACACGGGATTTATGGAGCCACGCAATTTAGGTCAACCGAGGGAGTTATCGGACATCGTATAAATCTCCCCTGCACCGAACATTTAGATGCTGTGATTGCCGATACCCATAACTTGAGACTGTTTTTGTCCTGGATTTGACCGTAAATCTAACTTTAATTTTAGTTTGAGGGTTCATTTGTATTAGTAGAGGAACAGCAATAGATAAGTAACATGTATAGCATAGTACAGGGCTCGGAAACCGTTCTCATCAGTCAAACCGATTTCGTTCATTCGCCCGGGAACGAAAAGGATTTCGTATCCGTTTGCGGTTACCGGTTAAAGAACTGTTCTTTTGAGATAACGGTTTATGCCAAATACGTTCTCATTTCGTTCTCGAGGAACGAAATTATCCGGTTAAATTGAAAAAAATCGAAGCGAGATAGAACGAGTAAGTATTGCTATCTCTTTCACGTATGACAACGAGTTTAACCGAGAGTCTCCGAAAGCCAAGAGTAACCGGTATTATATCGTTCCCTGCGAACCATAAAGTTCCGTTCCCTCTTCTTACCGGTTAGGAGAGCGAACGTAATTTGTTAGTTCGCGTTCCATCAGTTAACCGGTTTTTTAATGAACGAAATAATGTAACGTTTTTGGAACGATATTAACAGGTATTTCAATACCGGTTCCGAGCGCTGGCACAGTAAGTACCAAATATAGATTTTTTTAAACGTTCAGTATTCATCATTGAACTGTTATAGTTTGTTTGTGAGCATGTGAGCTCAATGTTTTGTACACTTAAATATATGTAGTTAAACTGTACCTATGTAAATTGACCACTACTTAACTGTGCAGTCAACAGCAAATGTTGCTAAGCGAGCGAGGTGTTCAAAATGAGTTTGACGCGACTTTATTGTTAGATAGATAGATTAATTTATTTCTTATTGAAAATTACATGATATTTAAAAATGTCATAATGTTTCCAAATAACATGAACTCGCAAAAAGATCGTCAGATAACAACAATAATAAGAGTTAAGATAATAAGTGCGTGTCAAGGTAATTTTGAACACCTCACCCGCTTCGCAATTTCTGAGGCTGACACGCCTATTCGGATTTCGAGATAATCACAAGATCTAGAGACGATTTAGAGATCAACTAGATCTGCATTTGATATTGACTAGATGTGACTTGGATATCTAAGTCATAACTTGTCGAAATCGTTCAAGAGGACCTCCAGAATCGCAGAAACGTCAAAATTGACATATCTATCTTACAAATATCTTTAAATTATCCATATCGTAACTTGTTGAAGTCTAGTAGAAATCTAATTCATTTTCCGATCGAGCCGTGACTGTACTTAATTAGATACCGACCTACAAACTTTTCTTACAACATTTTACTATTAAATTTCGAATTTTCCCGAAATTCCCTGATGACTCGACAAGACCACGGTTACAAGACATTCAACCCCTGGTGAATTTCCTACTTAAAATAAAAGTAAGGTTTGTCCTCTTCTCTTCTCTGTCGTATCGCTCTTGACAAAGCGATCGTGGTCGCGTTGAGGCGTCCGTATCGGTAGTAGAGGCGGACACAGCTCTTCGCACGATCTCCCGCCATCTCCCCCTGTTGGCAGACTGTCTGGCACAGTCAGATACGCGGTTTCCCACTGCGGATTTTATTTGGTTAGTCCAGCGCATAGGCGATCTACCGCGCGATCTGGTTCCCTCCACTCTTCCTTGTGCGACCAGTCGCTCTATGGAGTCGTTATCTCGCCTAGAGACACCTAGAGGCATTGTCCTCTTACACCAAGTCATTAACTTTGTTGTAGCAACTGAGCTAAATGCAGATATTAATTATGGTTACCGAAAAACTTTTTAACCGCAAGTCTGCGGCGGAACTTAGTTTTTAATAAAAGACAAAATGTGCCATTCTCTGCTAGCAACAGCCATAGTATACAGATTCGAAACGAATATATTTTTATTTATTTCAGTTTTCACCAAGGAATTTGTACCTATAGCTCAGGTTACTTAAAATATATTGAATAGAACTCATTATGTTGACTTTTATGTCAACACATATCGATCAAAGTCACCACTTTTGTAGACATATAGCCGATTTCGTGATATACTTAGGTCATACTGAAAATTCCTTTGGCGATTTGTCCTCTTCGTTATGTTTGTTAAGCAAGTTAAGTTTTTAAGCCACAATTTTGTCAAGCTTGAGTTCTGATGATGGGATCCATGAGAAATCGAGGGAACTCCTCAAATTTTAAAGGCATGCGTATAGAGATTTTTGTATTTTCATCAGAAAATCAAGCATTTTCATTAAAAACTGTCGCATTTGATGAAGTGGAACTGCTGGTGATGATCAGAACGGAACTCTTCAACGACGCATAGTTCACGTTTGGCGATTTGTCCTCTTCGTTATGTTTGTTAAGCAAGTTTAGTTTTTAAGCCACATTTCTGTCAAGCTCGAGTTCTGATGATGGCTCACACGAGACGACGCCCAGGATCGCGCAAAGTGGAGGAAAGCAAGTAGGAAAGCGGACCCTGGCAAAGGCCGGGATAACGCTAGGTAGAAGAAGATACTGAAAATTCCTGGACTGGCCACTAAGAAAAAATAAGTCGTTTCATATATCAGAATCCAGAAACTTTCAGTATGGCCTAACAGTACCTGTATTGATATGACACAAAATATACTACATGTTACGAATTATCAAACTACAAAATGTATTTTTTTAAGTCGGAAACCGATCACGTAATTTCTATGCCAATTTCAATTCCTATTGTTACACACTCCTGTTTTACATACACAGGCAGAGAGAGAGAGAGAAAGAGAGAGAGAGAGGAAGATAGAGAGAGCTATGGGTCGTAGTTCTACAATAACTTCACGTTAAATAATACCTACAAAAGTGCGTTTACTCAGAATTGCTAAAAGTGACATACCTACTACGCATACATAGCGACTTCTTGGCATAGGACGGAAGTGTACTGAGTCTACCTCGTGTACTGTTGTTGCGAAGTGTTGTTTCAAACTTGGGGCCATCAAAGTTGGTCGAATTAGGTGTACTCTAAAGTTACCGGCAGCAAATTACACGGGAAACTAATTGATGAGGCCGAAGGAGGCCTGTGATCGGAGTCGGAGATCGGGATCACTAAGATTGGCTTAGTTTTGAGGCTGATATCAAAACAGGCCTTTCGGCTGCCTTCTTCTTAGTTTTTATTCCTAATTAAGTACTTAACACAGTGTATATGGAGGTTAGTGCTTGTTTGCGCCACGTATAAATACTTAAACTTCTCCTATGAATTCTGACCTCCTTGTCGGGTTTTCAAAATAAAACGGCAAGGCGATGAAAAGAAAATGTGACATCATGTCAATGCACGTAAAAATAAAAGTCGCTACGAATTGTGTGCAAGAAAATTAAGAAGAAAGTTAAACCTAAAGGATCCCTAATTCAGTCATACAACAATAATAAAGTGCCGCCGAATCAGTGGAGACTCGCATAAGGAGGAAAACGCAGAACCAGTGCATGTAAGTTTTTCCGCATCCCCATTTTTGGCCCAAACGAGCCGGATAGCAAATTTACCTTTAAATATTTACATAATATCCTTGTTGCTCACTGAATCGCATACAAAATAATTTCGGATTTCCTTTCGGTTTCTTAATTTTCAAAAAATGTTCCCGTCATAATTCTATTTCAAAGTACAGTCAGTATACTAATTTATTGTTATTGTCTGTTATTTTAATATTTTGTTTACGCGTAGCGTGTGGGATTATTCATCGCGTTACCTTATTCATAAATGCGTTACAAAAATATTTCGTATTTTGTAACTGTCATATTGTGTCATAATTTTCACGGAACATTTTTGCACACCATATTCGTTATATAATTTCAGTGTATTTTAAGTTACAAAATACATTTTACTAAACTGAAAGCTACGGGTAAATTATTCCTGAAAGCCTCAGTTTTTCATAAACTGTAATTAACCTACTGCGAATGTTACACTTGTATTAAGGTATTATACAAGCGGAACATTCGTACCTACTTAATTTTCCTTCGACTTGCATGAAGGTATTATTCAAGTTGAATATAATTTATAATTATTTGTGCATCTTAGCACAATAATTATTATTCATATTTTTTCATGCTGTCATAGTAACAACTAGGTAACCATGGCAACGAGACTTAAGCTCGCGGAAGCAAAACGTGCTCAATGTTTTATGCGTTTGCAAAATATTTACGACATGATTCCAAAGCTAAGCAGTGACAAGAAGGCTTTCTCGCAGTTCATCGCGCAAGCTCGATTGGTCGATCAACTGAGAAAAGAATTTATAGAGTTGATGGATGAAGTCAATCTTTTGAACTTGGAGTTGGACCCAGAATACAACGTCAACTACAGCGCAATGAATGCCTTTGAAGATCTCTACTGCGTAATCAAATGTCAAATTTCAAAAATTGATGCACCTGCTCCGAGCCTCTCGACATCCAGGGATTCGAGCCATTCCTGTAAGGACGACTCCATTAAAATCCCACGGATTGATCTTCCTTCTTTCGATGGAGATATTCAAAACTTTCCATTCTTCTATGAAACATTTAAGCGTGTCATACACGAGAATAAGAAACTTACGGATTCTGAGCGTGTTCACTACTTGTTTAGTCATTTGACAGGAAAGGCAAAGTCAATTTGTGCGGGAGTTATACCTGCCGCAGAAAACTACAACACAGTTTGGGAAGCATTGATCGCGAAATATGATGACAAACGCGCATTGGCTACATCATATTTAAACCAGCTGTTTTCGATGAAACCTGTCAACGTCAATGGTCCTTCGGCATCTAACTTAGAAAAAATAATTGATTCGTTTGCTGCTACTATTTCAGCAATAAGACAACTCAAGCTCGAAAACTTAAGTGACTTTATTTTCATTCACCTGGGTCTTAAGTTATTAGACTCAGATACCACAAAAAATTTCGAGATGTCTATTCGGAATTCTTCTAAAATGCCTACATATGACGAATTCATTTGTTTCGTTAGGGAACAAGTAAAGATTTTATATCGGACATCGCAACGAACGCCAACTAAGGCTGAAAGCGGCTCCGCTGCCAGCACTAGCAGCGTGCGAGCTCCTCTCCCTCGCACGCCCCAAGCGTATGTTAGCACGCAAGGGCATGACAACGGAAATCCATGTGCTATGTGCAAGAGTAATGATCACTCGCAACTTTATAATTGCAATAATTTCATGAAACTCACGCCTAACGAAAAATTTAATTTCGTTAAGGAAACTCACGCGTGCACTAATTGTCTAAACACGCACCATACTGCATCGAAATGTTCCTCCATGAAAACTTGTCGTAAATGTAAAGGCAAACATCATACAACGTTACACTTTGATAACTCGAAACCTGCAATGAATAGCAACGAGTCTAAGTCCTCACCAAAGGATGGTAGTGAAGCTAGCACAAGTTCATCCGTAACGGACAACGGTGCCTCCATATGTACTCATTCGGCATCGGGACAGACTAAATCACCCTTGACGGAAATTCTCGCCACTGCTAAGGTACTCGCTAGTGGGCGTAACGGCAAGGACAAGGTTTTGAGATGTCTGCTGGATCCAGGATCACAGAAACATTACGTTACATTGAAGTGCTGCAAGAATTTAGGTCTTCCTGTACACAGCAGCCCCGTGACGTCAATAAATGGATTAGGTGGAACAGCTATAACACAACCCATCCGAGGAACTGTCAACTTAACATTTAGGTCAAGATATGATCCTAAACATCAATATACTATCGAAGCGCTTGTTTTAGATGAGATCACGCCTGATTTACCGACTTGTCATATTGATCAATCTGCAACTGATCTGTTTGATAATTTACATCTAGCAGATGACTCTTGGGCGATTCCAGGTGAAATTGACGTACTTCTTGGTGTTAAGTTATTCACCAAATTGTTAATGTCAGATAAAGTTGAAAACAAACCTGGCTTGCCTGACGCTTTAGAAACTACACTGGGGTACATCATACTAGGCGATGCTCCCGCAGTTAACGCTTCCTACTCAGCAGCTGGATATTTTACTTCGGTCGATGTGGGAAATTTAATGCAAAAATTCTGGGAAATTGAAGATTTGGATGGAGGAGTGATTCATAGTCCAGACGAGAAACAAGCTGAAGATATATTCAAAAATACAATCAATCGTTTGGAAGACGGACGTTATGAAGTAGCACTTCCGTTTAAATTGGACCCAAGCAATTTAGGCGATTCTTACAAGACTGCTGAACGCAGATTTTTAGCGCTTGAAAGAAAATTCCTCAAGCAACCTGAATTAAAGCCAGCTTATGATGAAGTTATCCGTGAACATATTGATAAAAAATATTTATCGGAGGTTCCGAATGATAAGTCAAATGACGCTTATCACCTACCCCACCACGCAATTGTCAAAATTGACAGAATAACCACAAAGGTTAGAATTGTCCTGGACGCTAGTGCACAGACCACAAGCGGTTTATCGTTAAATGATATACTTCACGCAGGACCAAGTCTTCAAGCAGACTTGTTCTGCATTCTCCTAAACTTACGATTGTTTGGTATTGCTATCACGTCTGATGTACGTCAAATGTATCTGTGTATTGACGTACGGGGGGAGGATCGTCCTTATCAGCGTATACTTTATAGGTTTAGTCCTGAGGAAACTATAAGAGTGTTTCAATATAACAGGGTAGCCTTCGGTCTACGCAGCAGTCCTTTCCTGGCACTGCGAACTGTCAAACAGTTAGTAGCTGATGAAGGTTATAAATACCCACTCGCAAAGGAAATTGCATCTCGTGATATTTATATGGATGATGTAGCCAGTTCAGTTATTAACGAAGACCAAGCTGTACAAGCGACTAAACAACTGCTGGATTTGTTCTTGAAAGGTGGATTCCAACTGGCAAAGTGGTCGTCAAATTCTGCAGCTGTTCTGAATGAAATACCGAAAGAACTACATTTGTCCCAAAGTGTCACCTTCGACGATGATACAACGTTGAAGATTTTAGGTCTGCGTTGGTATCCTGGTGAAGATGTATTCAAGTTCCAGGTTAGTCCCGACGATCGACCGTGCAGTAAAAGAAACATTCTTTCATCGGTAGCTCGACTATTCGATGTTCTGGGCCTGGTTGCCCCTGTAATCGTATTCGCTAAGCTTCTAATAAAGGAGTTGTGGCTTTTGAAAATCGATTGGGATGAATTGCCGCCTGATCATATTGTACGCCAATGGCAACAGTTCCAAAGTGAACTACCGCTACTATCTAACATTAGCATTCCCAGACATCTAGGTGTTATTGAAAACTGTTCATTAACTATAGTTGGTTTTTCGGATGCTTGTGAAAAGGCTTATGGTGGAGTGGTTTATGCCTACGTCACCTTTCCTAATGATGAACGAGGTGTCATTAATTTAATTTGCGCTAAATCTAAGATAGCGCCCGTAAAGGTTGTCAGCCTAGCAAGACTGGAATTGTGCGCAGCATTGCTATTGTCACAACTGATAAAAAGGGTGGTTGATACTTACTCAACCAGATACCCAATTGACTCTGTAATGGCCTTTTCCGATTCAACAGTGACACTCTGTTGGATTCATTCGTCGCCTCATCGATGGCAAACTTTTGTGGCCAATCGTGTTACCAAGATCCAAGAGAACCTGTCAAGCGATCATTTTTATCATATTAAGGGAATAGAAAATCCAAGCGACTGCCTGTCTAGGGGCTTAACTCCAGCTCAACTGGTGAACCATCCTCTATGGCTATCAGGCCCTCCATGGATAAAACTCCCGAAAAACGAATGGCCGACTCAGGCGTTTATACCAGACGAAGTCAACGTTCCTGAAGAAAGAACGGTTTCTTTGGTGACTTGTGACAATTCGAACGACAACATAATTTATGATTTGTCTAAACGGTTCTCTTCATGGCTTAGATATGTACGCACAGTTGCCTATATCTTGAAATTTATAAAACGATTACCTAAGGGTCCCATTAGTGCTGATGACTTAACAGCAGCCGAATTAGAAATCGTACGAGCTCTACAAAGAGTTTATTTCAGTCAACATATTTTAGACATGACCTTGAAGAAAGGGTTTACAAAGGCCTTTGCAAGCCTGAAGCCATTTATTGAAGATGGAATCCTTCGCGTTGGAGGACGTCTCAGTAATTCTAATGAAGATTACGATTATAAACATCCTTTGTTATTGCCACGTCGTGATCACATCATTAATCTACTGGTCGATTATTATCATCGACACCATTTACATGCAGGACCTGAAACTCTAATATCTATTATGCGACATCGATTCTGGATCATAGCAGCTCGATGTATTATTCGTCATCGCATTCATTTATGCAATTACTGCTTCCGGACCAAGCCAAAGGCTAACTATCCAATGATGGCAGATCTACCAGCATGTAGGGTAAATCAAGTTGAGAAGGCCTTTATACATACTGGTTGTGATTACGCTGGTCCGTTGTATTGTACACCTGTTCGACGAAGAGGCGTGAAGAGTCAAAAGGTTTATTTGTGCTTATTCACATGTCTCACAACACGAGCAATTCATTTAGAACTTGCAACTGACTTAAGTACAGCAAGCTTTATGTCAGCATTTAAACGGTTTTTATCTAGACGTGGTCCTGTAAAATATATGTATAGCGATAACGGAACCAACTTCCAGGGAGCCAATACATATTTGCAAGAACTTCACAATTTCCTTGCGAATGAGTATCGAGACGCTTGGGAAAATGAACTATCAGCCAATAAAATAATTTGGCAATTTATTCCCCCTAGTGCTCCGCATTTTGGAGGATGTTGGGAAAGTAATGTCAAATGCGTCAAATCACATTTGTATCGTACTATAGGTAAACAAATCTTATCATTTCAGGAATTAATGACAGTTCTATGTGAAATTGAGGCTTTATTAAATTCTAGGCCGCTATCCGTGTTAAGCTCTGATCCCGCTGAACCTTCCGCATTGACACCAGCTCATTTTCTTAATGTTACTCCTTTGAAATATCTTCCAGCTGCGTCTATTGCGGAGGTAACATCTGATCATCTTTTGCAAAGATATCAATTATTAGATCGTTTAACGCAATCCTTTTGGAAGAGGTGGCGCGATGAGTATTTGCACACGTTGCAAGCCAGACAAAAATGGAATACTCCTTCTCAGCCTGTTAAGGAAGGAACAGTTGTAGTCATCCTTCAAGATAATGTTATGCCTCTACATTGGCCGTTAGGTCTTATAACTCAACTTTTTCCAGGCAAGGACGGTATTGCCAGAGTTGCTTTAGTTAAAACAAAATCAGGCACACTTAAAAGGCCTTTGGTCAAATTATGTCCTTTGCCTTCTCAATAATATAATTTTATATTTCTATTAGTAATTAGTTATCTCATTGTTAAGGAGGCTTCATATGTTTATGTTAATTTAGTTTTCTCTGAGCAATAAGGATGCTATTATGTAGTAAATGATTTATTTTAAATAACTTTTTGAAAGCTATTCCTTTCAAGGCCGGGGGAATGTTTGCGCCACGTATAAATACTTAAACTTCTCCTATGAATTCTGACCTCCTTGTCGGGTTTTCAAAATAAAACGGCAAGGCGATGAAAAGAAAATGTGACATCATGTCAATGCACGTAAAAATAAAAGTCGCTACGAATTGTGTGCAAGAAAATTAAGAAGAAAGTTAAACCTAAAGGATCCCTAATTCAGTCATACAACAATAATAAAGTGCCGCCGAATCAGTGGAGACTCGCATAAGGAGGAAAACGCAGAACCAGTGCATGTAAGTTTTTCCGCATCCCCAGTGCTACTTAACTTTCTGTGCTAGGTATATGCTGGGCAATGGAATTTGGAAGTAATTTTTTTAGGAATAGGTATGAAGTGGACTGGTATTGTGGTGTGAAATATTTTTTTGGTTTTAATATGGACAAGTTTTATTAAAACAGAGACTAAACAAATGATCATAAGTGTAAGCCTGAGGCATTGTTCCCAGGACACTGGCCGCGTTCCCCCTCTGCACAGTGAGACTGAATTTTTGCGCAAAAAAATGCACCTGCCTTAATTGTGGATTTTATTTAATCTGCTCCGTTAAAGTAGTAACTAAAGATGATATCTTTTTTTCTTCGATCGCTTAGATATTTTATTGTTATTTAGATCAATAACAATTTAAAATTTTATAACAAAAAATCTTCAATGACGTTTGAAAGCACTATTGTGGTATTTGCTTAACCCTTATCTTGGCATCGTAACACCCGTGATACATGGAACTTAAAAAAATCTAGCAGGTTCACTTTATTACCTAACACAATAACTCTGCCATCAATATGTCGAGCTACCCTCCTTACTTATAGAAAAAAATAATTGACACGAGTGTCATTGTAAATTAATTAGTAATAATCAACATGGCGCCGCGGAAACAATAGATTTCGGTTCGTACTGGAAGTTTTGCATTTATTTCTTATGTTAGTACATATTTTTCCATAATCTACATTTTGATATCTTTACTGTCTCTTAGTGCATACATATTTACAATGCCTTCGAATTTAAAAACATTTAATACACAGAACCTTACATGAAACTGATATGTATTATATTTGATACACTGCCAAGAACTCAGAAAAGTACATATCGAAAGGATTGTATGACATTTAATACATTGCCAAGTTATCGTCAAAATATTTTTAGATGATTTTTTTATTTTTTCATTTTTGTGGGGTTACAAAACATGCTTCAATTATTTAATATTAGTTGTCGTATTATTTAGTTATTAAACTTAGATTTTTTTAAGTACTAGATGTTATTTAACTATATATTCGTACGCTGTAGCATTATTGCTACGCCGTAGCCCGTAGCACGGAAAAAATATGTGTATGGCAAAAAATGGCCCTAAAGTAAAAAAAATGTATTTTTTTTTTACTTTTAATTATTTGTTTACTTTTCATATTTTACTCAACTTTTACCTGATGACTTTTTTGAAACTTTACGGGATCTAATTTTCCGCCCATGTGATCAGGTATACGTAGATATAATTTATATTTACAGGTTTAATAGTCATCTGATGCTTTAGATTGCGTTTAATTAGCAGTAAATGCTAATTTCTGTTGCATTACATGTTTTATTTTTATTTAAATCTTCATTTTTCTTCTAATAAGTAGGTAACTATTTTGTCGAGTTATTGGCATTGTATCAAATATGATACATATGATTTTCCGAAACTGGAAAATCCTGGATTTTTTTTCTTATTTTTTAATAGTCTAGTATGCTCAATAGGTGACAAAAAACTAAAAAAATGTTTATATTTAAGACATTTTGAGCTTTGCCAAGATAAGGGTTAATAAATATTTGAGTTGGAGTTAATGCTTCCAAGTCGCTACACTTAGTAGTGTGTACATTGCTAATGACATAACGAGATCTGGATAAGTGCATGGGAATCGAACCGGGGACTGCACAGATGTCAGGTGGATCCTCGGATCGCAAATGGAGTTACGGGCGCGGAGAGCCGGCGCCTGATCAAAGAGTAACACTAGATATTTAGACGTGAGAAGAGTTTAATTCATTTTGTATTATCGTATAAACTGTTATAACTTACGATTCGTAAACTACTGGTCAGTTAAGAGCACTTACTGTCAATTTGTTGCATGAGACTACATCAGTATTAAGGAGGCTGGGAATATTAGGACTTGTTAGCGTCAAAATAAATGAATAAATATTATAGGGACATTCTTACATAAATTAATTAAAAAATTAAAAACACGACTGCTGCATTTTAAATCGAACTGAAAAGCTAAAAATAATGTTAATATGTTAGTCACATAATTTTATGAATCTAAATTGGAATGTAAATATACACTCACGGTCATTCACAGTAAGTACAAAGGGCTATGTACATTAATGACCGTGACTGTAGGTACGTGTACATTTAATTTCAATTACAGTCGGGGGACCTTGATGTACCTAAGTGCATCTCAATCAAAAGGTCCCCCGACTGCAATTGAAATTAAATGTACACGTATACCTACAGTCACGGTCATTAATGTACATAGCCCTTTGTACTTACTGTGAACGACCGTGGGTGTATATTTACATTCCAATTTAGATTCATAAAATTATGTGACTAACATATTAACATTATTTTTAGCTTTTCAGTTCGATTTAAAATGCAGCAGTCGTGTTTTTAATTTTTTAATTAATTTATTTTATTTTAAACATTTTAGTGAAAAAACTAAGTAAAACTACCATTTATAAGGATTTCCCCCGGCCATTTAGTTTGTCAACAAAGTTCTTTTTATGTGGATAGGTATTAGCTCCTAGGACTGGGACCTTCTAAAGGCAGAGACACACTTATTACGGGCGTCTTTTCTGTGGATAATATGTGAATGTGTTCACAATTTGGGACATTTGATATTTGATATTAAATATAGCTTCTTAACTTCTTAAAAAGAAGTGGAATTTTGAATTATAATGGCCATGAGGGTTTGAATAAGGTCCACAATAAAGACTCATAATTTTAACTGTCACTAAAAAAGTTTTTGATCCAATTATCTTCGTCGCAACTTCAGCACGACGACGCACACATGGCCTTTGGCAAAATAGCACCAATTCAAAGATCAATAATGACAGACTGTATGTAAAAGGGCCTATTCGACGCTAATATCTTTAAGTGTTAGTACCTACCAGTGGCGGCGCGTCAAACATATCCATAGGCAAGCCGGGGCTAATTAGGCTTACATATTTCCTTTACAACTCTGCTCAAACGTCCAAAAACAGGCAAGCTGGTGGGAATCGGCTTTTATGGACGCGCCGCCACTGGTACCTACCTACATTCAAATGATGAACTTCCAA
The DNA here is from genome assembly GCF_963556715.1 of Cydia fagiglandana. Lineage (NCBI taxonomy): Eukaryota > Metazoa > Arthropoda > Insecta > Lepidoptera > Tortricidae > Cydia > Cydia fagiglandana. The sequence goes on from NC_085941.1 coordinate 6,777,032, forward strand.
ATAAAAGTAGGTAGCCCTGACAGACTAGATCGCTCAATGCCGAGCTCTGCGTAGGGCCGAACACCCAAAGCGTCCAAGAGAAGCGAGTTTCTACGCGAGGCTGAAGGCTTAGCTGCGGGACGTTAGCGGTGAAACACAAAACCACTGTAGGTACATGTGTTAAAATACATAAGCTGAAGACCGACCTCCGCGTAAGTTGAAGGGCTAGGGATTCTAGCAATTCCTGCAATTTCTTCAAATATCTGACCAAGTTCCGCGAGTACTAACCTCCCGCAGCTCGGTCTTCAGCCTTGCGTGGAATTGCGACTTCTCAATTATGATACTAGGAGAAATTGTAGAAAGCGCGTACCTGTCGGACGCTCCGGGCCTTCGGCTTTACGCGGAGTTCGATCTACGGGCTTCGCATTTAAACACTGGCTATGCCCGACTCTTTTTGTACGAGGGCGCCGAAGGCGCCCGACTTTGGAACGCGTGCATCGCGCCACATACGTCGGGCTAAGCCCCACGCTTTAAGTATGAGGGCGCCAAAGGCGCCCGGATATGGTAAGCGTACAGCATGTCACGTACGTCGGGCTACGCCCAACTCTCTTAGTATGTCAACGAGCTGTCAACGAGTGATCGCCGTTGGATTTTCGTGTTTGAAACCGGGAGAGTATTTTGTTCTATCTTACTGTTACCACACTGTTATTATTATATTATACCATATATTACTTAGTATTACATTTGTACAAAGCTCATTGTACAGCCGTGAGCAACGTCAAACCACAAATACATTGGCTCAGTGCAGTTTCTCTTTGCTTGACGAACTAGTGGAAGTAAAAGTTGAGACAAGGCACATTCGCCACAGACACAGCCCACTACTGACACACTGCATACATCGTTCATAGTTCATATGTTCTAGCTTTCATCTCTCTTGTCCTGGCAAAATTCCACTCTCAATTTTATTGAGATAAGTACTCATCCTTTATTATTTACACCTTTCAGAACTCGTGACAAGTGACAATGACCACCAAAAGCGCTGCCAACACTCGCAAGGCAACTGCGCGCCAACTAGAGATGCAACTTAAGACTACTACACAAGATCTACAGGAGTCGAGGGCCTTGTCCAAGCAGTTGTTGCAGGATAGGGAGGAGAGCGAACTACAGTTCAAGAAATTGGTCGACACAAACTCAGATTTAAGACGGGACCTGGCAGACAATGATGTGCAGTTGACTGATGCCCGTGGTGAAGTGGACCGTTTGCAAGAGGCAGTAGACTCATTCAATCAGTGCGCTTCTACGCATGAAGTGGCCTTAACCCGCATCACACATTTGGAAGAGGAACTGGGTGCGGCTAATGATGAACTTAATTTGTTTAGGAGAGAGCGGGAGCACTATGATGCTTCGGAACTACAAAATGTGTACCAAGAGTTGGCAAGCGGTGAAACTCAAATTAGTAAGGACTCTAGATATTTAGTATATTTTAATAGTAGCAATAAGTTAAAAAAGTATATCAAGATTAATAGGTATATTAGGAGAACCCAGAAGCTTATCAAAGGCCAGGCATGCATTAAAAAATATAGTAAATTAAAACATGCATTATCGGTTATGAAAAATAGGGTTCAAAATTGTCATTTGGAGCTTGAAACCAAGGAATCAAATTTCCAGAAGTTACATGCCGATATAAATAGGTTAAAAGATGAGCTTCTGGTAATAACCACCATGTATGAAACCACCAAAAAACAAGTTGAGGAGCACATCAAGGCTTTTAATAAATTGCTGCAAGAAAATCAAAATTTAGAGGAGCGATGCAAGTCATTACTTAATGGAAATATTTGTAATTGTGGCCAAATGCCACCAGCAAAAGTTGTTGAAGCCGATGTGGCCCTCAACACTTCTAGGCCAGCTGTACCAGTAGTCACACAGCCCCCTAGAGCAGTCAGTAAGACTGTTGTTTTTTCAGATCAGATTGGGCTAGGAATGGGCCCATTATTAAGCTACAGATTAGAGCAGAAAGTCTCAAATTACTGTTATCAAAACATTACTTTGTCTCACTTGTGTGACCTTATTTCAAAGGGATGTTATGATAGCAGTACTACACTTGTAATTTTATTAGGAAATAGCCTTAATGTAGATAAGCTTAGCATAGATAAGTTGATGTCCACTTTAAGTATTATTGAAAAATCTGGTGTGGGGAAAATCATTTTATGTGCACTGCCTTATGCAGAGAATATGTCTTATGACTATAATAGTAAAGTAGCACACTACAATTCTTTGATGTACCATGCCATATCTGTCAATAGAAAGTACCATTTCTTTGACTTAAATAAATTCATTGAGCGCTTCATGCTAGCTCCAAGGAAGGTATTTCTGCCAAAGAAATATTTTGTATACCTAGTGGATTTATTGGCCTATAATATTGAGCCAAATAGATTTAGTAGTGTTATAGCTAATTCTCAGTCAGCTGACAAAGTCAAGGACCCCATGCCAAATTTAAACTAGATTGTAAGACAGCGGAAAAACGCCTGAGTATGAATATTATTCACCAGAATATTCAGGGTTTTTCCAGCAAAGAATTAGAAATAGGTTTATTTTTAGATAATAATAATGTTGAAGTTATGTGTATCACTGAACATTGGCTGAAAGATGGGCAGTTTTTATTTGATTTTGTTAACTTTAAATTAGTCAGTTTTTTTGCTAGACAGTCTGCTGTTCATGGTGGTTCCCTGATAATTGTTAAAAATTGCATGAAATCTAAAGAGCGTAAAGATATTGTAAATTATTCCATAGAAAGAATTATCGAAATTTCCTGTGTAGAATTAGAAAAATATATTATTGTATGTGTTTACAGACCACCATCAGCTGACTTCAGCACATTTGAAACTACAATGGAAAGTGTGCTGAAATTAGTATGTAAGGGCCAAAAACATGTTATAGTCTGTGGAGATTTTAATGTTAACTTGCTCGAGTCCTCTAGTAACACTGTTAAAATGCTGTGTTTGTTTAAATCATTCAATTTATTTAACTTGTTTCTTGAACCTACTCGGGTAGGGGTAACTAGTGCAACGTGTCTGGATAATATATTTTGTAATTGTGAATGTATAGATAAGCAAATATTTAACTGTTTTTATTCTGATCATAGCGGTCAAAGGGCTGTTTTCTTAAGCGATATTCGTGATACTCCACAAACAATAACATATAGACCCATTACTAGTAGTCGCTTGGAATTATTCAAAAATGAAATTCAAAAAAGTCTTTGTAGGTTACCATTTTCACATTACAACTGTAATAATTTGTATGAAGATGTTTTTAACGTAATTCTTTATCATTTTAATCAAAATTTCAGTATGAAAACTATTAGTGGGTCAAAAACTAGAACAAAGTTTAGTGAATGGGCTACTGCAGGCATTTATAAAAGTAGAAAAAGGCTTTATGAACTTTATAGTGAGAGAGAGCTGAACAAAAATACAGATTTCCTGGACTATGTGAGGAACTACTCAAAAATCTTCAAGAGAGTGTGTTTAACAGCCAAAGCAAACTATACAAGTTCTAAACTGAAAGTGTCGGACAACAAAGTGAAGACAACATGGAATATTATAAATAAGGAAGCTGGTAAATGTAAATCACGCGTCAAGTCAACATTGTCTCGGATAAACAACAGACCATGTCAAACAACGATGTTGCCTCGGCATTCGAAGATTATTTTTCTAAAATAGCTATTAATACCACGAAATGTCTACATTCATCTTCGTCTCGAGCTCATTCCTTACTTTGTGCTAATGTTAAGAAATGTAATATTAACTTTGAGTTTAGTCTAGTAGATTCAGCAATTATTGTTAAAACATTCAAGTCACTCAATTTAAAGAAAACGGAAGACTTATGGGGAACATCCGTTAGAGTCATTAGTCATGTCTTGGACGTAATAGCGCCTTACTTAGCCGTAATTTATAATATTTCAATTTCACAAGGAGTCTTTCCAGATCTTATGAAATATAGCAAAGTCATACCTCTTTTTAAATCGGGTGATTCGAGTGATATGGCTAATTACCGTCCAATATCAATACTTCCTGTACTAAGTAAAGTTTTTGAAAAGTTAATGTTAAATGATCTACTGGGTCACTTCAACAGACATACTTTACTCATAAGCAATCAGTTTGGTTTCACAAAGGGCCGTTCCACGACCGATGCTGCTTCGGTACTTATTAAACATATTTATGATATTTGGGAAAATTCTTGTGATGCAATTGGCATATTTTGTGATCTTTCTAAAGCATTTGATTGTGTGGATCATGGAACGCTCATTTTGAAATTAGAACACTATGGTCTGTCAGTAAATGCCCTAAACTTTATGTCTTCTTACCTTAGCAACAGAACACAAACAGTTGTTGTAAACAAAACCCGGTCTAGCGGTACTGTAGTCCAATTAGGAGTGCCACAAGGTTCTATTTTGGGTCCATTCCTGTTTTTGGTTTATATAAATGATTTGCCATGTGTAGTAGAAAATCTTTGTGAAATTGTTCTTTTTGCTGATGACACATCATTACTTTTTAAGGTTGATCGTAAATCTACCGATTACAGTGTAATTAACAGCACACTCGTTAATGTACTAAACTGGTTTACTATGAACAATTTGCTTCTTAATGAAAACTAAATGCATTCGATTTTCTTTGCCGAATGTTAAACCAGTCGATACTAAGATACTTTTGAATAATGAATGCTTAGAGATGGTAGATAAAGCACTGTTTCTTGGTTTAACATTGGACAAAAATCTACAATGGAGTCCTCATATAAGAACACTAGCAAACAAATTAAGTTCGGCCGCTTACGCTGTGAGGAGAATTAGACAATTGACTAATGTTGAGACAGCTCGCCTTGTTTATTATAGTTATTTTCATAGTGTAATGTCATATGGTATTCTGGTTTGGGGCAAAGCAGCTGACATACAGACTATATTTGTCTTACAAAAGAGAGCCATTCGTTCTATATATAATTTAAGGGTGCGTGAATCATTAAGAGAACTTTTTAAAGAAATTAATATTTTAACTGTAGCTTCCCAATACATATATGATAGTATTATTTATGTTGTTAAGAATCTAGACTCCTTCACTAAGAATTCTGATGTCCATAACTATAATACTAGAAATAAAAATAAGCTTGCTATCAGAAAGTTTCGTGTTCGTAAAGTACAGAAGTCATTCGTTGGGCAATGCATTCATTTTTATAACAAGTTACCTGAGGATGCTTTAAGATTACCCTTTCCAGCTCTTAAGAATTACTTAAAAAAGTCATTGATGTTGAAGGCTTATTACAGAGTCGAGGACTACTTGACAGACAAACATGCATGGTCCAAACCAGAAACTGTAATAACGACAAGTAGCAAATAAAAACATTGTATTATGTGTAGAGTTAAAGGTGACTCAGCTCAGGTAAGAAAGCACATCAAATTGTATGAAAGCATCTCATAACAATCAGTTAGATTCATATAATATGTATTCTCATTTCTTTTATTGATTTTATTTTCTTTTCCTTTTGTAAGATTTGATTTGTTTTCTGAAAGAGCTACGTATTTGTGATTTCATGTGCATATATGTTTATTTTTTATATCAAATTCTATAAAGTTATGTACTCACTGAGTATAATTGCATGAATTCTATAGTAACTTAAATTGTATTAATTACTCGTAATGCATGTTAATTATAAGATGTAATAATGTTTTGAAAAGATGTGTCCCGCCGAGTTTGTTGCCGGTCCCATATTGGGATACCCTCCTCCAATTGAGGGGGGATTTAAATCTTCTCGGGGCAGAGGTGTACGGTTGGAGCCGGTAAATTTATTTGACGTTCATAAGCGCATTGTAATATGCCTACTTGAATAAACTATTTTTTATCTTTTTATCTTTTATCTTTATCTATGAGGGCGCCACGACTTTGGAACGCGTACAGCGCGCCATATACGTCGGGCTAAGCCCGACGCTTTGAGTACCTACAGCGTGTGACGTACGTCAGGCTACGCCCGACTCTTTCAGTATGAGGGCGCCGAAGGCGCCCGGTTTTGGAACGCATACAGCGCGCCACGTACGTCGGGCTGCTTTGAGTATGAGGACGCCGACGGCGCCCGGGTTTGGTAAGCGTACAGCGCGCCACGTACGTCGGGCTACACCCGACGCTTTGAGTATGAGGGCGCCGAAGGCGCCCGGCTTTGGTAAGCGTAAAACGTGTCACAACGTCGGGCTACGCCCGACTCTTTTGGTATGAGAAGGTCGAAGGCGCCTGGTTTTGGACCACGTGCAGCGCGCCACGTATGTCGTGCTATGCCCGACTCATTTAGTATTATTCAAACCCAATCGCTTAAATCTAAGTTTACAGTTGAAATCTAAACATTTCAATAGGGCGATTTAGTTCCTAAAATTACTTTATAAAAATATACCTATACAAGTCATATGGATGATTTGTATATATTTTTATGATCAGCGGTAAATACCCTTTTATTTGATAGCTCACTAAATAAGATAGAAGAACCGTAAACCGGGGATACTTTGATCAATTTTAGAGTTTGGCATCATTTTTTGACGATCCTAATATACTTAAAAATATGAAATAAAAATATAATAATCGGTTTTTTCTCTTCTTTCCGCCTGCCAAATAAAAAAATACATCGCGTGGTTTTTATTTTTTCAGAAAAAAATAAAAACCACGCGATCAAAGTTATATTGAGAATGGGGTTACTTTGAAACTACTTAGTTTTTTGCTGACAATCTAAAGTAGACCCGCTAAAAAGCACGTAAAAAATAAAAAAATAAAAATCGGTTAAGTACTTTTTAAGTTATTTATATTTTTAAGGTGTGGGGTTACTTTGATATCATACGAAAAAAATTAAGCGCTTATTTACTATAAATAACGTAGGAATTTAACTTATCATCGCACTTAGCAACAGATTTTTGAATTGCAAGGTTTTCCGTTTCAGTAAATTTGGTCTGTGCACCCGGGTTTTTGATAGGTTTTGTTACCTTTATACCTACTTATTGTATAAAGTTCTATAAAAAATATTGTGTGCTTTCGATGCGGCACGAATAGATTTTGTGCCAATGTTTGCGAATGCATCATTAAGTTGTTCTTCTTGGTATTTTTGTAGTCTTGTTACCCGATATATTTTTTTGTAATCTATGGCATTATTTCTATAAAAAAACAATGCATATTTATTTATTGTAGAATTAATGCCCTGGTGGGCTGGTGGCCTTACGCACGTATAATAAAACACCTAAAGCAAAGCCGCAGGATAAAATATAGCCAAATTCCACCCAGAAACTTAATTCCATACGACAACGGTATGGAAGAAACAGGTAAAAGAATATTTATAATCAGATAAGCAGTTCCAGAGATCAACTCCTAGATACAAATTTATAATTCTACAACCTCTAACTCTTCCACTGACTCAAACGATGCCTATTTATTACATTACTATTGAAAAAATACATAAAAAAATCGTAAGCTGCCAAAATAATTCTTTAATCTTTTGATCAATTTCACCACGTATAAATGATCAAAGACACCCCGACCCAGGGATTCCCCGGCTACGGGCGCATGTGGAGGTTGTCGAATTCAGGTATTTTTTTATAAACTCGCGAATTAACACTGATTAACGTAAGACACTATAAAATTACATGTATTAATTACTGACACAAATACAGTCAAAGTTTTTCAACCAATAAAATCAGGAAGAAAAGCGTACCCGCCATTAATTTTTTTTTTCTAGACGAAATAATAACATAACACTCGCATCCGCTTACTGCGCGGTGAAATAACTATCAGTGTTGCCAATAAAGAAAAAAATACTGCGAAATTTTTGTTCAACACGTTAAAACAAGGACTTTAGCAGCGGAGAGAAGTTGCTATCAAAGTCGACCCGCAAATCAAAGTAACCCCGGTTTACGGAATTTATTTTTCTAAGCACATTTTGTAAATCCTTATTTAATCAAAATAAGATTTAAGCGCGTATGTTGCATATATATTTTAAATCGCCTTTCAAAGCTCTTCATTTTGAGACCCCACTCGATAGGTTTGCAAGATTTTTTTTTCTAAACGTCACGCAATATTGTGTATTACGTCCGCCATATTGTTTTTATAATGACGTCATATAGCCTATGTCACCCGGGATGACGTAAGGATTCTAATGACATATCATACATCTAAATCGGTTAAAGCATTCAGAAGTTATGGTGGAATAAAGAAACTCACATACATACAAACATGAACGCTGAACACAATACACTCTTTTTGTTTGGGCAGTCGTGTAAAAATTGAATAAGCATAAACTATTTTGTAGAATTTCCATACCAACTACAGGCTGCTGTAGTTGGAAGAATGAAACTGGTACACTTTATATTTATCCCTATTGTCGTCGTTTATTTACAATTAAATATAATGTTAATAATCATTGTCTTGAATATTCAATTGTATTATTGTGTGTGTTATTTATTACTAAATTACTATATTGATATAACACTTTAAACACTCGCGTTTTGTACACATATTTAATTACACAAACGGGCAGCTGGCTGGCTGGGCAGCTGGTGCAACTCAGCTGAAACGTCGGAATTTAAGGTAAAAACAATGAAATTATATCACGGTAGACCCGTTTGTGTATTTAAACACTATATGTATTGATTAATAAATAAACTAAAGTTCAGATTCAACATTTAGTAAAAGTCTATGAAACACAGGAACACATCTCCCATAAGGTACCCCATTGAACTCAAATCTCAACCTCCCTTACATACATAGTAAACCCATTACCCCATCTTCAGTCGTGTAAAACACACTAAGCGCCGATCTCCGTCGCGTCTGCCTCGCTATTCCCCCCAATCCATTACGCCGTCGCGTCCGCGCTAATTGAAAAAGCAATTAAACCCAATCCGTGGAAACAACTATGCCAGACGCCCGCGCCGCGCCTTAATGGGATCTTCAGCCATAGATCTTTGAGATATTGACTTATAGTAAAAGTAAAGAGAAAAGCCAGAAACCATTATATCTTTAAGCTTTAAAAAAGATATTATGATTTTAAATATATAATAACTGCTGACCAGTGACCCAAGCGGGTCGGGGACTTCTCATACGCCTTCGAATTTATGAATATGCAGATGCATAATGCTCTGAATATGCAGATTTCCTCTCGATATTTTCTTCACCGAAAAGCTGGTAGTAAAAGTACAAAGAAGTTCCGAAAGTCATTGATATATGAGCCAAGATTTAATCCTGCGACCTCCAGATTGAAAATCAGACGTCACATCCACTCAGCCACCACTACTGTTCGTAGTTACAATATTAACTAGAATATGCTTATTTATTCAAACCTCCTCTTTAACTTACTCCTTTGCAAACTCCCACCCATTTTAATATTTAAATATTTACGAGAAACTATTCTTTAAAATAACCCGCCTAAGTAGTAACGCCTCGGGCCACTTTAAAACAAAGGACACGGTGAAAAGAGCGCTAACAAAGAAGGCATGGAAAAGGGGGAATGGAGAGTTCTAAAATGGTGGAAAATATGGAATGTTGGTGAAAATTCGTCACAGTGATCAATTTGAATACAGTAGGATAGGATATTCATCATTCGGTTGCCCCTGTCCCATTCAGTTGGGGTCGGCGCAGCAAGTCTTTTTCTCTGTCGCCAAAGAAAATAATACAGGCAGCGTATGTCAAAGCCGTCAAAGGTGATCTTATCCAAATAACCTTTAGGTAACGGAAAATAAAAAATAAACATGTAATGTAAGTTAGAGTTGCAAAAGCAAGTCACCTCAATCATTCGTTTTTCATACACCATACATTTTATTTTATTACAAGCTTTTATTTAACTTGCAATGTATCTTGTATGTAGTTATGTAAATATTGTTTTTACGGGTCAAATCTTGCAAAATTTAATTTGACCCACTTCCCGTCTTCCACTGAACCTGAAAATTTGTATACATATGTAGGTAAGTCGGGTGACAATGCAATATTATGGTACCATCGAGCTGATCTGATGATGGAGATAGGAGGTGGCCATAGGAACTCTGTGACAAAACAACGCAACCTAATTGCGTTTGGGGCTTTTAGAATTGTCTCGATGAATATTAGTTGCCCGTGAAGCCGTTAGAAGCGCTGGTGGCCTAGCGGTAAGAGCGTGAGACTTTCAATCTAGAGGTCGCGGGTTCAAACCCCGGCTCGTACCAATGAGTTTTTCGGAACTTATTTATGTACGAAATATCATTTGATATTTGCCAGTCGCTTTTCGATGAAGGAAAACATCGTGAGGAAACCGGACTAATCCCAATAATGCCTAGTTTCCCCTCTGGATTGGAAGGTCAGATGGCAGTCGCTTTCGTAAAAACTAGTGCCTACGCCAAATCATGGGATTAGTTGTCAAGCGGACCCCAGGCTCCCATGAGCCGTGGCAAAATGCCGGGATAACGCCAGGAAGAAGAAGAATATTAGTTGCCCGTGGAAAGAAATAGCAATAAAAACTTGTACCGAAAATTTTATAATGTTTGCCAAAAACTTATTAATATTGACTAGGTTTACCTACCGAAGTGCCGAGGCTGCTGTGGGCCACACTCCGATTTCCCTCGAACGCCTCCGCACGCGGCGCAGCCTGCCGGCAGTAATGCGCGCGCCTCAAGCATTCGTTTTTCATTTCATTCCTACGCAAAGGAAAATTTTGTTTGAAATGTTTATTGCACTTTTGAAACAATTTATACATATATTACATGTACATACTTATATTATAAATTGAATTCAATAAGTGGCATGAACTTATCAATCCCCATGCAGTGCCCGTGTGCAAACGCTTTTACATTTTTTAAGATAATTATATTTTGTTATTCTTACCCTTTAACGTGATTAGTGCAAAAGGCGTGATAGGATAGGCTACAATTTACATAAATACATACATAGGTACATAAAATTCTTATTTTCGCCGTTACGGAAACATTTGATCGGCAATATAGACAATTATGCCAGGAGTATAATAATTTAAATTAGAATTCAATAGGTATCTAGGTATGTACCATACCGCCGCATATGAAAAGTTAAGGAAACTAAACATTTTTCTTGTAAACAAATTAATTAATAAAAGCTACAATTCCACTTAACCCTACATATCGAAGGACCCTATTAATCCCGTTTATTAACGCTTAAAAACGGCAATTCGCAACTTCCAATTTTAAAAATGGAATACCGTTTTTTCTGTAACGAAGCCAATAGAAAACGCGTTCGGCTTAAATTCGCGCTTTGCCGTATACAACACGCCGGAGTGTTTATGTATATTTTTTTTTGAAAATGAATCGGTTCTACGGTGCAGCAAAACTGCCAGTTCACAACATTTCTGTGACAACAGGACGTTTTTCTGGCACTCCACAATTTGTCAAGTCAAAGTCATCACAGTTTCAACCTACAGTTTCAACCATCAGTTTGTAGTCAACCTACAATATGGTAATTACATTTAGATGTTCCTAACAAGATATGTAGGTAATATTAAAGAACGTCATGTTAATGAAGACAACGCCACTGTATTCAACGCACAAGGTATAACTTTCAACAGATTCCTTAGATACAATATCACGTTGCAAGTTTTTGGAAATCAGTTGTATTCTATGCCCCAGGTGACAATAGGTTTCGTCGGAAATTGATTATGTAAATATATATTGAGCCTTATTCGAGATGTACACTGTCTATCCACGTTAAATACTTGATTTGATCACATGTTGATTCTATCAAGTGTTGATTCGATCCACTGTGGATAATATCAGTTGTATGAATACAACTCTCATTGTTGTCAATTTGCACCATGTATTTTTATTTATTCAGTACCTATTAAAACCTACTTGCTCAAAACATAATCTTTTGAAATTTCTGTGCATTTTCAGAAACGTGAATTTGTCGTAACGAATGGGCTCGCTCGGTAACCTCGTTAAAAACTTCCAACAAATATTAGTTTTCGGTTGGATTAAGAGATAACTTTATTCCGTTGAGTTGACTCCAGGATAAGTTTGCCTCGGAAACTAGCTTTCAGCCACGACTTTTTGTGACTTTCGTAATGCGATGAATGAATAAAACCGAGGAACTATGCTGTTCTGGAGAAGCTAACACTTAGAGACACTTTAATGAGATGTAAGGGGTACACTGAGCGGATGCTGCTCTTGCCGCCACACGCACACGTCACGCAAGCGCTGTGCCGTCTCTCATAAGGATCTGTATACTACAATGCCGCACGCGCACGTACGTCACGCTAACGCAGCCGGTATGCACAGGCCTTGAAAGTCGTTCAGTATAATTTATTAAGTCATCTCATGGCAAAATATAACTATAGCTTCAAAAACACAATCGTGAAAACGTCTGTCAGCTTCAAAGTTCTCGTCCCGCATGCCCTATATTTGCGCACCGTCTGCTCCAACAATGTAAATGTCACGTTTCAAATCAAACTCAATATAAAGTTCCGATCAATTCCGATCTGCGAAATCCAAGAGTAATCCCACCGTTTAGTAATATCACACGCCTGGATAATAATCCCTTGAGCCATAAATTTAAAGAGCCAGAATATTTACGAGGTGTTCCGGCGCTGGCCACAGTTCAGAGACACAGTACAGTCACCTGGGGCCAAATTCGACATGTACAACTGTCAGATTTCGCATCCACGTCAAATCAACAGTTGATTTTATTGCATACTGAGTGTTGATTCCATCAACGGTGGATAATATCATTTGGTACAACCAAAACTCAACTCTAAACTAAGGGTGGTTTGGTTTGCTTGTCACCCTAAGTGTGGATTGTTAATGTCAAATTTTGACATTGTACGTATTGGAGAACTCATGATTTTTCCCACATCAACGGGGTATCAACACGATACGTCAAACGTCGCTTGTCGAATAGGGGTCCTGGTATTATTTATTATACACGTCACAACGAAGTGCGCAAAAAATGTGACACGCTCTTAGGACTCAACTGTATTGTTATAGTAAATCTTCAACAGATCTACAATGTAAAAGATTTCCTGTCAAATATTAAATGAGCGACCAAAATCGGAATGATTTTGATGGCAAGTATCATTGGAAGTATTTAATTCAGGAATAATATTTCATTACGTAAATGAATTGCTACAGAGATACGGTGAGTGAGAATGTACTGGCTGCATTACGAATTAAAATACAATGAATGTTTGCTAAAACAGTACTATCGCCCACACTGTTAACTGTCCATCGGTGGACCTTATTGCTGTTTGTACATATAAAAATTATATCGCCATTAATATACAGTCAACGTACTGGATGAACAGCTGTATACCACCCCGGTATTTCCAGTCATATGCTAAATACCCCACATGGATCTTTTGCCCCCCTTTCACCCTTTCGCTCCTAGGTTTTTAAAGGCTACATTAACGGAGACAGTCGGCTCGATTCTGAAAATGTATTAGATCTCTACTAGACTTCAACAAGTTACGATATGGATAATTTAAAGATATTTGTAAGATAGATATGTCAAATTTGACGTTTCCGCGATTCTGGAGGCCCTCTTGAACGATTTCGACAAGTTATGACTTAGATATCCAAGTCAAATCTAGTCGATATCTGATGTAAATCTAGTTGATTTCTATATCGTTTGTAGATCTTGTGATTATCTCGTTTCCCGAATACGCCTGAGTGAAGGTTTTCAGGAATTTATGTATCTTCTACATTGTTTGTCTTTGACTTCCAAAAAAAGTACACCTATACCTACTAAAAAAGTTACCAAGGCTATAGAAAAAGTAATAGATACAAAATGGACACGCTATCTGGCCTATTCGAACTTTAAGATGCGTCAATTAATAGATCAAGAAACGATATGGATTAGATATGTCAGTGTCAAAAGTGACGTTTTTTTTGTAGAATTATGTTTCGTTTACAACGTTGCTATTGTTACAGCAAAGCCTATTGTTACTGACGCACATTAATGCAGTAGCGGCAAAAAATCTATCACCGTAAAATGGGGTGAGTTGGGTGAAATTTGACTTTAAAACCTCGATAAAATTTTATTTTTACATGTGAAAACTGAATGGTGTATATAATAAGTGGTTCGGACGTTTGTATTTTATTTTGGGTAGCTCCATTTCATAACTTTGACGATAAAGAGGAAAACCCACCTCACCCCGTAGTGCCTCGAATTTGGGGTGAGAGGGTTTTTCATACAAAGGTGATGTTGGAAGATTGTTGGATCGATTTTTTTTATTATGCGTATTACTATAGCCCCATTTTAAATTGGAATACATTATTTTTGTAGCAGTAGCCTTAAAATCCCTTCTTTCCCCATTCATAACCCAACTCTCCCCGCGAAACCTACTCACCCCGTTTTACGGCATTTAAAATTATAGTTGCTTTTCTTTTTTGTGTTTGTGCTCACGAATAAAAAAATACTTCTATTCTATTCTGTTTTTTTCGGCATGTCCTTGGCTTCATACATGTACCTTCAGACGTGATATCATGGAAGTTGGTTAGCATTTTTTTTTTTATAAGTACATAAAATACAACAGTAAACGAATTTCAAAATAAACCAAGTTACTCGAAGAGCTTTCATGCCTGCTTGCCCCACACTAATTGAAACACGAAATGCCTAATGGTCTCTAATTGATAAATTAAAAGCCATCAGAACAAATTAGATGATATTCCGGGCCCCGGCGATTTAATTAGGTTTCAATTAGAACTAGTTAAGTTATGGAAGGTATTTCTGAAAAGTGCAAAGCGACTAAGCTCTTTTATATCCCAGACATTAAAATGACAATTAGAATGACTTCCGTGAGACACAGACATATAAAACACATATATCATAACGTATATTAAGTGGAAGATTGTTTGCAATGTTTCGCTCCATAAGTAGCATCGTCTGGAACACGCGTTGGCGGGCAGATTGTCATTTTAGTAATAAACTAGACATATTTATTGAGTGATAGAAAGATTGGGCTATCGAATTGTCACTGGGATATAAAAACTACAGCGCAAACGTTGTTTTTAGGGTTCCGTGCCCAAAGGGTAAAACGGGACCCTATTACTAAGACTTCGCTGTCCGTCCGTCCGTCCGTCCGTCCGTCCGTCCGTCCGTCCGTCCGTCCGTCCGTCCGTCCGTCCGTCCGTCTGTCCGTCTGTCTGTCACCAGGCTGTATCTTGACAGTTGAAATTTTCACAGATGATGTATTTCTGTTGCCGCTATAACAACAAATACTAAAAACAGAATAAAATAAAGATTTAAGTGGGGCTCCCATACAACAAACGTGATTTTTGACCAAAGTTAAGCAACGTCGGGCGTGGTCAGTACTTGGATGGGTGACCGTTTTCTTTTTGCATTTTTTTTCCGTTTTTTTTTTGCTTTATGGTACAGAACCCTTCGTGCGCGAGTCCGACTCGCACTTGCCCGGTTTTAACTGTATTAATTTTGCTTGTCTGCTTGTTACTTTATTAATATTCTTAGTGCAATGGGTTCGACGTAATAGGTATTAAATACTTACTAGAATTTATGTTTAAAGCTCAAATTTTAAATCAAAGTAGTATTGTGATGTAAATACCACTAGATATTATATACCTATTATTTTAAGGATATGAATAAAACACCCTTTTTAGTTCAATTTTATTGTCTTTGGTTATACAAAAACATGGATTAATTTTTAAAATAATTTACAAAAAACACATTTATTATTTCATAAATACACCGTGTTGACTAAATTGTACACTGATAATAATAAATCTATATTAATTTGCGAGATTTAATTCTATTTGACACTTCGTACATTTCTTTCCATAAGACAGGGTTTCACAAAATTCACAGTCTGGTTGGTCACTTGGCTAAGGAAGGGAGAATGGCAATAATATCCAAAAATAAGTGTTCCGTGAACAAAGTTTTGTACAGAACACTAATAACATTAAAGTAACATAAATCTTAGGTGCACAAAGCATTCCAAAATGCGGCTCGACAGAGCCTTACTCGTACTGCTGGCTAATATCTCGAACGAAACTCACTCTACTCGTATTCTCACCCTATACTCGATTTGTACATGCACGCCCATAGATCATAATCATAACCAACCCATTAAAACTAGGTCGAAAACCGTTGTACATTTTGGTCAATTTCATTGCGATACAATTTATTTATTTTATAACTATAACGTGTCTAAGTATTCTTTGCAGTGCTAAACAATAAAAACGAGACGTTAAAAATAATACAAAATAACTATTGGAATGTTATGGGATTCGTTTTTTATACATGTAATAGGAAATATTTGGCACTGCCTACTCACATTTCATGCACTTACGTATTAAGTAAAAATCCATCGAATAGGTATCTACCTATCTATTTTCTTAATATTTGCCAAACCTATTAGTTTCCTTTAGATTTTTATTTTAGGTACATCACTACAAATACACGACAATATTTTAATTAAATATTTCAGTTCGTTTTACTCCCTTGTCATTTAGTTAATGATTTTAAAATCGACGTCTAAAAATTACTTTAATTAAACGCAGGTCTTGCTTCATATAGCGTACCTCAAATATTCTCAGCTTTATAGTATTATAAATGAAATTAGAAATGAAGAAATATTGAACGATTTGATTTTTATACGTGTTTACTATCTAACTTTATTTTATTACATTTATTAAAAATAATATAAATATCTTAATTTTTTTTAAATCAAATGTATAAACTTAATACCTTATTTGTGTCGCTTAACTTCAAACTCAGATAAATCCATCTGTCACATTATGCAATTTTAGTAGTAAGAAAAGGTAATAGCGTAGATATTGGTTGAGAGGCCCGAATGGATTTATCCGAATTTGAAGTTAAGCGACGCATTTAATAATAATAAAGTCAAAAATTTACGATTTGTGGTTAAATATTTGAGGTCACTATTAACTCTACAATTGGAATGTGTGATATAAAGGAGGATTTTGTAAATATTGCTCACAAATTATACAAATTTCACTTTAACATCGCAAATTATTATTACACTTCAATTTCATTTGACTAAAATTTCACTACCTATTCGATCGCCAAATTTTTTAATTTAATTATACATTAATTATTATTAACAAACGATCACTTTGTACATAAATTTGTTATAATTAAATTACTTAAATTACAAAATACATATAATCCGAAAAAGCGATTGCTATGAAACTTATTGCGAGTAAGACAAAAAAATGTGCATTGTAATAAAAAAGTCGATATCGAGATGGTTGGAGCAAAACACTTATGTCACTAGCAAATAGATTAAGAAGTCTTCAAGACTCTCCTATGATAGCATTACAATCATATTACCCCTATAAACGACAATGGCTCTTATCATTAATAATCACCTCGTATAAAATACAAATTATATTGTATGCATAAATAATTATATAATAATTATATCGTACATAAATAATATATGACCGATATTTTTCGTATGGGTAGTACAGTTTGCCCCACCTTGTATAACAACCGTGACATTTTTAAACCAATTTCAGCTTAATTGTGTGACAATACCTAGGTAGGGCCATTACACTTATTATATTTACCAGTCGATGGTAAATATTTATCGCCTGATGATTAAAAACTTTATAGCATTTCAGTAAAAATTGTATATTATTTAAAGAAAGATCTTGTGTTTTTTTTTTTCTAGTTTACATCGTCTTGTGCAGCAGCAAAATGGAAAAATGCAGGCCACACAATAAGGGAAGGTAATGTTATTTATTTATAGAAATATGTATACCTAAGCTTGGCGTTTATTTTTATTGCTGAATGTTTGACTTTGTATCTTGATTACCTATAGGTATTGTGATTTATTTGACATCAATTTTTATACAAATATTGAGTGACTTTGGGTAAAAAGTGATAGAAATAATAAAAATATATACGTCTGCTTTGGGTCCTCAAGGTGCCAATTAGATTTATTTTCGAGATTTCGTGGTTAGAAGTAATTTGTTAAATGTGAGTATGACCATATTACCACATTTCTGACATTCAGCATCACGACCCCAAAATCACCCAGCATTAGGTACTATACAGAAAGAATATATCACAAGAATGTATAAATTCACATATAGGTTCAGCTGATAAAATTCATATAACTTCCCTTGAAAATAAAATTAAGAATGAGAGAAATAAATAATACTAAACAAGTAAAATTTCACAATGAATATTGCCAGCAGCATAACAAAACCTTACAGGTAGGATTACGTGTACAGTAGGCGTTATACATGTAAAGGGGTCCTGTAAAAAGGTAAATTCTACAAGGCTAGATAACTACAAATAATTAAATACTACCTACTAGGGACACCGACAAGAAAACGCCCATAAAGGTTAAACTAAGTTACTGTGCGCGTTGACAATATACTTTTAGGAATTACAATTAACAAAATACGTTACAAAAAACTTTGGTACGGTTATGACAATTTTGTACTTACTTGTACGTATATTCATTTTATTTGAAATATTCTGTTATATAACATATTTCTAGAAGTGCTTAATTCAAATTTCATTGTCTATCTATGTAAGTAAAAAATAATTGAGACGATGATAAAAAAAAACAGTTATAAAAAAGGTGTCTGTAAATGATCCAATTCGTTTTGTTTTGTAGTTTTGTTGCATTATTTATTTTAATTATTACACGAACAATTTTTTTTTTCATAAAGTAAGTAAAATATTTAAGGTTCAATTTGTTGCATTTTTGTGTTGATTTTGTAACGTATTTTGATAACATAGCAGATAAAACTACGCATTTTACATAAAATTAAAATACTGTATGTACCTTATTACGTTTTGAAGCCAGACCAACAAGAACCTAGATTAAAACCGAATTTTCATATGAAATTGTTGTTAGTTGACTTAGTTTATTGAAGTGACAACATACATCAATGGAATACATAATGTGTAAAAGAAGTATAAATTCAAAATTTTGATTAGCCAGTTATTACAACACTCCCCCGTAATCAAAATAAGCCTATACCTTTCACACAATTCTGATGCTTTGTACGAGCTAACGGCTTAGTTAGTACATCTGCCCACATCTCCAAAGTAGGAGTGTAAATGACATTAACAATATTGTCATTTAATAAATCACGTATGAAGTAGAATCTGGTATCTATGTGCTTGGTTCTGTTATGGTGGACTGGATTCAGTGCCAGTTTTTGAGCAGACTGTGAATCATTATAAATTGGTATAGTTGTCAACTTACCAGTAAGTTCAAACATCAACCGCCTCAGAAACACAGCATCCTTCGCCGCACTCGACAAGCTCATAAATTCCGCTTCACTTGATGAAAGGGCAATGGTGGACTGCTTCTTACTCTCCCAAGAGATGGCGCCACCGGCCACGGTGAAGAAAAATCCTGTGTAGGAACGACGGTCTACAGGACAGTTGGCCCAATCTGCATCTGCATAACCATGTAGACATCCACCGCCTTTCC
This sequence comes from Cydia fagiglandana, assembly GCF_963556715.1. Lineage (NCBI taxonomy): Eukaryota > Metazoa > Arthropoda > Insecta > Lepidoptera > Tortricidae > Cydia > Cydia fagiglandana. The sequence continues at coordinate 6,796,448 of NC_085941.1, forward strand.
TGTAAATAATGCCCAAATCGATAGTGCCTTTTAAATACTGCAACACTCGCTTTGCGGCAATCCAATGGCTTTTGTCATATTTAGTGTTAAATTGACTTAAATACGATGTCGCATGAGCGATATCTGGTCTCGTATTTACAGCCAAAAACATCAGTGACCCTATTAATTGCTGATAAGGATATAACGAAGAATTGTTTACATTACCATCTTCACACGGCAACAACTTCTTTGCTTCCAATGGCGTAGGTGCAGACTTGCAATCCGACATATTAAACTTTCGCAACAAATCCTTAATGTAAGTTTCTTGAGATAATTTAATCTCATTAGGTTTGCTACTAATATTCAAACCTAAATAATAACTCAACGGGCCTAGCACTTTTAAGCTAAAATAATTCTTTAAGTCAGTTATGACGTTGTCTAACGTTTTATTTTCTGTATAGAATATGACAATGTCATCGACATGGAAGGCGAGTATTATAGACTCGGTACCAACCTTCTTAGTATAAACGCATGCTTCAGAAGGAGTTTGTTTGAAACCTAAACGGTTTAAAATTTCGGTTAATTTTTTAAACCAAGCCCTCGGTGCTTGTTTGAGGCCATAAAGCGAACGCTTTAGTAGGCATACTTTACCTTCTTGTCCAGGTTTAGCAAATCCCTCTGGCTGACTCATATACACCTCCTCCTCCAAATCTCCGTTTAAAAACGCCGTGTCCACATCTAAATGATGCATCTTCATACCTTTTTCAGCAGCCAACGCGAAAAGCATGCGCAGTGAAGAATTACGAACGACTGGAGAGAAAGTTTCAGAATAATCAACACCATAAGTTTGATTAAAGCCTTTGGCTACAAGCCTTGCTTTATATTTAATTACGTCACCATGTGCATTTTTCTTCAGCTTATAGACCCATTTGCAAGGTATGACCTTTTTATCTGGTCTGTTAACGAGAACCCACGTTTCTTTCTCAAGGAGTGATTGGTATTCATCTTGCATAGCTCGATACCACATATCTCTATCTTCTGCATTCATAGCCTGTGAATAGCTTGTAGGTTCATTCATCATCTTAAGGGATGAAGACTGCATGCATACACAATTGGCAGCAGGTTTAGGGTTTCTGGGCCTCAAATTATACCTTGGTTCCACAGCTTCAGTATTATACTCTTCATCTTCTGATGAATGTGCAGAATCATTTTCGATTTGTTCAACTTCATTAGTAGCGTTGTACCACGGTTCTGCAACTTCAGAGTTAGAGACAATATTTTCTGATACACTTGCAATATCTGGATGATTATGTTCTTCATCGGCGACAGTACTCACCTGAGGTGTAAGTTCATTTGAACTATTTGACGAGTTCACTTCTGAACTTAGGAGAAGAGGTATATGCGCTGGTTCATCTAAATCAACACCAGACTTACTATCTTTACCTTTTAAATCCCGAAAATGGTTTTCAAAGAAAGTTACGTCTCTGCTTTTCACAATTTTTCTGGGATATCTAATGTCCCTAAAATAATAGCTTCGTGGATCTTCTGAATATCCGACGAAAATGTGTTCAGACGCTTTCATGTCCAATTTCTTCCGATGACATTCGGGGACCTGAATAAAAGCTCTACATCCAAAAACGCGTAGATGAGACAAATTTGGTATCTTACCATGCCACATCTCGTACGCCGTCTTCCCTTCGAGAGCACGATGGGGTGATCTATTTTTGAGATACACCGCCGTCTCTACAGCATCTTGACAATAGGCCTGAGAAAGAGAGCTTTCAGAAAGCATCGATCTGGCTTTCTCTACAATAGAACGATTCGTTCTCTCTGCAACCGAGTTTTGCTGCGGGCTATACGGAACTGTAGTTTGGTGTCGAATTCCTTGACTTTGTAAGTAGTTCGAAAATTCACCATTAACATATTCTTTTCCATTGTCACTCTTCAGTGTCTTGATTTTGGCTCCAGTTTCCCGCTCCACAGATAACTGGAAAATGCAAAACTTATTCTTTACTTCAGCTTTTGAAGAAATAAAGAACACAAAAGTCATACGAGAAAAATCGTCTATAAAAAATAAAATATATTTATTGCCTTGAAATGAAGTTTCAGGCAGGGGACCACAGACATCTGAATGAATAAGTTCCAAAACTGAGGTTGACTTTTTGTGTGAAACCTTTTTAAAGGGTTTTCGACTTTGCTTACCTTCAATGCAGGAGATGCATGGTTCCTTGTCTACCGCTGTGTAGTCGACGCCTACTGCATGACCTTTCTTTAGCTGATCCATTCCAATGCGGCATAGGTGACCTAAACGTCTATGCCAAAGCTTAAAGCTAGAAACATCGGAGTGTGTCTCAAAAGCGGATAATTGACGAGGTGGGTTGACTGTACAGTCTAAAGAATACAGTCCACCACAAACAGAACCATGTAAAATTACATCACCTTTACAGGAAAAAGCATCAGAATCATAAAAGTTACAACCAGTTTTATCAAAAACTATGCTAAAGCCTTTATCAACCGCCTTCTTGACTGAAATAAGATTAGATTTCAAGTTCGGTACGTAAACTACATCCGTAATCTTCTTTATATCAGTATTGTGACCGCTACTGGTAATAGAAATATCTCCAACGCCTGTGCTGGGTAATACTTCACCATTTGCAATGGTCACGGTCCCAGTTGAAGAACCTCTTACGTTTTCCATCCAATCTACTCGTGACGTCATATGTGCGGACGCACCAGAATCAATAAAGAATTTATCATCTTGAAAGCCGTCATTAACATTCAGCGCACATAGAGAATTCTTATGATTAACGGGTTTTCTCTTCTTATCCTTCTTATGGGGACAATCTGGCCGCTTATGTCCTGGCTCCATGCAATCATAACAGACTACTGGCTTCTTTTGTTTCGATTGAGGCTTGATCGGGTTCATTCGGGATCGAAAGGCAGTACTAGGGTTATCTATGCCTGGCTTATTCAATTCATTCAATAATTTCGTCTTAATAAGGTCTACAGTAATGTCTATATTCGAGTTTTCTAAAGCCATTACTAAAGGTGCATATTGAGGACTTAAGCCTCCAAGAAGAATTGCAGCTATTGAAGCATCTTCTATAGTTTTGCCTATATCGGCTAAATCTTGCACAGTTGACATGACAGCATTTATGTAAGTCTCTATATTAGAGTCAAAATCATCAAGGCAGTACCTGTACAGCTTCCGTTCGAGGCTTATACGTCGCCCTAAGCCTTTGTCCTCATAAGCGGACGCCAGGGCATCCCAAGCTTCTTTGGCTGTCTTACATGATCTTACATGGGTAATAGCCATACCATCTACAGTGAGACATATTTTTGATAACGCCTTTTGATCGTTACGCAACTTCTTCTCAGCTGAGATATTGTTACCTTCAGGGTATCCGATGACGGTCTCCCATAAATCTTCATGTATGAGGTACATACGGATTTTGAACTTCCATGATGAATATCCTTCTCTGTTTATAAGTGGTTTTATTGCACTAAGAGAATTATTTGACATGATTACAGCTGTTCCAATGTCACAACAGAAAATATTGGAAAATTTGTGAACTGTTAAATCTTCACGGATTTTCACAAAACATACACGCACATATTGTAAAAACTTTGCGATTCACTTTTTATGCTAGAATACGCAGTTTTAAAACGTATAAATCTATTTAAAATATAAACTCGTGCTGATAACGTATGTTGTTAGTTGACTTAGTTTATTGAAGTGACAACATACATCAATGGAATACATAATGTGTAAAAGAAGTATAAATTCAAAATTTTGATTAGCCAGTTATTACAACAGAAATGATTCAATTTGTTGATTAGGAATTAATAAAAACTAGATGAAATTCACTTAAATGGAAGTAAGTATCAACATACATATACAAATTATTTATTTGCCAGAATACAATGGATATTATGTAGATGGTGACATAAAATTAGAAGTACAGTGTTCTCTACTCACAATTGAGCATAACGTTAATCATTGTCCATAAGCATTTTTCAAATGCAGGCACAAATTGGTTATTGGCACGAGCCCAATGTGGTGTAACTAGAGTACGGATTTTCATCTGCATGTTGTTCAATAAATTATACATATTTTGTTGAACCGTTTATTTTGTAAAATTTTGCTAATCAAATAATAGTTTTGCCGCTCGACTGTTGCTAAGCAGAACGACTAAAAGATTAACTTTGGTTGCTGAAAAATTACTAATAGCAGAATAAAAAAATATTTCCTTTTTTATTATTGCATATAGTAATTTGAAAACGAATAAAAATGGTAAAATGCGTAATTATCCGCAATTTGTACAAAATTATGATAAGTTAAAGTTAAAACCCTATCTTAATTATGATATAATATTCTATTTCTACACATATATATTATTATATAATAATAAATAGGTTAATAAAACCCCATTCACAACAGAGGAACGTTGTACGACACTCATAGATTCGACTTTATATTACATAATTCATATAGGTAAATACTTACACTCGCTTGTATATATCATAGTCATTATATTCACTATGTCTATTAATATAATGCCGATACAAATACAGTATATACTATTTATAGAATTAAATGTCGCTTTTTACAATATTAATCTTTTTAAATATTTAAAGTACATATATTTAGAATTTTAATATCCCGCTTTTTTGTGACGTATAAGATTTTACATTATATTTTACAATATATTTCAGTAGACTAGTCACAGACTTCGAATCTAAAAAGAGAGACATTAGTTTTAGTAGGAAATCGTCTAAATTGTTCATATCGTTGTATTCTTAAGTATTTTGATAGACTTTGCAAATATATATGTTTTCGAACTGACAGAGAATTATGATTCTTATAAATTACGAAGTAACACAGGAACACAGAAATCAATTGAAAAAATACATTGAGAAAGATTCCTTGGAAACTACAGGTCATTGCGTATCGATTTCTCATTTCAGACAAATAATGTTGTTATTCCGATATATCCTTAATTTAACGGGTCCTTTAATTTCCATTTCCATTGGACTTCTGTCAAGTAGGCTCATCACTTTGGGTTCAGACTATTTACAGTAGATTATTTTTTGTATACACGTCGTTTTTATTGCATTTATATGTACTAGACAATTTATTCCAAGGTAACTTTCTTAATATCTACTGCAATGAACAATCAGTACCACAGATTATCAAGTAAATATTGCTTATAATCATTATAATTAACACTAAGATAAAACACACATCAAGTTTGAAAAACAAGGCAGAACTCTCTCTGTTCTATGAACTATTCGTTTATGCACACAATTTAGAACTAATTCACAACAAATACCATACCAAAGACTTGGTAATAGGCTTCGACACCAAAATTATATATTATTTAAAAACACAAGTTATGGAACAAATGAAAATGTCACAGATTTAAAATAGTCAATAAAATGTTTAATGAGATACTTATAAATCACATGGAATTTGGCAATGACAGTCCATCAATTATAAATTATTTAAATTATTCTCGCCTAAATTCGTCCATTTAATCCTAAAAGCTCACACCTTGCATGTAGAACACCGTAGAGAAATGACTAGAGATTTTATAAACCACACTAACGTCAATTTCTTTTTTTTTCCTCTGTAAAATATTCGACCCTTAGTTATTTACGAAATCATAATTCCTTATCTTTGGCTATTAGATCTTCTGCTTACAACAGGAGAAGATGCGAAAAATAAAACAGTAATTATCAACTAATTCAAGAAATTATCACAAAAATTTACGAAATCTACAAATCATACAACTATTCTTTGGACGGGACGGTCAACTCACTAATGAAAATGAAACTACTCACAATAAATGGCTTTTAAAACAACTTCTGCCACAAAGATAATTTTATTCAGGTACCAAAATTGGGCAATCATTAAATTGGTACCATCCTAATCTTATAGTAAAACAAATTTGAATCCAATCTTAATTGTAAACACCTCTAGTCATTGCTTCTCTATTTCTGTTATGCCATTTGCAAGTCAATATCCTGACGTATGTTCTTCTAAAAGTAGCATTACACAATGCGTAACACACTGGGTTTATCGTAGAGTTTATATAACATAGGGCATAGAAGAACGACCATAATTCGTCAGGAATACACCCGGTACACGCGGTAAGAGGCTTTAGTAACACAAGGATATTATAAGGCGTCCAAGTGATAATAAATGATAGAAGAATAGCGGATAGTGTTTTAGCAGCTTTCGTCTCCTGTTTCTTCTCTTGCGTTTTCTTTTTCGACTTTGGCGCTTTTGTTATTCCTTTGCCAGCAAGTTGTTTCGGTATTATTTTGGCGTTAAGGGGAATCCTAACGTCTTGTATATGTGAGGTTCTTCTGGTCAACGCGGGGTGTCCAGCTGGATGTAGATTTAATTCCGAATCTCCTCTCGTTGGTCGGAAGTGTGGTCTAGTGTTGTTTGTAGGGGGTGATTCTTCTGAGATCATTTTTATTGTAGGTCTATTTTGTTCCGAATCTCCTTCTGGCAGCCTGATTAGGATAGTGTATACCGAGTCGGCTGAAACTGATTTTGGCGCAGGTGAGGTAGTAGTGTTGATTCTGGTGTTGGGCGGGAGGGACCGGCTATCGCGGGCCGCGGGAATAGGGGCGGAGGGGGCGTCGTATGTGCGGCGGAGGGGGGAAGTGCCCCCGTCACCGCCCGAGCCACCAGAGCCCCCGCGGCTGGCGTAAGGGTCCCTGATGACGTTTAGCGATGTGCATCTGTTGAAGAGAAGAAATAACCAGTCAATTAGTGGTACAAACTCAATAATTATAGTGAAATAAAAAGAGGTTCCTCATTTACCAAAATGCTAGGCACAATAAAAGGCCAGACAAGGAACTCAATAATAAAATCTGAAATAGATATAGTCTAAATTTAAATTAGGGTTTAGGAAATGGACTCAAAGTAAAGTTGCGTCATAAATAAAAACATCCTTGATTCGATATTTTTTTAAAGATTTCTATACCTTTGAAATTCTAAAGAAAACTAAACCTCAACCACAGCCCTATTCATTAAAATATACATACTGCTCTACAGCAAGATCTGGCTGTTCTCCAACCATGTATGTTGCTAATTCTTATTTTACCCAAACTTTTTTAATTGGTCTAAAATTCAATATATACCTCGACACGGTACTCTGCAGCGGGGTCTCCACGGACACGGGCGTGGCGTAGCCCGGATCCGAGGGCTCCTCCTCGGGCTCCGTGTCCTCCAGGTCCTCCCTGCCGGAGTGCCACCACGCCACGCACCACGCGCGGACCGCAGCGAAGCCCCGCTTCTGCGACCGCGCTAACCGGGCGTTCTGTTGAAAAACATTTTGCATTATGGTAACATTCCATTTCTAACCGCAGCTGCACTACCGGTACTGAACGCGTCGCTGTCATTGTCAATTTCCATAGTAAAATGAACAGTAATGCAGCTGTTTTTGGAAATGGACTGTCACCTTTAGATGGTATATATTATACGCCCCAGGCTCCCAAGATGTGTTCCCAATGTGCCATATTTAAATCATTCGTACACCAATTATGGTTCAGGCATCTAACTTCCTTTGTATTTTTGGCATTCCATGGAACTATTAAATATGATATATAAATAATCTAACCACCATATGTAAATATATTGAAGCAAAGCCAGTCCCTATATTTTAAAACATCTGCATAAAACTCATCAAAGAGATGAGCGGGCTACCTGCATCTACCAAATCCTATAAATGAAAAACGAATCAGATATGAGATAATCCCCTGAAATTGCTCCAGTTCCGATACGGGATACCTTGCCATACCTTGCCAAAAACAAACTCGCAAACTTGCACGCCGATTATTCATTCAAAACATAGTATCCGCACACCGATTTTGCTATAACGTGCCAAATTGTCCCCAAGCGCATTCTATGCTGGCATCATTCCAAATTTACGACCTTCGGTACGGGTTGGTGCCAGTTGATTCTGAGCTTTGGCTGGTGGGATTAGGATTTGGTTTAGATTGGTGATGATTTGAGGAGATGCAGTGTTGCTAGAAGCACATAATGTATGCTTGCCCACGATGCTTGTAAGCCCTTCAGAAGTGTGGAAAATGTCTAATTGGCCGTTCGTGGCTGATCTCTTTTAGGTTCGTTTATTCCATTATTGTTATTGACATCAAACATTAGTTTCTTTTGGGTTTATATTTTTCCTTGTTTTATTTCCTTGCCAAAAGCCAAAAGTAACATAATACGAATAGAATCGCCTCAGTGTGAGATGGGTTGGAAGTTGAAATAATTGGTCAAATTTCATAAATGCAACCAAAGCTGTTCACTGGAAACCAGCTCCACAGACAAAGAACCTAACACCGCTTAGAAACTTGCCTCTAGCAGATAAGCTGAAACCTTTGAAAGCGCCTTAATAGCGCGTAAATTAATAACACTTAGCGCCTAACTAAGTTGAGGCGCTAGTGTTTCAAGCATAGCATAGATTACTACACAGACTCCGCAGCATAAAACAACAGCATTGTGCGCGGGACATCGTTTATGGAGGAATGAATGACTAATCTCCTTGTCAGCGGTTTATCTGTTGCATTCTAAAGTAGCTCGGACTTCGCTTTATAGATGGTCAAGCAAATCTTGCCAGTAGAAAAAGGCGCGAAATTTAAATTTTCTATGAGACGATATACCTTCGCGCCTACATTTTTCAAATTTGCCGCCTTTTTCTACTGACAAGATCTGCTTGACCAACTATAACTATCTTATCCGAAGTTTTAACGAAAGCGATCGACCATTCCACCTTCCAGCCCAGAACTAGCCGCTACTAGAGAGAACTATAGACCATATTGGTATTAGTCCGATTGATGTTTATTACATGGTCCAAGATATTACATAGTATAAGATGCACTCTTTACCAGACCAAAAATCTGTAAGCACTGATGAGCTCCGTAAAAACAATCGACCTATAATCGGATTCGGGCCATAAATGGGAGATTTTGGACTATAGTTGTGTAGTTTTATGGTATGTACGGTACCTTCTCGTAGTTTCAAACGTATTAAAAAGTGTCAGTGACAGTTTCTGCAGTACTAGTTAACGAAGGGGAATAAAACAAAATAAGCAAAGCCACAACTTTAAACTCGTATATTTTATGGCATTATCTACCTACGTTGGACGCTAAATTTCTTACCGCATATAACCCTCATGTAATAAATTACAACTTGATCCATTATTTTCTCAGAAAAAAGGTTCTCCTGGAAAAGGGTCACGACGTTTCCATTTTGTCATTCCTAGATATGGGACCCTTTATCATTAAAAAACACTTGTAATATTTTCGGAAGTAAAAACGTGAAAAATTTGAAGCAACGCCGTCTTAAATCATGTAAGGTAAGGGCCCCCCACATCTAGCGTCTTTCGAGCGTCGGCGTCTGTCGGCGTCTGGTCAGCACTATGGAAAATGACGTCGCTGCGCAGTTGCGTCGATGCTGCGTCGACGTTGCGTCGAGCAGCGGCCATAGAATTGTAGACGCCGACGCTCGAAAGACGCCAGATGTGGGGGGGCCCTAACATATTTTGCTCGGAGCAAGACAAAGAGTATGAGTATTCCACACAAATTATAATCTTACCCCGGTGATAGTCTTACCCCACCTTAGGTACCTTATAATATAAGTAAATACAACTGTACATATGTAGTTGGCGCTCAAGCTTTGAGGGATTCGAGTCAAATGTGAATGGGAAAAATTGGTTTCGTCTACTGATGTGCAAGATGCGGAAAGTTTAAAAAATCCTTGGATTCTTCGTGGATTTTATTTTATAGGAAATTAAGTAAACTTTCATTTCGATAACGGAAAATTTCGAACACCATACAAAAAATTATGAAACTTTTCGACGGCTGATCAGGGGTTTCTTCACATGTCCGAGCATAATATACAAATATTTTTTATAAATATTTGGGGATATAATACCTACTTGATCGTGTATTATATTTTATAATACACGTAGACAATGCTGTAATTAACTAAGCGCGATGCATCACGTGTAATCCTGCACCAAAACAATTACCCGCAGCACCACTAGTGTCGTACGAGTGTCGTTCGAGGGTCGCTCGCGTTCGATTGTGCCTATACATCGAGTGCTCTGGCAATTAGTACAAATCCATTACCGGAGCTTTGTGTGTTGCAACGAGAACATCTGCAGTAGAATTTGAGGTAATTAAGCACCTAGCAAACTTAAATGTCTGTAGATATTTAGTAGGTTAACGCGCTAGACAAATGATAATGATGACAAATAATTTTAAAAGGCTTAAACGACGTAATCAGGAGTATGCTGCTCTGCTCAGTGTAGTATGGTTACAGTAAATGCTATTACAAAGTTTGAATGCTGCTTTAGATTTACATCACATCGTTTTAACCTTTATTCATGAGAAAACACATAGAAAACACGTCTGAGCGGCTACCGCGCAAACCGAAATTCGCAAATTGCGGGGATCTTTCTCTACTCCAATGAAGGCGTAATTAGAGTGACAAAGAAAAAACCCCGCAATTTGTGAACTTCGATTTTCGCGGTTATAGCCCTGATCAAGCGGCCATTAGATATAGAATAACAGTTCTATAGGTTTACCAAAGACTTACACCTTTACAACAGGTCAAAAGAAATGTTTCAATGCATTGAAAATTTTTATAACGTATAGAACCGGCACAGAGAACCAGTATTTTGCGCCATGATTTGATGTTCTTTTGACAACAAACCATACATTAGCGGAAGCAGTTATAAAGTCGACCCAAATTTTTTTTATTAAGCTATGAGTTTCATCACATATGTTCCTTGAGTAATTCTAAGCATTTCAAGCCTGGGAAGCAATAAGAAATGTGCGTCTACTCGGATTTGTAATGGATTCAAAATTTCAACCCCTTTTTAACCCTGTTAGGGGATGAATTTTACAAAACGCTGAAATTACTTTTCCTGTCTTTTAATCATCATCATCATCATCTCAGCCTATATACGTCCCACTGCTGGGCACAGGCCTCCTCTCGAGCGCGAGAGGGCTTGGGCTATAGTCCCCACGCTAGCCCAATGCGGATTGGGGACTTCACATACAGCTTAGAATTTCTTCGCAGATGTATGCAGGTTTCCTCACGATGTTTTCCTTCACCGAAAAGCGACTGGTAAATATCAAATGATATTTCGTACATAAGTTCCGAAAAACTTTGTCTTGTCTTTTAATAATATCCCCAAATACAAAGATTCAAGTCCCACGTTCGAAATTTTTTTTGATATCCATACAAACTTTCAACCCCTTTTTCACCACCTTAGGGGATGAATTTTCAAAAACGCTGAAATCAGTTTTCTTGTATTTGATTAATATATAGTTTTACGAAGTTTCAAATTCCTAGCTTAAAAAAAAACTTGAACCCCATACAAACTTTCATCCCCTTTTTAACCCCCTTAGGGGTTGAATTTCTCAAAATCGGTTCTTATCTCTTGTACACTTTATAAATGTAATCTAGTGTGTAAATTTTGACTTTCTATATTTTGTAGTTTCGGCTCCGCGTAGCAAAAATCTTCAACCAAAATTTTCACCTTTTTACGTTTTTCTTGTAAAATTACTATGAAACTGAAAATACAAATATCAGCAATGAATTCTACGTCTTTGGTTTATACGAAAATTATACCAAACTTGCCCTAGTAGCCACCGGGATCAGAATAGATTTTTTTTTAAGATGACGGGTGGCGGCCGTCTTAGACGCACGCTTCTTTTTGCCTCCCAGGCTAGAAATGCTTAGAATTACTCAAATATCAGATGTGATGAAGCTCATAGCTTAATAAAAAAAATTTTGGGTCATGTATGGCAGCGTTACATAACTGATTCCAGTACATAACAAGCGGAGCATAAATCTAGCGACCTATGCGCTATGAATTTTAGTTTTACGGCGCTTTCGACGTTTTGGTCGTGTGGTATATATCGTGACTGCGACAATTTTATTGTTTGAATATGGTTTCTCCATAGTAATAACTCAATGTTTCAATACAAAAACTTCCCGTTTTCATTGCTCGATGCATCAAGCTGTAATACTTCAGAATCAATTACAAGCGAGTAATTGGCATGGCTGTGTGCACTACTCGTAGTGTCGTACGAGTGTCATTCGAGGCCCGAGGGTCATTCCTGTTTGATTGTACATCGAGTGCCCTGGCAATTAGTAAATCCATTACCCGGGATTTATTTAAACTTTATTGCACGATAACAAAATGTACAAATTTGATTTGCGTTTGATTGGATTTGCGTGTTGCAACGAGAACGACGTACTGACGAAACAGATACATAAAATATTATTTATTATAACAACTAACCGCACTGAAAATACGAATAAATAGATTAATAGACCCACTGCAATGCCACAATCAGATATGTTGTAAACAGCAGAGCGACGGCATTAAAAGTATGAAGGCCGGATAAATAGAATATATCAGAGCCCGAACTTCACGTAACTTGAACGTCGGCACTGGAATTGCATTATGAATGGGCCTATATTCATGAAACGTCTTAAACCACAAGGAAACGCTAGTAAGATACGCTGTTTCGATACTAAGGCGCGTTGGGACGCCTCGAGTTCTGGCTGTGTGTTCACATTGCTCATCAAGCGTTGAGTCGAGCGACTGAAGTAGTGGAGCGGACCAGTGAAAGCAGGGTTTCCACTAGAGAAGGGTAATGGGCGGGCAATGACTGAGCGGAAATGATAGATGTGAACTTTTATACAGTTTATTGTTGCGCGGGAGTTATCAAAGTTTTATTTTTTCACTTACAGGAGAAATCTTTCTTAAATCTGAAATAATGTAGATAGATCTCTATACCACTCAGGACCAAATACCTACTCTTTTAAGCTCAGTCTTGGAAAAACTAAATGTATATTCCCAGTTCCAGATTCATAATAATTGAGAGAGCTCACCTTTAGACATTTTTTTAAATTACCTGCTAAGTGAGGTTGCATATTTCTTTTTGTATATTTTTTGATGCAGTTTAAGTTCTAGTATTTATGTGGGATTTAATCAATCTTTCTATGCAGCTAGCTTTTAGCCATGATTGCCTTATTCTTATCCTTACCACGAGTTTGACACTACCTAACATATTCGCTAGCAACTGCGTAAACTAACTCACAATGCAATGTATTGAATATTAGTGGAAGTGAAATGCACTGCGTTTGAGTTGAGCTATCTATCTAATACCTTTAAACGAGCAATTCTTGTGTATATATATATATATATATATATATATATATATATATATATATATATATATATATCGGTGATCTCGGAAACATCTCTCACGATTTCGATGAAATTAGCTATATGGGGTTTTTCGGGGGCGATAAATCAATCTAGCTAGGTCTTATCTTTGGGAAAACGCGCATTTTTAAGTTTTTTATATGTTTTCCAAGCAAATCTCGGTGTCCCAGATATTAGTGTTTAAGGCCGCGTAAAACTCAATGTGAGGGTCTGCTTGGTTCATCTAACTAAACTGTTTCGTAGTCAATAGGAATAACACCGCTGCATCGGGCTATATGCTGATATTCCCGGCTACGAATGTAATGGAGAATACCGTTTTACGAGATTTTATTCAAAATGCCTTTTAGTTAGACGCCTGGGTTAGGTACAGTTATTTGAACTGTGAAATGGACCTGCTTGCCTTCCTTTTACAGTTTTCTTGGTATTTTCCTACAGTCCGCTAAGAAATTTAAAGGTGTAAGGTGGTGGTTCTGGTGCTCGACGCGGTACCAGTATGTCATCTTGAAACTGGAGTCATTGTCAATAGAGGTGACAACAGGGTGTCACCTATTGGGCATTAGCATGTCCAGCACTAGTACCACCACCTTACTTATGCGAGGTCCCGCTTGTGGAGTGCTTGAGAGGAGGCATACATCTAACAATCGGACGAATATAGACTACTGATGACGGTTCGGTTTAGACGATTCCTTGCTAACGTATTGCACTGTATAGTATACTAACGCGCTTTACAATCAACCGAAGAGCAACTACATCAAAATTTAATCAATGAAAAGGCAGTTTGATAAGCCGAACTCTGGAAGAACTCTTAAGCTGTTTTCATTCTCATTACTAACAGAAGATTAGAAACCAAAGAAAAGAACCAGTATAATGCGCGCGAAGATTTTTTACGAAACTAGAGGTCACGTAACGCTAGTTACCCTAAGACCCGAACTCGTTAGACTCGCGAAGCGAATAAGAATACTTTAAAGCCTATTTTCCAGGTGAATTATTATAACATTAAGCTGAAGGGTCGGTTAATGGCCATAGTTTTGGGTTCAAATTTGATTCCTGGAACGGCCCTTGGATTATGGTATCATAAAATTTAATTACCGGAATTAGAGCACGTTTATGATAATCGCGTTTTATCATCTACCCCTTATGAATATTTTATTTAAATTGATTTAGTCATCGAAAAAAGCGCCGGTGGCTTAGCGGTAAGAGCGTGCGACTTTAAAGTCGCGGGTTAAAACCCCGGTTCGTACCAATGAGTTTTTCGGAACTTATGTACGAAATATCATTTGAGATTTACCAGTTGCTTTTCGGTGAAAGAAAACATCGTGAGGAAACTGGACTAATACCAGTAAGGTCTAGTTTCCCATCTGGGTTGGAAGGTAAGACGGCAGTCGTCAATTCTTAGGATTAGTTGCAAGCGGACCCCAGTCTCCAATGAGCCGTGGCAAAATACCGGGATAACGCGAGGAAGAAGAGATAATTAAGTCACCGGACGCGCTTATAAAGGATGGATACATTTGAATGGCGAATCCAGTAGTTTTGCTATTGCTATCAATTTCTTTGATAAATTGCGTTGACAGCATTTCCGTCTTGCTGTCGCGATTTGAACATTCATTTGTCTCTTTCCTTTTGAAGATGACCTTCAGCCGAGGGGCTGAAGATGATAATACCTGCTGCTCCTTCCACCTGGAGTCGTGCAGCGCCCCGCACGTGGTACACGAAGTCCGCGTCCCCGGACTCGGACCGGGCCCGCCCGTCCACCTCCTTTGTCTCGTCGCTGTCAACAAGGTGACCTTCAGCCGAGGCGCTGATGATGATAATACCTGCTGCTCCTTCCACCTGGAGTCGTGCAGCGCGCCCCACACGTGGTACACGGAGTCCGCGTCCCCGGACTCGGACCGGGCCCGCCCGTCCACCTCCTTTGTCTCGTCGCTGTCAACAAGGTGACCTTCAGCCGAGGGGCTGATGATGATAATACCTGCTGCTCCTTCCACCTGGAGTCGTGCAGCGCGCCCCGCACGTGGTACACGGAGTCCGGGTCCCCGGACTCGGACCGGGCCCGCCCGTCCACCCCCTTCGTCTCGTCGCTGTCAACAAGATGACCTTCAGCCGAGGGGCTGATGATGGTAATACCTGCTGCTCCTTCCACCTGGAGTCGTGCAGCGCGCCCCGCACGTGGTACACGGAGTCCGCGTCTCCGGACTCGGATCGGGCCCGCCCGTCCACCTCCTTCGTCTCGTCGCTGCGAACAAAATGGTCGTTAGACAGTGAAATTGTTGACAAATATAGGATGACAAACGCTAGGCTGGGCTGAGGCGTCCGACATGTCATTTTCTATGACAGCTGATCGGTGATCACGTGGTGTTTATAGAAAACCAAGCTCCGGATGCTCCGGCCCGGCCCCGGCGCAGTCTAGCGTGAGTCATCCTTAATTTACTTAATAAAGAAAATTTTATAAAGAAAAAGAGGGTTTAAGTAGGCAGTGCTAGAGTTGCACGCGGCCATACGCTTCGGTGGATGCTTAACAGAACCTTGAGATAAAGTCTGATTTAACAATTTGTTAAAGTTTTGACTTTTTTAATACGAGCTTTAACAATTCCACACGTTGATTGGCCACGCGTCATACTGCCCGATTCGAATTTTAAGATACGTCTAATAGAACTAGAAACGATACATATGGATGAGGTGTCAGTGTCCAAAGTGACGTTTTTGTTTGAAGAAACGTCACATTGACACTGACACATCTAATACATATCGTTTCTAGATATATTAACTGACGTATCTTAAAGTTCGAATCGGGCCGATAGAGTGGTGTCATTTAGACATTTCGCTCGCACTTATTGGTCCACGTAATATGAACTGCGAGCCGCGTCTAGGTCGTATCAAAACAAGATCAAAACTATAGCAAATTTAAACTAGAATCTACCTCCGGCAACATTGAACAATAACCAACAAAGGCATGTTAAGTTTTAAGGGGTATGCAAATTGGTTTGAATTCAATACACGAACTAATCCTATCGTCCTACTAGCCGCTGCGCAGAGACAAAAGCGGTGAATTCACCAAATAATTGAATACGGAATCAAATTGGACGCTCGCAAAGCTCCAGATTAGACTACACGTTTAAGCTGGTTAGGACTTTGAAAATAGGTATATTGTGTTTTCTGTAAGAGGAGCAATAAATTAAACTGTAGGCTGTACTCCTCAAACTGACCAACATTTGTTCAGGAACGTTTGAAAATAACTCATGTTTAGATTTTTATTACACTTTAAAGTTTATTCTAAGACGCAATGTATTGCAAATTTTGTTATGTTAAAAGCGTGACAAATAACGTCAAACACACTGATGTCAGCGTACATTGAAGACAATATTTATTTTGTATGAAAAAGAGGAAGTCTAAAGGATTATAATAAGTAATTAATTTATAAAAGTTGCTGAACAAATGTTGGTCAGTTTGAGGAGTACAGCCTTTAGTTTAATTTATTGCTCCTGTTACAGGAAACAGCCTGTATAGGTACGAACAGTGTGGGTTAATTGTCAAGCGGCGAAGAAATTGTGGAATAGGTACCTGAAAATAAAGTTTTCATCACACTTACTCGAAAAATACCTTATTTCATTAGGTGTACTGAAGGACAAAGGCCTATATTGTTCCCGAGGGAGTTACGGATTCTTTAAATTATATCACTAATACTTTGTTTAAAATCGAGGTATACAGAAGTTTTACTTCTGAAATACCGACGTTTATTGTTTAATATTTTTGTTTGTGCTTAAAAATATTGATTTTGATTAATTTAATAACAGTTTAAAATATTTTTACCCAATTTTCAATTTTGGCTGAATGTCGATGGGTTTGCGCCTTCGATGCCTACACTGCCTAAAAATTTCAATACGGCAGGCGGCTGTCGTGAAGATAAAAGACTCTCGTACAGTATTCCACCCCCTACGTTGCATAAGGAACAAGGAACTTGCTATGTAAATAAAAGTCACTAGTAAATTCATCATTTTTGACAGTTGCAACATGGCGGTTTGTTTACATATAGTTAGCAATTTCCATAGAATGACATATTATTTCATGTATTTGCTGCCAGAAACTCCCCCTTATCCCTTAACTCTCTCGCGTTTTTCAAGCGTTCGTAATAACAAGCAGCTCAGCATTAGTCCAGAAGGTAAGCTTGTTAAAATGTTGTACGATTAGTATTGCCGTGGCATGGAGGTACGCTACCTATTAAGAATGGTTTATCTTGACATCCGATTAGGAGGATGGCTTAATAAAAGGTACGATCATTTATTTCACGATATATGTATATATACATATATTATAAACGAGGCGTAGGGTGAGTTGTGGCTTAATTTGACTTTCAAAATCAGCCTGATGTATACGTACCTACAACTAGGGTTATTAAATTAAATTTATCAGTAAAAATATACGCAGGATTCGTACATACTGTGCGAGATCAACCCTTTACGCCCACATTATTCATAAAGCATTTTAAAACATTTATAATGACGCATTCATTAAACTAACAAAATTTGTTCCTCCGTGAATATTGCGTTTATAAAAACGTTTTCAAATATCGGACACATGTAAACAAATTTTCATGGAAACTTACCATTGATTTTTTTGTATAAATATCCGTGTATTTTTCATTGAAAATATTAGAAAATAGAACCTACCAAGCGGCCTACACGGTCCGATTCAAACCTGATACGTCAAATATTGCTATATACGATGGATTAGATTAGATTAGATACGTCAGTGTCAAAAGTGACGTTTTTGTTAGGAAAAACATCACTTTTTACACTGACATAAAACGTAATATTTGACGTATCTTAATGTTCGAATCGGTCCGATACCCATGTATCCGATGCCGATGGTGCGGGCCGATCTACACGTAGCACAACTGACAGAAAGTAACTTTGTTTGTCGCGCGATATACCGAAATAATATTACGCCCATCATTTGTAACAATAAAAAGATTTCAATCAGTGCCACTCTACAAATAGATCTTATTCAAGAGTTCATTATTTAACTTTTGTGAACAATGCTCAGTTCTTATCCTAATTGGAGGAGCTCTTTCGATTTCTTGACAACCCCATCAGACATTAAGAGGAATGCTGCGTGACCGCTACTCCATACAAACGTAGTCATCTTTCTCCTCTATAGATTTTTACATTACATATTGGAAAATATTTTTACAATGAGTCAAATCCCATAAATAAATTTGGAAGCTTCTAATTCTCTAAAAAAAATCTAACGTTAAAATAGTACTATTTTAACGTTAAAATAGTACTATTTTAACGTTAGATTTTTTTAGAGAATTAGAAGCTTCCAAATTTATTTATGGGATTTGACTCATAGGGCTCAGAGCACATAATTAGGGCACATCGCCCCGAGTGGTTAAGACTATACTTACATACTTCAGCGCTTCCGTGCTTTGGATGTCACGTCAAACTTTTGATCTTGTAAAACAAGGTAACAATCCTCAATCATGAGAACATGTTCAGCATAGAAAGAGAGAGAGAGAGATTTCTTGCTACTGCAGTTGCTTAGCTACATTCGAGTACCTAATTATTAGCGATTTATTTAGATTACAGAGGGAAAGAAATAGTGAGGGCGGGAATATCCAACTGATAGCTACGAAACCCGCTGTGACAGGGAATTGAACCAAATTATCTGCCCGATTCGAACTTTTAGATACGTCAAATATTACGTCTAGATACGATTTCTTCAAACAAAAACATACTCAAATATCTAATGCATATCGTATCAAACGTAATATTTGACGTATCTTAAAGTTCCAATCGGGCCGAATGTGTTCCGTCTCTGTCTCTGCGCTTCGGCCAGGACTCAAGTCATACACTCCACTCAGCAGTACGTAGGGGAAGATGGGTAGGATTCGTACACCGGGATGGTTTCTACAGTGGTCATACATCGACTATCCAACATGATGAAGCGTTCATATTTGTATACGAGACTGCCGATCATATGCATAAGCTATCCTCCAAAAATTATGGTAGTGTGTCACGCATACGAATTCGAGCCAATCGTGAACGTCAGAACGCGATTGCTCGCAACTAGTTGCGGACGGCACGGCTCGAATTCGTGAGTGACATCGCTGAACTAGCACCATTGTTAGTGCCCGTAAGGCCCGTCTTTAGACGTAGTCAATGCTAATACTATATAATTTAAAGTGCCGCCATGCTGAATTAAGCGCTGCATTGTGCCCAAGTAAAAGCAAGGGCTGTAAAACGGTTCAATGTTAACAAAGGCTGCTAAATGCACCAAAAAAGGCTCTTTTCTCGCCATTTACACCGATACAATATTCATACTGAACAATCTCTTTAACCGCGCACCGCTTAAGTGCAAATTTTAAATTTCATTCAGAAAAGCTCATATCACCGTCTTTTTATAGTTTAGTATTTCTTGTAGCCCATTTATTCTTCATCACACAACAATGAGGTAAGGAGAATTTTAAAGTAAGTAAGGTACAGTAAGTAACAATGGTGGTGGATGAAACAATGCTCCAAAAGTATCTGCCACCACCCTGAAATACTTTTCCTAATATAAATATCAGTTTCCGTTCAAATAAAGATTCTTCTTCGTATAGAGAGATTTATTATTGTTAAATTATTAGAGAATGAGTATTGTTTATGAGAATTTTGACGTGTAATCTGATACGCTACTTTTGATGCTGACTGTAGGTATAAGTGCTAGACTTAAAATAAGATATAAACAGTTCTGTAAACATGATAAGTTGAGTCTGAAGATTAAAGTCTGCGAAAGTCTGCCTTTCAGAGATATTATTCGTTTGAAACTAGTCTCGAAACATAAACACAAAAGCTAAAGTCAAGCACAACGTTCCCAATATCCACGATAACTCAAGCGAATATTAAGACAAAACACCAATTCGGTACTTCAAACGCGATGGAGGTCACAAAGGCAGAACATAAATACCAATCCGATGAATCGCTGAACGATCCATCCCCGACTTACCTTGAATCTATTAATCGTAACCACCAAATAAACGCTACATGCTAAAACAAACTCTAAAACTATGACCGTACGACTTCAAACTACGTATCACATCAATCTGCCTATGCTCTTTAGAAACGAACCAGTAGTAAGTACCCTTGCAGATTCTAAAACATAGGAACGCGAAGCGTTAAAACTGAGCGCCGTACGTCATGCCATTATGAATCTACATTCGTCAGTCTTGAGTTGACTTTTGATTGTTGTGAATCTTGGAGATAGAACGTGCTTATTTATAAATGACATAAGTGTGCGCGCGTGCACTTGGATTTTTTACTTTATTGTTTGTAGAATAGGTTTGGTAATGGATTGCTTGAGTGGTTAATGTTAAGTTGTTAACCTATTGAGGAAGACGACGTCATAAATAGTGCACGGTGGAAAAACGTATACATTTCCCGGACGTGGGGGGTTCTCCCTTTAGGGAGGTAGCAATGCGGGCTCAAACCTTGATAACGTAGAGTGAGCCCTATACGGAATTGAGTGAAAATGTTTTCTTTATTAAGTTACGTGGGTTTTCGGCTTTTTAGATAGTTTTCAGCACGCAAGGGGATTCCCGGAATAATCTTATTTAAAAGCGCACCAAATATGGCAAAAATTTGATATGTTAGTGATAAAACCACGTTGGATTCAATTGGTGAGGTATTGCTTTGTAAAGGGGTGCCTACTTGCTTCAGGCAAATCGGTTATTCACCGACTCGCATTTAAAACTTGTGTCTAAAATAAAACGTAACTTTAATCTAACGAGATCAACACAGAAAACTCCAGGTGTGTTAAAAACTCATATCAGAAACAAATCCCTATCTAAATGGGAGCAAGAAATAGAATCCAGTCATAAAACAACGTACCGTCTGACATAAAAGGAGTTTCCTCTTTGCATACAAAGTTGTAACAATCGAGGCGCAACACAATGACGGCTGTCCGTCCCTTTCACGCAGTAGACACGATTATAGTGGCGTCTCGCTCAATGACACGTCCTTCCTGCCGTACAACGGACATAGAGTAACGAAGGACAGATCAGATAGTCTTGTCATAGTTTGTACCTACGTGCTTTGAATGGGCCGCAAATATCAATAGGCATCGCCGGGTATTGTGTGGATGTGGAAAAATTGCTAACATCTTTTGCGAAATTTGCATTGGTATTGAGGACGCACGTGTGAGCGGTCACACGTGCAAACGGTTGCTTGAGGTCAAATTTATAGTAAAGATAGTATCGACTATAAAGATTAAAGAAAAGTATGTTTTGGAACGTCTAAATAAAATAAATAAGCAAATATTAAGCTACTTGTGTCTCACTGTCAGTCGTAAAAATATGGATGCTAATAATATTAATGACTTATGAAATAACATTTTACGTTAAAGCATTTAGTAACTAGAGATTTGTCCTCGCTGTCATTTTCTTTACTAAACAGTCTGCCGATTTTTGGGAGAGGGGACTTCAAATGTATTGCTATTTCTACATGATTTGTACGCAACGTACAAATAGCCATGTCAGTCCATATAAAAGTTTGCACAATTGTGCAAGTTTTTCGGCAGAGGGGTAAGCTCTTAAAGGCGACACCAGTTATTTAATGCTCTAAGCATATTACAATCGACTGTCTTTCTCGTCTGAATTGGTCAACCTTCGAAGACAAATTCAAGCAATTTTCTTGTATTTTTTTGTAAGAAGGATTGATAATGGTATTACTTATTTTTTTGGGTCTGAATCTTTGTTATTGTTATATACCTATGCTAAAATCTATCATACCTTAGAAAAAAATACAATCTGACGCTATATTTTTAGTAACATCAGAGTAATCTCCTGAGCGTTTCGCGAATCCGCCGGATATTGGGAAAGAGATAAGACGATAAGAGATAAGAGTCTCTACTATTCCAATACATTTACAGTATAAGAATATCAAATAACTCAAATAAGTATAAGATATTCGGCATTCACAATTTAACATACAAAGCTTGTGTTTGTACTTTTTACGCTCTGCTTCCATTGCGCATATTTGTAGAAGCAAAGCTTCGGTAGGTTTTGGCATCATGTTTCCGCCTAAGATTCAGTTTCGGCCCAAACTAGAGCAAAACCGAACCTTTGGTTTTGGTTTCGGTGTCGAGAAAAAGGTTTCGGTTGGACCCTATAATGAGAATACAATTCGGTCACTTCCCATTCGCAAGGACCATTTTTTAATTGTCCACCACATCCATTTGTCTCTGTCACTGCCAACTGGAAGGATGTAGTTATTCACTACAAAGAGAATTAGACCTTAGCGACCATTGCGCTAAATTAAAACGGTTTTGTGTTACATACATATACTTATAGTCGCACCAAGAAAAGTCTGCAGCGGATTTGATAGCCCACGCAGTGTAACAAGTGTTATTTATACGTCATAATTTCATAGAAGTTTGACGTTTAAAATGAAACTTGCACTGCGTGAACTATCAAATCCGCTGCAGACTTTTCACAAAACTCTAGTTCTAGTTTTTAGCATTAGAAAAAAGGTAAAACAATCTGGACGTGTCTTTTTATTGAAAAACACTTTTGAAAAATAAGTCACGGCAAATATAATATGTAATGAACAATTGTGAATCATATTCGTATATGATTTTGCTATTTAAATTCATTCTTTTGCTTTCATAAGTACTTAATAATTACTGATTTTTAAAAACATTTTTTTAATTAAAAGACGTCAAGATCATACAAATTAATTCGTTCTCATATTTAAACGTTTTTGTAGCGACATTCAAGACATGGGACTTGACACTATGGGCCCGATTCGGATTTTTAAATAGATATCTTTTAGACATGACCAAGATACGATAACGATATGTTTAAGATCTAACCAGTCAAATTTGACATTTGCGCGATTCTGGAGATACTCTTGAACGATTTTCACAGGATATGACTAAGAGATCCAATTCACATCTAATAGTTATCTTACTCTATCTAACGTAAAATTTACATTGGTTGCCCGAATTGCGCTGCAAAAGATAACTAGTTGATATCTAAACTATAACGTATCTAGAATAGATCTAGTACGTGTAGTCTCTTGTGAATCTTGAAGTTCGAATACGGCAGTATAAGTATTTATTTCGTTATCAAGCCAAAAGATTAAGATTTTATATTTGTACCACTTTATATATCTTGTTTGTAAATAAGTATTTTTTCCTCAGACAAAAGTCTAAAAGTTTTTTATTGTATGTTAATTTAAAAAAAACTTAAAACGTTTTATTTTGGGATTACCTATTAGGTCGCTGAGTGGATCCCAGGCTCCCCAAGGGAGCCACGGTAAAATACCGGCACAATGCTACGAGTATGATGAAATAATGTATGGTAAAACTTATCAAGAAAGGGTTGTTTGTTTCTACACGAAGTTAAAAAACCCTAAAAAGGTAAACATAGGCCGCACGAGGTGAAAATATTCATCCGGGGTCGATGGCGTTCCAATATGCAAATCTAATAACAGGTCGCGTCAGCCGGCGAATGAAACGGGGTTTATGGCGGGACACGCCGCGTTTATTGTGGCAACCCTATTTTAAAATGCCGACTCACATTATGCCACAAAAAAAACTCCAACATTTTGTAGAAAATGTTTTAAGTTAATCGTAATAGTTAATTTTATTTGTTTTACAAGGGGGCAAAGTTGTTGTTTAACCGCTCGTGCTAATATTGATACCCGAGCAAGCGAAAGATTCCAAAATTGAACCACGAGCGTAGCGAGTGGTTCGAAAAATGGAATCTTGAGCGTTGCGAGGGTTTCAAAGCACGATGGTTAAACAAAATTTGCCCCCGAGAGAAAACAAAATTTTTCACCACACCAACCCGAAGCAAATATTAAATGTAAAATATCAAACAAAATCAAACCAAATCAAATCCAAATGAATGTTAGTAAATATTTACCATCCAAAATCATCATTTAAAAGTCAATTCTACCAGCAAACATAAGAAAACAACTCAAAATTTGCATTTGATTACTTTGCCTCACATGTGAATAAAATGCAACTTTGCTATTCGTTTTTGAAGTGCAAAGTAAGCCTTTCCGAGCTGGTGTGGTGAAAATATAATTTACATTCTTAGAGATCACATTAACCCTTGTACTCGTAAACATAAAACTTAACAAACCTGTGTTAAATTTTGTCCCTTTCTCACAAACACTAATGTCAAAATGACGGATAAGAACAAACGATTATCAAGAGCTTGTTAGACTTAACGCCATAAGTCATCCGGCAAGTTACGCGTGGAGTATGGCGTGGTTATAACTAAGTTGATGGAAACATAGCGTGGCGTGGTCCAGCTCTACCTAAAAATAAAAACCGGTCAAGTGCGAGTCGGACTCGCGTTCCAAGGGTTCCGTACATAAGTCCGACACACGCTTGACTGCACATTTCTAATAGGTTTTCCTGTCATCTATAGGTAAAGTACTATTTTGTGTATTTTTTTCAAAATTTTAGGTTCAGTAGTTTACTAGTTTCAGAGATAAAGGGGGGGGGGGAGGAATGGTCGGACAGACAGACAGACGCACGAGTGATCCTATAAGGGTTCCGTTTTTCCTTTTGAGGTACGGAACCCTAAAAATAAGGAAAATAACTTTTAACACATTCAGGGCCAAGAACACGACTGTCGGGTACACTGTTCGTATAGCGACTTCTTCCTCGCGTTCTCCCGGCATTTTGCCACGGCTCACATAGGAGCCTGGGGTCCGCTTGACAACTAATCCCATGATTTGACGTAGGCACTAGTTTTTACGAAAGCGACTGCCATCTGACCTTCCAACCCAAAGGGGAAACTAGGCCTTTTTTGGGATTAGTCCGGTTTCCTCACGATGTTTTCCTTCACCGAAAAGCGACTAGTAAAAATCAAATGTTATTTCGTACATAAGTTCCGAAATACTCATTGGTACGAGCCGGGGTTTGAACCCGCGACCTCCGGATTGCAAGTCGCACGCTCTTACCGCTAGGCCACCAGCGCTTATTCTTATAGCGACTATGCGCTACATACGGCGAAACTGCTACATAGTGGCAATTAATGAATTAAACCATAATAAATCACTTTGAAATGAGTAAAGACCGTAACATAAATATTGCGGTGAGAATGCATGGGGGCGATAGCGTTCGAATATGCAAACAATATGCAAACTTAATAAGAGGCACATCTGACGGCGACGTAACCGGGTTTATGGCGGGAAATATCGCGCTTATTGTGACACTGACAACCGTAGGGCCCGATTCGGATTTTGAAATAGACGTCTATTGGATATCTTTTAGACATCACCAAGATACGATAACGATATATTTAAGATCTAACCTGTCAAATTTGACATTTGCGCGATTCTGGAGATACTCTTGAACGATTTCCACAGGATATGACTTAGAGATCCAATACACATCTAATAGATATCTTACTCTATCTAACGTAAAAGTGACATTGGTTGCCCGAATTGCGCTGCAAAAGAGAACTAGTTGATATCTAAACTATAACGTATCTAGAATGGATCTAGTACGTGTCGTCTCTTGTGAATATCTTGAAATTCGAATACGGCAGTTAGTTTAATGTCAAAAAAAATATTTCTTCTACTTTTTCCTAATCAGAACACGATACCTAATATGTATGCCCTTAAACGGATCCTCACTATTTTTACCTTAAGAGGGGGTAGAAGAGGGTCAATTTTCCGATTCTCACAAATTACCCCATTAAATATATACACACACACGCACGCACGCACGCACGCACGCACGCACGAACGCACGCACGCACGCACGCACGCACGAACGCACGCACGCACGCGCACACACGCTCGCACGCACACACAGTTCACGGTACGGTGCAAAGTTTTTAAAATGTAGCCCTTTTTTAGATCATAATAAGATAGCCATAAAATATGAATAATAGAAATCCTGAGTCTATAGATAGGTAAAAATAAATGAAATCGAACTTTATCGTTATGGTACATCGGTTGATATTGCTTTACGAACTAGCGCAATTTCTGGCTTACTTGCGCTGACGAGTACATTTCAGCCAACTGTCAGACTATCACGAAATTCCGACAAGTTATTGGTGAATATCAAATTCAGTTCCGCACATAACTTCCAGAGATAGTCAGCATGACATTGACTGCTTGTAACTAGAATTGCAAATAAGAACTGTAATCTAAAGTTCTAGAAGTTCCTAAATCGATGTGTATGGTTAAAAATATATTTACCCTCATTTGAAAACATAAAGGTCAAACATAAAACTAGCTTACCACGACTTGAATATTTAAGTAGATTTATGATAAAAACCATAACATGAGCCGTAAAAGGAACATTAGGAAGGTATTAAAACAAAAGCGATGTTAAAGTTAAGTTGTATGTATGTGTATTTTCCCCAGACCGAATTCCTACTTCTACTTTCTACTACTATGAATTTCTACTTAGAAAATAATATGAAATTAATGCCACGATGAAAGTTAATCCATGAGTTTGACGAGTCCTGTTCAAAGTTTTGAAAGTTTTCGCGATATACTTTCAATTCAATCTGGAAAAGAGCTAAGGTGGCGATTTGTTAAGATAAGATAAGAAATATTTATTCTAATAAAGTTACATAATATACAAATTAATATTTTAATGAAACATATACAATATATCTGACTACCTATTTATTTTGTCATTTGTACCGATTTTTAAGTTGTTCTTAAGGTCGCCGGAAGACGCGGGATGCGGGTCGCTTCCAACCGGCACGTATGGAGATCCAAGGGGGAGGCCTATGTTCAGCAGTGGACGTCTTGTGGCTGAGATGATGATGACCGATTTTTATTTTATTTATTTTTTGATCTCGTTTTTCATTCGATTTAGATATTTTCGATAAAACTATAGGTTGGTTTGAATAGCTCCTCATTCCGGGCGGAATAAATACGAAATCAAAACTTTTCCCGTAAAACTGTTTGTAATTTTCCGTCGAGTTACGAAAAAAAACACATGTTTTCTTAACTGAGAGGAAGGTTTTTTAGGTAGGTCATTTATATATTTTTAGGTAATATACCTAAAACACGGCCGCTGCGTCGCCAGTTATTTTTTCTTTTGAACTTGGCTTGACACGCTGCTTATTTATTAGGAGACTTTTGCAAAATGCAATCTTCATTTCCGACACTTTCATTAGTGCACTTTCGCTCCGGTACCCTGGGCAGAGGTGATAACGTTTTTTGTGACGTCGAAAAGCCAAGTAATTAGCTAATGGCTTTGTAAGTAGGTTCATAGGTATTATCTTTAAAACAAATAGCTTTGAGAGAAAATTCTGAAAGCCTAAGTTACTAACCATAGTAATATTATTTTTACTAGATCTTTATATCTAGTTGAATAGTATCTACAAATATAAATTAAAATGAGTCACTTGAATCATTGGTGCACATTATAATTATATTGCGTCTTTCCTTAATTTAGACATCGCAAGGTAAAGAGAATCATACGATACCTATTCTATACTCTGAATATTTTCAGTATTTGACTCAAATAAGAAAAAGGTAATATATACGAACCCAGATCGTCATCTTTTGTGTTGTCCATAGAAGAGATCTTTTCCCGAAATGTGTTGTTTGACCACTTTGACCCACTACTCTGGGGCGTTTATTTTTATGTTATCATTTCTGTAATAATTGAAACAACTTAAAGTATTTAAACCAGAGAAACTAAAGGAAATCATTAATTTGCAATACTTATAACGAATAATAGTATTCTATACCAAAAAACTTTGCTAAAAACATACTTTGGAGCCTGCAGCGGATTCTATCAATCAATGTCTAGTGGGTTGCGAAATTAAAATGCCGTTACAGGAATAGCCGTTTGAGGGAATTTATACTTTATGCATGCACTATAAAGTCTATATTTGAGTGGCAGTAGAAAGTAGGCCACTTTACAACTAATGTGATACGAATTTGCGCTCCTATTAATAATGTTCAGAACAGTATTTAACTATTTACAGTCATTCGTATACCTAAACACTGTCAAACTTTGTCACTAGCAAAGTTTCGTGCTTGAAATAACAGGCAAAATCTAATCAGTAGGTTTTAATTAGCAAAACATGACGTATATGAATGACAATATGAATTAGGCATGGAAAAATAATAAATGTTATGAGTAAAGAGGTTCACAACAGTGCTACTTAAAAGTGCTTAAAGTGCGAGAAAAACGGCCACAAGCTGATAATTTCAAAAGTACCCTCCTAACGTCCTAGTCTGGGACCGGACTGAAAACCAGCGTCGGGTATCTCGGCCGCGCATACTCTGAGACTGGAAACCTTTTGTCGAAAATATTGTAAGTTGTTAGATCTGTACTTAGTTAATAAATTAATAATTGTTTTTATTTTTTTCTATTATGTAATTTTATTTTATTTTCTTATGCATTGAAATATGTGTATAAACAATTCTTATTTAATTCAATCTGATTACTAAATGAATATGTAAGTAAAACTAAGATAGTCACAAGCCTATACGGGTATACAATTATCCCACTGCTGGGCATAAATATTTAACCCTTTGAAGAGAGGGTTTAGGCTACAGTCAAGTCAAGTAGAGCTAGTGTGGAAAAACTAGCTTAATATACGGACACACACACTTTTTAATTTATTTGTATAATGTTTTCCTTCGCCGAGGACTGTTATCGATGAAATTATGTTTTGTACTTAGGTAATTAAGGGATAGGTACTAGCCGACTAATCGGCGCTCGAATGGCCGATTAATCGGCCGACTAGCCGACTAGTCGGCCGATTAATCATAGATCATTAGTTTCGTATAAGTTCAGGTGAAAAACAATAGTTTTGCTCTTTTGGTAGCTTGGCTAAAATGTGTTCTCTACAGGTTCAATAAAGACCTACTTATCACAAGAATCCTCGTTCAATTTCTGTCTTTCTCTTATTGTGCGATCCTGAGCAGAACGTCAGTAGGTACTACAACTTGTAGAAGGTATTTCCATGGCTCTATTTCTCGTACGTAGTCGCCAGTTAAGAACCTATCCCCTGTGGTCAGCGTCTTTACGAGCAACGTGCCCTGTTTAGAAGTCTCTAAAGGTCATTGGGCGTTTTTGACCCGCTTTATGAATTTTCGCGTACAAAGACCAAACTAGTTTTAAAATAGAGAATTTAATCTCACTTTTCTAAATATGTAATTTTTTTTTATGTATCACCCGGCAGAAAATAGTTATTCAACGGTACGAGATAGTATTATTAATGTTTTTACTTTCAGCATTGTGCAAAAGTGTGGTTCATGCAGCATGAGAAGAGTTTTATAGCATAATGGCATATGAAATGTTGTCAATTGCAGCTGTTGCCGGGGTGGTCACCTCTGCAGTTTCTGCAGGTGGCCTTCTGGTCTAGAGGTCGCCTGCATTGGCTGGCTCAGTGTGGTTCGGCGCAGCGAGCGCAGGCGAGCTGTCTGTGACATCCATGTAATGAGTGCCGGAAGCCCTGGCAGCGGTGACATTGCGCGGGCCCCTTATTTCCGCGCCATGCCTCCACCTTGACACTCCTCATGTGGAGAAGCTCCGACATCCCATATTAGATGCCCATGTGCAGCCCGGGCGGCCTCCTCTTGCGTCTATCCGTTTGGCGTGTTTGGGGTGGTCCAGCTTCTCCAGGGGTTCCTTGATATCTTCAATCGGTGTGAAGGAGGGGAGACCCATGCGGTACTCCGCCTCGGAGCGGAGCTCGAAGAGTATCCCAGCCCCCAGCGGTGTGGTGAATGGTGACTCCCCCTTTATTTTGCGCCTGCTGCCTTTTTAAACGAATTAACAATTGATTTTGATCATGCAGAATTAAAAATTTGTTTTTTTAGAACTGGATTTTATTTTTGTTCCTCTTGATATTGAACAATATAACAACAGCAACGCAATATAACAGCAGCTATTCAGAGTATTTTTGAAATAATTCCAATAGTTTTGACTTAATTCATTGCAAAAATGCTATAATGATATGAAATGATTTTTATTTCTTTCTCAATTCTCCCATGGTTTGCAAGAATGCGACTCATACCACTGAGTAGTAGATACATTTACCTACTTACCTAGCCCTATTTCGTTTGTGTACGCTGTGGGTCATATGTCCGAACAAAACGCCCAATGACCATGCAATAACATTAAGAGTTCCCCATGGCTCCACCATTAAAAAAAAAACAAGAACTGAATTATAATAAAATCCTTTAAGTATAGAACTTGGCCATGAAATTACACGAGAATCAGTTGAGATAGACCTGTAGAGGAAAACACGAGACCCCACCATACGATAACGTTAAGTTTTCACACCCTGATTAGGTATTTTGGTAAATTAGACATAAAACATATGGTAAATATTGACTGTTGGTTTCTTTTTTCTGTTTTTCTTTCACTAATAAAGTGCCGACTAATCGGCCATTTTTGCCGACTAGTCGCCGACTAATCGCCGACTACAAATGTGGCCGGATAGTCGGCTTTCCCGACTAGTCGGCGACTAGTCGGTACATCCCTAGTATTTAGGTAGGCAGAAATTCATCACGAGCCGGGTTTCAAACCATGAGGCGATTTAAGAGCCTAACCAAGCGGCTACCGGTGTTTCATCATCTCAGCCTATATACGTCCCACTGCTGGGCACAGGCCTCCTCTCGAGCGCGAGAGGGCTTGGGCTATAGTCCCCACGCTAGCCCAATGCGGATTGGGGACTTCACATACACCTTTGAATTTCTTCGCAGATGTATGCTGGTTTCCTTACGATGTTTTCCTTCACCGAAAAGCGACTGGTAAATATCAAATGATATTTCGTACATAAGTTCCGAAAAACTCATTGGTACGAGCCGGGGTTTGAACCCGCGACCTCCGGATTGCAAGTCGCACGCTCTTACCGCTAGGCCACCAGCGCTCTTCAGCGCTACCGGTGTTTAGCAGAATTCATTGCTCCAGGTGACATTAAAGATCTATCTAAGATTCTAAAGGACCCCACTGATTAACAGTCCGCCGGACGGTATCGGCCTGTCAGTTGTTCGGAACTGTCAAAATTTTGTTCTAACTTACAGGCCGATACCGTCCGGCGGACTATTAATCAGTGGACCCCTTAAGTACTTGCTTTATATAACAGAGAACAAAAGTACCTATCAAGGAAATAGAAACTAGAATGTAGGATGCATATCGCGCCGGACGCGGCCGTAGGTAGATAATAACTCATTGTGAGTATGGGAAAGGGCCGAGCTACTTACAATTATTAATACATTTATTATGGCCCTAATACAATTATTCCATGCTCCTAATGTTGACAACATACATACATCTAGCCCAAAGTCGTAGACAGGGTCAACCCTAACTCCTCTCACTCGATTACGAGCCACTGGGGCTCGCATCAATCACGGTAATGCACTTTAGATACCGTATAGTGTACATCCACTCTGTAAGGAAGCGGACTGGACGCAAGCGGTGCGCGGCGCGGCGAGCGACAGATCAACAGGCCTATTCGGATTTCGAGATAATCACAAGATCTAGAGACGATATAGAGATCAACTAGATCTACATTAGATATCGACTAGATGTGACTTGGATATCTAAGTCATAACTTGTCGAAATCATTCAAGAGGACCTTCAGAATCGCGGACACGTCAAATTTGATATATCTATCCTATGGGACGCGACGTGCGTCAGCACTTTCGCCGCCTCGCACCTAAACCGGACGGTGCAGACAGCAGGCGCTGCGGCAGAGCTGGCAGCATTAAGAAAGCGCATAAAATACTCCGACCTTGAGGCGAATTATTATTTTGTGCCACTCGCCTTCGAGGTAACGGGGTGTTGGGGGTCTGACGCCATAGCTTTTATAAGGGAGGTGGGAGGTAGAATCAGGGAGAGGACCTCTGACGCTCGCGCGGGTTCGTACCTGGTGCAAAGGTTGGCCATCGCTATCCAACGTGGTAACGCGGCAAGTATAATGGGCACCTTTGCACCCGGTACAGCCCGCGGAGGCCTTTTAGATTAAAATATTTTAATATTTAGATATATTTAAGTTACTTTTGTATGATTATTTATGTACCCTGTATATTCTTAATAAAATTGGTTTTCATTCTATCCTACAAATATCTTTAAATTATCCATATCGTAACTTGTTGAAGTCTAGTAGAAATCTAATTAATTTTCCGAATCGAGCCGCAAGGCTTTTCATACATTATAAATATTTTAAACTTTCGCGTTTTGAATACATATTAACTCACATTATAGACGGGTCTAACGCGAATTATATTCAATTACCTTTATTTACCGACGTTTCGACACAGTCAGTTTTCATACATTGTCCGCGAGTCCCGCGACCAGAGAGCCTACCGCGAACCATATTCTACGTGTTGCCTTCCTCTCACACTTACGTACGAATTCACAAGTGCGATAGAGAGGCAACACGTAGAACGTGGTTCACGGTAGGCGCTCAGATGTAGGAATGGTCTTGATTTGCCGCTCGCCGCGCCGCTTGCAGCCAGTCCGCGGCCTTACTGACAATTTATACAGTTTACACCTTATTGCCAAGATATGAGGTTCACCGATGGTCAGTGAAGAGTATTGCTGTTACACGAGTTGGTAATGCAGATCAGTTACCATACAGTATACACAGAGCGTTATATACTCGCATAATAGACTGCAAAGGTGCACAGCTGACTGCATAAATTTATTAGGGTACCGTTCGGATCCAAACTACAGTAATGCTGCGGTGCAGCATTGTTCCCAACTGTTTTGCTGCCGCAAATGTCAAAAAACCTAGCCGCTGGATCGCAGCCTAAACTGCTTCTGAAAACGTCAAACGGGTCATTTATCCAGACATTTATGTTATATTTGACGATTTGCTTCTGCAAAGAAAGCTAAGCGCAGACAAACCTCCGTAGGAAGAGATGGACGTGGTGAAACTAGACCGGACCGAGCCCAGGCCGAGGCGTCCGACGTGTCATGTTCTATGACGGCTGATCAGTGATGACATTGTGCTTTCCATACATACGAAGCGCCGGAAGCTCCGACCCGGCCCCGGCCCGGTATAGCGTGAGTCATCCAGTAAGGGTTCCTTGTTTGAATAACTTGTTTGTGGGGAGAGTACTCGGCTCCGTTCGGCTCAGCATTGCTCCGAGCAATTATTAGGGTTGGCCACTTGACGTCCTTTTGCGTGCACGACCACAGATAAGATAATCACTTGAATTTTGACAACCCTAAATAGTCAACTGGGACAGTGCCATACATTAGAAAGGGGTGATTCTACCCTGAACTGAAGGGATAGCATGATTCGATCGCTGTGAAACTTCGGTTTTGTAGGAAGTGTCCTTTCTGTACGGTCGTACTATGTATTTTGTGGTTCAACAGAACTCTACAAATAACGTTTGAGTCGGTTTGGTCGATAACTCTCGCTCGGTTTCCAGCGATTCAGCCACTTGAATATGTAGATCTTCGAGAGATAAAGCTCTCGTGTCTGCAACGCTTTCTAAATAAACCGATTCAAAAGATGCAGACTTTAGGTAGAATTCAAGAGACAAAATTTTATATTATTTACTGGCAGATATGGGTTTGTATCACAGACCAGTAAATTAAGGAGACTGACACTCCCATACAAATTCGCTTGCATCATCATTGTTGTACGTAGTTTACTCGTAATATCTGAAAAAAGGGTGATTTATATTACCTTCATATTTTGTAAATTGTTCAGCATCTCGTGCCTTCCATCGCTAAGGATTTCACTTTTTAAATTGCTCGCTTCGCTCGTTACAATCTTACTGTAGTTATGATAAAACTACGGCTGTGTACCATCAGCATTACCAGCCGGGCTAGCACATGATTGGCGCGACAGTATCTCGCCACGAGATAGACTACCCGTCCCTCTTTAATTAATAAAGTTAGAAAAAGACGATCTGGTAATCAATAGTCTTAGAATAATTTGAACAATTATTATTCTACATATACAGTTATAATATACATAGTCTGTGCGGAAAGAGAAGAGTCGTGAAATGTATGGGATCTAATACATTCTACGACTCTTCTCTTTCCGCACAGACTATATATATTTTTTTGTTAAGTTAGGTATTAGAGAAATAGATATTTTTGCCGCGTATTCTAATCCCCTATTTTTAATGCTGACTGTACTACTGTATTATATAGGAGTTGACTGTAAAGGAAATTAGGAATCATGGGGTTAACCCTTTCCCATCAATCTCAATCAGAATCCATTATCGAGGAGAGTCAAGAAAGCTTTTACTGGATGTTTGCTTATGTATAGTTTAGGTAGGTAGGTACCATACCGTTCAGATTCAGAGCAGCATTACTGTTGCAGAAATGCAGCCGACTGCATTGCTGCAGGAAACGTCAAAAACTGCCAGTTTGCGTTCCAACTTTTTACAATGTATTTTTTTAAGTGGAACGTGAATGAAATAAATGTTTTTAAAATAACTGTAGGGGTCGGATCAAAAACTAAGTATTAAGTCCGACTCACGCTTGACTGCACGTTTCTAATAGGTTTTCCTGTCATCTATAAGTAAAGAACTATTTTGTGTATTTATTTCAAAATTTTAGACTCAGTAATTTCGGAGATAAAGGGGGAAATGGTCGGACAGACAGACGCAAGAGTGATCCTATAAGGGTGTTCCATTTTTTCCTTTTGAGGTACGGAACCCTAAAAACACTACTTTTCTTATTTGAAAACGTGAATTAATCTTTTGTAAATAACCTTTTGTTACGATACACGCACTCGCAGACTTTGAAAGAATGCTTGTCTGTATATAATATCCAGTATGCTCCAGAGACAGGGGAAGCTCTTTGTGAATGTGTACACTGCCTATGCATTTCCAACGACGCACAAGAGTAATGCTTTGACCTATACGCCGTAAATAATGACCCCTGGATATTTAATGGGACGGGTTCGCTGTCTGTTATTTATCTTTCCCACTTACGTTAAGTGTTCGTTGTGGTTTTGTACCTAAGTAGTGTACCTAATTATAAGCATACCTGTGCTAACTCGGGGCACGGACACTAAAGTACTAAAGTTTTTTTACCTTAAGAGGCTCGATATTAGACATGATATTGAACTTGTTTACTATTCCTGTTACAGGATTTCCAATAAGCAAATGCATAATACGTTACGTCAATAAACATTAATTATAAACATCAATATTCTATCTATTATTCGTGCCCCGAATCATCCCGAGTTAGCACAGGCATAATGAAAATGTTTGAAATTCCATAACGTCTAAAAATATATTTTTAATCGGTTATAACCTGTTATAAGACCTTTGCGTAGGCGTACAGAAATTCATGATCAAAAACCTTTTGCAAAATATACGATTCTGATCTATTCCCTTTTACTTGAACCTAATGTTGGTAGCAACTATGCGAAGTCAAAGGTCAGTCTTATACTGGGTTTTACAGGAAACATTTGGAGTAATCTACTTTGATCGGGAGAATGTCGGGAATCGCCATTGTTGAGATGTACTCTTTACAAGAGGGCAGATTAGATGCGTACTTTAGGGATAAAAATAGAATGATTTAAACTTCGCTATTTATATAGGGCAGCTTTACGTACTATAAGGAAAAGAATATAATGATTTGAGTTAAATACATTTTATAGGCGTGGTAACTGTAAAGACCTTGTACAATTCAATTATAGGTATAGAGATACCTAAACTGTACTATTTGATATACTCGTACATATTGAGACAATCTCACACCAATCAACATAGTCCTACGTACCTACTCGTAGGTAAGCTTAATGCTTGTTTTGTGACTTGCAACTATTTATTCTGATTGAGCTTACTGTGGGACTAGGTCGATCTGTGTAAAATTGTTCTATAATATTTATTTATTTATTCTACACTTTACAAGTCTAAAGTTATCAATCACACAAATAAATGCGATTAGGTACATTTGAACCAAGAAAGGACCAGCTTAGGCTACCTTTTCACTAAGGCGGAGATGAAAAGAGGCGTGCATGAATCACGGTTAGCATTCGTTGTAAATTGTAATCCAGTGGAGCGGAGAAGAGTTGTGGTTTACAACACAACCATTGCTATTGGATGATTCCACACGTCTCCAGGCCCGGATTTAGAGACTTAGGGCCCTAGGCACTTAGAATTTAGGGGGCGCCTTTCCCATCGGAAAACCATTGCCTGTTAACCAGGTTGCTTGGGCCCCTAGGCCCGGGCCTAGTGGGCCTAGGGGGAAATTTGGCCCCGCGCGTCTCCTCTCATCTCCACTCGTCTCTGCTTAGTGGAACGGCTGCCTTGGCGTATTCGGAGTCTACCTAAATGAACTAAGCTAACAACGCTCTTAAACCAAATTAAGCGCACATCCTCCAAGATAAAACACATCCGACCTTCATCATAGCTCTATCACGAGCACTAAAGATAGCCTGATCTCAATTTGTCACCTCCATGCATAATCAATGTGTGTATCACGTCGCCCGTAAATCTGAGGGGGAGTAATGTCTTACTGTGAGGGCATTTCCCCCTATCACCCCTTTTAGGAGGGGCCGGAATGAAAATTTTAAAAGCCTCACTGTAGCTGTTTTTATTGGATCGTTGTAAAGGGTGAAGCAAGATAATTTGGGTTTCAGTGGCGTTCATCTTTATTAGGGTGCGTTGTCTGCGTTGTTTAGTAGATAAAACCATCGTTTTGGTCCGTAATTCTTTTATCAGGCGCATTTAGAAAATGTTCTGGGCCTGTCTGTTTAACAATAGCTTTTAACTTGCATTATAAGCAGAAATGGATGGATATAAAAAGAGTAAGTAACTATTACCACCATGAAATCTGTTTTGAAATAGGTACAGTCAAGTATTAAACTATGGATGCATATAACTTACTCAAAAATATGTCCCATAGTTCTTAATTCGGGATATATTTTTGAATATGATGAGTGCACTCATATTTTTACACTTGACTGTACTCTTAACTATATGGCAATCACAGAAAATAACAACTTTAAAGATTTAAAATGATTAATCCTTTGTTCGTAATCATATCGAAGCACCCCATGTCGTTGTTCCTGTTATGGGATAACAGACAGGCCAATTCGAACGTGGTCATCTTACATTAAACCGATATTATTAGTGATATTGGAATCATGTCAGTTTGCTGTCATACGCGCGGGCGTTTCGCTTGTAAGCAGTTGCACGGACAATTTCCTAAACACAGCTAACTGATTCCAGTATCATTCTAATATGGTGCACGTTCAAATTAACCTGAATATGGCGACTAAAAGACGCACAATCATTTTAGATAATGTGAGAATCCCAACATTTATTAACAGAACCCAAGCGAAAAAACACGAACGCCTCTCACGTAAACGGCGAGACCCGAGAGGTAAAGTTCTTATCCCATCAAAAACATAAATGTAAAAAAGGAGAGCCAAGTTCAATACAAAAATTATGCTTGGCTGTGGGGTTCGCCGCAAAAAGAATGGAGATTTAAATGAGTGCCAAGTTCTATGCAAAATCCAAATATGTATTTATAGGAACAAAATAACATTATAAACAAGTATTAAACTCTATTTCTTTGCTTTATTGGATACCTATAACAATTGCTGTTATTTAAAAAAATGCGAGATCTTAAAGCAGGTTAGATTTGACTTGGCCAGTTTTCATTACATCAATCATTTTATAAAGTTATTCAACATATATATTTTGTAATTCTGATAAAAACTGGCCAAGCCAAATCTAACCTACTTTAAGATCTCACATTTTTTTTAAATAACAGCAATTGTTATAGGTATCCAATAAAGCAAAGAAATAGAGTTTAATACTTGTTTATAATGTTATTTTGTTCCTATAAATACATATTTGGATTTTGCATAGAACTTGGCACTCATTTAAATCTCCATTCTTTTTGCGGCGAACCCCACAGCCAAGCATAATTTTTGTATTGAACTTGGCTCTCCTTTTTTACATTTATGTTTTTGATGGGATATCAATACTTTTTGTAAAGAAAACTAGGCAGGTATTGAGATTTAATGTTTTTTCTTGTGTTTCCGCTGCATGTTTTTTACTTCTGTTCTTTGTATTAATTATGTGGTGCCACGCGCCGCCAACGACACACCGTGGGCCGGTTGTTTAGCGCGTATTACAGGTTTTTTGTATGGGGACCCCCCCTATTTTTTAACTTTTTTTATTTTTAGATTTTTTCCTACGCTTACACACAATTACCGAGCTGGATTCCAAATTTCATCCTTCTAGGTCATCTGGAAGTAGGTTAGGTTTAGGTACTATATGTCAGTCACAATAAAAAAGAAATTTGTATGGGAACCCCCCCTATTTATTAACTTTTTTTTGTTTTTAGATTTTTTCCTACGCTTACACACAATAACCGAGCTGGATTCCAAATTTCATCCTTCTAGGTCATCTGGAAGTAGGTTAGGTTTAGGTACTTATATGTCAGTCACAATAAAAAATGGTTTTTTTGTATGGGGACCCCCCCTATTTTATAACTTTATTTAATTTTTAGATTTTTTCCTACGCTTTCACACAATAACTGAGCTGGATTCCAAATTTCATCCTTCTAGGTCATCTGGAAGTAGGTTAGGTTTAGGTACTATAGGTATGTCAGTCAGTCTTAAAATTTACGACTTTTTGACCTTCATATCTTTATAACCGTTTGAGCTAGCTTCATGAAATTTGGGCTTCTAGATGTCCTTATGGATATAATTAAACACACGTAGTTTTATGTGTTTACGTTAAAGATGTTT
Source organism: Cydia fagiglandana (assembly GCF_963556715.1). Classification (NCBI taxonomy): domain Eukaryota; kingdom Metazoa; phylum Arthropoda; class Insecta; order Lepidoptera; family Tortricidae; genus Cydia; species Cydia fagiglandana. The sequence continues at coordinate 6,835,370 of NC_085941.1, forward strand.
TGAGTTATAGAAGGGTCAAAAGTGGCACCAAGTGGTTCGTGTAATATTACACTTGGCGCTGGCTAGCCAGTTCCTTTGCTTGAACTTGGCTTGACACGCTGCCGCGTGTCTAGATATTATTTTCATTAAATTCCCGAAGGATAATATTTAATGTCGGGATGAATTTTTCGGCTGTTGAGTCAGCAAATACAGGGTGCGGCCTGAGGTTACCTTTTCCTCAAGTTAAGGATAAATGTATTCAATTTCGGATAATTTGCTATTTGCGAAGCAATATGTTCCGCGTTTGTTTATATTGTATATCATTACATTAGGCGCAATCTATATGCAATAGTCACGTAGAGTACCGTAACGTACGTTTATTTTAAGCAAATAAAGAATATTCTATTCTATTCTAAAATGGGGTGAGTTGGGTGAAATTTGACTTTCAAACCTCGATAAAATTTTATTTTTACATGTGAAAACTGAATGGTGTATATAATAAGTGGTTCGGACGTTTGTATTTTATTTTGGGTAGTTCCATTTCATAACTTTGACTATAAAGAGGAAAACCCACCTCACCCCGTAGTGCCTCGTATTTGGGGTGAGAGGGTTTTTCATACAAAGGTGATTTTGGAAGATTGTTGGATCGATTTTTTTTTATTATGCGTATTACTATAGCCCCATTTTAAATTGGAATACAATATTTTTTGTAGCAGTAGCCTTAAAACCCCTTTTCACCCCCCTCTCAAACCCTCTCTCCCCATTCATAACCCAACTTTCCCCGCGAAACCTACTCACCCCGTTTTACGTTACCTACATTTAGGTCAATCCTTTGATATGTAGAAGTACCTTTAAGAGTTGACACAATTAATTATTGTTGCTGTAAGTACTTTGTGAGAAAAGAATTGTCTTGGTACTATTCTATGATGTACCTACTACAGTATAATGTAACTTTAACCCTTATCTTGGCATCGTAACACCCGTGATACATGGAACTTAAAAAAATCTAGCAGGTTCACTTTATTACCTAACACAATAACTCTGCCATCAATATGTCGAGCTACCCTCCTTACTTATAGAAAAAAATAATTGACACGAGTGTCATTGTAAATTAATTAGTAATAATCAACATGGCGCCGCGGAAACAATAGATTTCGGTTCGTACTGGAAGTTTTGCATTTATTTCTTATGTTAGTACATATTTTTCCATAATCTACATTTTGATATCTTTACTGTCTCTTAGTGCATACATATTTACAATGCCTTCGAATTTAAAAACATTTAATACACAGAACCTTACATGAAACTGATATGTATTATATTTGATACACTGCCAAGAACTCAGAAAAGTACATATCGAAAGGATTGTATGACATTTAATACATTGCCAAGTTATCGTCAAAATATTTTTAGATGATTTTTTTATTTTTTCATTTTTGTGGGGTTACAAAACATGCTTCAATTATTTAATATTAGTTGTCGTATTATTTAGTTATTAAACTTAGATTTTTTTAAGTACTAGATGTTATTTAACTATATATTCGTACGCTGTAGCATTATTGCTACGCCGTAGCCCGTAGCACGGAAAAAATATGTGTATGGCAAAAAATGGCCCTAAAGTAAAAAAAATGTATTTTTTTTTTACTTTTAATTATTTGTTTACTTTTCATATTTTACTCAACTTTTACCTGATGACTTTTTTGAAACTTTACGGGATCTAATTTTCCGCCCATGTGATCAGGTATACGTAGATATAATTTATATTTACAGGTTTAATAGTCATCTGATGCTTTAGATTGCGTTTAATTAGCAGTAAATGCTAATTTCTGTTGCATTACATGTTTTATTTTTATTTAAATCTTCATTTTTCTTCTAATAAGTAGGTAACTATTTTGTCGAGTTATTGGCATTGTATCAAATATGATACATATGATTTTACGAAACTGGAAAATCCTGGATTTTTTTTCTTATTTTTTAATAGTCTAGTATGCTCAATAGGTGACAAAAAACTAAAAAAATGTTTATATTTAAGACATTTTGAGCTTTGCCAAGATAAGGGTTAAAGAAAACGTTTGTTCCAAAACCCTTTCTCAGCTTCATAAGGCCTACAAAAAGGCTTATCCGACTTTGAACTGAGTTTTAATCTCGGCGCCGAGAATTTTCTTTTGACGGTAACATAATTTTAGTTTTCTTACTTTCTATGCAATATTAGACGTAGCGAAAATGTATTAGTCAAGTTATAAAAAGAAAACTTTTGGTATTATGTCAGAATATAGAACCGAAGCTATTTTTAAGACCTAGTTCTGTAAAATATTCACGTCGGCATAATTTCAAAATGGCGGCGCGTCGGAGCCATAGACTAGGAATCCTCTAGACCGAATTTAGAGCAATTATTTCATCCAACCGATGATGCCAAAAATGCGAGGGTGCGCGGGACAAAGTGAGCGAAGTCCCGTGCCGTGTTTGGTCCGTTCAAAGACACGGACGTCACACAAAGACAGTTTCGACTCGAACATGGAGTAAAATTACCGTATGCGTGGCAGAGGGGGGTAGCGCGACTATGCTCAGTCTGGAGGATCTTTTGTCTGTGGTCGGAACACTCGAGCTACAGTGCCCCTGTCTGCACCGCTTGAAAAAGTGCATAATGTCAACACATTTGTCTTGTGCACGTCTGAGTAGGATAAAGTACGAGCCATTCCTTTTACCGGTCTCGGGGAAGTGAAGATTTGGTCTGTAGAGGAAATTACTTGTGCGATAATTTGTGCATATGTACCTATATAAGTATATAGGTACATATGCACAAATTATCAATCAATTTGACCATGTGGTCAAGCAAATCGTGTCAGTAGAAAAAGGCGCAAATTTCAAATTTTCTATGTACCATAACCCTTCGCGCTTACATTTTTAAATTTTGTCGCTTTTTTGTACTGACAAGATTTGCTTAGCCAAGTATAAAAAGTTGATCAGTTGCCAGGACAAGAGACGATTTTCTTTAGAACTAACGTGCCTAAAAAATAGGTTGATTGATAAGTACATTTTTAAAAATTAAGACAAACTAAAGCTTTGAGGCAAATTGTTATTAGGTACTAACAAAAATTGACAATTACTACAGCTTGGCAAGAAAGAGTAGAAATTAAAAAGTGGCAACACTGTAGTGTCGTCCCGTTTTCTTATATTTGTTGGTTTGAAAGGGACGACACTAGTGTTGCCACTTTATATTTACTAATACTAATTTCTACTCTTTTTTGCCAAGCTATACCTACATAGAGAATTAGGCATAGCCGTTATAAATTAATTTGCATCTATTTTCGTTATCCTTCGCAAGTAAAATATTCTACGGTTTTACGTGTAAAATTTGCCTGGTATTAAGCCCCCTCCAGACTATGCGCGTGAATCGCGGGCGAAGCCGCGAACGCGAGTGTAGAGTCTAGTTCGCTGATATGCGAAATCGACTCCAGACTCGCGTTCGCGGCTTCGCGCCGCGATTCGCGCACGAGTGTGGAGCGGGCTTTACAGCTAGCTTTTATTTTCGTGCTTTGTTCTTCTTGTGACTAGATTCCCACATATACCTATAGTTACCTGATTAAGTATAGAGGTATGTATTTTATTTTTTTTAATTACAGGACATTCTTACACAGATTGACTAAGTCCCACAGTAACACAGTATGTATCTTAAATGTAGCTACGCGTCTCTCAACGTTCAAGGCATTGAAGCATCGAGGCTTGCCTCTAAAGCTTTTATTTACGTCCAAGTTCCTACAGATCCACTATCAATCTCCATCCATCTGGACGATGGATGTTTAATCTATCGCAGAGATAAATCTACATGGACCAAGCTGTCTTCAAGACAAACTGCCTCGGATGCCTTCAATCCCGTCGTGTGGTCGTGCCGTCTTTTTCATTATAACCTATTACTTCAATGAATGAGAGAGACGGAGCAAAATAAATTTCGATCCCGAATAGACCCTTGAAAGCCTTTTGTTGTATCGAGTAGCGAGAACCCTTGATCAGTTACTTAAATAAATTCGAAAACTTGGAAACTACCGTTGTCTTTTATGGGATCTCCTTTATCCTGAGTAATATAAATGGAAAAGTTGGTTCGTTTTCTATTTTCACTATAAATAAAGTAGCTGCTGAAGTTTTTTTTCTATGACGGAGTGAGTAATATTAGGTACAAATTATATGTACTCAGATTTTTTCTGACTTTTATTATTTACTCGCACCAATATATTTATTTTACCCATTATTGATTTTGGAATTATATAAGTACTAGTAGTATAGCACCCGTTACTGAATGGCACTTAAAAGAAAAGCTTCTTCGCTTAGGTACTTGTGTTTGCGAGCTTCGTTTAATCTGAACGAGTTGAACCGGTTCCTTAATGATTGTACTTATGTTTTTTATTTGGTGTAATGTGGTCACGTATTCTCATTATGTGTGTGTTTTGCTTATCGCCTTGGTAAGGGGGATGTATAGGATGAGAAAATCGTTATTGTATGTTCCAAAAGAGATGCAAAACCATATGCGAACCGTACAAACGATTGCGTACCGTAATGGTAGTGGATTGACTTAATTAATTATCTTTTGTGGCTCGGTTTTTGCATAACGTCACTGCGCTTGTAATTTCGGCATCTGCTCGATTCTTGAAAACCGAAATAATACCCTGAAAACTATTACACATAGGTTTTCTTCTCTGAAAATTTGACGGGTCAAATAGCGGAATTTACTAAGCACTACGACATTATAAAATGCTCACTAGAAATTAAAACTTACCTAGAGTTTGACCTCTTAGACGAGTCGTGTTTCTTCCCACCCTGTAGATTCGGCAGATCCTTTTGCCGTTTCTTCGTCTCGCGCCATATCCGATAGTACAATATGCACATCACAGTCACTGGCACGTAGAAGGCGGCTATAGCCGTCCCGAACGTGATAAACTGGTTCGTCTCTATAAACTGAATGTAACACTCGTTTGGGGGCACCTTGCGTTCACCGTCTATATACGGCCACGCGTAAATCCAGGGAGGCCACAACACTAAACTAAAACCCCACGCACTGCCTATCATGACCGTAGCTCTCCGTGTAGTCCTCTTAGCTCTATAAGTTAACGGTCGCGTCACACTAAAATATCTGTCGAAGCTTATGATGAGCAAGTTTAAAACTGACGCGTTCGATGCTAGATAATCTAAAGCCAGCCACGTGTCGCAAATATGCGGCCCGAGCGGCCAGTATCCGTAGATAGTGAACATCGCGAACAAAGGCATGGAGATCAGACCGACAGCGAAATCGGCAACGGCAAGCGAGAACAAGAAATAGTTGCTAATCGTTTGTAATTGCTTGTCGATTTTGAAGCTGATCATGACCATGGAGTTGCCAGCGACGGTGAGGACAGAGAGGATGCTGGCGATTATTGCGATGATGATCTTCTGGACGAGAGAGTACGGGCTGGCGGGGACGTTGGCCAGGTCGGTGAGGTTGGCAGTGGTGTTGTCGATTAGCATGCTGTCAACTCAACGCGCCCGGGGGCCGCGCTGCGCCCCGACCAGAGCGCCGGCCGTGTGCGGGCACGCCTGAAAACAAAACACAAACAATTAATGCCATAATAATTTAATTAACATTTTCAAAAAAATAATCAAGGTAAACGTACTAGTGCTCGACATGTTAATGCCCAATAGATGACACCTTGCTGTCACCTCTATTGACAATGACTTAAGTTTCAAGATGACATCTACTGGGACCGCGTCGAGTATCAGTGCCTACGTTTACCTTACAGGTGTTTTATCCCTTATGACGCCAAGAACTGTTACAATCGCCAGTTTTTGTGCCCGTAGTGACCAAAACGCATTTATTATGGCGTTCGCAGTCAAAGTAATCTTCTTACTTTCAAGCAGATTAATATCTTATATTTTGAGCTCTGCGTAGTATTTTTGAATATTTAAAATAATTGAAGATGAAACGGTGGATCAGAACAACTTCATATTCAACGACGTGGTTAAACGTCGTGCGTTGTTGTCGTGTCTTGTACTTCCGCCACCGTCACCTATGTATTGTATAAGTATCCAGTAGGTTGGTAATAATTTTATAGTCAATTCATGGTATAATAATATACTCCGACTGGTACTCTCTTCCCGTCTTTTCTAGGTCACCTGACTGACACAAGCCTACGTCATCATGCGACAGCGCTATATGATAATATGCGATAGCGCCCATGTTATTGTGACGTAGGCTTGTATCACTCTGGGAGGAGAAGACCATTTTTTATTAGTGTTCCGAGACAATTAGACTATGAGTCAATTCATAGAATGGTGGTAATCTAGCTCTGCCTTTTATAACCTTAAAGTATCATTTCAGATTTTACAACTACCTACATAAAAATAAATGTGAGTACCAATTTCACTTCGTAGAAATGACAGTACACTTTCGTACATCCAGTCAAAATATCTTCGTTTAAGTAAAGCCATTTATAGAAATACCTCCTTATAATATTCAATTTCTGAGGGCTTATAACTAAGAATTGGGCACAAAATTGAAGCCGAAACTTTGTTTTAGACTAAAGACATTTTAAATCTTTATATCGCGTAACATAAAGGTCCTGGTACACTGACGTGACATGAATACTCCTATTCACTCGGTAGTGCATGCATGTGGCGCCGCCTTAGTGGGTGTGGGTCGACTCAGTGGAGTCTATAAAAGTGATCTTTAAAAATTAACCGACTTCATCAGTCTGTTATGCCATCATTTTGTGCTAAATGGTGCTTTCCGAGAATTAGTAAATTATGTTCTGCTGCCTATGCCGTTAAAAAAATAAGACAAATAACAGATGTAGATACAGCAAAATTGGTTTATTATAGCTATTTTCACAGTCTGATGTCGTACGGAGTCCTAGTGTGGGGAAGAGCTGCAGATGTTGAGAGCATATTTGTTCTTCAAAAAAGAGCAGTGCGAGCAATTTATAATCTAAAACCACGCACGTCGATAAGAGATCTTTTTATAGACGTAAACATTATCATTTATCACATTACCATCGCTCTTTATTTATGAAGTTATTATGTACGCCAGGAAACATTATGAGGAATTTCTAAAAATTAGTGACATACATAACTATAATAAGAGAAACAAAGGAAAACTTGCGGTGCGGCGGTTGCGATTGGCAAAAGTAAGAAAGTCATTTGTAGGACAATCGATCCATTTTTACAACAAAATACCTAGTCACATAACAGATTTACCATACCATCAATTTAAAAGAGTCGTGAAAACCAATTTAACTAAGAAAGCCTACTATAAAATATCAATTTAACTGATAGAAATGTTTGGGATGATTGTGATATTGTAACGTAAAGAGTAAATACTAAGTCTGTATAAGTGTTTAATTACGAGTATTACTACTAATAATACAACTGATATGTAACAACAATGTATTGTACACGACGGACACAAGTGTATCTTGTATACCTATGTGGGAAAATAAATAAATATAAAAAATAAAATATATAAAAATTGCATGAGTTATTTTTAAAAGGTACCTACTCAAAATATAGATGTGGTGTGCCTATAATATTTGAAGATCTCTCTTGATTTCTGTAGGATCCCGAAATCAGATACTGAGTTGATGGCTATCTTGCCATCAAACCAACCCCTTTCAAACAAAAACACTGAATTCGGTCTGATATTATATTGTGTCCGAGTAATCGGTAATATAATAATATTATAACAAAAAATATTCCGACGAATTGAGTACCGCCTAATTTTTGCGGCAGTATGAGACGACCTTAAGCAGAAAGGGGTTAAAGGGGTCTTTAAAGTTTTTAAACGAATTTCGCTCGCTTCTTTAGGAGTCGGTGCCTAGTTAAGGGTGACTTTAAAATGGCGGCTATATTGACTTATTATTCAAAGGCTGAAGTTTAACAAAACCATGAAAATCATGAATGATTTTGTTTCTAAGTAGGCAGAATTAAAATGCTAAAATACGCGCAAACGAACGTACAACATTTTTATTGATACTGTAAATAGTTTCTGTATGCTGCCTACTGGGTTCCCAAAATAAAGTTTCAAAAGATAACAAATCCCCGTCTTCGTAATCTACTTATTATTATGATTATATTGTATATTGTGCCACTGCTAGACAAAGGCCTCCCTCTTAACCTCCTGAGACCCAGAGGCAATTGTTTTGTTTTTGAAATTGGAACCCTTAGTTACACAATAATAGTTCAAAATAATTTTGGAATATGTACAAAAAATTGTACGCAGGGATTTAGAAGGTTAATTCCCTACTTACTTTTACTATTTATGATCTGTTTTTTAAATATAAAATAAATTTTCTATGCGAGACACAAATGCGCGTTCCATACTATTTCTATGAGCATTCTACTTCATAGTTAAAAAAAAAACTTTATTGTCTTATTTAGTGACATAACATATTACCGGATGTAATTCTTGTAATTCTTGGGATTAGTTGCCAAGCGGGCCCCACAGGCTCCCATGAGCCGTGGCAAAATGCCGGGACAAAGCGAGGAAAATGATGAACATATTACCGGATGTAATGTCAAAACTTACTCGCGAACAGCATAACTGCAATTAACTATGTGGTAGAGCAACGCCTCGCCTTTTCCTATTTCTCATGCAAATAATTTTAAGTACTTCTCTCGGCTTAACTATTCCCGTGTTAAAGCTACGGTTACGGTAACATAGCGGAGCGTACAGCGAGCGGACTGCCCGTCAGCATATGCAAATTCTGCCCGAAAAATATCGCAATTTTAAATGTGATTGTTAGAGAAATAAAGGTAGAAAAATAAGTGTTTATAGCATAAAACAAAATAACAAAACACGAATCCAACGCTTAGATTGTAATCAATAGTTTACTATATTCTCGCGTAAGAAAGTACCATCGCCCACACTGTTAACTGTCAGATCGCAAACCTTATCACAAAGGCCACCAATGGACAGTTAAGAGTGTAGCTGTTTATACACGTTTGAACAGTAACATAAGAGTTTACTACACTTCTAAAGATCATTACGATATTTTTTGGTACCTAGAAGAAAGTTTACAAAATGGTGGAGCCATGAAGCTACCACTAGTGCTTAGCTACTTTACAACGCTGCACGCTTCGCTTATCACGACGTCCGCGTTCTTAAGCCTTCATAGACTCAACGTGTTTGTTTGTGCGCCCGTATTTACAAGCCAAGTCAAATTGACTGACGCACGAACCGCAAGCCTCATTTGCATAAGTTAGGTTGCTAACTGGGATTCACAGTTCAGTCTTGTTCTATTGCGGCTCAGATTGTTACAAAATGTTCATACAAAAATGTATTACAAATATGAATAATTGGCTTCAACCGAGGGTTCAATCTCAGGTCAACCGTCCAACCGAAGGTCAGATAAGGTTCAATGGAGCCGCCATACAGAGTAGGTAATAAAATACAATCATGAGTAATAAAAGCATTACTATGCTGGGATATTTCCGTACAAACTAATCCAATTTGAAAGTTACTGAGCGTAATTTTGATAAAAACAAAAGTTATGTTGGTAGTATAAAAAGTATAACCGTGTTTTATTTTTTGCGGGCAATAAAAATATTTTTTCCTCAAACTAACCCTAAATACATATATTTTTCGCCGTAAGACACAATAATGTAGATTTCATCAAAATCGCAAGAGCTACTTATGAAATCTAGTGACAAAAATAAGTCTATTTAATAATAGGACCTATTTGATTCTCAAGTTTAGTGTGTTCAAATAATAAACAAATAGGGTATTTCCGATGTTTTCCAACTTTCCCATAAACAATACGTGCGGTAAACAAGTTAACACAACATTAGTAAACAAGAAAACAAAGGTTTATGTTAATAATATACAGTTTCTTTGAGATCAAACGGATCAGAAACAAGCACACTTCGGTAATTCTGATTCTAGACAATCTAGAGCCAAGAGCAGGCTATTTTTTTTTTCTTTTTTTATTATGAATGGGCTTACTCATGGCCACAGACTAGCCGAGGCGTAGACGTGGCCTACGATGTAGCGAGCAAAGAGAATATAACCACTACGTTTTAGTAGCGAGCTCGCCCAGAAGGTGCCTGTTTACTCTTGATTTGAAGGTTGCCGGGTTATAAGAACACGGAAATATAGACGCCGGCAAGGAATTCCATTCCTTGGCAGTGCGCATAAGGAAAGTAGAAGCACGTAGAAGCAAAGCGCTTCGTGCTATTTTCATTTACATAAGAATTGCAAATAATTTGAACCAAATGAAGTCTCAATATAAAAAAAAAATAGGAACCTATGTCTTAGGCAACAAGCATAGGGGAGTAAATCCATTAGCAATTTTTATGCAAGAAAAGGTTTCCATCAGTACTCATCTATTTTGTATTTCGAATAAAAATAAAGGTTAAATAATCCCAAAGCACGAAACAATCCTAATGGCATATTATCCTTTTGTAACAAGAGTATAGAAACAGAAAACATAAAGGTATTAGAGCTCCAAAAATAAATAAGTAGGGATAGGAAAACATTAACATAATGGCGACATTAGTATTGTATATACGTTATAAGTAATGGACGATGGGATTTGTTGCGAAATATTACTCATCGTAATAAGTTTCCCATAAACAACACGAAGTCTGTCACGAAGTGTGTTAGTCTGTGGCCATGAGTAAGCCCATTCATAATAATAATAAAAAAAAAAGTTGCAATAGTAGTTGGCTTTTGTCAGACTTTGTATGTGTGTGTTAATGTAACCGAAATATTGTATTATTGTTTGTACACGTATAGTAAGTTTAATTCACATTTAAATATAGACAGGTCTATCGCGAATTTATTTTATTACCTTTATTTACCGACATTTTGACACAGGTTTCACTGGTCGTGGTCGCGGCTAACTGATATCAAAGCACGTCGAGCAGCAACGTCGGTAAATAAAGGTATAAAATAAATTCGCGATAGACCCGTCTATGAATGTGTTCTTAACGCAAAATAGGAAGTTTATTGAGAGTTTTTGTTCGTTCTTAAGTAAATATATTAATTTAAACTCGTTGATCCTAAAGGAACCTCGTACTTAATACCTATATGAGTACGCGCTCTGAATATCCCAACGCTAGTAGGTATAACTAGAGCCCGATACATATTTATTAATTTTTTACAGTTTTGAACTGGTTTTGATGCGATCAAATCCAAATTAACTAAATGTTTAGGTATCATTTAAAAGTCAATTCTACCATAGCACGTGTAAATGACTAAAAAATTGCATCAACTCTGGATAAAATGCTTCTTTCTCATCAGTTTTTGAAGAATAAAGAGAGCCGTTACTACCTAGTGTGGTGAAAATGTGTGTATGCCAATAACAAAGCAAAAGAAATATCTGAGTAACTTATTTTTAAAACAATGTATCTCGTAGGTTATGAGAAAATATATTTTTCTCAAACATGCAATGAAATATTGATGTTATGTTCCTTATAATAGGCTGCGAAGTATGACGTTTCAGGTGCGGCTAGAACAAAAGGTATTTAATGGAATTTCATACAAATCTTGCAGGCCTAGGCCGGCAAAGTCCTCTTTTTTAATTTTCATTTCACAGATATTTGTGACACAGCATCGTGGCATTCATCCATAAAAAAAAACTAGAGGCAGTATTGGCTTTATGGTTCGTAATGACACTGCCACTACGCCTATAAAAAAAACAAAAAATAATGTTTGCTATAATTTGCAGTTTTATTTGTATAAAATCAACATGAACTTAATAAATAATACATATTAACCAAATTTTATAATTTTAAATTATAAATTTAACTACACAAATAAAAACATTTTAAATATTTCATCTAAACGTTAGCGGTAAAAAGGTCTACTCAAACACGCGTAGTTATTTTTTTTAAATTGTTATGGACGTAAAGTTGAAAAATTTTCATTCTGTTTTATTGGATTTATGGTGCGTTGTTGATTTTTTTACTTTAATATGAGTTCCGACGAAATAATGAAATTAATTGTAATCGTAGGTGTTGGAATTGGCAGCGTAAGCAGAATTGATTTTAAATAACTTGCTGCCTCTGCCGCCAAATCAAAGACGAAGTATGTATATGGTTGCTTATGGCAATTTTATTATTTGATAAACTAATAAAAATGGCTTACAGTTAATTAGAAACAGTTTTGTGTCATATTTTAAATGAATGTAACTACAAATTCGTCAACACTGTGGAAATTATACTTATTTACTCCATGCATAAAGCAACGATGTATGTGAAACATGATATCAATATGAAAGACTATGTAAACTTATGTGACGAAAACGACAGTAATATCCGTCTTACAAGGCGAAAAAATCAAAGATACATGAAAATATACGGGTAGTAAAAATACACGCCTCGTGTAAAACATACGCGTGATAATGATATAGGTACGTGTTGGTTATAGTTTGGGTGTAGTTTACTTTTAGTTTTTTCTATAAATAAAACTTGGGTTTCGTGGATTTTTTATTTTATTTATTTCATTGCATGTTTGAGAAAATCACTATACATACCTCGGCGGGAAATGGGGTTGCCCGCGCTCAGACCTATCCGGCCTCGCTTCGCTCGGCCGTCTATATGTCTTCGGCCGGCAACCCCTTTTGTCCCGGCCTCTGTAGTAATGTACTATTTATCAATCGAATTACATCGCGAGACTAGTTTTCCAATAGCTTTTTTTCAATCCTTTTGTCCCCACTCTGAACCGATCTCATTAAGCGAGCCGATTCAAAGATTGGATTATCCAGAGTGCATAATAGTGAATGCGGCAAGTTCTAGCCTTGGAACGTAATAATGAAAATCTTCATAACGAAAAACGGATAATCCGTAACTTTATTATGTGACATAACATACTAACGGATTCCGTATTCTTCTTTCGTGTTTTGATCTAACTTTTTAGAGTACTGTATCGTAATAGGGTAATAGCGTTATAATAATTATTTTGGTAGTTTTTAAGTTATTTAACCTTTCAGGCCTGTGCACACCGACTTGCGTATGCGTGACGCGCACGTGCGCGTGCGCTAAAATCGCACACGTCGCACGGTGTGCCGTCTCTCATAAGGATCTGTATTATTCTGTATACTGCAACGCCTCATGCGCACGTGCACGTCACGCACACGCTGCCGGTATGCACAAGCCTTTCATGTGTGTGTGGTGGTCAATAATCGTGGGTTTAACCTGGATTGTGCTGAATAGAACCGAAAAAAATGTTCTCACAATGTATAACGATGACTAAAAACACGGTCAGGATCCATACCCACACATACAAGATTTTTAAATATCATTTTATCTCAACGGGTGATACGCGGAAATTACTACCTTCATTACACCTTAGGGCCCCCCCACATCTGGCGTCTTTCGAGCGTCGGCGTCTACAATTCTATGGGCGACGTGGACGCAACGTCGACGCAGCGTCAACGCAACTGCGCAGCGACATCATTTTCCATAGCGCTGGACCGACGCCGACAGACGCCGACGCTCGAAAGACGCCAGATGTGGGGGGGCCCTTATAAAACAAAGTCTCCCGCCACGTCTGTCGCTTTGTGTGTACGTATGTTCGCGATAAACTCAAAAACTTCTTAAGGGATTTTCATGCGGTTTTCACCTATCAATAGAATGATTCTTGAGGAAGATTTAGGTGTATAATTTGTTAAGGATTTGTGTAACCTGTGCTAAGCCGGGTCGAGTTGTTAGTTTTAAATAAGAAATGCAGTAATAAATAAGAAAGTTCTTAACCGCGCAGTAGCGACAGGTAAAAAATTTCAGAAACTGACATATTTGCCCCAATACCGGTATTAAGGAACAAAAATACCCGACACGGACCGAACGACCCAATTCCGTCAAAGTCTTAACAAATTTAATTTTACTGGCTCAAGAGATATTTTGTGCATCATTCTCTCGGGGTAATGTTTTAACCAAGTTTTATTATGAATCTCCAGGCTGTAAAACTGCCATAAAAGCAGTAGTCATATTTATGGCAGCTTTTTAAATTGTACTTTTTGCGGCAGTATTTGTATCGTAGAGTATTATGACAATGTCTTTGAAAATAAAAAATAGTGACCATAAACCCTTTCAGTAACCCGCAGCCGCCAGTGTGAATCAAGTTCTATAAGCGTTCCACCACTCCTAAGTAGGTAACCAACACGATTATAATTATACTTACCTGTGCTAACTCGGGGTACGAATACTAACACATCAATTATTGACGTAACCTATTATGCATTTGCTTCTTGGAAATCCTTTATTACGATAAACAGGTTCAATATCATGTCTAATATCAAGCCTCTTAAGGTAAAAAACTCTAATACTTACCATCACCAGGCGTGGCTCACTCCGCAAATTCGTCGCTTTGCTACAGGTAGATAGCTAAAAGTACATCCGTTCCACCCCAATTTTGGGGAAAGCCATAAACCGCGCGTGACGCTGTCGCCACCTAGCGGCCATATCTGTGCTGATCGTAACAGACGCGTTTCGTTAGAGAGTGAGTATTCTGTACCAATATAGTACTATTATTTATTCTGTGCCATCACTTTAGTGTTCGAGTCCCGAGACTCCCGAGTTAGCACAGGTATGATTATATTATAATATTCTGTATGACCTAGCACAAGTAATATTTTAAAGTGATACAATACATATTAAGTAATATTGGTACCATATTGTTGAAACCTCAATGTGCGCCCTTATTGTCATACTTAAGGGTCCCCTACATCTGAGTTCAAATAACGCTGACGTGGCGTTTTTGTACCGTTTCCCTCGGTGTGATGGATGCTTAATTTCGGTGTACCCTGTCGCGTTTTGAAATAAAATATAGGTACCAAATTGCCGGATATTTTGATTGAATGTTAATAGCAGTAGCGCCCTTTAGACTACCGACCAGTAAAAAGTAGATGCCATTTTCATGAAAATACCATGCATGATGTAAGAACTACTTATCCATGAGCGGCATCACCACTGTTAACTTTTGTGGAAAACACTGTACAACACGGTAATATTAGGTTACCTTAGTTACTTACTGATACTATAAGATGAATAAAGTCTAAGGAAAAAACGTGCCTCGGAAATCAAGAAAAAGTCATTCTCGGATAGATGGCGCACACACCTTTAGCCTATTCTCGGCTAGATGGCGCGGCGTGACGACACCGTTTCATATTTAACAATTTTAACACATAGATATCAGTGAATGAACATGCGTCAAATTGATATAAAAATAATAAAATCATTTATCCATATAAGTATATTAATTTTTTTGATAATTTTATACGTGTTTATTTTGAGTTATAGGCGTGTGTCGATAGATGGCAGTAAATTTACAGTGACTACAACATTTACTTATGACAGGACCCCTCTATACTATCTATTATTTTTGCTGTTACTCCTTTAAATGCTTGATCAGGACGAGGTTATGGAAGAGATTGAAACATTGAGAGGTAGTAGTGATTTTAAAAGTATTGTCAGGTGTCACGTTTAAGCAAATTTCGTTACATGACAAAGAATTTCAAGGTCATAATACATTTGTTCGCCCAAGAGCTTAATTCTCCATCGCAATAGGAACACACCCCGGAATCTGATATTACCAGCATGCCGACCTCAGCTACTCATAATTAAAGCCGGAACTGACCTTTGGAATTACAGGAGGTAAGTTTCGGTTAGAATTCGTTTGCGATTTGTGGTACGAAATGCTTAGCGTCACTCAACACTGGTTAATAATTCAATGCGGTTTAATTGATTACCGTAAAATGGGGTGAGTTGGGTGAAATTTGACTTTCAAACCTCGATAAAATTTTATTTTTACATGTGAAAACTGAATGGTGTATATAATAAGTGGTTCGGACGTTTGTATTTTAGTTTGTATGTTATTTTGGGTAGTTCCATTTCATAACTTTGACGATAAAGAGGAAAACCCACCTCACCCCGTAGTGCCTCGTATTTGGGGTGAGAGGGTTTTTCATACAAAGGTGATTTTGGAAGATTGTTGGATCGATTTTTTTTTATTATGCGTATTACTATAGCCCCATTTTAAATTGGAATACAATATTTTTTGTAGCAGTAGCCTTAAAAGCCCTTCTCACGGCGTGAACAAGTAATTCGAACAACTTATGGAAAAAAAATGGCTTAATTTTATTTAATGTGTTTGAAATATTGTTTTGCTTGGCAGCAAAATTATGTAGCCTGCTTGGATTTTCATATAAGTCCCAAAATAACAACATCACAGCTTCATCATATATAACAGTAAACATATAGTAAATATTTACCAATCTCTGCAAATACTATTATGACCACAATTACCACTATCAACAACGAGATCATCAATTATTACACCCACAACAATATCACAACGCCGCGTTTTTGAGCTTGAAACGATTGCTTTACTGTTCTTTGTGTAGATATATTTAATTCCCAAGGTTCTGTCCTTACTCAGCTTTACCCGGTTGTAAATAACCTAGACATAATGGATTTGATCAGTAACGGAATCCGTATTCCTCAAGACGCCAAACCACGCGTAACTAACTACTAACTATAGTGTCTTTGTAGTGGAATTTACTTTTTATTTCTCATGCTCTGTAAGTGGGTCATTGTTTTATCTATGAAGTCTGCAGAATGTGATACGTTTCTGGTCTAGGGCGTTTTACTTTCCGAGTACGTTATTTTTCACATTATTACGATAAGCAATTAAAATTTGGTTTTAAATGGATTTGACAATTTCCATTCTGATATTCAACTCCCCATTCTATAAATAACGATATTGTTAATTGAAAGTATCCTCAAGGAATACTATAAAAGTAAAAGTGAATAAATAAAAAAAGAATAGTGAACTTTGAAATCAGTATTGCATGCTATAGGTACTTACGAACCTATTCGGTTACCTACCATGCTCAACCACAAGTTGGGATCATAAATTGAGATTGGATAACAATAACGGTTCATAGTGATGTTTTATATTACCAATATACTCGTAAAGTTGTATAATAAAGAATTGTCCGCGCCAAGGCTATTCACAGGGTGTGTTCGACCGCCATGGGAGTTGTCCCCAAACCGGGTCAAGTGTATGGGGCGGCCTTGATCTGATTTGCATGGCATGTGTTACGTAAACTACATACTGATTGTTTTTATTTGTATATAATGTTTAATAAGAGATCGACTACACAAGTTAAACATCTTTTATTAAACCATATTTATGTCTATAATATCCTTGTTATATTTTATAATTACATAATACATATGCCGATTGCTCCCTGGATAATTCCTACGATTCTGGATACCAACGCTGCTGTTCTATTAAAAAGTTACACGAATATTTTTTGTACGTATTTTCGTGTTCCAGCTAACAGCAGTGGTTTTTATTATGCAGTAACTGTACCCTTTACCCTCCTAAAATTATTGACTGCCATCGACCGCCTAGGTAGGGTATGTGTTAGGCGATTTTCGCTACAAATGGGTTTTCCCGTGTTACCGGCTACGAACTTAGCGCGTAGCAGGCGTGGCTCACTTCGCGATTTCGTCGCTTTGCAACAGGTAGCTTTCTAGCTATAGCTAGCTAGCTAGTCGAAGTACATCCGTTCCACACCAATTTTGGTGGCTAGCCGTAAGCCGCGCGTGGCACTGTCGCCACCTACTTATAGTTCGTTTTTTTTAGCATTAGAAAGAACTCCGCAGAAGCAAGCGTGCAGTTTCTATCAGGCTCGTTAATTGTTAATAATTATTGAATTATCTAATGTAGCATGGTCAATACATATAATTTACTTCAAATTGTTACCGCTAAAAGTGCCAGGTTTAGAACCACAAGCGAACTTCTGCGAAGTTCTTTCTAATGCTAAAAAAAACGGACTATAGCGGCCGTATCTGTCCTGATCATAACAGACGCTTTTTGTTAGAGTCAGTCTTCTGTACCTAGTACTATGTATTATTTCTTCTGTGCGCGTAGCTCGCGCTGGCAGTGAATGTGTTTAGTAACCTTTATTTATCCCTAGCGCTATTTAAACCACTATACAAATAAATGTCATTAACACATATTTCTTTCGGCCCGTTTCGAACTTTAAGATACGTCAATTAATAGATCGAGAAACGATATGGATTAGATATGTCAGTATCAAACGTGACGTTTTCGTTTGAAGAACCGTCACATTTGATACTGACATATCTAATCCATATCGTTTCTATATCTATTAATTGACGTATCTCAAAGTTCGAATCGGGCAGTTTATCCCTAGCACTATTTAAACCACTACACAATTTCATTAACGCTCGGCGGGCGCTCTGTTTGTTTCGTAGTCGCTTTCCCCTACAAAGCAGGAAAACGCTAGAATCGGCTACGCGCGTGTAGCGCTACGAAAACTTTGGCAATGAATGTGTTAAAATTACAGATGCACCGGATATTTGGTTACCATCCGGTATCCGGCCTATCCGGCCATTATTTTAGTATCCGGCGGGATCCGGATAGTGACCTACTATCCGGCCGGATACCGGATAGTAACATTGCTTGATTTCGGAGTAAACTAATTGGAGCTAAGAAACAGTCACGGTCGTAATCGTACTGGTTTATTATTTTAAAACAATTTAAACATTCAACTCACTTGCACACGCACTCATTTCGAACCTAGAAATGAGTCCGCGCGAACTTTACTATGAAACAGCTCAAAATCTGCATAATGCGCACCCGGAAAACCGAAATGTAGGTATCTATCTATATATAGTTCCGCCGGCTGAATATTCGGCGGCCGGATACCGAATATTCGGCCGATGGTCAGGCCGAACATCCGGTATCCGGTATCCGGCCAAGCAACTATCCGTTGCATCTCTAGTTAAGATCGGTCATTTTTCATTAAAGAAAGAGCCGTAAGTAGATACCAACAGAATTACTTTTGGGTTTATAATTTTAGTATGAATAGTCAACAGCTTCGAACAAGGGCTTTTACCAGGGCTTATCAAAGTATGTGGCATACACCATAAGAATGAGCTATAGATGGTCCCACAATGAAATATAAAAATAAAACCCCTCAGCGATCAGCAGAGCGTGGCAGGCCGCCCCGGCGATCAAAGCAATGCCGATTGGGCGTTTTTACGCCCGAAATAGACGAGCGAAAACCATTTAAAAAACGCTTTGCAAAATGAGAAGAATTTAAAAATACTCGAGTCTTTGCAAATACAATGTTGCGTGTGTGGGCTGAAAGCTTAATTTTACGTTGATGTATTTGTGTTACGTTTGCGTATTTTAATGAAAATGAGAACAAAGGATTTATATCCCTTCAGATAAGTCACAAATGAATTGATACTTATTCTGTTTTCGAGTCATGGTTAAAATATTTGTTCAACACACAACACAGATTAATATTGTCAATATCTGTGTCGGACCGTTTTGCTTTTTTTGATACATTAGTTTTTAAGACGCTAGAGCCCTTCAAAAACGGCCAAAATGGCCTCATTGACTATGCCGCAATGAGAGGCGTAGTATTCAAAACTAAAATCAATTAGCCAAAAAAGCAAAACGGTCCGACACAGATAATTTCATAATCATTTAGATTTGCAAATTTGGTTACGATTGGTTAAGTTTTGTAGGAGGGAACAGTCGAGTACGAAACCTCGATTTTTACGCAGGATTTTTCGACTTGTCCTTATCGCACTAGTTTTAGGAGCCGCTTCCGTTAGCGACACGGGTATATTTAACTAAAATATTTATAACTCAACTCCTGTTTCGTCTTAACGTATTCACTGCCAGCAACTAACCGGCAGGCGCTCAGTCCGTAGTCGCTATATGCGGGTTTGCGGGCTACTCGTAGCGCGTAGCACTTGCTGGCACTGAATATGCTAACTTCGAGCACGTATTTAGATTTAAAAATCCTTTACAGCTTGTATATTTTATATTATACGATGCAATCGTTCGCGCTCATCGCACGCAAAATTCACTGCGAATCGTATCTAGGTCGTATCATAACAACATCAAAACTTTAAATGCTCCTATCCAAACCTTACTCATTTTAACTTTCACGATTTTTACGTAGATGCACGGTGTAACAGGAGGAAACCGAATAACTTTAACCACGCATTTCTGAGGTCAAAAGAAGGAAAAAATGTAATATGAGTTTAGGTCAATTTCACAAAAAAAAAATTTTTGTTTTTTTTTAATTTTTTGAATGTATTTGTACATATAAAATAAATGTTATTGGTAAACTTGTCACTTAAAATTGATTTTACATTTTTTTCGTAAAACCTACTTTTTGCAAAGTGTTACTTGTCACTTGACATCTATCAATAAGGATATTTAGACTAAGTCCCACCCTCAACATCACCCTCAAAAAAGCCTTTTACGCTATGTAACAATAAAAACTTTTTTTTTTAATTAATATTATTTCTGAAACTAGGCGAATCTTTTAAAAAGTTTATAGGACATTTTTGTCTCTAAATATGATCAGGAATACGCTGTTAAAATTATTCGGTTTCCTTGTGTTACACCGTGTATACGATATAATTTTCACTTTTTCAAGTGCCAAATTCCTCTCATATTTACTCACCATTCTCGAGTTAAAACAGCGATTACAGGGGTGCTACAAACAAGCGATCCATCACTTTAGACGACTGTCAGCCCGTGGCCGGTGAGGTCATCCATCCATCATCCATATCCATGAATAGAAAGTTGAGATATTTCCATCGGGACACTTCATTTTTTGTGGGTTTGTTAGACCCGTCGACGCCAAAAACGTTTTACACCTTTTAATTGTGTGTTTATAAAATAGATTCATAAAGAGTCAGACCGATGAAATTCTGCAGTGATTTTGATAGCCCTGCGTAGGCTATCAAAATCGCTGCAGACTTTTCTTGGTCTAACTCTACCTAGATTTAAGTAGGTAGTTCACTCGTTGAAATTAATTTACTTATTTACTGATGGTACAAATAGTAACACTTCTAACTGAACATCGGTGGAGCTTATACATACGGTCCACCGATGACCCATGTACAGTTAACAGTGTGAACGATGTTCTTTACATTTCAGTTTTTCTGGTTTTTTTTAATATGTGCTAATACGACGCGCACTCAAGGTTTTTTTTAGTAGCCTATAGGAGTGTCCCACTGCTGGGCAAAGGCCTCCCCTCTTTTCCGAAAGGTTTTAAAAGAAAATATTCATGAATAAAAAATAGTAGTTATGGAGATAGTTTGAGGCCCGGGAATGGACATAGGATAGTTTTTGACAATCATCATCGTCATTTAACGTAGACGAAGTTGCGAGCAGAAGGGAGTTAATAATGATGATGATACTTTATCTCAAACTTTCTACGTCTCTTTAAATGTACGAGCATGTTAAAAGGATTCATAAGTATCGTATTTTATTCCCTTGAGCTCGGTAACTGTACATAAACGATGGTAAGGAGAATATCCTATCATAATCGAAATTAAACTTTCGTGAGACATATTTTAAACTGTCTGTGTATGTCGCCAATAGCGACTAAAAATATAAATGAGTTTCACCGTTGTCGTCTAAACAGTTTACCCTATAAAAAGTTCTAAAAGTTTATTTACCCTTCTTTGTCGCCTTCATTTAGCATTTATGCCACAAAAAGCACTACAAATCCAGCAGTAACGGAAATGCAGAAACGAACTCTTTCAGAATGCACTGGGAACGGAACGTTGCCGGGTCCAATTTGTCCTGTTACTATGCAAATACTGCAAACCACATTCGCACGATAACCTTTTTATTTACGAGCGGTTTACACGCTCAGAGCGTGTTTTTGGTTGCGCGAGTGCGGGCGAAACAAGTTCTTAATTAAACCGTTATAACAGGACCTTTAACTATTACCTACATCTATCCGTTTTCAGGACTCTTTCTGCTAAGAGGGATAAAGAAAGGAACTAGGAATATGTTTCCCCCGTTCCGCGTAAATGCAATATAGCCGAAGTTGTCCGGCAAAAGGAAAGACCTGTGTATATTAATCCTTTGAGATATGTAACAATGCATTATTTGACCGGACGGACGAACATATGCATTATCGGACCAAACACATAAACTGGACTCTGGACACTAACACAAAAAAGACCACGCGCTGCTGGTGGCTGGTAGCTGGGCGGAAAATCTACCGTAAAATATTGGGACCCACACGAAGAGAGGATGGAACCTAGAGTAGAGGAAATTGAAAATCTGGTATCCGAGCCTAACATCATTAGAGAAACGAAAGCCGCCAGACTCCGATGGCACGTGGCCCGGCTGGGTGATGATCGGGCAGTCTGGATGGCGTATCAAATGCCCGAAGACTGCTGGACAAACGAAGTGCAATAATTTTTAAGAAAAAAAAACCGACTTCTATGGGGGCCGGTGAAAGATTATTGTAGATGGTACACTATGTAGAAAAGGAGGTAAAACCACCCACTTTTCTACTAGCATTTCGCTTCTGTAAGGGTCGTAGTTCTAGCCTAACCTAACCCACTTCTCTAATAGCAGTTCGGTTCTGTGAGGATCGCAGTTCAAACCTAACCTAACCCACTTAACGGCGCATGCGGTGCGGTATACGGGGGTTTAAGCGGGAGGGGCTAGTAAGATTGGCATCATTATACTTATATACTTACACATTTTATGGTAGGTAATTAGGGTTGCCAGATGGTCGGGATTTGGCGGGATACTCCCGATTTTTAACATGTGTTCCCGATTTCCGACAAAGTGAAAACTGTCCCGAAAAACAGCTTCACGTTATAAAACAATAATTTACCAAATTCCGAACTGTCCTCGAGCGAGCAAGCGACCCGCGTCGAAGACATTTTTTTTTGGTTGTTCAACATCTCAAAGAATTTATACTATTTTATTTTTATATAACAACGTCTATGGGCAGAGCAGCTGACGTAGTGCCAATAATGTAAAATATCGTTGTTTTTAATACAATTACTTTAATTTGAATATTTTTCCCGACTTAAGTCCCAAAATCCCGAAAAATTTATATGTTTTCCCGATAATAGCGTCTTTCGATCTGGCAATCCTATAGGTAATCATAGTGGTTTATTTAGTTAAGGTATCATAGTGGTTTTCCGGGTCAAGGTCCGGGTCCGAGTCCGGGTCTGAGTCCGGGTCCGAGTCCGGGTCCGAGCCTGGGTTCGAGTCCAGGTCCGGGTCCGGGTCCGAACCGGATCCGGGTATAAGTCCGGTTCTGGGTCCGAGTCCGGGACCCAGTCCAAGTCAAAATCGAAATTCGTAATCACCAAATGTGTACCATGCGTTGTTGAAGAGTTCTATTCTGGTCATCATCAGCAGTTCTATTTCATCAAATGCGACAGTTTTTAATGTAAATGCTTGATTTTATGATGAAAATACAAAAAAATCTATGCGTATGCCTTTAATATTTGAGGAGTTCCCTCGATTCCTTATGGATCCCATCATCAGAACTCGAGCTTGACAAAAATGTGGCTTAAAAACTTAACTTGCTTAACAAACATAACGAAGAGGAAAAATCGCCAAACGTGAACTATGCGTCGTTGAAGAGTTCTGTTCTGATCATCATCAGCAGTTCCACTTCATCAAATGCGACAGTTTTTAATGAAAATGCTTAATTTTCTGATGTAAATACAAAAATCTCTATACGCATGCCTTTAATATTTGAGGAGTTCCCTCGATTCCTTATGGATCCCATCATCAGAACTCGAGCTTGACAAAAATGTGCATTAAAAGCTTAACTTGCTTAACAAACATAACGAAGAGGAAAAATCGCGAAACGTGAACTATGCGTCGTTGAAGAGTTCTGTTCTGATCATCATCAGCAGTTCCACTTCATCAAATGCGACAGTTTTTAATGAAAATGCTTGATTTTTTGATGTAATTACAAAAATCTCTATACGCATGCCTTTAAGATTTGAGGAGTTCTCTCGATTCCTCATGGATCCCATCATCAGAACTCGAGCTTGACAAAAATGTAGCTCAAAAACTGAACTTGCTTAACAAACATAACGAAGAGGACAAATCGCCAACCGTGAACTATGCGTCGTTGAGGAGTTCCGTTCTGATCATCATCAGCAGTTCCACTTCATCAAATGTCACTCTTTTGGATGTATATGCTTGATTTGATGATAAAAACCCAAAAATCACTATATGTATGCCTTTAAGATTTGAGGAGTTCCCTCGATTCCTCATGGAACCCATCATCAGAACTGGGTTTTGACAGAAACGGGACCAATCTGTATGCATATACATTCAATCAAAAAAATAATTTTCAAAATCGGTCCAGTAATGACGGAGATATGGAGTAACAAACATAAAAAATAAAAAAAATAAAAAAAATAAAAAAAATAAAAATAAAAAAAAACATACAACCGAATTGATAACCTCCTCCTTTGGGATTTGGAAGTCGGTTAAAAAGACCTTAACGTACTCGGCGTCGCCGATAGGACAAAAATGTCTTTGGACAGAGAAGCATGGCAGTCTTTGGTGTTGGAGGCCAAGATCCACTTTGAGTCGTCGCCTTACAGCAGTAAGCACCTGAATAAGTACCTTGTTTATACTGGTTATAACTGAGTAACTATTCTATTGGGTGGTCGTAAAACGACATTTTTAAGCTGCTTGTACCACAGAGCTACGGACGTGATTGCAGTTAAAATTGCAACAAAAATGGTAACTAAATCCCGCATTCATTAAGGATGTTGTGCAACCACACAACTTCATACACGTAATAACATAAAACAGAGCGGATGGCACTCGCGCTCGCACTGGTCCGAGATATCGTGTCCGTGAGCAGTGTCTGTGTGTGCGTTGCTCGAGCGCACTAATGTATGTAGATTGATTTCTGGGCTATAACCACGAAAATCGAAGTTCGCAAATTGCGGGGATTTTTCTCTGTCACTCTAATTACGCCTTCATTGGAGTAAAAGAGAAAGATCCCCGCAATTTGCGAATGTCGGTTTTCGCGGTAGCCGCTCTATACCTATCTGTTTGTGCCCTCAGGGTTCCGTTTCTCGACCGTTATAGACTAATATGAGTATTCAAGTGCCTTTCGGATACAGACTGCACCAGCCATACTGTTGCAGTATTGCAGCGCAATATTACTGCTGACTGCATTGCTGCCGCAAATGTCAAAGACACGGGCAGCAACGTCGAATTTTAGAAACGGTTTTCATACAATTTTTTTACGTGTTGCCTGTACCGTTTTTTCTTTTAAGTAGGTACCTAACTACCTATAGTTTGTATCTTTAGGTATTTAAATAAAAGTACACAAACAGTTCATACATTTTGGGTAGTTATAACATTTATTGGTTAACCTACCAATCACAAAACTGCCTGGATCTGTAACTGAACGACCTGGGGGCCGATTTTTGAAATTCGACCACTCGATTTCGTGTATTTCGTTAAATAATATCTCCACTACTAAGCATTTAAATTCTACTAATAGAATTGCAATCGAGTGGTCAATACCAATAGATTCCAAATTTCGATCAATCGTACTTCAAAAATTAGCATTTCACCGTTTTCCACCGATTTTCGAGTGACGAAATCGAGGGATCGAAATTCAAAAATCGGCCCCCTGACTTTTACCTACATTATTCGATCGTGTAATGTCTTCGTCTACCCTCAACTACGGGCTAAGGGGGAGGCCTATGTTCAGCAGTGGACGTCTTATGGCTGAGATGATGATGATGATGACCCTCAACTAGCTTAAAAATGAACCATTTGAGGGTAGAATTTGTTTACTTTTAGTAGTAGTAGTAAAACAGGAAAAATAACATTCGTCATTAGTACAAAGGCGAACTTATCCCTTTAAGGGATCTCTTCCCTGTTCTTTCTTTTTTTTTTTCTTTAGGCCCTTTAGGGGACTTTTATTTAAATACATAAAGTTCATATATGTATGCTACTTTTATTCACGGCCATAAACAAAATGAACTTCAGAAGATTCCTCCACGTCATGTCATTAACATTGGCTGTGAGGCCAACACATTTCGGTCAAGTTCGATGGTCGAGAGAAGGGTCCTTGGCCTGGTTATATCATTCTTTGTTGTATACTCTCCTAGGCTTCATGGAAATAGTGTAGGCTTGACATCACAACATGGGCCGATTTTTAGGATTCCGTACCTAAAGGATAAAAACAGTTACCCCTATTACCAATACTCCGCTGTCCTTCTGTCCTCAGACAGACGTCTGTCCGCATGTCTGTCACGCTGTATCTCATGAACCGTCATAGTTAGAAATTTTCACAGATAATGTATTTCTTTTGCCGCTGTTAGGTTTGTAAGACTTAAACCACAGAATAAATAATTGTACTAGGTAAAGAAGACTCACTCTCTAACAAAACGCGTCTGTTACGATCAGCACAGATATGGCCGCTAGATGGCGACAGCGCCACGCGCGGCTTATGGCTTTCCCCAAAATTGGTGTGGAACGGATTTACTTTTAGCTACCTGTAGCAAAGCGATGAAATCGCGGAGTGAGCCACGCCTGCTTAAACTAAACTTTTTAGGGTTCCGTACCCAAAGGGTAAAACGGGACCCTATTACTAAGACTTCGCTGTCCGTCCGTCTGTCCGTCTGTCCGTCTGTCTGTCACCAGGCTGTATCTCACGAACCGTGATAGCTAGACAGTTGAAATTTTCACAGATGATGTATTTCTGTTGCCGCTATAACAAAAAATACTAAAAACAGAATAAAATAAAGATTTAAGTGGGGCTCCCATACAACAAACGTGATTTTTGACCAAAGTTAAGCAACGTCGGGCGTGGTCAGTACTTGGATGGGTGACCGTTTTTTTTGCATTTTTTTCCGTTTTTTTGCATTATGGTACGGAACCCTTCGTGCGCGAGTCCGACTTGCACTTGCCCGGTTTTTAAATTCACGCTAAACTAATCACTATACTATATATACTGACGCCGGTCGTAATCATGAGCGATCGATGACAATACGAATTAAAGGTCTAGCCATCATAATTCACAACCACATCCTGAGCCCTTGAAATCACGTCCAACTGAGCCCCAGTTAGACTGAAGCTGTGCAGGGTTAATTGCAGTCGCCTAATGAACGCACGGCCCTGGAGTTGAGACGTGATTTCCCGTCACGGATATCTAAGTAGACTACGCTACGCACTTATCTCGCGTGCGGTTAGGCTTATCAGAGATCAGACGAGGAAAATGAGAGTACATTGTATACATTTGTAGTCTCATAAAGAAATTAAGCGTGACATGAGAAATGATATAATGGAAAGGTACACTATACAAAAAATGTCAGCAATAGGTACCCAACCTTTTCAGATGTATGTACATATTAATTTAAAAAATAATTATGGCCTCCTCAAATGCGCGATAAGGATTGGGCTATAGACCCGACACTGGCCCAATGCAAGTTGAGGACTACATAGCCATAAGTACATCTAGAGCAGGGCAGTGGTAATTATCAAATTACATAAATTCCGTACAAAAGCTCCGTAAAACTCATTGGTACCAGAATGTGAACCCGACTTCCGAATTGAAATACCCCTCCATACTCAATAGAAATACTAAAGTTTGGTACATCTACACTATGCGATTTCGTCGCTTTGCAACAGGTAGCTACAGTCAAGGAACTTAAATTCCGACCCATTTCGTACTTTGTCACAGTGACAACCGTATGAGGTCTCTAGCGGCTTTCATATTGATTGTCACTGTGACAAAGTACGAAATGGGTCGGAATTTAAATTCCTTGACTGTACAAGTACATCCGTTCCACACCAATTTTGGTGGCTAGCCATAAGCCGCGCGTGGCGCTGTCGCCACCTACCGGCCATATCTGTCTGATCGTAACAGACGCGTTTTGTTAGAGAGTGAGTCTTCTTTACCTAGTACTATTATTTATTCTGTGACCGAGTGTATATCTGTGGTCTGTGATAACGTCCACACGCTAGAAATACTGTTAGGCTAGCTGTTACGGACTACAGTCTGATTGGTTAGCCGCTACAACCTAGATATTGCGAGTACGGAGTCCAGTTTTAGTCAGTATCAGATTCATTTAACACATTGTGCACACAATGTGTTTGGAAATAAACACACATAATTATCAGTTTACGACAGCAATTATTATTATAGCCTCCTTATTTCCATAACTCTTACAAATCATTTAGTTTAATTTTTTTAGATTCGGTTCAAATATGTTTTTATGCTGTTGAATTTTGTTGATTTTCCTCCTTTCTTGAAGTATGCATCCCGTTTGGGTAAAGGCTTCCTCCCATTTCTTCCATTAAATGTCTGTGTTTGGCATTGTACATCCAGTCTTTTCATGCAACCTCTACTATGTCATCGGCCCAACTTTCGACCGGTTTTCCAGCTTTCCTCTTGGCTGGTAATGGTGACGGCGACAGCTAGCGACAGTCATCATCATCTTCTTAACGTTTTCCCGGCATTTCGGGTCAGCTTACCTGGACAGCCTTAGTACCGGTCGGCAACTTACAAGTTTTTACGACAACCAATTGGATGGAAGTCCATCTGACCTTCCAACCCAGCGGGTTATTAAAGGCCTTATTAAAGTTCATTTTTTTTTAGCATTAGAAAGAACTCCACAGAAGCAAGTGTTCAGTTTTTATCAGGCTCTTTAATTGTTAATAATTATTGAATTATCTAATGTAGCATGGTCAATACATATAATTTACTTCAAATTATTACCGCTAAAAGTGCCGGATTTGGAAACACAAGCTTACTTCTGCGAAGTTCTTTCTAATGCTAAAAAAACGGACTATACTCGTAGGATTAGCCCGTTTTCCTCACGATATTCTCCTACACTGAAAAGC
Organism: Cydia fagiglandana; assembly: GCF_963556715.1. Taxonomy (NCBI): domain Eukaryota; kingdom Metazoa; phylum Arthropoda; class Insecta; order Lepidoptera; family Tortricidae; genus Cydia; species Cydia fagiglandana. Next base: position 6,864,033 of record NC_085941.1, read on the forward strand.
GATACATTTTCTAAGATAATTTTAATATTCTCAAACATGCACACTCACAACTCATACTAATTAATCAGCCCTAAGTACCCCTTAGGGCTGATTAAGGGCTCATTTAGACGGTGCGAGAACTCGCATGCGAGTTTGATTACATTGCGTTATTTGATCGGTCGGCTGAATTGTTGTAGTCTCAATGGTCTGCAATGTAACTAAAAAGTAAAATCGCATGCGAGTTTGCTCGTTGTCTAAATGAGGCGCGCGAACTCGCATGCGATTTTAGTTACATTGCGGACTGTTGGTTACGTCCAATTCCACCGACCGATCAAAACCCGCAATGTAATGAAACTCGCATACGAGTTCTCGCATCGTCTAAATGAGCCCTTAATTAGAGGAAATTGTACAGATAACAAATAAAGCCCGTTTATTCATACACGCCGCACATTAACGCCGACGGAATTAACACTCGCGAACTGGGTTAGGGAAATTAAGATTCGGTGAAACTAATTGTGTCTACTACGTTTAGCTTAATCAATGGTAGGGTTGCCAACCGTACTATATTATATAGTATTGTACTATATTTTGGCTCTCTGTACTTTTGGAAAAATATATCATCATCATCATCATTTCAGCCTATATACGTCCTAACAGGCCTCCTCTCATGCGCGAGAGGGCTTGGGCTATAGTCCCCACGCTAGCCCAATGCGGAAAAATATATATAGTACGCTTAAATACTATATTTCCGATTAAACGTATTATTACACTCATGTTTAGTATTTTATCTGAAAGTAATATATTTTTTTGAATTGAACTATATTTTTGATGCCTTATTCTGGAAAATACTATAATATTCCACCAAAAAAACGTTGGCAACCCTAATCAATGGGGGTCTCGCTCGACTACTCACGACAGCAATGCTCTTACTTTATAGCCTCGTCACAGAATAAATAATAGTACTAGGTACAGAAGACTCACTCTCTAACAAAACGCGTCTGTCACGATCAGCACAGATATGGCCGCTAGGTGGCGACAGCGCCGCGCGCGGCTTATGGCAAACCCCAAAATCGGGGTCGAACGGATGTACTTTTAGCTACCTGTAGCAAAGCGACGAAATCGCGGAGTGAGCCACGCCTGGCCTCGTGTCTTGTGCCTTGAAGCCCTCGCACCAATCAATAGTTATTTGTTTTACAAGGGGGCAAAGTTGTTGTTTAACCGCTCGCTCGTGCTCATATTGATACCCGAGCAAGCGAAAGATTCCAAAATTGAAAGATTCGAAAAATGGAATCTTGAGCGTTGCGAGGGTTTCAAAGCACGAGGGTTAAACAAAATTTGCCCCCAAGTGAAACACAAAATTTTTCACCACACCAACCCGAAGCAAATATTAAATGTAAAATATCATACATAATCAAACCAAATGAAATCCAAATGAATGTTATTAAATATTTATCATCCAAAATCATCATTTAAAAGTCAATTCTACCAGCAAACATAAGAAAACAACTCAAAATTTGCATTTGATTACTTTGCCTCACATGTGGGTAAAATGCAACTTTGCTATTCGTTTTTTAAGTGCAAAGTAATTCTTTCCGAGCTGGTGTGGTGAAAAGTACTTTTCGAACCCTTTTAATTTTAAGGTCCTTCGTTTGCTCAAGTATCAATATTAACACTAAGTAGGAGTTAAACAATAACTTTACCCTCTTGTAGGTAAGACAAATAACTATTAAAGTAGCCAGTAGCTTTCTATGTGTCTGTTGTGTTGATTTAGGTACATTTCTTACGTGCAAGAGGGGTTTTACCTATACATTTCTATGGTAAGTATAGTTAGCAAAGTCCATTAGGATAACGTACGTGACAACATTAGCATTAATCCATTGGTAACCCACAAATGTTTCGTACACCGTAATCATCTGAGGGCCTACCGCGAACCACGTTCTACGTGTTGCCTCTATGTCGCTCTTGTAAATTCGTACGTAAGACAAGTGTGATAGGCACTGGTCCCACCGCGAGCTAGTAAGCTATGAGCTATCGGCTATAAACACGAACAAAAGATAAGCACTCCCGTGTAAATAAAAGAGACACGGCGATATTTATAGTTACTCGCCCAGCGGTGAGCTATAAATATCGCCGTGTCTTTTTTATTTACACGGGAGTGCTTATCTTTTGTTCGTGTTTATAGCCGATAGCTCATAGCTTACTAGCTCGCGGTGGGACCAGTGCCATAGGGAGGCAACGCATCGAACGTAGTTCGCGGTAGCGCCTTTGGTTAACTCGCCGTACTTACCGCGCCACGCGTTGGTTATGAAAACCATAGTCATGTAAACGATGCTGAATTATGGTAACTTCAGGCATAGAGAAACATAAGTAAAGAAAGAATGGTAACTCCATACCAAAACGCGAGTTATTTCATAGTCGACATCTAGCGTCAAGTAACGGAATTTATCAGTACTGCTAGTAGACAATAGATGTCGCGGCGATCGAAATTGTATTATAAAATGATACGTGTAACGTGATAACGTGTGTCGGTAAAATTGTTTTATTGATGAGTAACTATCAATAGTATTGTTACCATTTAAAGCATAACTTTGCATAATACACAAACGTACCGTTATACCGCTTTATCTACGCACATATCATTACTGCTCTAAAATGCATTCAGAAACCGTAGGAAATGACCAGCATTATCACAACCAATTTTACTATGAGAACTTTCTTATCTGTGGTAGTAGGTAAAATTTGTACTTTAAAGTTATAACTTTACAGATTTTTGTAAGGTTATGAGTTTTAAATTTGGAACAGCTGTCAAAACTCAAGTGGGTGTCTATTCTAGTATCCATAGATATTAAAACAATTATCGATACGAAACGTCAATTCGGTATATTTTTTAATATAAACCGTACGACATTTGATCTCGAGTGGCATGAGAATAGGGACTTCATTCTTTTGTCTATGAATTAAAAAAAACTACGGATGCGTGACATTTGTGAAAAAAAGTTTTCATTTACCGCCATTTGACTTACAGTTTCATCTTTTAATTAGTTTTAGGTTATAAAATTGATTTGATAGTTGTTTTTAAACAAACTTTAAGCAAAAGTATCGTGTAAAATGAGTGATAAAAAGATATTTAGGAGCCGCCACCTCTCAAATCTGCGAGTTAAGTCAGACAGCAACGATGGATGTCGGTTGAAATATGAGGTTAGTGAATATATAATAGAAGGTAATAATATGTGTGTAGATAAAGTAGTGTATGTAACTGTACATAATTAGGCATTAAAACACTCGTGTGATCCTTTTAAGAAACTCACTTCGTTCGTTTCTTAAACCCACACTCGTATTTTAATGCCTTTCATTATGTAGCAGTCACATAAACTACTATTAAGCAATCAACTGATTAACTTAGCATACCGCAAACCGCACGAAATTAATTTAAACTGCACAGTGGTTTGCCCAAGATAATTGGTCGCAAAATTGATTATATTGGCGAAACAACAGAGGTGTACTGGAATAACATGGCGTTTTCCAATATTTGCTTTTACAAAGGAATCGTTATTATATTTTAGTTTGGCAATAAACGATGATCGATCACATGTTTTTTCTTGCATGTTAGTAATGTATTTTTTTAACCGAACTCCTAATAGTTATTTCTACAATTTCAATTTATTTTGTTTCACCTTTATTTTTTTTTCCAGAGTTCTCCAAAATAAACACGCACCGAGATTGTCTTTGTTCTGCCACTAGAACAAGACTCTAAGTAATCGAAATTTGGCCTGAAATTATTTTTATTTCAAACCTTAACGCTGCTAGTGTGATGGGGACCTTTGGACCCGGCATGGCTCATAACGGGTTTTAGTTTCTTAAGGCTCCTCTACACGATGGACCAACGCCGGCCACTCCAAAGGACGCATTTATGCGTTAGAGCAGCGGTCGGCAACCTTTTAGCAGCCAAGGGCCACATAGCAGTTAACGAAGTTGGCGCGGGCCGCACTTTGTTAATATTTATGACTTTATGAGACATTGATAGCTGCAAGCCATTATTTAAAAGAAAAAAAATACTGCCTTTACCATCCTTGTACGTGTTCGAAATCTGTAAATTTGTTAAAAAAAATATAGGTTTATTTTAAAAAAAGGGCAACGATAAACGGCACAAATACGACCTAGAGATACCGACGCATCAAAGGCTAAAGCTGTTCCAAAATAACTGCTATTGTATGGCTGTAAATCTGTATAATTCTATTCCTGTTGGTATAAGGACACTAGAAGGAAAGGCTTTTCAAAAAAAATTGTATAGTTTACTATTGGAACATTGTTTTTATACCTTAAATGATATAAAACAACATTTTAAAATTAATAATTTTTTAGATAGGATTTAATTAAGTAGGAATTTGACATTGATACTCATTAACATTTGTTTTTTTTCTGTATTTTTTATTTTATTGGAAATTTAATTGGATTATGAATGCTGAAATTTCAGCCGGACATGTAAATAATTGTACAGTTTACTGTTGGAAAATTGATAATGACATAAATGATTAAAAATTTAATACAACTATTTATAATTAACAATATTTAGATAATTTAGTTTAGTAATTTGACATTGATACACATTAACATTTGTAAGTTAATTTTGTGATAAATATTTGAATGCTGAAATTCCAGCCAGACATGTAAAGAACTGAATTTGTATATATTGACATCTTATTTATAACTCGTGTTTTATCAAATAAACGATTATCTTATCTTATCTTATCTTATTGTCATTTGTCAATATTACATACAAAATAGCCAGGGAGGCTCGCGGGCCGCAAGTGAGAGGTTGGCAGGATGGCGGGCCGCTGGTTGCCGACCGCTGCGTTAGAGAGAGCAAGTGATATTTGCTATGTCATTCAACCGCATGGCTGCGTCCCTTGGAGTGGCCGGCGTTGGCCCATCGTGTAGAACAGCCATTAACTTTTGTACATAACATAATATTGTAAAATGTATCCATTATGTTAATTCAAATATTAAACATTCTGTTTTCAAACCGCAATCTATCGTTTAAAATGTATTGCATTAAAAGAAAAATATAACAGTGGTTTTTAAATCGGCACTTTTTACACTTTCCTGCCATTTTCAAAGGCCGTAAACAACTCAATTACAACGCCACAATTTTGCATACGAATAACTTCTACAATATCTCATCAAATCGAAACGCGCATTTAAAATACGACTCTAATCTGTACGCTTAAAGTTCAAAATGCTATAAAATTCAGCAACGTTTAACGAGTTCGCAGCTCGCCATGTCATTTTGCATGTCTGCCGTCGTGTCAACACGTTTTGCATTTTCGCAGAATGTTATTTTGTGGCCGTGTATTGTCGAATAAGGTAAAAAAAGAGTCAGGCGTGTGGAAACATGTACTGACTGTACAGGGAACGGCGAAATTCTTTTGACATCACCTATTCCGTAAAGGGGCCCACTAATTAATAGTCCGCCGGACGGTATCGGCCTGTCAGTTAGAACAGGGGTGCGAAGCTCCTGACTTCGGTCAAACTCGGCTCCGCTCGGCTCAGCATTGCTCCGAGCAATTTTTAGGGTTGGCACTACTTGACTTCCTTTTGCGTGCACGACCACAGATAAGATAATCACTTAAATTTTGACAACCCTAAATAGCCGAAAGGGATAGTGCCATATATTAGAAAGGGATAGTATGATTCGACCCTGAACCGCTGTCAAACTTCGGTTTTGTAGGAAGCTTCCTTTCTGTACGGTATACACCGGTCAAATCTTACAATAAAAAAACAATGCCTGATGTAGTTCTGTATTTTTTGTATATTGTTTATAGTCCTTGGAGGAATGTGAGACTATGTTTTGCAAGCAAAAAAAAGTTGTGCTCCCTGCGTAATTTGCAAAAAACTGCAAAAATTTCGGAGTTTTTTCAGTTTTTGCACTTTTATTATAAAACTATGGGTTTTTAGTCAAAACTTGCTATGTAATGTTAAAAGAACATTAAATTTGGAAAAAATTAAGCCCATGTACAGCGCCGCATGTTAAATAGTTCATGAGATATGGAACTTTAAAAAAAGGGTATTTTTTTCCTAAGAATGAAATTTTTAGTTTTTCCTATGTTTCAGGACAAATATGGGCACAACCGCTCATACTATAAGATATATTGCGATGAATAAAATTGTAGCCAATTTAATTACCTTTCATTTAAGTCCAAGAAAGGGTCAGTAAGTTCTACAGTTCTCTAGTTATCGTAAAAAAATGAAATTGCTATAATAAGGAAGGCAACTAATGTATTGTTTAAGGCATTGTCAAAATGCGTACAAAAGGCAGTACCATCGTCGAGAATGCCATCTACGATTAGCTTTTACCGGCCTTCTCCGATAGCAGCAGAGCGATGTTAGAGATCAACCATTTTTAATATGCACTCCCCTCTTAAGCACTTAATTCATTCAGTAATGAAATCAAGATACAAACTGTAGTTTGGCTTGTTTTTCGGCTCCACTTTTTGGTCGTAGCCATTGATTGTAGTCCCGGATACCGATTCTTATTTAAGAATTAGTTCTTGTTTTGATACGACCTTGACGATAGTTCACGGTGATTGGCGTGGTGTTGACAAAACGCACCGGAATCACTGAAAGTCGTGTCAATAGATATCTAGCTGTCGCTTTTTGGCGCTCTTGAGTGTACTGTGAGTCGTGTTAATACAAGATCACGATATAATCCTAACCAAAACAAATTGATACATCAGAATCAGCTACCATTACCCACGCTAAGTAAGTAAGTTTGTGCTATAGGCATGTATGTGACTCAGTCTTGTCAAGTTAACAGTATATATAACTTCTTCAGTGGTTTACCGTATTTACACGTAATATTTATTGAAAATTCTTTTCCAATGGCTCTTAAGGCTAAATATATGTGGAGCTACTGCTCAGTGAGTTGTCAATCCACGGGTTGTGACTATAAATACCTATTTCAGTCATTACTGTATAAATGTATTTATAGTCTGGACCAATTAAAAATAAAAATAATTGGACTAATTTGTCAATAGAAAATACGGCAAATACATATTGAAGTTTTTGAGTTACAAATTGGATATTTAAGTACCTGTAACTAAAATTTTGTAAATTATTTGGCATAGACTATGGATATATATCCAATTTGTAACTCATAAACTTCAATATGTATTTGCCGTATTTTCTATTGACAAATTAGTCCAATTATTTTTATTTTTTTAATTATTTTTATGATTAACTAATTATGCCAAAAGAATGTCTCATTGCTAGAAAGTAATAAATGTATGCAATCTGCCCGGCTTGGCAGATCATGCATCATGATAACACACACTTATCTATACCTTACTGAATAAAAACTAGTTCATACTACGTGTTTCGTTTAGTTCTTCTTCTATTCCCGATTTGGTTTGTCAATCTATACACCTATGTATGTAGTTAAGACTCCTAGTAATAGGATCTTGTTAGTTAAAACCCGTGGATTATAACACAAACGTATACCTAGAGTGGGTAATGGTAGCTTATTCTGATGTATCAATTTGTTGTGGTTAGGATATTATCGTGATCTTGTATTAACACGACTCACAGTACACTCAAGAGCGCCAAAAAGCGACAGCTAGATATCTATTGACACGACTTTCAGTGATTCCGGTGCGTTTCGTCAACACCACGCCAATCACCGTGAACTATCGTCAAGGTCGTATCAAAACAAGAACTAATTCTTAAATAAGAATCGGTATCCTGGACTGCAATCAATGGCTACGACCAAAAAGTGGAGCCGAAAAACAAGCCAAACTACAGTTTGTATCTTGATTTCATTACTGAATGAATTAAGTGCTTGACATTTTGACAATGCCTTAAACAATACATTAGTTGCCTTCCTTATTATAGCAATTTCATTTTTTTACGATAACTAGAGAACTGTAGAACTTACTGACCCTTTCTTGGACTTAAATGAAAGGTAATTAAATTGGCTACAACTTTATTCATCGCAATATATCTTATAGTATGAGCGGTTGTGCCCATATTTGTCCTGAAATATAGGAAAAACTAAAAATTTCGTTCTAAGGAAAAAAATACCCTTATTTTAAAGTTCCATATCTCATGAACTATTTAACCTGCGGCACTGTACATGGGCTTAAATTGTTGCAAATTTAATGTTCTTTTAACATTACATAGCAAGTTTATACTAAAAATCCATAGTTTTATAATAAAAGTGCAAAAACTGAAAAAAATCCGAAATTTTTGCAGTTTTTTGCAAATTACGCATGGAGCACAACTTTTTTTTGCTTGCAAAACATAGTTTCACATTCCTCCAAGGACTCCAAACAACATACAAAAAAATATAGAACTACATCACGCATTGTTTTTTTAGAACATTTTTTTGTATGATTTGACTGGTCTAGTAGTACTATTATTTATTCTGTGGTTAGAACAAAATTTTGACAGTTCCGAACAACTGACAGGCCGATACCGTCCGGCGGACTGTTAATCAGTGGGCCCCTTAAAGGACTTTTTATTCCCTAAGAGGGATCAAAGTGGCACTTAAAGTGGCAAATAAAGATCTTTAAACCGACTTTTCTGTTCTAGGACACTATTTTTACCTCTTTTTGCATTTTATGTTTTTCAACTTAAATAATATTATGAAACATAATAATTTTCTCATAGGTGGTGTGAAAAGCAGTACCTATACAGTGTCACATGGTATGGCAAATGATTTCCACCTTGGGCGTTAACGCTTGAATCCCTCACTCTAAGCTTAGGATGCTATTATAGAATCCCTCGCTAGTTTCGGTATTATATTATAGAATCTTCTTTTGTCATCGCGTCGTTCAGGAATAAATTGCACGTCCTGCCTCGCAGTAAATATGTCACTTTGCTCCTAAGTGGCATAATAATAATAATAATATAGCCTATACATACGTCCCACTGCTGGGCACAGGCCTCCTCTCAAGCACGAGAGGGTTTGGGCTATAGTCCCCACGCTAGCCCAATGCGGATTGGGGACTTCACATACACCTTTGAATTTCTTCGCAGATGTATGCAGGTTTCCTCACGATGTTTTCCTTCACCGAAAAGCTAGTGGTAAATATCAAATGATATTTCGTACATAAGTTCCGAAAAACTCATTGGTACGAGCCAGGATTTGAACCCGCGACCTCCGGATTGAAAGTCGAGCGTCATATCCACTCGGCCACCACCGCTTCCTAAGTGGCATAATCTACTACTTTTTACTTGGTTTAAGTAAACATTAAAGATTTACCGGCGTAAAATGCTAACACAAGCGCTGCATTTTCGCTGTTTCATGTCAAACATATAGCATACAAGATAGGTCAGCGGTTTTGCCACATGTGACATAAAATTTAAGTTAATATTGACGAAACTCGAACGTGGTTATGGCTCCTCTACACGATGGGCCAGCACCGGCCACTCCAAGGGACGCAGCCATGCGGTAGAATGAGATACCCATATCACTTGCTCCCTCTAACGCATAAATGCGTCCCTTGGAGTGGCCGGCGTTGGCCCATCGTGTAGAGGCGCCATTACACAGGTGCCATCTTTTTGCTACAATACAAGGTCCATCAATGGTCAGCTAAGCGTCACTTGCACCATCCCACTAACTCGGGGCTAAGCGGTTAAACCGTTAACCCAGTGTCAAATGGTTCTGGTAACCATGATAACTGCAGGTTTAACCGGATAACCCCGGGTTAGTGAGATGGTCAAGTGGAGCTAAGTGTGCTATGGTCACTTGCACTATCCCACTAAGCCGGGGTTAAGTGGTTAAACCGTTTACTCAGTGTCAAATTGTACTGGTACCTAACCATAGTAACTTTAGGTTTAACCGGTTAACTCCGGGTTAGTGGGATGGTGCAAGTACTGTTAGTTACCAAAAAATTGTGTAGCAGGTAATTTAAATATCGTCGATTGCAAGTTGGATCATAAATTTACAGATGAAATTGTTCACTTGTAAATTATGTACCGTTTCCCGATTAATATTCGAAGTTCGGAATATACCGATACTGTAACTACTCGCAACTTCGAGATAAATTAACTTTGAGTAATTATAATTTATTCCTTTCGGTGTCGGGACCCTCGGTTCGTGGGGCCCGGGAGCTCAGAGTCTTTTCACATATTTGTCCAAACGGCTTGTTGAGGTCTCTGGGGACAAAAGAGCTGGCAGCTTCCTCGCTCAACGCATAAGCGTTGCGATCCATCGAGGAAATGCTGCCAGCATTCTTGGCACTAAGCCCTAGGGCACTGATGCCCTCTCTAGATATAGATTTTTAGGTTTAGTTTTAGTTTTGTAGGTAGTTTTAATTTTAGGTTACTTTTTATTGTAAGTTTGGTGAAGTCAATGTACCTACTATAGTGCGTCAAGCAAATCTTGTCAGTAGCAATGTAAAGCAAACTGAAGTAGGGCAACACTAGTAGGGTATTGCGCTAAGAAAAGCAGCAATGTACAATGTACATCGAACCAAAACTTTTTTTTTCCCCGCTGAGCGAGTGAGCGCGCCCTGTCACGTACGTCAATTCAAGTTGTCACTCGCGGATTCTCAAATGAAAATGTTTGAAATTGTTATTAATACGTATGGACGGACAATTTAAAAGCGGTGTGTGATGTTGATAAAAATGATTACCTAATTTGAAGATCTCAAAATAAAATTGTAAGTGGACTATGCCGTTAAACAAGAATGTATGAATAAAATCATTGCTTCAGCAGGTAGATGTCATACTGGATTTTAATATTTTATTACATTTCTCAGTTGGCACTGTAGGCATTGTAGGCACCTCAGCTTTAATTAAGCACAGTCTTATTTAATATATTGATATTTAATGGTTACACAGCAGAAATATATCTTGAAATAGAATCGATTCAGAATGTAAACATTGTAAACACAGAAGATGATGGCTGTCATTCGCGATCCACATTCCACAGATAAAACACAGATGACACGCGATTTTCGAATTATTCGAACACAGTGTTGCTAACCCGCGATTTTTCAAATTTGCCGCCGTTTGCTACTGACAAGATTTGCTTGACCCAGTATATATTAATATGTATTCTGTGTCAGAATAATAATTAACCTTTTCGATACTAGTGTGCGGATATCATTAATCTGCAGGTGGTCTAGTCAAGAGTCAAGATACCATTTGCTAACTTATATGGGTCAAACAGAAAACTGTGTTACGGTCTTTCCTGTAGACATACACAAGAGTTAAGGGCTATAAAGCTTAATTTTCTTATTTAACCCTTATCCACGTGAAAAGGTCCTCCTATTATTTAGAGAACTATGATAAAATCATTACTTACATGCCTACAAGCTGTTAACTATTGCCCACAGGAGAGAAAACTAGTGTGTTCGCGCGAACTGGACATTTTCTCTCCTGTGGGCAATAGTTAACAGCTTGTGGGCATGTAAGTAATGATTTTATCATAGTTCTCTAAATAAAAGGAGGACCTTTTCACGTGGATAAGGGTTAAGGTTAAATTAAGCTTTATAGCCCTTAACTCTTGTGTATGTCTACAGGAAAGACCGTAACACAGCTTTGTGTTTGACCCATATCCATCACCATCACTCCACGCAGAAGAAGTAGCGGGCAGAGGCCAATGGTGAATACATACGAGTACGTTCCATCAAAATACACAAAAGCGAGCAATATTAGGTAGAAGTATACATAAGTACAGTGTGTTTTCTGTAACGGGAGCAATAAACTGTAGGCTGTACTCCTCAAACTGACCAACATTTGTTCAGCAACTTTTGAAAATAACTCATGGATTGATTTTTATTAAACTTTAAAGTTTATTCTAAGACGCAATGTATTGCAAATTTTGTTATGTTAAAAGCGTGACAACTTGACAAGTAACGTCAAACACACTGATGTCAGCGTACATTGAAGGCAATATTTATTTTGTACGAAAAAGAGGAAGTCTAAAGGAATTTTAATTTTTAAAAGTTGCTGAACAAATGTTGGTTAGTTTGAGGAGTACAGCCTTTAGTTTAATTTATTGCTCCTGTTACAGGAAGCACCCTGTATAAAAACGGCTGTTAAAATATATTCGGTATCGGAGCAACAGCGATCCACCGATCGTAAAGCATCTCGTAAATTGAAAGGTGAGTTTACGAGGGAATCTCCGAATTGATTGGAATGGCCGCCATCTTGTTTCAGGGGAAAGTGGACGACCGCTTTTCCATACAAAGGTAAAATATCTTTGTATGGAAAAGCGGTCGTCCCTATTGTCGTTTGTGGATATTAACATTATCCGGAATATATTTTACACAATTTGATGTATATTAACACAGTGCTGCCCCTTCGTTTCATTCGGTATCGTCTTGGATCGGGTCAAGTTCTTAAATTAGTCCTATTCTGCTTTCGCCACTCATGCTACGTCGTCACGATCGTCGATGACTTTCAATGTAGAATGAGTGACGAAAGCAGAATAGGACTAATTTAAGAACTTGACGAAAAACGAATGGGACGACCCAAGACGATACCTTTCATTCTTCATATTTTTAATTAGCATGTACAAACAGCAACACTCAGTTAACAGTGTGGGCGATAGTACATAATTAAGTATGTATTATTTTATAAATTAGCATGGAATTTATTTTTCGCTCCTAAGTTTTATAATCATCAAAAAAAACGAAAAAATATCAAACGAAGGGCCATGTATTTGTAGTTTGTATTGGAAACGGTTTGTATTGTAGCGTGGGGACTATAGCCCAAGCCCTCTCGCGCATGAGAGGAGGCCTGTGCTCAGCAGTGGGACGTATATAGGCTGAAATGATGATGATGATGATTGGAAACGGTGCCATATACGGGTGCTTCCTGTAACAGGAGCAATAAATTAAACTAAAGGCTGTACTCCTCAAACTGACCAACATTTGTTCAGCAACTTTTAAAAATTATGAATCCTTTAGACTTCCTCTTTTTCATACAAAATAAATATTGCCTTCAATGTACACTGACATCAGTGTGTTTGACGTTACTTGTCACGCTTTTAACATAACAAAATTTGCAATACATTGTGTCTTAGAATAAACTTTAAAGTGTAATAAAAATCTAAACATGAGTTATGTTCAAAAGTTGCTGAACAAATGTTGGTCAGTTTGAGGAGGACAGCCTACAGTTTAATTTATTGCTCCAATTACAGAAAACACACTGTATACATTATATTGAGTAAAAATATTTTCCACAATATCCAGAGAGGAATCTGGAGACTACGTTTGTACTGGGAAGCGGTTCAATATCCTCTTAAGGTACCAATCGTAAATAAGGTTGATCTCTATTGTTTTATGGGGAATAAAAAAAATACTGTGAATATTCGAACAATGACAAGGCCTACGACTTATGCCTTAAAGTACCTGTAAATAAATCTTGCCTTTACTAAATAGCTCAATATTTATTTATCTACATTAAGTAATTTAATGTAATTGTATTGTATATATTATAATGTATTATTAAAGAAATAAAAGGCTTAAATAAATAAATAAATAAATATTAAGTATATCAGCAACGACTAACCTACTACTTGACACAATGGCGCCAATTCGAACGTACACTTTACGTCAAAATGATATCTAACTGATGGCGTGAAACTTGATGTCAATGATGTCATGTAAAGTGAAAATAATATATCTACAAAATAACTGTGATTGCTCAAGGGTTAACTTGAAGAGATCCCTGAAAGGGATAAGTTTCGCCTTTGTACAAAAATTATATGTGTTTTTGGGGTTCCGTAGCCAAATGGCAAAAAACGGAACCCTTATAGATTCGTAATGTCTGTCTGTCTGTTTGTCTGTCTGTCCGTCCATATTTCACAGCCACTTTTTTCCGAAACTATAAGAACTATACTGTTGAAACTTGTTAAGTAGATGTCTTCTGTGAACCGCATTAAGATTTTCACACAAAAATAGGAAAAAAAACAATAAATTTTGGGGGTTTAGACATGAAACTCAACAAATTTTTTTTCATCAAACCCATAGGTACGTGTGGGGTATCTATGGATAGGTCTTCAAAAACATTTTTTCATGTATGAGGCGTGAATGTATAAATGATTCTGAGTAAAATGAGCCCAAGAAGTCAATATTTTGAATACATGAATGAAATGTAGACTTTTTTTGGAAAACGCTCTTCTAGATCTATTAATTAACGTGTGTTAAATTTCGAATCGGACTGTTCATTACGGTGCGATGTCATAATGAGCATGTTTATCTTCCTGTTAACAAAATATCTAGGTATGCGCATATTTACACAATTGTGACCTTGTGCGTGGGCGGCTACAAAGGCCCAGTTTTTAATTAAATTCCCTTCGCGACGGTGACTTAGCATTTTCAGGTTATGAAGGGTGGAGAATTTTAATTAGGAGGGGCTCAATGACTTTCTGGATATATCTATGGAATCCAATCGATTATATGACAGTGTCATGTCCAATTTCGAATTCGGGATTATATATACTATACATATAAGGATTTATAACCATTCCATATAAAGGGGCCCACTGATTAACATCAGTCCGCCGGACGGTATCGGCCTGTCAGTTGTTCGGAACTGTAAAATTTTTTTCTAACTGACAGGCCGATACCGTCCGGCGGACTGTTAATCAGTGGGCCCCTTTACGATTAGAATGTAATATAGCACGGCAGACATCTTGGAATCCAAAATGGTCATCATTTTCGAATTCTGCACTCCCTAAAACCTATAAAACGATATCCATGACGACTTTTATGACAAAGTGCACGGCACACATCTTGGATTCCAAACTGGTCATCATTTTCGAAATCGGCACTTCCTAAAACCTATAAAACGATATTCATGACGACTTTTATGACAGAATACGTAGCGGCCATCTTGGATTATAAAATGATCATCGTTTTCGAATTCTGCACTCCCTAAAACCTATAAATCGACATCCGTGACGACGCAAGTTATCTTTATTTTCAGATCTAACAAATTGCTACAGAATACAAAGGACAAAAAAAGAAGCGAGGAGGTAATGAAACAAGCAAAAATATAGGTGATTCCTCGACGCAATTGGATGCTTCTTAAATTGTGTCCAGATTTTTTTGTCATAAAAGTTTTTATTTTTCACGTATTACTCTCACAAGTTCCGTGACATTTCGACCTTGTAATTTTTTAAGTAAATGTTTTTGTTTATCTGTGAGGATCTCACTAGAATAATATAATCAAGGTATGTTTATATTTGATAATTGTAATAGTAACGCAAAAAAAAAAAAATTTTGTGTCTTATATTCCTGCCGAAGACTTTTATTTTTCCTTTTCCTTCTACACAAGTTTGGTCAAGTAATAAGAATTTAATCTCAATTTTATTTTGACTTCTACAACAGTAAAGCTACGAGGCCATGTTTGGTATCGTTTTCGTATAAATTCGCAGTACCAAATTTAGTTATGGTATCACATTGACACCATTCCAAAGTAAAAACATATAAACTTACTTTCTTTTAAACTCCTCTTCACGCTTAAACTGCTGAACAGTTTTAATTTAAATTTAGTACACATATATTTTGAGTCCCGAGACAGGACATAATAAGTTATCTCAAAAATCATCCTTCAAAGGTGTGAAATGAGGTGTAGGGGAGAATTCAGAATTGACTTCTTGAAGTTAATACTGTTTAAGTTTAGGTTTGAAGTCATGTTTTTTTTATCATTTTTAACTAAATCAAAGATGTAGACCATCCCAAATTTAATATAAATCGGTTCAGCGGTTATTGATTTCCCGTACAAATTTCCACGCCACTTTTCACACCTTCAAAAGATGATTTTGGTTATAAGATCTATTCAGGTTCAGGTTCAGCGGTTAAGCGTCAAGAGGAGTTTAAAAAAAACCAACCAAGTGCGAGTCGGACTCGCGTATTAAGGGTTCCGTACATTAAGTCCGACTCGCGCTTGACGGCACATTTCTAATAGGTTTTCCTGTCATCTATAGGTAAAGAACTATTTTGTGTATTCAGATGGACAGACATACAGACTCACGAGTGATCCTATAAGGATTCCGTTTTTTGCTTTTGAGGTACGGAACCCTAAAAAGATTTTTTTAATTTTGTGGAATGGTGTCAATGTGATACCTTAAATGGATTCAGCAACCCAGATTTATACGAAAACGATACCATACACGGCCTAGCACCTTCACTGATGTAGATATATCAAGATAAAATTGAGAGCTCTAAATAAACTTTCAAGAGCGGATATCTCAAAAACTATTCAACATATCGAAAAAATTGACTGAATAAACTTGTAACAAATTAAATTAACTTTCATTTTGTATATAAATGGCCATGTCGCTAAGATGCATAGTTTCCGAGATATAATCGAAAATACCGGAAAACCTTTCAACAAAGGGACCTTCAAACAGGCCGGGGACTTTTGATATGTTCACCTCCTAACTTGTCCAAACCAAGTTACAGAGTCAAAAATTGTATTCCGAGCATTTCCCTCTACAACTTTTTGGAGCATTCGTTGGCTGACCTAAGTAGCTTATTGCATTTCTTTAAAAACTTTTCTGTGAAAGGTTGACGGGTGTTGGGTGTTTATATGGTTTTGGTCGATTATTATCATTTGCATCGCCCATGATGACTTACTAGAATTACTTACGAGCACACGACACACTAATTAATGTAATAGTAGTTTGACAAACCTTGGTTTTCAAGAGGTATTTTATATTGACATTTGCTGTCACAAATTTGCTGTCAGATTTAGTCGCAAACCGCACGCAAAGTGCACACAAATGTGTCGACACCTTGTTACGGAAAAGTGTACACACGGCGACGACACTTTGTTTCGAAACAATTCTAGACACATTGTGTGGACTCTGTTACGACACATCTGACATTTAGTTACCACTTTGATGATTCTGCGACTGGAATGGTTATATGGGTATACATTAGATTTAACTTTTTTTTTTCATAATATATACCTATTCTGTTCGCATTGATAAGATATTTTTAAATGTTTTTGTGGAAGTAAATAAAAAATCACATAACACGAACTATAGAGTAACCTTTATTCGCAAACTTTTCGACCGTTAAACTCGTAAGTAAATACTACGCAAATTCAATTAATTTTGCGCAGCCTTATGCTCAATCATAATCCATTTAAGTTTAAAAAAAGCATACGTGCGTTTTAATGTATCAACACTTATGTCCTTTTACAATTTAGTGCGTACATTAGAATAGTGGGGGTTAGAACTTGGTGTATTAAGGGTTATCCTAACCACAAAGCATTGCTGTTCAAATTGTTTAAATGTCGACGACCTCAGCATGTAGTTAGGTAGGTATACATAAATTAGATAGTGTTTGATTATCTCTAGTAGAGATGCTGTCTTTGAAGATGGGGTTTGTTGTGTGGAGATATTATTTAGCAACAAGTTAGTTTGTCTAAGCTGTGTCTTTGAGAGATAACGGAATTCCTAGTAACAGTAGCTAATGAGAAAGATCTTGTTATGTTAATAGGAATTCTACGAAAATTAAGCATTCCTACACTGAGAGAAAAATCATCACCAGGAATTAAAAAACAGTTCTGTACTGGGGGAAAAAATGAATTTTTAGTAATAATTATGGACGTCTCACTATTTCTGTAAAGTTTATTTATTTCTACGAACAGCTCAGTAATCCCAAATATAATTTCAACAAACAGATAATAGAAATTGCAAGAACTAATAGAAATTGCAAAAGTCAATTTGTTCCTATTAGTTAACTCTCCTTGTCGCCGGATTAAGTTTATTTTTGTAATTCTAAGTGTGTTTTTGTTGTACTTTTCTCTCAGTGTATATTCTATTCTTCCTATTCCTATATTTAGTGTAAGGTCGCCATTTTATACTCTTCATATTATACAATATGTTATTGATTATAATAATCCATGACCCATGTCTGTCGAAAACTAATTTTATTGTTGATTGCAATCGGTTTGTATAGATAACATACTAGGTTGGTAATATTAATTTACCGTGAAGTTGGAGCGGAATCCTACTTAAAGAAACGCAGATAATTGCTATTTGTCCATATAATTAAATTGTCTTTAATTTGTTAGTGTTTGATCCTTTCGCATTTTCTCAAAGGTTAGCTCGAAGAGATCCCTTTTAGGGATAAGTTCGCCATTGTACAAAACATTTTATTTTTGTTTTGTTTTGTCCGTTTTATGTAAACCTGTTTATGTGCAATAAAGTGACGTACATAGGTACACACATAATAATGTATATGTCGGCGGCCGATCGTAAGATCAGGCATATCGTGAAATTCCTAGGCATATCGTGAAACGTGAAAATCTATGACTCGTTCCCTGAGCCGACGGAGCCCCGCTACGCGGGGCTCCTATTTCTGGGCAGGTTGCCCTTCGGGCATCTGAAGCAACCTAACGAACCTATCCTACCTATATCTTGGATTAATGTGACTATCGTCAAAACATTACACAGGAACATTACGATCTGCCTGATCTTACGATCGGCCGCCGACAGATATGCATACCTCTATTACCCCCTCTAAAAATTAAGAGTACCTAGTATATTATTTTTTATTCAGGCATCTCCTCCGACTCGTAGGCGTAATTATCAATCCCCAGTAATAAAATAGTCATTTAAATATTGATCGTATGGGTCTAGAAAAACTCTCCCCCCAGTACAAATCTTAACAATCCATCACTTCGTTTCAAAGAATTTTAATCTGAAAACAAAATTAAATACTACCTACGTCTCCAGTGGGCGGAGATAAAGAAAATTACTCTTATTTCGATTGTGGCTGTACACTTCGATTCCTTGGTCCAGGGATTTACGAGGCAGTCACGTCAGTGAAATACTACAACATTAATGCACACGGTTCGAGCGATTATGGACTTTATGCTAAAGTCGTTAAAATCCTTAACGTGGGTATTACTTGAGTGGTTTGTGCCGCCATTTGTAATTTATTATCTGACACGAAATGGCTGACTCGCTGTGACGTCAGAATTTACCGTGTTGGTTTTATTGGTTGAAAAGTGGTTGTTTATGATGTATCGCGGGCAGGTATTTTGTTAAGTAGGTATATTTTAAAAGCTGAAAGTAGCGATTTTTCATTGTATAGCCAGATGTTAAATTAAGGCACATTTTATTCTCAATTAATTAGGTAGTCCATCCAATACGGATCAGATGATGTTAAAAGATGCACACCTTAGATCTTAGATTTTTTTTATGTTTTTCTTGCTTTTCGCGATTGTTAGCGTAGATGGTAATGGCTCCTCTACACGATGGGCCAACGCCGGCCACTCCAAGGGACGCATTTATGCGTTAGAGGGAGCAAGTGATATTGCTATCTCATTCTACCACATGGCTGCGTCCCTTGAAGTTGCGTTGGACCATCGTGTAGAGGAGCCATAAAAATGATGTGTTTAAAACTTGCAGCCCCGATTTCTCCCCTTCGCTCTGTAAGGACAACTATGTCTGGTAAGTTTTTTAGGGTTCCGTACCCAAAGGGTAAAACGGGACCCTATTACTAAGACTTCGGTGTCCGTCCGTCCGTCCGTCCGTCCGTCCGTCTGTCACCAGGCTGTATCTCGCGAACCGTGATAGCTAGACAGTTGAAATTTTCACAGATGATGTATTTCTGTTGCCGCTATAACAACAAATACTAAAAACAGAATAAAATAAAGATTTAAATGGGGCTCCCATACAACAAACGTGATTTTTGACCAAAGTTAAGCAACGTCGGGAGTGGTCAGTACTTGGATGGGTGACCGTTTTTTTTGCTTTTTTTTTTTGTTTTTTTTTTTGCATTATGGTACGGAACCCTTCGTGCGCGAGTCCGACTCGCACTTGCCCGGTTTTTTTTTCTAACAAAAACGGAGCGGGTGCACAAATATCAACTGTGTCGAGAAGTGGAAATCTGAACAGGGTGAAATAATTTTAACCATCCGAGTCATACTCGTTTTGAGTGTATAGATAGGCGAGAATAAGATAAAATGTAAGAGTAAAACGGACAGAAAAATTGACAAGCTAATTTTACATCGACACACTTGGTTTTTAACCGACTTCAATTTCATAGAAGGAGGAGGTTCTGTATTCGGTTGTGGCTATGTTGTTTTTTATTTTGTAGGTACTACAATCGGGTGTAGTAAAGGAAAATATGCAATAGGTAATAACCTTTCTGCTCCTTTCACTTCTAATTTTTTTATTGTTTAAAACAAATTAGACAATTTCATGATAGAAACAATATTAATTAAATTGTAATAGACCAAACAAATAAAAATGTTATAGTTAATCTGATATTGGCTCTAAGCATACGTACTTGAATAAATGTACATACCTATTTCATTGTACCCATTTATACGGAGACCGAGCTTCGCTCGGAATATATATAAAACTCAAAAATGCGCGTTTTCCTAGAGACAAGACCTAGCTAGATCGTATTTTCGCCCCCCAAAATCCCCATATAGCAAATTTCATCGAAATCGTAGAGCCGTTTCCGAGATCCCCGAAATAAATATACCTATATAAATAAATAAATATACAAGTATTGCTCAGAATTTGAAGGTATAAGATTAGGGATACTTGATTAACAGGGATAATAAAAACTTAGTTGATTGATAGCAATCTATGGGGAACAAAACAGAGTAATACGGAACGGAGGCCGCAGAAGAACCTCCGACGGTTTATGGACTAAGTAATGATGAGGGCACACTGAGAGATGGATTTTATTTATGTAATTACCGTAAAACCCAACTATGAAAGGTACTAGTGCTCGACATGCTAATGCCCAATTGATGGCACCTTGCTGTCACCTCTATTGACAATGACTTAAGTTTCAAGATGACTTGTACTGGGAACGCGTCGAGCACCAGTAGGTCATCATCATCAGTCGTTCCCTCAATGCTGAGGATCGTGACATCATGTCCTAATGTTGCTGACCAGTCTCTTCCATTCCATAGACTTTACACCAACACCAGCACCACCACCATCACCAGCACCAGCAGGTACGTTTACCTTATAGTCCAAAAGTTCTTAACTATGGTCCAAAATTAACTCGAATACTTTCGTTCAGGTGTAAATATTATTTGTCAATGTGAACAAAGAAAAAAACTCAGGCGAGTATTGATACTTGATTGGTATTGATACTTGGTGTTGACCTTGTAACGGATAACTTGTGGACAATTTGTAGTACAGCGGGCGCAGCACGGTTCCATTTTTATCGACTATCACTATGCGCGTCCCTTTCGCACTTACATACTTGTTAGAACGTGACAGGTATGGTGACAAGGGATAAAAACGCCACCGTGCTAAGCCGCCTGGACTAACGCTGGGTGGTTTTATTTACGTACTGTTGTGCGTGGTAGGTACCTAGTTACAATGAAGATATACGAACATTTTATTTACTTACTTCGAAAACATTTTCACTTGTCACTTTTGTACCTTTTGCCTAAAAAGTTACTCGTAGTTACCTGAAACAAAACAAGTTTCATTGTTAATTCATTAAGTTAATAACTTATGGCATTATACCTCTATAAACGGCTACAAAAAGCCTCAATTGAGGCCTGTAAAGTTTTATGAATAACGTCCAGAAGAGCTAAGATTTATTTATTATTTATTTATTTATTGATCAAATAAGTAACACAGCATTACAGTATAAAACCAAGGCACTGTGAAACTACAAAGTAAAAAAAAGTTAAAAAAAAAGAAAAAGTATGGCCGTCTCTTTATCATTTGTCACCATGCCTGTCACGTTCTAACAAGTGCGTAAGTGCGAAAGTGATGCATGACATGACAGATGATAAAAACTCGAACATGATACCGCTGGAAGTCTCCAAATCCGCCCAGTGTATCTCCGGCTTAGGCTTTCACTGATGTTCCGAAGTATAAAGTAAAGAGGTCAACTTGTGTTTACCTTAATCCGGCAGCAGGAAAACTGGACCGGGAAAGCTTTCCGGTAAAACTATATCGTTAATCAATAGAGTTCCGGGTCACTACATTCGGACCCGACATCACTATCACTACTCGTATCTCTCGCATCGAATAATGGTGTCTATGGCAGTTTTTAGGGTTCCGTACCTCAAGAGGAAAAAACGGAACCCTTATAGGATCACTCGTGCGTCTGTCTGTCTGTCCGTCTGTCACAGCCGATTTTCTCCGGAACTACTGGACCAATTAAGTTGAAATTTGGTACACATATGTAAGTTTGTGACCCAAATACGGACATGTAACGTAAACAAATGAATTTTAAACATAGGGGCCACTTTTGGGGGGTAAATGAGAGGCACTTGGCCGGTTTTTTTATTTGGAGTAGACAAAAGGTTTCTAGGAGACATTTTTTGGAAGTTTAGCACTTTAAGTAATTTATGTAATAAAACTAGGGAAACTGAATAAGAAACTAATCACGCTAGACCGGGCCGGGGTCAGGCCGGAGCTTCCGACACTTCATTTTCTAATGGAAAGCACCACGTGATCACCGATCTGCAGTTTTTAAGAAAATGACATGACATGTCGGACGCCGTGGCCCGGGCACGGCCCGGTAAGTTTTTGGCAAAAAAATCATTTTTGGTACAAGCTTATATCGCTGACTGTACTTTTCTTTACATAGGCAACTAATACTCATCGAGACTAAAAACTCCAAACACAATTAGGTTGCGTTGTTTTATCACAGAGTAGGGGAGACCGAGGTGAGTTGTGACAGAGGAGAGTTGGAACATCGTCGATTTTTTGGAATCTATTAACTAGAAACCAGGTCGCAACAGTGTGCATTTGTTAGCTCGTAACATGGACTAACAAACGCGCGCTATTGCGACCTAGTTTCTAGTTAATAGATTCAAAAAAATCGGCGATGTTTCAACTCTCCTCTGTCACAACTCACCTCGGTCTCCCCTACCTATGGCCAACTCCTGTCTCCATCATCAGATCAGCTCGATTGTACCATCATATTGCATTGTCACCCGACTTACATATGCATGCAAATTTTCAGATTCATCGGAAACCGGGAAGTGGGTCAAATTTAACTTGCAAGATTTGACCCGTACAAACATAGTTACATACATATATAGGTACATTGCAAGTTAAATAAAAGCTTGTAAAACAGCATAAAGCTTGTTGTACCAGCAACATGCTGAGGTGAGACCATTTTGTGGCACTTTCTCTTTTTTATGTTTCTCTGTTTTGTATAAGTTTTTATTTTGTGTTTGTGCTCACGAATTAAATTATTTCTATTCTATTTCTATTCTAATAAATAACCCTCCCTTTGTCAGTCGAGTATAAGTCGTTGTGCTTTATCCGGATAAATTGGTATTCTTTTTGCAGCCAATTAATTGACTCCTACCTGTACATGACCACACTATTTCATTTGATATTTATAGCCGTCTTTTTCCATTTCTCACAACTATAACGAGACCCAGGACGTATTACTGACCGAACCTAAACCTTATTACAACGTTGTAAGGTTCATAAACGGACACTATAGTTTGTTTGTACTAGTGTATACTAGTTCTATTTCCACCGTGACCTATCCGTGACGCAGGCTCGATTAGTTGCCTGATTGCCTTTGCCTGCAATTTATTTTTAAACGATATATTTTTATTTGTGCAACCAGTTGCATGTAAGGGTGCAATCGCTAAACTGTAAAGGATTAAGTATCGTAAATATGTAATATGTAAGGAAATCTGGTAACAAAAAGGGAATGTTTCTTAGAAGCTTTGTGACCCATTTTGGGAAATGTGGTGGAAGCTGTTCATCTTCATGTAGGTACTTTACCAGCATACCATTTTTTATAGAAATCTAAGATGTGGTCAAAATGTATAAACTTTTATAGAAATGCTCATTTTCTCAAGCGCGTTAGAAATTCAGATTTTATACGCACACTCATTTGTTATTTTCTAAATTTTTTATACAAAATACACTTTTCTTTAAATGAGAAACAATAAAAAGTTAACAATTTGTTCTTAAGCTTCGTAGACAGTATGTTTTAAACCTTTAAAAAGAGATTAAAAATTACAATGCTTAATGCAGTGCTCTTAAAACCTAACGGGTTCATTTTTGCTGTGGATACGTCTACATCATTAAAAGAGTAAAGATGTCATATTAATCGCAAGTCATACTCGTAAGTGTGAGCCAGTTAAATAATTAATAACTGTCACCAACGAATGAATACTTACCCGTACACTCAGCAGCAGAAGTTGCTAAGCGGGCGAGGTGTTCAAAATTACCTTAACACGATCTTATTCTCTTAACAATAAAGTCGCGTCAAGATCATTTTGAACACCTGGCCCGCCTAGCAACTTCTGCTGCTAACTCTACATTGGTGGATAGACCTTAAAACATTTCGAACAAATTTCGAATTAAGGCCTGTGCACACCGGCTGCGTGTGCGTGACGTGCGCGTTGTAGTATACAGATCCTTATGAAAGATGGCACACCGCTTGCGTGACGTGTGCGTGTGCGGCTCCAACATTTTAGCGCACGCACACGTCACGCACACGCAAGCCGGTATGGCTCGGCCTTAAGGATTTAAACGCGTTCCGTTTCACGCGCTAAACTAGCGGTGTCCGTTTCGCGCCCTGTTGAGACACTTCATTAATAATTAAAAGGATTCATTAAGCAAACGGCGTGCGCTGTACTTAGCGGGTTCGGCTTGACGGAGCTCTGCGAAATTGTTATAGACGGAGAGCTAGCTACGGAAATAGGTTTGCAATTTATAGAGCAACGAAATCCCTCTGGTTAGTGTGCCATAGTACCATTATTAATTAATACGGGCGCCTGGCAGCTGTTCAACGGTGAGTGTGAGAGGTGTCAAATGAATTGAAGGTGTAGGTACAATTTATAGAGCTCTAATTTTGGTGTGATATAATAGCAAATTATGTATTTAATTCGAATATAACATTGCCAGGCGTTTTAATTGGGGGAAAAGTAGTGCCATGCGCGTAAAAGTTGCATCTCATTTACTGCAGTGTCATCTCATTTACTGGGTCAATTTTTACCGTGTTCCGTTACCCAAAGGGTGAAAACGGGACCTTATTACTATAAGGTCCCGTTTTCGGTCCCCTCTATACATTGCATATCTTCAATTGTTTTACAACCCCTTTGTTGCCCAACCACTGTCACACCCACCGCGGAACAGCTGCCAGGCGCCCGGATTAATTAATAATGTTAGTATGGCACACTAACTAGAGGGATTTCGTTGCTCTATAAATTGCAAACCTATTTCCGTAGCTAACTCTTAGAACATTACGTAAAATGGAACGTTATGACAGGAATAATTTAGAAGGCTGTTTTCACATTCTTAAGCGGGTTGTTGAATGCAAAACTGACAGGTTCTTATTTCGTTAACGGGGGAGTTTACGGGCAACTTTACTTTGCTAACGGTATTTTAACGAGAATTATCTAAGTTACTTGGAAAAATATGTCAGTCATTCACAAAGAAAGTGGTAGATAAGATTATTTAATATAAAGTCAAAAACCCAAATGTTTCACGAACACATTGATTGTTCTTCAAAAGTTGCAAAAGAGCTCACTTAGATTTCGCTTTCCCTGAATCAATATCGAAAATCTTAGTTGTTCTGGTCAACTAAGTCACTTAAGTCACTATCGGTAAAACATTACTCTCTGTAAAATATGTCTTTCTACACTCTACCTTGTTTATCATAATATTTATAAATACAATATGGTCTCCACCATGAACTAGAACCTCCGTTCATGTATTGCTCTAACGCGTTTCGGTTTCCATTCCGCACATGGATGGAATCAAGGGTAGGAAACCCATACGAATTCGCTCCATACGAAAATACCGGTATTATTACGTTCTTTATCGTTCTTTGGTATATTATTTCATTTTTAATGGGACAGTCTAATTATACAAAGTTGTTACCTAAATACATGATTCAGTTGTGCGTAAAGAGTTATTTCAAAGTTTTTTAAAAATACCGGTTTCGTGCCCTGGATGAAATACACAGGAAGCCGCAGATGTCACAAACTCAGAAAGAACTCACACATGCCCAAAATAAAACACGACTCTATTGTTAACAAAATAAGACCTAGATCATTTTGAACATGTTCGCCCACTGTACAGGGCCGTGTTATGAGACGGTGTCAGTCATTTTAACCCGTCAAAGGTGCCTGGAATTAGCAATTGGGGCGCACGTCTCGAAGGGCCTCGAACTGGGTCAGTGAGTTATGTGAGCGTGTGGGTTAAGTAATAGTATTATGTGACAGACAGAAATATTCATGTTGTTAACAGATGTATGTTAATAAAGTTTGGAGCAAGAAGGCTCGAATTGTGGGAAATAGGGCAGGGGTATGTAAAGTTAGTACATACAGTTATAATTTCATTTCAACTATTGAAATTTGGCAGAGTAAACTGTAAATACATTGATTTTTTAAATTATCTTGACTGCAGGTAGTTCTCTCTGGAATTGATTGCAAGTTTTATCACGGCACTTTGCGAAAACTAGTTTTGACTGGAAAATCGTAGTTAAACTAGTCTTCACTTTAGAGTCAAGTTTTTGGTCGTAGAAAACATATTTAATTTATACTGAGGAATGTAGTAAAGAGTAAATAGTACCTAAAAATACATAAAATTTCAAACAATTAGCGTTTTATTTTATTGCGTGATCGCTAAGCGGGTCATTCCAGAAACATTCAGTATTGCCCATGTATTTTTTTCATTAGTCACATGAATGATGAAAAAAATAATGAAATTTTTATAGTATTTCCTGCGAGGTTAAATAGGATTTAAACCACATTTAAACCCAAAGAGGAGAGACACCGTCTGTACGACAACATAATGAAACCTCGTTTAATCCTGACCTAGTTCCCCTGCACGATGGAATATTTTTACAATGTAAATTATATTAACTTAATGTTAAACCAATACAATTTTCTTCGCTGTTACTCTCTTGACACGCTGATCGTGACTGTTTTTCTTCGTTACTCGGGCACCGAGGGTTACTGCGAGCATCGATATCCAAAACTCGTTTATGTCCATCTCTATTGCTCTTGCAAATATAGGGTTATAGGGACGACTGAGTCAGAGATAGAGGATGTTGATTTTTAAGACATTTACTGCCAGGAATCTGCTAGGCGAATTCTCTTTAGTGGTTTTCGCTACATACGGGTAAAACCGTGTTATCGGCTACACTCGTAGCGCGTAGCTCGCGCTGAGAGTTTCAACGCTCGGAAATAACAAAAATCCTTTTAGATTACTTACTAAATCCGCGTAGAAGTAAAACTTTCAATCCCATTTCACTTATTGAACTTAAAAAAATCCTCTATCGAGTCCCTAATATGTTTTTATAGTGGAGATCTATCTTTCAAATGTGTAGTTTGTGACATGACAGTATCTAAGATTCGGAACTATTT
Source organism: Cydia fagiglandana (assembly GCF_963556715.1). Classification (NCBI taxonomy): domain Eukaryota; kingdom Metazoa; phylum Arthropoda; class Insecta; order Lepidoptera; family Tortricidae; genus Cydia; species Cydia fagiglandana. The sequence goes on from NC_085941.1 coordinate 6,891,324, forward strand.
TTATATTTAGAAAATAAAACATACAAAAGTTGAGCTCACGTGTGTTTGAGCGAGAGATAACTCCCAGTATGCCTGTATACACGGTGGCCAAAAAATAAGTGCATTCCCGTTGCCAGGGAGGTTTCGGGAGTATACTGAGCAACTTTTACTATGGGACCAACCCCGAAATCGCGATAAAAAATTTACCCTCCCATAGAAAAAAGGACCAGTTAAAATGTATGAAACAGCCAAATTTTTTTTCGCGATCGGGGTTGGTCGTAATTATAGTAAAAGATGCTCAGTATAATCCTAAAACCTCCCTGGCAACGGGAATCCTCTTATTTTTTGACCACCTTGTATAGCGACATCAAGCTCGTACACTGGATCCGCGTTAAGTACCTATACGTGGTCAAGCAAATCTTATCAGTAGAAAGAGGCGGCAAATTTAAATAATGTAGGCGCGAAGGGTTATCGTCCCATAGAAAATTTGAATTTCGCGCCTCTTTCTACTGACAAGATTTGCTTGACCATCTATAATTAAGAATAACGCCTAACGCGCGCTCTTCAATTACTCTTATAAAAGACACCTGTGTTTCATTCAGGTGGACCCAGTGTTGCCAACTTGGCATAAATGATGCCAGATCTGGCATATTTTCACTCGCTTTGGCACCAAAACTTTCCATTTAGCATCTGGTATATTTTTTAGCATAATTTAGTCTAAGCCAAGTTTTCACCAACTTGGCAGCAACAATATGCGCCATCGCCTTATGTGGTTCATATTTTCATATGAATTTTGACTTTTGTGTACGGATGGACGTCAACGGACTATATAGACTAATATCAAGTTGGTCAAGCAGATCTTGTCAGTAGAAAAAGGCGGTAAATTTGAAAAAAGTATGTGTTTTAAGTGTCTAATTTCAAGTGATATTTTAGCATTTTTTTAGCATAGGTGTTTCAAAAATCTTTGGCGTAATTTTGGCATAATTTTGGCATAATCTAGACATTAGTCTAGCATTTTTTCAAAATCCGCAGCAACACTGGGTGGACTGAACAGTTGAAAAGTGAATGGAAAATGTCGGAAAGAAAGTGCGTTCATTCTGACAGACTGAATCTCAAGATGCCGCCGGAAATCCACTTAGGGTTGCCGATACCTTCATATCCGCCACTTGAGTTTAAGCGATCCGCCTGTTTGCAGTTGGAAGAAAATCGTGTTTACCTTGCTTAAGTGTATTTTACTTACGACGATAAGGGCTTTCTCGGTGGTTTAAATAGAAAATTGAATCGTTTTCCAATAAAAATTGAGTTTCGTTTAATACATGTCAACGAGCATGATGGAAATAGTTATTTGTACAACAAGAGATCAAAGTTTTATATTTCTTCGAGTGCTTATTTTGAGTCCCGTATAAGCGAAAGATTCTATAATCTTAAGAATCTAATTTAGAATTTTGAGCGTTGAGCGTAGTAAGGGATTCAAAAGCGCACGAGATGTAAATAACTTTCATCTCGTGTAGTACACAAAATTTTTCACCCTAAGCAGTGAGAACATACCTGGAGGGACAGAGATAATAGAACCCAAGTATATCGAACTTGTATTAGACCCCGCATGTTGAAATGACATTTGACTATAAAAGTCACTTGAATGACATTTTGTCTCACTCAGTGAGCAAAATGCGATTTTGCTCACTCATACTGTCTCACTAAGTGAGCAAAATACGATTTTGCTCACTGAGTGAGACAAAATGACTCAGTGAGCAAAATCGCATTTCGCTCACTGTTTTTAAGAAGCAAAGTACCCTTGTTCGAGTTGCTGAGGTGAAAATGTTATTTTAAACGTCAAACTTGTATAAAAAAAGACGTATAAATAACACTTGTACTGCGTGGGCTATCAAAATAACTGCAAACTTTTTTGGTCTAACTCTAGTATGAGTTGCGTTCTCGCGCGCGACTCCATACATCTAGCGCACAAAACAGATAAGTACAGAAGTCAATCACATGTATGTACTTTACTTTTCATACCTACGGTCGGCGGTCGCTCTAGGGTTGCGATTGTTGCGAACTATGACTTATGCACAAAAAACTATCGTGGTAGTGGCACTCGTATCCATCGTATCGTATCTCGTATCTAGTTGTTTGATTTATTGTTGAGGATGAAACGGGAAGAATGGAAATAAGTATAAATTAATAATGACATTAATAACTCAAATAGCTATTTTCATTTTAATGTCATTGTTATATTACGACAGATTTGCCACAGAAAATATCTTGCGATGATTTCGAGTTTGGCGAAATGCACGATTATTATATTTTAAAGTGTAATAAATTCGCATTCTCATGTACAATGTAATAAATTCGCATACGCATTCTCTCTGAAACCACTGGTAGCTTAAAAAACGACAATTCACCGGTTAATGTTGAATTTAAACAACCGTCCACTGTACAGTTATAATAACTTTTTGTTTTGTTTCTCCATTATTGCACAAAATAGTTCACAGACGCGTATCTCAAGCGGATGGCACTCGCGCTCGCACTGGTCCCAACTGGTCCGAGATATCGTGTCCGTGAGCAGGGTCTATGTGTGCGTTGCTCGAGCGCGCTTTGTATGTAGATTGATTTCTGTACCTATCTCTTTTGTGTCTAGCGCGACTTCAAATATGAGAATGCAACTCATGCTAGCCGGTCTGATCACCATCAGCAGTTTTATTAAAAAATAGGTACCAACTGGTTTATGAGTGTCCGGCGATTAGTCATTAAAAGTAAGTACTCGCATTTGTCAGATACCGAAACCTGATTGCATAATGTAAAATTGCTTATACGTGCATTTAATGAACTTGATATCTAAAATTATCTTCAATATTAAACAGTGTTAGATAGCAAACTGCACACGTTATTCAGACTAAATTCATATACGCTGTCAAAAATGCAGCCGACCGAACCTTGTGGCCCGAAAATAGCTTCATAAGAGCGAATATTCCAATATTCGTAGGCAAAAACGATTAAATTTTTAATTAAACCGCTTGGCACAACCCTGGTGATTGCTCTTGGCTAGTGGATTTTTGCCCTGCTATATTGGAAGGAAAATTACATTATTTGCTTTGAATATATTCTTATGTCATTTCATTTCAACTTTGGTCATTTTTTTTAACACATTCAACACCAAGAACCCGACTGTCGGGTACACTGTTCGTAGCGACTACGCGCTACATACGGCGAACCCGTGGCTACGCGCTACGAGCGTAACCCGTAGCACTTAGTGGTAATGAATGTGACAATACTTTTAGGCCGCAATTTGTATTCTATGTTTTCATTTTCTATCACCAAAGATCGCTGTTTACCAGTGGCGGATAATTTATATAATCTTCGGGTTTATTTGAAAATTTAATTTGGAAATAAATTTTCATAACAGCGACGGAACTAAGGACGACCACCCTCGACATGGCTTAAACATTCGGGAGCCCAGACAATTGACAAATAACTAATATGCTCCATAATCAGAACCATAAAAAAAATACAAATACCTACCTATAATACGCTACGATACTGGAACGAGGCATTTAAGAGAAGAATCACATTATAGGATTTTTTTTTTGGATTATTATTGGACTGAAACTTTTCGGACTCCCATTAAAAAGAAACTTAAATAAACATTTATTTTTATTCGTCATCAGATGAATTTGATACCTATACAGTTTCAAAAAGTTACGCATTTTTTGTTTATTTATTTTTCAGGTTTTCGGGGGCGATAAATCGATCTAGCTAGGTCTTATCTCTGGGAAAATGCGCATTTTTGAGTTTTTATATGTTTTCCGAGGTTGCTCCCAGACATTAAACAATAATAACGCAAACTAAGACTACCTATTTAATGCTAAACTCGAAGCGAAGCCTTTCTGAATAGAATTCCTGGGCGTTAGGAGGACCTATTGTTCCTCGAACATTTCGCAGATGCCGTGTCCTCGCCTGTGAATGGGTTAAATTATGCAGTAGGTATATGCTCCTACCACTCAGCTACGAATATATACTATATTTATACATTAGGCTACAATTCCACTGAGGCGATCAGCGGGAATAACAGAGGTGTCGAGTGAATCAATCAATATTCATTGGCTCTTGAGTAGCTTAATCTGGCCCAGTCGGTAGTGACCCTGCCTACGAAGCAGATGGTCCTGGGTTCGAAACCCGGTAAGGGCACTCCGCCGCAACGCGACGCCATTTTCCATAGCGCTGACGCGCAAAAGACGCTATTGTGGACTGCTCCTAATGCGGGGTCTAGTGAGCGGTAATCTGTGGCGAGCACCCACGCACCCCCTAATAGCGCCCGCAAATTCTCGGAAACGTTTATCCAGAATGCTTTTTATTCCTCGAAATTATTTTTTTCTCAAAATCCTTTTTATCTTTTTTTCAGTACGATGAGTGAATTCTTTGGAATTAGGATTGTTCATTTTTTTTCAAATGTTCTATTTCGAAAACCATTTCGAGATATAAGGTTTTTAAACAGTTTCCGACATTTGCTGCGATATAATAATTGAGGATTGAAGATATTTCAACAAATATCCTTATGACCTTAGTTTGACCTTCTCCTGGGCTGAATGTAAAGTCATTGCATAATAAAAGTTATCGAACCATAGTAAATAAATCCGTCACTCACGTATTGTCAAAGTTATCATTGTCATCGATTGTCATAACAAATTTTTTCAGTTAAACCGCTGCGCTTGTTTGTTACAATTTGATTTATAATTAATACCTAAACAGTAGATTTCATTGCTTACTAATACTTATATCAAAAACCTTGTTCCTATGTGTGGGAATGATTCACAAAAATAATAGATCGAATCCACGAAGACCTACGACGTGAAAGATGGTGCCGTGAATTAAACTTGGAATACCTACCTACTTCACGTGTTACACACAGTATTGCTGTGAGAATCACGTCGATGTAAGTATAAAATTAATATTAATTTACTACAATTAAGTATTTAAAAGCTCACTTTATTGGTAGGGTCATGACTCATGGTATCTATTTATTTTCTGTGGTAATGTAGCCAGAGTATCTAAAGGCAAACCGTTAAACAGAGATGGTGCCTACTAGAAAGAAGGAATATACCGTAAACCAGGGTTACTTTGATTTGCGGGTCGACTTTGATAGCAACTTCTCTCCGCTGCTAAAGTCCTTGTTTTAACGTGTTGAACAAAAATTTCGCAGTATTTTTTTCTTTATTGGCAACACTGATAGTTATTTCACCGCGCAGTAAGCGGATGCGAGTGTTATGTTATTATTTCGTCTAGAAAAAAAAAATTAATGGCGGGTACGCTTTTCTTCCTGATTTTATTGGTTGAAAAACTTTGACTGTATTTGTGTCAATAATTAATACATGTAATTTTATAGTGTCTTACGTTAATCAGTGTTAATTCGCGAGTTTATAAAAAAATACCTGAATTCGACAACCTCCACATGCGCCCGTAGCCGGGGAATCCCTGGGTCGGGGTGTCTTTGATCATTTATACGTGGTGAAATTGATCAAAAGATTAAAGAATTATTTTGGCAGCTTACGATTTTTTTATGTATTTTTTCAATAGTAATGTAATAAATAGGCATCGTTTGAGTCAGTGGAAGAGTTAGAGGTTGTAGAATTATAAATTTGTATCTAGGAGTTGATCTCTGGAACTGCTTATCTGATTATAAATATTCTTTTACCTGTTTCTTCCATACCGTTGTCGTATGGAATTAAGTTTCTGGGTGGAATTTGGCTATATTTTATCCTGCGGCTTTGCTTTAGGTGTTTTATTATACGTGCGTAAGGCCACCAGCCCACCAGGGCATTAATTCTACAATAAATAAATATGCATTGTTTTTTTATAGAAATAATGCCATAGATTACAAAAAAATATATCGGGTAACAAGACTACAAAAATACCAAGAAGAACAACTTAATGATGCATTCGCAAACATTGGCACAAAATCTATTCGTGCCGCATCGAAAGCACACAATATTTTTTATAGAACTTTATACAATAAGTAGGTATAAAGGTAACAAAACCTATCAAAAACCCGGGTGCACAGACCAAATTTACTGAAACGGAAAACCTTGCAATTCAAAAATCTGTTGCTAAGTGCGATGATAAGTTAAATTCCTACGTTATTTATAGTAAATAAGCGCTTAATTTTTTTCGTATGATATCAAAGTAACCCCACACCTTAAAAATATAAATAACTTAAAAAGTACTTAACCGATTTTTATTTTTTTATTTTTTACGTGCTTTTTAGCGGGTCTACTTTAGATTGTCAGCAAAAAACTAAGTAGTTTCAAAGTAACCCCATTCTCAATATAACTTTGATCGCATGGTTTTTATTTTTTTCTGAAAAAATTATAAGTCCTAATATTTTTTTATTTGGCAGGCGGAAAGAAGAGAAAAAACCGATTATTATATTTTTATTTCATATTTTTAAGTATATTAGGATCGTCAAAAAATGATGCCAAACTCTAAAATTGATCAAAGTATCCCCGGTTTACGGTACAAGAATACATAGCCATACTCAAAATTCAGCCTGAAACTGCTTTAAAAAGATATAATTTCTAATTTCCAGGTACATGTTGCAGTTCAAGCTGCTGATATCATGGTGGACAAGACTTAATAAAGAGTTGTGAATAATAAAACATGTTTTTTTTTACCTACTTTTTTATTAATTTGGGAAATATGTTATATATGTTTCCAAAAAAAATAGTAACTTTACATTAAATGTATGTTTATCAATATCATGTTCTGCACGAGCATCTGACAATGATGGCTTCTTGTTGACCATCCAGAAGAGAAGTGTATGGTTTGTTATTTACTCTGTTCCCAGGCATTATTTACGGTCGTAAAGTATTACGACGATTAATAATTAATATGACGTTCGTTTCAATACAAAATGCTCAACTTTGTTCTGGGCCCAAGTGCAGTTACATATCTCACAGCTGTATCTAAATAGGAATCACGGTGACCTGAAATAATAGGATATAATTAGCAAAATTGGCATGTTCCTAATATAGTAGTATAAGTATGTAGTACAATATCCAAACAATGGTGACAAGCCGGTAGAAAGCACCTACTGGGTGCTAAGCTACCTTTAGCAATGGACGCTTGTAACGATTTTATGAATCCAATCTTCTTACAAATCGAATCAGTTAAAATATATATGATGTAGGTAACTTACATTTGTATTTTTGCTCCCTTGATTTCAGCCAAGTTATGGTTGGAGTTGGATGCTATATGGATACATACTCCAATAAAAATAAGTTATATTATATAACTTAGGCAGATTTCTGGAATCAGCTTTCTCAAATTTATAGCGTAGGTATTTTGAAATTAATGATTCAAAATAAACGAGTTTTCCATTCCGGACGATTGTTATTTATAGAAACACGTGACACTGACATTGTCGACAGGTGACATTACAATCAATTGACAATGACAACTATTTTTTTAATGCTTGTTGTTGCTTGTGCATTATCCTAATCAGCCGACAACATGTAATTTACGAGAAGTCGTATCTCATATTTTCAATAAATTATAAATATCCAACCGAGCCACGAATTACTAAATCATTCAAATTGGTATCTTAAATTAACCTATATTTTCAGAAAATAAAATAAAAATGGGGGTCTAAAAAAAATTAACAATCCTAATTGCGGAGTGATTTGGTAGGTATAGTAATATAAAGAGGAATACAATACCTACCTTCTTACATACTATCTAATTCAGTCAAGCCATTCCCGAGATATTTCCGAAACTCCTCCTAACTTACCAACTCGGCTCCGTTCGTCTTGCAGCATTGCTTCGAGCAATTATTACGGTTGATATACAACTTGACGTCCCTTTGCGTGCACGACCACAGATAAGATAATGGCTTAAATTTTGACAGCCCTAACTAGCCGAAAGGGATAGTTAGGGTTGTCAAAATTACCATACATTAGAAAGGGACAGCACGATTCGACCCTGAACCGCTGTCAAACTTGGGTTTTGTAGGAAGTTTCCTTTCTGTACGGTATCACAATATTTAGAGTTTCGATTACCCGATCACGGGTATCGCGGCTCAAGCGGTGATGACCATTAATAATCATCCCTGTATTTTATCGTCGAAACCGTTTGCGTTGTTTGACGGGCGTTTATGTATGGGCACTGACGCAAATAATAAATCCATCAGGTCTGACAAGCGTTCACAATGACGGACCTTTCATCCCACAGACCACTAGGTACTGGATGGAGCATCAGATTTTCAGGCATGACTCGCGGTCGCCCGGTCTTTGCACTTGCATTTACTTTTAGGCCAGTAATTAACCATTTATTTGCTTTCAGGCCAGTTAACCATTTAAAAATAGATTAACTGTTAGTGCCACCCTACACTAGCGAGACGCTTTTGAGCATCGGCGTCTAATCAGCGCTATGAAAAAGCCGCTAGCGTGGGGTGGCCATCCTAGATGTAGGAATTGTAGGATACACTAGCGTCTCCCGAGTATCGGCGTCTAGTAACTCTATAGGCTGCTGCTCAACGCAACTTTGAGCAGCTGTGCAGCGCTAGTCCTTAGTGGCCGTAAGCCAGTAAGTTAACCATTCAATTAGGTTAACTGTTCAGCTTCAACGATTTATGCTGTTAAGCATGCATCTTTATTTAAAGGTGGCCATTGACGAGCCTTCCAACAGTCCAAATAGCGTGGCTGCAATCCAAAATCGGTCCGTGAATATCAAAAACGTACAATGTTTAATATTAGGATGCCGTCCATTTGGATGAATCCATTGTAACGGCATCCATTTGGAAGGCTCGTCAGTGGCCTGCTTTACATTTCAAATTCACACAGCCAAAATAAGTTACTGCCGGTTATTATACAAAAAAAGCAAAGCGGTACAGTATTGAGTCTGCATGAAACACCAAAGTTTTTATATCTTACAATCGGCTCTTCTAAAACATTTTAAACTCACATAATAAGGTTTTGCACCCCTGGAACTATCATTAAATACAGTTTTTGTGTTGGTAAGGCCAGTAAGTTATTTCATCTACAGACAGGGGTTGGCAACTTTTACATGAACTTGCGAATAATACGCCAATACTTTAAATGAAGATAATGTAAGTATGCATTTTAAATAGCAACGAAACCAACATTAAGGTTTTTTACCCCTGAAACTGTCATTAAATACAGTCTTTGAGGCGGATTCTGAGTGTAGTAACAGGTTATGAATTTATCTGGATTTTATACTTAGGCCGTAAAATGTTCCTTCTTTGCTGAAAAATTTGCTCCAAAATTCGAAATTTAATTTAAAAGTTTTATATATTATTATTATATCGTGGTAGACCATCAAACTATCATGTACCACTTTTTTTGTTTCCATATATAAAAAAACAGTTAAAGCACAATTAGCTACCTAGTGGGGAACAAAGTAGGCACATTTTACAGGATATATTAGTGCTAAAATAAAATTAATGTTTTTGGTTGAAGAACTGAGACTTTTGATAGGTACTGATAGATCATATACGTAGGTTGTTCCATAAGTCTTGCAAAAGTGTAACTTCTTATTAAGCTTTTTCAAAATAAAAACCATCACTGTTAATACACTTATGCATGCGTTCCAACCATGTATCAAACATGACCTTCCACCGCTCCTTTGTGACAGTGGCGCAGGCTTCATCCCATGCACTCACTAGCTCGTCATCAGTTGCAAACCGTCGTCCTTTTAATTGGCTCTTGATCGGCAGGAAGAGACCAAAATCGCACGGTGCAAGGTCGAGGTTATAAGACGGATGTTACAGCACAGTAAGCCCCGATTGCTCCAAAAACTCCTGAGTTCTAATCGCACGATGAGCAGGAGCGTTATGATGGTGGAGGTGCCAACTGCCCAGATGAGGGATCCAGAGAGAACATAACTTTTTAACTTGTAGGTCTTCGTGTAAAATTGAATTAAGTGTTGATGCACTAATGTGGAGAATGACCTCAATCTGCCTGCACGTAATTCGCCTATTAATAGTTAGGTATCAGTTTTCTAACAGCGTCTATGTTTTCTTGGGTCCTGCTTGTAAAGGGTCGGCCCGGTGTTTCGTCGTCGTCTCAATTATAGTTGCCTCTTTGAAATTCCTTGTACCACCTGAATACGGTAGAAAGGGAAGGGCACTCTTTACCAAAGGCACCGAACATTTCCCTCGTGGCACTCTTGGTAAAATAATCCACGTTTGAAATTATAATAGAAAATCACTCTGTACTCGCGGTTACCCTTTTTACAATTGTTTCGATCTATTTACCGACTATCACTGCTGGCAGGCTCAACAAACACATCATGTAAGAACTTGTAATTAGTGGCAGATAAGCATACGCTTAGTCATACATGTCAAAGCTTGTTAGATTCCTTCCATTGCAAGACTTATGGAACAGCCTACGTATAACAAATCCAGATCAAATTAATAACCTGTTATTAGAATGAGAATACGCCTCTTTGCGTTGGTGAGCACCAAATTATCGCAACTGCAGGGGTCGCCAACTGCTGCATATAAACTTGCAAATTATTCACAGCCCCGACGTTTATGTCGCTTTTGTACCGAATATGTTAAGTGTTGGAACTGTGCGTTTGGCTCATTACTCACGAAAAGTTTGATGCAGAGTTTGTTTAATTATGTACTCTATTAGCAAGGAGTTAGGGTTGGAAAATGATTAACTTTGTTTAGTGTCTTGATGGGGTTTAATGGTTTCAAGTGTACTTAAACTGTTGAAAAATGTTAGTTTGTACATGCATCATATTATTTTGATTCTAATACCAAAATAATAATATCTGGGAGATCGAACTTTGCTCGGAAAACATCAAAACTCAAAAATGCGCGTTTTTTCAGAGTAACACCTACCTATATCGATTTTTAGAATAGAATAGAATAGAATAGAATGTTTTTATTCGTGACAAAACTTATAGATAAAACAACAGGTAACACTACCATGGTCACGAAATGGTCCCGACTCAGCAGGTGCTAGCCTAAAGGCTAGCGCTGGTCTTCCGTCGGGGCCATGGACTATTACGACTAAATTATAAGAGAACACATTATGACTACAATATTATGTAATAAGACTAAAATTACAGTTAATATGACAGTTAAAATGAGTGGCGGTTGTAGAAGAGACGAAAAGCAGTAATACTAGGAATGCGTCAAGGGTGCTTAAATGTAGCTAGTCTCAAGTTTGAGGCACTCTTCGTTTGATTGGTGTTCGAGCATAAACTTTTTTAAAGTTGATTTAAAACTGTGAATGCTTTGCAGGTTCCTAATAGGAGGAGGGATGTTGTTCCAACACTTAGTGGCTGCGTAACGAAAACTGCCGCGGAAGGCTGCTGATGTGTATCTATGAGTTAGAAGTTGAGTCGCAGATCGCCGACCCCCGCGTGACACGGAAATGGACAGCTTCTCGTACAAATAAGTAGGAGCCTGAAGGTTTATTACACCAAAGAGCAAAGAAGCAAGGTGCAGCTTACGGCGGTGGTGCATTTTTAGAATGTTGTGCTGATTAAGGAAAGGTGATACGTGGCCCCGCAATGGAATGCAGAAACAGAAGCGAGCACAGGCGTTTTGGACACGTTGTATAAGTCTTTTGGATTTACAAAGAAGTCTTGGTCCAAATACCGCATCCAAATAATTTAATTTTGATAAAATAAGTGACTCAACTAACCTAACACGCAGTATTTCATTGATGAAAGGTCTAATTTTGTACAACACTTTTAGTTTGTAAAAACACCTCCTTACTACATCAGAAGTATGCTTCTCAAAGCGAAGGCCACACCCGAAAACCCCCATATACAAAAAAATGGTAAATTAAGGTTAATTATTAACATAATTAACGCTAATTAATCATTAAGGTTAAAGTTGTTTATACCAATTCCGTTAACACCACTCCGCTGCACCGAAAATGCTATAAAATTTACGATGTCTGGTGATAAGTAGTTATTAATAAAATTTCATTATTATACAAATGCTCCAGAACCTCCAGGTCTTTTTAGTATTAAGATTTATGTGCGTATTACGCACCTCTAACATATGTATCTTATATGACTATGTGTTCTGAATAAAAAAAAAAGCTAAATTGTAATTGGCGCATGGAAAATGCACAAGACAACAGTCCTTCATAGGCAACATTATATCATCAACAAAGATATGTTAATAGCGTATCGTTAACACAACAAAGCAGATTTTATCGCAATATGCTCATTAAACCGAGCGTTGCACGCGCAAAGGCTAAGGCGTCTGTCACACTTGGAGCCAGTTGCACTATCGTAAGGCAATAAATAAGTATTTGGCAAAAATTTCATTTTTGGTACAAGCTTTTATTGCTGAATGTACTTTTCTTACGACAGAGAACTAATACTCATCGAGACAATTCTAAAAACCCCTAACACAATTAGGCTGCTTTTTTTCATTGACATTTCATAAATGTCAAATTTGACAGGTTAGATCTAGACGTGTGCGCCGCGCCGGCGCGCCGCCGCCGCCGGGCCGTTTGACCACGCCGCCGCCGCCGATCATTTGATCGGCGTGAAATCGGCGTGACCTTGAGTGTTGTTAATTAGCTATTTCAAACTGGTTTTTGGATTACAATATGTTTTTTTTTGTATTATTTATGTCACTGTTGTCAAATATACGTCAATTATTAATTGAATGAAACTGAATAGCCAGTAGCAGAAACTATTTGACACACCAATTAAAGTAACTGAGTCATCCTAAGTATTCACCGTCAACTGTTAACGAACGAACGAAGACTGCTGCTAGTGCTGCTTGGACAGCTAGAAGAACAAACCCCTCCATTCTCAAAGAGCTCTATATCGCCACTCATCTCTTCCCAACATGCCATGGGTTAGCCCTTAGGTTCTTCGGACATATTATCCAACGCATGATGTGGAGAACAAGAGTTAAGCCGAATGAATGGCAAACGTGCTCGAGTTAGAGCATGTGTGAGATGGTTGAACGTTATGAAATGAAGAGGTCGGCTTGCGGCAGTCTGCACCGTGCAGTCCATATGGCTTATAAGTCTTATAACCGCACGAAATGGAGACAAATTACATGTGGTCGAGAGCCTCAGCAATGAGAACACGAGAAAGAAGATACGTCTCAGTGAGCCTGGTGCTTGTACAACAAAAAAAACATTAAAAAGGAGTCCACTATGTTTAGCAAATGTCAAGGATATGTGGAGTTCTGTTTTGTTAAAGTACGGCATTTTAATAGGATAAGCCATGGAAAGCTTGAGAATACGGAGAGTTACAGATCGGATCGAAGGTCATTGGGACCAGGTAACCTCTTAATGCAAGCCAATTACCTATCCTATATTCATTTACAAACCCTATTTTACTCACAGCATATTCAAACTATACGTAGTTTGACTGACCAGCAACCTGCATTGATCAAATTTTCAAGAAAAATAACAAATTAATGATTTTTCTTAAGAAACCTGAAAGTCAAGGTCACGCCGATTTCACGCCGAAAACACGCCGCCGCCGCCGATTTTTTGGCAAACGCCGCCGCCGATCATTTTTTAATCGGCGCACACGTCTAGTTAGATCTTAAACATATCGTTATCATATCTTGGTGATGTCTAAAAGATATCTAAAATCCGAATCGGGTCCCTATATGGAGATGCGAGAAAACCGCATCCAATGTGAAGATCGCTTTAAATACATCAAAGATATGTGTATGCAAGAACCGCAACGGACCACTAACGTATTCATTGATCCGTGTACAGTAACTTTTTGGTATTCGCAGTTTAATGGCGAACATTTGGCACTCGTGTCAGTGAAGGCATGCAGCGAAATTGTTCGAGAACATTTGATTTATTTTCGAACTGAGCAATATTCACAGATTCAACGTTTTTATTGTATGTGTGAATTAGCTTACTATTAAAAAACACGTTTCCCAAAAAGGGTTGACAATCCCTGTCCTAGGTGGTAGTTAACCTGTCTGCGAAGCTAATAGTTAGACAAACAACACATTCAAAGACAGACAGAGTACACGCGGTGGCATGCCGCGGCATCCCCCGGCCTGCGCCAAGGTGCTCCCTGGTGCGCCGGCCGCCAGCGCTCGGGCTGACAGGCGCTCGCGGTATCGCGGGGGATTTTACCTCGCCGGTGTGCGCTGCGCGGAGTAAATCCTCCTGGGTGATTTGCTCTGCGCTCCGCCCGTTTGCGCTGGCCTTTATATTTACATGTAGTTGCAAGTGTTACAACACGTGTACATCTGGGTGTTCACTAAGCAGTTTAGTTCCAAAGAAACGTTAAGAGAGCAAAACCCTTTCACCGCAACAAAGAATAGTTCAATACCCTCAGCAGACGGGTTAACTCCCTTTCTGACTATTTACAATAATGGAGGTTTTATGTTTATTCATATTAGATTTTGTTGAGAATTTACAAGACAATATTATTTATATGCCGCAGTGATACAAATTATTTTAGTCCCTATTTTATACCCAGACACTTGCTTTATACTTATCTAGATGTTGAAGTAAGCGTGGTGAAATCTATATACAGGCAGGTAACAATTTTTTTTTTAATATACTAACTATACAAAGGCATCGAATACCGGCAAGGGCATATTTTATTTGTGTTTATCACGATTTTTTCGTGAGTGGATATTATCTATATGTTCAAATCATTATTTTAACTGTGGTCGTGCACGTAAAGGGACGCCAAGTTGTGCCAACCCTAATAAATGCTCGGAGCAATGCTGAGCCGAACGGAGCCGAGAATGACAGAAAGAGGAGAGTCGCCCAACCACTCCTACCCTACATGCCTGTAATTTGGCTTCAAAATATAGCTTCACAAATTAAGTGGGGATTAAGTACCGTTTGATGACCGCGGGTAATGAAGGAGCGTAACGAGCGCCGCTTTGACAAGTCAATTTATATGTAAATTCGGATCGGTAAAAAAATAAGTCTTTACTTTTTACGGATCGCTTTCTACCCCAGACATTACTTCAAACACTTCAGTTTGACAGATCAATTTGAGTTCAAAAACAAATACTGATCAAATTCATAATGAACTTCATTGCATAATACAGAGCGCCTACCGCGAACTACGTTCGACGTGTTGCCTCTCTGTCGCACATGTAAATTCGTACGTAAGTGTGACAGGGAGGCAACACGTCGGTAGGCCCCACACTTAGCGTCTTTCGAGCGTCGGCGTCTGGTCAGCGCTATGGAAAATGACGTCGCTGCGTCGTTGCATCGAGCAACGGCCATAGAGTTGTATAGTTCGTTTTTTTTAGCATTAGAAAGAACTTCGCAGAAGTAAGCTTGTGGTTCCAAATCCGGCACTTTTAACGGTAATAAATTGAAGTAAATTATATGTATTGACCGTGCTACATTAGATAATTCAATAATTATTAAGAATTAAAGAGGCTGATAGAAACTGTACGCTTACTTCTGTGGAGTTCTTTCTAATGCTAAAAAAAACGAACTATAGACGCCGACGCTCGAAAGACGCTAAATGTGGGGTGGCCCTATGTTGTCAGTGTTCTAAGCACATCATTCTATGTAACTTTGGAGCTGTTTATTCAATCGACGCAATATATATCGCTACACTTGTGCACCTTATTCCTTTGTAATGAAAGCGATTTATGTACACTTATTTTCGACGTTGAACAGTATTCCCGGTGGACCATTAACTCTGCGGACAGCGCATAAGTGCGTGTCGAACCTCATTAGTTCCGCGGTTTTATCCCCGTGGATAAAAAGCTTTATCCATGTGATGTGTTACAAAGCAGACTTCATTATACTAGCCTATTTGAGTGTCCCACTGCTGGGCAAAGGCCTCTCCCCTTAATTTTGGGTTTAGATTTGGGTTTGGATTTCACATATACTTGTGCATATTTTACCTAGTGAACGTGACGATATCGATTTTGGTAACAATTGAGTTACCTAGTTTTCTATTCGCTTCAATCGGAATTCAATATTAGGTAATTAATTAAACGTAGTAACAGCACAGAATAAATAATAGTACTAGGTACAGAAGACTCACTCTCTAACTAAACGCATCTGTCACGATCAGCACAGATATGGCGGCTAGGTGGCGACAGCGCCACGCGCGGCTTATGGCAAACCCCAAAATTGGGGTCGAACGGATGTACTTTTAGCTACCTGTAGCAAAGCGACGAAATTGCGGAGTGAGACAGTTACGGGGCCCTGAGGCAGGCAGATCAGTGTCGTATCGGAATCAGATCACACAACTAAAACTCAAATTGGCCCGTAAGTGTCTTCAAAAAATATATTTGATATAACATTTTAATTGACATCAGGCTGACGTGACATACAACCACGCGCGTTCATTTAATTAATAGGATGTCATCATTATTAATTAAAATTTGTCAAGTCAGTACGTATTCCCACCCAGTGGATAACTCGTGGAACTTTATTATGCCGAGTACACTTCAATCCAAAATACACACTTCAATTCAAAAGGATGACTGAGGAAAAAGTTGGCATGAGGAAGTATATAAAAGCATTTTAATGAATGTAAACGTGGAGTTTGCTTATTAAGATCTTCTTTTATTTTTCATATGAAGTCGTGCGTACCTGTACCATGGCTCATATAGAAGTTGGTAATGGCTCGTCTACACGATGGTCCAACGCCGGCCACTCCAACGGACGCAGCCATGAGGTAGAATGAGATAGCAATATCACTTGCTCTCTCTAACGCATAAATGCGTCCCTTGGAGTGGCCGGCGTTGGCCCATCGTGCAAAGGAGCCATAAAAGAGTAAACAAAATAATGTACAAAAACAGAGAACAAATCAAATAAAACTATACAAACATACTTAGGAATAAAAAGCAACTTTTAATTGCTTATATAGATCAAATAAACGATTAGGTCAACACAAATTCAATAAAATATTGGAAATAAAAAGCTACGACGAAGACCCGAATCTTATGTGAAAAAGTGAGCGTACCACGTATTTGGATAGAACTACCTATGGGTAGGTACAGTCACCTGCAATAATATTTTACACAACGAAGACCGCAAAAACATCTGACACGATCTTATTCGTAGAGCCATAAGAGTGCCTTCGAAGAGTAACATATTATTGCAGGTGACTGTACAGTGAGATTTTATAAAAATCACCCGCAGAGCCAGTAGGCTACAGTAATATAATTACATATGTTATGTCAATCGACTGATAAGAACGATTACACTAATTACGGAATATTAACTCGCCAGGTCAAAATCAAAGAGATACCTATCTTTTAAAAAAGGAATTAATACTTGACACCATATGTAGTTCACCATGAATTTGTAATCCTAATAATCTCACATAGAAATACGCGGTAATATCATTCAGAGTGAATGAGGTCCCATATCTCTTCATTCACTTGTCCGCCCACTCAACGTTTTTCAAACGATGAAGATACACACGCATAATAAAACCAGATAAACACAACACTCAGCGACCGGCCTTCCAATTTTCTACGTCGCATCACCCTTTGTTGATCCACGAATACTAGGCGTTATTAAATTCTGCTTAAACCCGCACATATCTCATTAAAACTTTGACATCTCGGAGCAGAGTACGCCAAATTGAAATTGGACTCGTTCGGTCGTGTCATTCGTTCATTCATGGCTTTATTTGAATCACGAGCAGTTCTGGATGAATGTCGAACGGTTCATTCATTCATTACGGAGGGCCTATAGGCCTATAGGTACTCAAAGGCGGTAATGACGCATTGAGCTTATAGGGAAACGGTACATTCACTTTTTATCCAAAAGAAACCAAATTGAATGATTACCAACACCGCTACATGAATACTGAATAAGGTAGTGAATGATTGAATGTGATTTATGTGCACAATATTTACATGCATGTACTTACCAATACAATGATGCGTAATAGCGCAACGCACCATCAGTTTTGGTTTCAATTTTATTGATAACTTATCGCTAAATGGACCCATTCACTATAACACATTCTGTGAAGATGCGAGGCACTGCCACAGAATAAATAATAGTACTACCATACAGAATAAGGACACTTCCTACAAAACCGAAGTTTGACAGGGATTCAGGGTCGACACGTGATATCCCTTTCTAACTTATGGCACTATCCCTTTCGGCTATTTAGCGTTGTCAAAATTCAAGCCGGATGCGGGGGAAGGAAGACCGTAGGAAATTCATTTCTCCCAAAATAGGCTTTATTTCTTAATTTTGACAACAATGATAAATATCTCCGAATTTTCTCCATTTCTGAGAAGCAATCTCAAAATTAAACGAATAGGTATTTAAATATTGGCAGACATTTCCAGCGAAGTAATTAATGATTGTGCCTTACTTTCCCAGAAAGCTATCTAGTAAGCCTAGCAGTAATTCCAATCTGAACCGTGGGACGCGTACGAAGCAAGATTGCTTGCCAAAAGCAGTATCCAGAGATCGGTAAATAAAAATAATAGCGAGTAGTTCTTAGTACCTACCACAACCCATAGACCACCTCAAATACTACATATAAATACACACATAAGCGCTCCCCTACAAATTTAGTATGAAAGCGCTACGACTTTTTTTGTTGAGCCCACAATCACGACCCTCAGTACTTACACGTGTAAATAAAATTCAAATTTAAAAAATTCAAAATCAAAATAAGTATATTATATTTATTTCAGAAATTGATATTACAGGAGAGCCAGTACAGTGATCCCCACACTATATAGGCTCAGCCTGTGTCGTCGAGATCTTAACGCTACGTCTTACGTAGGCGAACAACGCGCGAACGCGGCGCGGCGCGGCGCGGCGAAATCAATCCTTTGATGCCCATAGAAGTGTCCTACGTAAGCGATCTCGTTGCGAACGCGGTGCGGCGCGATTTGCACGCGAATGTCAGGCGGCGCGGCGCGGCGCGGCGCGGCGGCGGCCGCTTTCGCCGCGCCGCGCCGCGCCGCGTTCGCGCGTTGTTCGCCTACGTAAGACGTAGCGTAAGGCTCCTCTACACGTTGGCCCAACCTATTGGTCCAATATGTTGGTATAGAGGGGGTAACAACGTACAGAGGGGGTATTGGTGTCGGTTGGCTTTTGGCGCGCGGGTTGGCGATGAGTTGGCCGCGGTGTCGGTTTTTCGGCCGCACATCAAAGGGATTGGCCAAGCGATTGCGGTACGCATCTACACGTGGCCCAACCGGCAGTGCGGTGCGTGCTCGGACGCGGTCGAGGGTGGACGTTCATGCTTTTTGTGTTTTAAAAAATTAAAAATGACGAATACGTGGCCACGTGTAGTAGCGTTCCGACCAAGGCATGGCCAACTCATGAGCCAAGCGTTTGGAGTACGGAGTAAACGTGTAGAGCTAGAGGAGCCATTAGCGAAATACACAGTACCGACATCGACATGTCGCGGTTATTATTTTACTAAATTAAAACTAAAAAAATATACAACTAGCAAATATACAAATATATAAGCTTTACGGATATGCTGTAGAATACAATTCAGTTGTGCTGATTGAATCGTAGCATTCACCGTAAAATTGTTTATCGTGGTGACTTCGACGCTTTGATTGCTTATGTGCGAAATGTATCGTGGGGGAAATACAAAGCTACGGCAACACATCAGCTCGAGAAAAAGTGAACTTCCATGGGACGACATCTTCATATTACCAAAAATAATAGATAGTATAGAGGGGTCCTGTCATTGTGAATTTTGTAGTCACATTAAATTTACTGCCATCTATCGACACACGACTAAAACTCAAAATGAAAACGTATAAAATTATTAAAAAAATGTATATTATATGGATAACTGATTTTATTATTTTTATATAATTTTGATCCATGTTCATTCACTCATATCTATTTGTTAAAATTGTTAAATATGAAACGGGGTCGGCACGCCATCTAGCCGAGCATAGGCTAAAGGTGTGTGCGGCATCCATCCGAGAATGACTTTTTCTTGATTTCCGAGGCACGTTTTTTCCTTAGACTTTATTCATCTTATACGAAGTTACATATGTCTTTAATATTACTGCTCATTGTGCTACTTCTTGACAAACTGACTGAGATATGTGGTAGACCTACATAAATGTATAACGCCAAACGGGGTGAATATGGATGGCGGGGTGAAAAGGGATAAAAACCGGGAATGGCATGTTAATGTGACAGCGATATGTACGCAAAATATTAAAATACGAATGTTTAAGTTTGTAATTAATATGGTATCACTGGTAAAAACCGAAACTAATTATTTCTGTGCATTATAAATACCAGCAATCGACCGACCAACCGAGAACCAACAGAGGATTAAGAATTAATTAAATTTTGCATTGCAATTACTTCATGTATCAAATTATTAATTATTTAAACAACTGAATATTCATTTTGTCGATGTGTATTGTGTACCTGTGATTTTTCTTTTACTTTCAACGGGGTAAAATAGTGAATAACGTTTTTACACAGATACTTATATTTATTTTTATAAAGAAAAATAAGAATGTATGTACAGTCATCAGCAATAGTATCTTACACAACTAGGGCCGCAAAAATATATGACGCGCTCCAAATAAGAACGTGTCACATATTTTTGCGGCCCTAGTTGTGTAAGATACTATTGCTGATGACTGTACCTAATACTTCGTTAATTTAAATAAGTACCTACACCATTATTTGTTCATTTTATAAATCAGGATAGGTACATTAGATACAGTCAACTGTAAAAATATGGGTGTACAAAATAAATCATCTCAAAAATATGTCCCATAACTCTTATGTCAGTGAATTAAGAACTAGGACATATTTTTAGTAAGCTGTCTACTGTGTACCATATTTATACAGTTGACTGTACTACATATTCCCTACTACATTATATATATGTACTATATTATATTTGTTATATATGTACCTATATATATTTGGTTGTATAACGGCCTCCTAGCCTATAGTTCGTTTTTTTTAGCATTAGAAAGAACTCCACAGAAGCAAGCGTGCAGTTTTTATCAGGCTCTTTAATTGTTAATAATTATTGAATTATCTAATGAAGCATGGTCAATACATATAATTTACTTCAAATTATTACCGCTAATAGTGCCGGATTTGGAACCACAAGCTTATTTCTGCGAAGTTCTTTCTAATGCTAAAAAAAACGGACTGTAGTCGTGAGTGACCCTGCCTACGAAGCAGGAGGTCCCGGGTTCGAATCCTGGTAAGGGCATTTATTTGTGTGTTCATCATAAATATTTGTTCCTGAGTTATGGATGTTTTCTATGTACATAAGTATTTATCATATATGTGTATATTATATACATCGTCGTCTAGTACCCACAACACAAGCCTTATTGAGCTTACGCTACGTCTTACGTAGGCGAACAACGCGCGAACGCGGCGCGGCGCGGCGCGGCGAAAGCGGCCGCCGCCGCGCCGCGCCGCGCCGCGCCGCCTGACATTCGCGTGCAAATCGCGCCGCACCGCGTTCGCAACGAGATCGCTTACGTAGGACACTTCTATGGGCATCAAAGGATTGATTTCGCCGCGCCGCGCCGCGCCGCGTTCGCGCGTTGTTCGCCTACGTAAGACGTAGCGTTACTGTGGGACTAGGTCGATCTGTCTAAAATTGTCCTATAATATTTATTTATTTATATTCACAATTCGTGGTATTTCAAGTCAGTAGGTATACGTATGTAAATATAGTACATACGTTCGTAGTTACATACGAAGCCGACCTTGTAAAAGCAATTAGTGTCGTAGGTAAATCATTTCTAACTGTCAGAGGAAAATTACGATACAATTAGTTATGTGTACTTACTGGCACAGTCACAGTACCTACAAATAAGGCACAATGTATATTGTCTGTGTGTGTGACTGTATAGTCATAATCACGACACCTTATAAAACAAAATCCCCCACCGCGTCTGTCTGTTTGTATGTTTGTTCGCGATAAACTCAAAAACTACTGAACGGGTTTTCATGCGGTTTTCACCTGTCAATAGAGTGGTTCTTGAGGAAGGATTAGGTGATAATTTGTTAACCCGTGCGAAGCCGGGGCGGGTCGCTAGTAAGTGATACAAACCTAATTCTTTTGAAATAATTGGAAAGGAAACATAAGATTACTCAAAATATATATCCTTATCTGATAACTGCATTTATGTACCTATACTATTTTGTCTGAATAATTTTAATCTTTTCTGCAAAACTAATGATCATTGTTGTCGAATGTACCTATAAATCACAAACGTTATACTCCAGTAATAAAGGAAAGGCGTAGCTCCTTTGGATTTAAAGGATTAACAATTTCATTAATGAAACGAACCATTTTTCATCTCCAAATCTCCACTAACCGAATCCGCCTAACGTCAGTTATCAAGATAAATGCGATACCTCCGAGAATTAATCGTTCCTCGACAGAACGAAACCGTCCACCCTAATTAGGAGGGTCTTTCAAGCCTTCTACCCTTAAAGGCACAATAAATACGGACACCAGCACTTAAATGAGACTAAAACGCGGTCTTATACTCGCTCCCTCACCCTTAACGTGAAAAATCTGTCAAGTAGATGAAACCACATCGGCGTTAAACACTTAAAAGGTCCGTAGGCCCGTTTTATATCACTTACAGACCCTGTAAAGCCACATTAAAGGCGTACCTTCACAGTAAGATAACCGAAACCCTTCAAAAGATTGTATGGACTTACCTATGTCGCAGCACATGGTCGCAAGTGGCCGGGCCCCACAGCGGCCGCGGCCACAGACATCCTGGAATCACGCGATGCTCATTTCACTCACACTGTTGTTCACCCCACGTTGTCACGGCTAGACGGTCTTCCATTCACTGAGTGAAAGCCCGGGCGGCGGTCCAGAGCGCATGCTCGGACGTGCGTCGCCATTCTGTAACAAAGCGCATTAAAAACCTTCACTTATGGTAGACTTAGGGCTTTTTGGGTTGGGTTAGGGAGGCTGCGGTCTCACTGGCTCCCTCTGGTTAGAGCACGCATGGTAGAGGTCACAAGGTCGCGATAACCTGAACGGTAAACATGATGGTAGCTGATAACTGTGACAGCTGAAAAGTATCCTGTGACTATTGTACAGTATATATCAAATTCTTAGACGGTCGGGCGGGCTGGTTGGTAAAAGCATAGTTTCAACAGTTGTCACTTTACGTTTACTCACTTTACAGGCGTAATATAAGTATATTTTGATGCCGCCAACGGGCAATTAATCTAAGTGAGCGTGCGCCGATTCTGAAACTGAATGGATTCAATAGCGGCCTAACTGTTTCAATTGTTAGACCATTTAAGTAGGATTTATGACTGAAATATGAAATATTGTGTGGCCTTGTAAAAGATTATAATAGTATACTGGTTCCAGTACTTCCAGTCAGTGTTTGTAAGTAGGTATTTATTTACACTGGATAAGTAGGTACATCTGTACGATTGGAAAATTACTAAATTTACATAATATAAATAATAAACTTTCAAATGTTTTAATATTACCCTCTAAAGAATTAAGTACATCTAGGTATATCTGATAAAACTAGACTTCTACAATATATATTCCGCTCCTTTTCTGCGCAAGATGCACATGTACCTCTATGTCTCCCGATTATCTTTGCTACGGGCTACGACCTACGACGTGCGGCGTAGCGCATACTTACTATAGTTCGTTTTTTTTAGCATTAGAAATAAGGTAAACAATCTTGATGTGTCTTTTAATTGAAAAACACTTTTTAAAATAAGTTACGGCAAATATGTAACAATTATGAATCTAATACGACCATTCATATTCTTCTGGACCCCTATTCGACAAGCGACGTTTGACGTATCGTGTTGATCTCCCGTTGATGTGGGAAAAATCATAAGTTCTCGAATACGTACAATGTCAAAATTTGACATTAACAATCCACAGTTAGGGTGACAAGCAAACCAAACCGAACCACCCTTAGTTTAGAGTTGAGTTTTGGTTGTACCGAATGATATTATCCACCGTTGATGGAATCAACACTCAGTATGGAATAAAATCAACTGTTGATTTGACGTGGATGCGAAATCTGACAGTTGTACATGTCGAATTTGGCCCCTGCTTTCATAAGTGTTTTTGATTTTTAAAAAGCGTTTTTCAATTAAAAGACATGTCAAGATCGCTTACCTTCTTGCAAATTCTTTCTAATGCTAAAAAAACGAACTATAGTGAAAAAATTCTCGACGTTCTACACAATGCCAAAAATTACGAAAACCACTATGCCACGATAATATATGGAGTTATGGACACACAATAAATAACACCTATTTAACAATAACTAGTAAGGTTGCTAGAGCTGAACGAGGGTGCGGGTGTAAGGGACGGCAACGCGCATGTAACACTTCTTGCATTACAGGCATCCATAGGCTCCGGTGATCGCTTACCATCAGGCGGGCCGTATGCGTATGCTTGTTTGCCACCGACGTAGTAGGTATAAGAAAAACCTTTACTGAGAACCGGTCCTGCCCAGCCTATGAAACCTATATGATCCTGGGCACACCTAGATCTATAGCACATAATAAATAAAGTACTAGGTACAGAATACTCACTCTCTAACAAAACGCGTCTGTTACGATCAGGCCGCCTAGCCAAGGTTACAATCGCTATCGCTTCGACAACGAAAAGCATTATGTATCTCTATCACTCTTCCACATTAGTGTGACAGTGACAGTTGCGTTTCGATCGCTACGGAGCGTTAGCGATTGGCATCTTGGCTACGCGGCCTGGTCAGATATGGCCGCTAGGTGGCGACAGCGCAGCGCCACGCGCGGCTTATGGCTAGCCACCAAAATTGGTGTGGAACGGATTTTAGCTACCTGTAGCAAAGCGACGAAATCGTGGAGTGAGCCACACCTAGCTGTCTATATGAGTATAGTAGAGTTTAATATTGTCACGACCGTAAAAGCACGCTCCCGACAGAGTTACACCGCACACGTGAGCCGATTTCCAAATTTTTCGTTCAAATGCCTAGTTTTCATTATAAAAGATCCGACTTTACTAAGCAGTTTCAAATTCATTGTAATCATCTGCAGTTCAATTTAACAAATAGTGACTATGAGTGTATGTAAATTCATTATTATTATTATTTGTATGTCTTTTCCATATCTCGGGGCCATGGGGTCCCGGACCTTTGGGAGGCGTACGTGGGGCTTTTGAGACACTTGAATCTAAAAGCAATGGATACACGTGGCGGATACCATCCCCGAACGCACAAATGTGATGCATCCGGAGATGGTCCCCGCCAGGTGCAAAGACTAGTGCAGTGCAGCACGTTGCAGCACATTATTATTCACTATTTTAATACAAAGATAAAAAAAATATTGATTTTACAATAGTTCAACGTAACGTGATAGGTACAAAATAGTTCAACGTAAAATTTATGGAGCATTTGCTACGCTGTGACAATAGGCTCGGAACTCGCTCGCATTTACTTGGTTGGCTGCACAGCGCTATTTTTGAGAGTGCACATGATTCTCAGTTTATATTTTGAATGTAAGTACCTATATATACCTGGTTTGTTAGTGCACGACACCTTGCACTTTGTGACTATGCGCTGAAACTTGGCACAGTTGATTCTTAGCTGGTCTTGAGCAGAAACAGACCGGTAGACATCGAGAACCACGTCTCATTTAGTGGGGGGGAGGGGGGAAGTTCGACGCCGCCGAGCTTCACTTGGAGCAACATTTCTCTAAAACTATACCTATTAGGGCATGTAATATATCATTTTCGGATAAATTAAGGATGAGGAATCTAGAACAAATTATAAGTAACTTTCCCACATTCATAATATTTTGTATTGAGATCACTCTGACCCACGCTTAATATTATTTTTTATCACCCATTTATCAACAGTTCTGTATAATAAACTATATATTTTCTTAAACGTAATAAGTGTAGCTTTACGACTGTATTTTTTGTTTTCAGATTCCTGCTACACTTTAAAAAAATAATTGGTAATTATGAAAAAATCAAAAACACGTTTTTTAATCTTTTCTACTTTATGCTTTTTTTTTGTTAGAAAGTTCATTGTTTTTGTTCCAAAACTAGATTCCTCATACTCAATTTATCCGAAAATGATATATTACATGCCCTAATAGGTATAGTTTTAGAGAAATATTGCTCCAAATGAAGCGCGGCAGCGTCGAACTTCCCCCCTCCCCCCCCCCCCCCCCCCCACTAAATGAGAGGAGGCTCTCTTCGGCTCCCGGTCTGTATCTGCTCAAGACCAGCTAACAATCAACTGTGCCAAGTTTCAGCGCATAGTCTCAAAGTGCAAGGTCCCCATACAACGGTGTACAGTAACAAACCAGCTACTAATGAAAATTGATGTATGAGAATTTGAAAGGCACTTTAACATCAATCCGTAGTCGACATTATTAAAAACGAAATGTTGAAATTATCCTTACAATGTGTGTTTAGCCTTGTTCATAGCCATTCCTCAAATCGATACTTCTCGTTCTCGTTATATTTAGCGACGGACAGACAGACGGACGGAGTCAAACCATAAGGTTTCCTTTTGGTGTATTATAAGGTATCCATAGAAAAAACTTAATAGCGCGATTCAGGATTCTGCTACATGTAACAACGCCATCTAGCGTACGATTAACAAATTAAACTAAGTTTCCTTGACATCTGGGTCATTATCCCAGGAAAAATCTTAATAGCGCGATTCAGGATTTATACTACACGAAACAACGCCATCTATCGTGTGATTAGTAAATTAGACTATTCTTTTCATCCCTCTGGATCAGGACAGGCACTATGCCATGCTGCTTTGTTATAAACAAACTATTATACTGAAACACCGCCCACAATCTATCTGCTTTGCCTTAAGGTTGACCGGTAGAGAATGCTTTGGCATTAAGTCCGCCTTTTTTACGATAAGTTTTCTTTTGTGCAATAAAGTTTAAATAAATATACACACCCAATTTGTCAGTAGAAAAACGCGAAAATTTTGAAAATGTTTTTTGCGTAATAGTACGGAACCCTTCGTGCGCGACTTCGACTCGCACTTGGCCGGTTTAATTTATTTATTTAATAAATTACTACATAGCAACTACATAGCGCGAGTAAACAAGATAAACGTTAGCTACGTACTATGGAACGGAAGTATATCTAGTATTGCCATTTTTATAGACTACGGTTAAAATTAAAGGAATTAATAGTTACTCCTTTTTATACAACAAAAATTCTTAACAAAATATTGTTTGGAAACAATACATTTATTATTATTATTGAATATGACTTTTTATTTATTTCTAATAAAATAAAAGGTGCATTATTGTAACAAATAAACTCGTATTATATGAAATGACATTTAGTCATTTTAGGTCTTTGAAAAATGGCAACACCTGATAACAAATTCTTTTTATTTCGGTTCTTTGCCGTGTTGTTTAGGGTACGTTGTTGAATCCATAAAAATCTTACATATTCCTACAAAAATCGTAGTGAAATTACTGCTGGATAATACTTTAATATATTTTAGTTGCTCTACAATGCGTATTTTCGCCATT
Source organism: Cydia fagiglandana (assembly GCF_963556715.1). Lineage (NCBI taxonomy): Eukaryota > Metazoa > Arthropoda > Insecta > Lepidoptera > Tortricidae > Cydia > Cydia fagiglandana. The sequence continues at coordinate 6,918,770 of NC_085941.1, forward strand.
ACGTTTGTTCGCAATAGAAATATTAGTCGCGGCAGTTTGACGTTTCGCACGCAGAGTGGAACATTAACCTAAACATTAAGCCAAAGTAAAGGTTAAACGTGATATTTCGGTTTTCAGCGAAGAGGACCAAGATGAAGTACAACAAGCTCGTGACTTCCTCGAGGAGGAAGAACAGGAAGAGGCATTTCAGTGCACCTTCTCACATCAGACGAGTTCTCATGTCCTCACCCCTATCCAAGGAATTGAGGCAAAAGTTCAACGTGAAATCGATGCCCATCCGCAAAGACGACGAAGTACAGGTAAATATGAATCAAATCCTTATTTTAATTTTCTAAAAGTATTTATTTTATAAAAAAAACAACTAGTTGTTATAGGTTATGTTTGAAAAATTTGATATCTGGTAACTTAAGGATATCTGCATAGACATTGAAACTAACAGTTTTATCTTCTAAGTTAAATGAATCGTGCTTAACACACTTTAACCTCCAAAAATCAATGTTTTAAGGAGCATTGTAGCTCTTGTAGGACTGCAAAATCTATCAAAGCAGCAATATGTAGGCTTTACTCCATAAACCAAAATGTGTGCGCACCAAATGCGAATAGACACAATTTCTAATTGTTTTTGTGTTTCTAAGAATGTGATATACAATATAGGCTTTGAAAATGACAATTGATAGGTCTGTTTTTTATGTATCAATGCATTAACTCGCCTGTAATTAGTTAAAAAAAGGCAAAATAAAATGATGATCACAAACCATTCACAGACTGCAATCACTGCTTCCTCGGGAAAGTGGAGCCGAAGGTTTTCTTCGGTGACACTGGAACTTGGTCGCCAGGTTGCACCATGGTTCAAAATATGGCTCTGATTGTTTTGCCTTATGTTTCATATATATGCTAGGTTTTGTTTTTGAACAACTTGCTAAGGGTGGTATTCTATAAGTACTTTGTTTTTTTAGCATTAGAAATAAGGTAAACAATCTTGATGTGTCTTTTTATTGGAAAACACATTTACAAAATAAGTCATGGCAAATATTTAACAATTATGAATCTAATACGATCATTTATATTATTCTGCTTTCATAAGTAATAGTTACTGATTTTTAAAAAGCGTATTTCAATTAAAAGACCTGTCAAGATCGCTTACTTTCTTACAAGTTCTTTCTAATGCTAAAAAAACGAACTATACCCGTCCATTTTCTTTGTCTAATCTACGAGTATACATTGGACCAAGATATTGGACGGATGGAAATGGAATACCATCCTAACAGGTAAGTCAATATGATTTAAATTGCTTGTGTAGAAAGGTTAAACACATTTGGAACAGTGCTTCAAAGTCTAAATCAGTATACAGCGTGGCTAAAAAATAACTGCTACCAGGGAGGTTTTGGGATTATACTGAGTAACTTACTACGGGAACGACCCTTACATTGCGAAAAAAAATTTGGCTGTTTCATTTCATATATTTTGGCTGGTCCATTTTCTATGGGAGGGTGTTTTTTTGTGCGATTTCATGGTTGGTCCCAAAGTAAAAGTTGGTCAGTGTAATCCCAAAACCTCCCAAAACGGGAATGCAGTTATTTTTATGCCACCATGTATATGTGCATTGTACATACTAATGAGGTTTGGCACTTTAGGCCCATTGGTGGATAAATTAAACAATTTTTTACATTTATAAACAAAAACTACAAAGCCATAGTACAGTAAATTCCAAATCTTAACTCACCTAAGAGTCAAAAACTTGGACATGTTGTAATGATATTTAATTACATCTTTTCAGGTTGTCCGCGGTCACTACAAAGGCCAGCAGGTTGGCAAAGTAGTCCAGGTGTACCGTAAGAAGTTCGTTGTCTACATCGAGAGGATCCAGCGTGAGAAGGCTAACGGAGCCAGCGCATATGTTGGCATCCACCCCTCAAAGGTAATTACAAAATTAGGTTTGGTATTTTATTTTAGAGAATTATTCTTCAAATTAGTGGCTGAGTTTGAGAAAAAGCTGGGTAAAGGGCAAAAGCTAAAAGAAAATGTGACATATTTGTTAATAGATTTAGATCAAACAGCTACCACTAGGATTAATGTGCAATATTCCATAAGATTATGTGCTTGTAACAATCAGCGCCGCAATAGCATTTTTAATGGCAATGTGGGCTAAACAACTTTCTATGAGTTTAGGTGTTCTTGACTTAACAATTTATTAATAATTTCTTTCACTATGGTGGTGTGAGCAAAGACAAATATCACAACTTTCCAATTTTATTTTCTATATGTAGAGAAAACTTCTGGTTGTGTTAACCACATAGCTATGCCACTAGTAACAATTCCAAACTCACAGTTCCGGGAGTAACACAATTACAATGTTTGCTGAGTTTGCTCTATACAAAATAAAATCATAAATTATACTTAATTTTTTCAGCAATAGAAAAAAAGTATACAACTTGATTTTTAAAATTTAGAAACTTAAAATTTAGAAACTATTATTTATGAAAGCAGAATAAAGTAAATGATTGTATATGATTTATAATTGTTACATATTTGCTTTGCCGTGACTTATTTTTCAATTAAAAGACACGTCAAGATCGCTTATCTTCTTTCTAATGCTAAAAAACGTAGTATACCTAGATAAATCTTTTGCCCTCTTCATCATAGTTCACTTTTTTGCAACCTTTGTGTTCATTAATTTTAAATGATGATAATTACTACACTTAGACCGTGCCAAGTCGTATTAACGCCCGAAGTTTCGACTGACGGCCAATACGCCTAACACGGCTACTGCTGATACACTTCCATGGCTCTGATAACAATCCCACCGTTGAAAAAAAAACCTTAAAAGCACCACCACCGTCTAACCATATGTTTGTCCCTTTCAGTGTGTTATCGTAAAGCTTAAGATGAACAAGGACCGCAAGGCGATCCTCGACCGCAGGGCGAAGGGCCGTCTCGCGGCGCTCGGTAAAGACAAGGGCAAGTACACTGAGGAGACCGCCACCGCCATGGAGACCTCGTGAACACCTAGATTTTAAGCTAATAAAAAAGATAAAACTCGCTATTGGATTTTATTTATTCTAGTTTTATGCTCATTTTCACGATGGGAAAGGGTTATTCACTGTAATGCATAATTGTTTTCCATCGTATTTTCTCGGAAACGTTCGTTTTTGTCATACTTCTTGAATCAACCTCGGTACTTTTTGTTCGGAGACTGACTGAAATAGCAAGATTACGAGATTGACAGTAATAGCAAGACACGTTCGTACTTCGTACGTTTCCGTGAATACGATGGAAAATAATTATGCTGACACGAATGCTATAGCAGTCTCGTAGTTTTTTGTTTCCTTTGGCCGAATGACACACATGACATCAGTTAGCGTCCGCCGGTTTGCATTATTATGGTAGTACCAACGATCTGATAAAGGAGAAATTCTGATAACGTGATTCAGGATTTTTACTACGGGGAACAGCGCCATCTAACGTGAAATTTGGAAACTAATTGCTGAAATCCGGGCCCATTGTCCCAGGAAAAATGCCCTTTGACCGCCGTTGGCATGTATACAAGACAACGATAGAACGATACACTGGCGCCGCTGTCTTGTATACAAGACACAAATTCAACCGCTCGGTAAATGTGAAAAAACATCAATTGTAGTATTTTTTTACACTCGTGTTAATGTTTTAGGTCTTTGATTTTTAAAATAATTGCATTTAAAGCAGATAAATAAATCCATTCTTTTATAATAAGGCAATCAAAAAAATTGCTCCAGATTTCAACGTTTTTCATGTTCCTCGTCGCCGTTGTCTTGTATACAAGACAGCTAGGGATGGGAATGTTAACTCGATATGAGAATATTAGAGATGCAACGGATAGTTGTTTGGCCGGATACTGGATATTTGGCCTGACCATCGGCCGAATATCCGGTATCCGGCCGCCGAATATCGGCCAGCAGAGCTGCACCTACATTTCGGTTTTTCAGGTGCGCATTCTGCAGTTTTGACCTGTTTCTAAGTGAACGTTCGCGCGGACACATTTCTAGGTTCGAAATCAGTGCGCGTGCAAGTCAGTTGAATCTCTAAATTGTTTTAAAATAATAAACAAGTACGATTATGACCGTGACTGTTTCTTAAATCCAATTTGTTTACTCCGAAATCAAGCAATGGTACTATCCGGTATTCGGCCGGAAGTAGGGCACTATCCGGTATCCGGCCGGATATTAAAATACTGGCCGGATAGGGCGGATACCGGATAGTAACAGAATATCCGGTGCATCTCTAGAGAATATTCAAAATAAATATCAAGTGTCCAATCTGGTTTTATTTAAGCATTTGAACACCTGTTAAATGCCAATTGGTGATAACTAGTAACTAGAATACGTTAAACGAGAGAGAGACAGGCATAACTATAGCTGGAGTTCAGGGAACTTGTTCAGCTGTCCATAGTAGAGTCAGACAAGTAAATCTGTCCTTGTGGTCTATTTGCAGAACAAATGATTCATTTTGAGATGATAGTGTAGTGGGGAGTGATACCCTGCAGTGACCGCTTCGCTTCGCTTCTACAGGCGGACGCTCGGACTAGTCAGTGTCGCCTAACTATGAGAATGTTATGTATTTGAAATTGACGAAAAATTATTATGGTAGGGAGGGTGTAATACGGGAACTGACAAGCTCTTCTAAGGAACATGTCGAATGTGAAACATGCATTCCCGAACATTTCTGATCCCCACCCTTTTCCAATATTATTATTCTTCACTCATTGACAATTAAACCCACGTGTCATTTTCCCCAATGCAGTTCCGGTACATTTATATTATCGACACACGATGCGCGGCTCTAACCATACGCTTATAAAGTTTACGTACCGACAAGCGCTTACGCCGTTGACCTAGAGACTATTATTACTTAATCCGCGCGGAAACGGTCCTTGTCGGTCTGCACTGCGGGCAGTCCATGCGCGCCGTTGTCATGTATACAAGACTTCTCGTAGAGCCTAGTGCGGTGATATTCCGTCATGAATCGATATTGTTTAGTGGTTGTTTTTAATGATAAAGACCTTTATTTTTAACATTGTCGTGTGTAAAAAATATGTTAATTTTTGGCATTCTCGAAATAAATTACAGTTGGTTAAGAACAAAGCCAAATTGAGAAGATTTTTACTATAAATTGTAAATATCGATATCACATTTTGCAATCCCTAAACTTTTTATTAGTTGTTTACTTAGAATTTACTCTGGCGTGTGAGTGAGCGTCTTTGCGGACTAGGTCCGGCGGCCAAAAGGTTTAGCGCGATTTAGAATTGTTTACTATGTGGAACACGTGCGATTTATGAATTACACAATTTGCTGAAATCTGGAGACGTTATTGCATAAAAAAGCTTGATCGCGCGATTCAGAATTTTTAGCACACGGAACAGCGCAATCTAGCGTGCGATTAGGAAAATCAGCCCGATTAGCGCAGTCAAGCTATCAATTTTCTAAATATACGTAGTAATTATAGAGGAGTATTTAGGAAAGAGCGTGAAAATAAAACACCAAACTGTAGTATAAAATTTATTACACAAAATGTATGAGTTATTGAGCACCTCATTCATTTTTACAAGTTACTAACCTATTCCTTACACTAGTGCCCTGTTTATCAAAAGCTTGTAACTTGTAATACAAGTGGAAGTCCCTTTCTAACAAAAGCTGTCAAAAAGGGACTTCCACTTGTATTACAAGTTACAAGCTTTTGATAAACAGGGCATAGGACTGAATACTTAGCAGCACAGGTGAACAGCGGGCGCAGCACGGTTCCATTTTTATCGACTATCACTATGCGCGTCCCTTTCGCACTAACATAATGTTAGAACGTGACAAGCGATAAAAACGCGATCGTGCTACGCCGCCAGGTTATATCAAGGTATATCGGCTTATTAATAATGACCCATGGATCTCTGCTTTTCAATGATAATTTCTAAGGACTAGTGACCAATCAATATAATGGATTTCATCACCATCAGATACTTGTACGGCTATCACGTTAGATACGTAGGCAAAGGCCAGATATCTTAAGTCTACTAGGCTTTTATGGAAATAATTCTAAATGGCTGGCTATTGGCATATTCATGTATACCTACATATTTTTATCAGATTCTTTCTTCTTCCAAAGGAGTGCTATTTAATAACACTGGAACTGCTGGAAATACTATTTTAGGATATTATTATTGTAATGGCGCCTCCAAACTATAGTCCGTTTTTTTTAGCATTAGAAAGAACTTCGCAGAAGTTCGCTTGTGGTTCTAAACCTGGCACTTTTAGCGGTAACAATTTGAAGTAAATTATATGTATTGACCATGCTACATTAGATAATTCAATAATTATTAACAATTAACGAGCCTGATAGAAACTGCACGCTTGCTTCTGCGGAGTTCTTTCTAATGCTAAAAAAAACGAACTATACACTAGATTTAAGTATCTATCCAAATGTTTTGTTTCACCTCTTTCCTTGGATAGAAAAAGAAAATAGGTACTTAAATAAATACAAAGCATTATTTGACCAAAAACTACGAACAGTGTAGGCGCCATAAAGTAGGTATGTACATTGATTTCATTTTCAGAACTGGTGGCCAAACATAATTTCATGTATTTTTTAATTTTTGTGATTATATTGATTTCTTAACCCTTTATAAGGCCCGTTGACAGGGACGTGCTATCGCAGAATTTGTTGCAGCTATCAGAAGCCTACATTTCAAAAATCTATTTTAAAAGCAAGTTGAATATTCAATTAATGCAAACGATTTTGAGCCCTATTATTAAAACAGTATGGTTGAATTTCTGATTGAGCGTATGTGGTCGATATATCGCCTCTGCCTTATAAAGGGTTAACTTAATCTTTATTGGCAACATCTTAAAATATTAAACGGCCATTTGAAAAAATTTCTGCAATCTAATTGCCATGACTCCATATAAAATGTATGAAAATGGTGATGGTAATTACCAATCATCATCAATAATCATTAGATTACAGACGTTTTTTTTAAGAATAGTTGATAAGTAGCAGTCGAGACCTACGCGGTGACAGCAGTTTTGTGTTCCTGTGCCTCTAAATTAGCTTTAGACTGGCATTTGAACCGTTTCTTCACCTCATTGTTCAATCCTTCACGATTCCTAGCAATTTCTATAGCATAGAACTGCACTCTTGGCACTAGTATGGTATTCTGTTCCGAGTAGTCCCCTTTTGTATCGGCTCTCATCAAAGTCCCAAAACTGTAGTCTTCAATTATATTTTTAAATTTTTCGCAAAACGCACGCCATTTTGCTTTGTTGTGGTTGTTTTTAATTTCGTTCTCTTTGATGTAGGCTACATTTAGGTCAGGGAAGTCTTGCCTGAAGTGTGTGTATATTAGGTCGTCTTGTGGGGTGAGGCGTAGCAACCGTGTGTCTACTGAACATAACACCTGAAATACAAATGTTAAAAAATTTACAAAAGGGTATCTAATAATACAGAACCACACATAATGGGATTGGCAACTGTCAAAGGTTTGCATAGATGGTGCCATCATAGCTTGCCCCTTTTTCTATAAGACCCAAGCAGGGGGGTGTCACTACGCAGTTTAGGTACATTTGGCCGGCGCGCCGCGCCGCGCGGCGTATGGCAGCGGGCCGTCGCGTGCCGCTCGGCTCGCACGATTGTCGTGTCACGTGGCGCTCGCACAAAATTGAAAATACACAATGGCTTCGAAACCTATATCTCGATCTAATCCGTATAAAAGATATTGTTCTGTTTACGGATGTCTGAAGAACAAGGAAGCAGAAATAACATTTTATTAAATTCCGGACGATATTGAAAGGTGAATTTTAAACTTTAAAACATAACATAAATACTAAGTAATCAAATTCGATAACTAATTCGTTTTGTTTGCATAAAACTAAAGCGGTTTAGACCAATTTAAAATGATTATTGGTCGCCCAGAAACAATATTAGGAACTGACCGACATATTTTCAAAGGAATACGGCTGTGGCATACCTACCTAATACTTCCGTAAGAATCAGATATACTATCTCCGGATAAAAAAAATATGTTTACAGAATCAACGTTTGTAATTCCTACATATTATTCTTAAAAATAATAAATCGGTAGGTATAGGTACAAAAACTTGTCAAGTTTCAACCCTGTGCCGACACTCACAGCTCGGTCATAAAACTGCGGCGCGCAAGGAAGATTCACGGTTCGTGCGCGGTTACATAGGTATATAACCGCTATATAAGTTTCAATTTTGCTTGCAGGCGGCGAGTATAGGTATAATTTTATACCTAAATGTGACTTGTGAACGAGTGAATTTTCTGTACGGATAGTACTATTACTTATTCTGTGACCCAAGAGAGGGACAGGCCAAAATTATGCAGTAACGACAACACTTACATTGAAGTAAATGTCACTGTGTTCCATAGCCTTTGCAGCCCACAGGTGCTCCAATGTTTCATCATTGCCAAACTCCTCCGCAGGCCTGGTTAGGACATCCTGAAGCAAGTACATAATAATAATAAAATCAAGATGAATAAGAATTCACTAGGTAACATAAAAGAAATGTTCAGGCAGTGTCATCAGAATTTTGTTCAAGTTGATAATTTTACAGTTTAACTCCAATATAGGCCTCCATTTACCTATTGTGACCACTAATTATGCATTTTTAGTTGAAAATAAGGGCAACCAGACAAAACGTCGGCGGAGAAAGGCTAGCAGTAAGCAAGTTGAAAATAAAACGTGTGGCGCGAGTGACAGAATATGTGAGTTAAGTTAGCTTAATTTTAGTATGACACACAACAGTGTAAATTCGATTTTTAAAATATTTTTCGTAGGTAAATAAGCTAAGATTACACAAAAAACAGCCGTACAAGTCTAGAGACAAAGTGTATGAGCAAATTTTGTTTTTTATTACTTAGGTAATTACAACACAATATCTAAACATCAATTACAAAAGTATCGGTAAACCAGTAAGGTTTGTCTCGATACTCCATCCGCGGTAGATTTTATACAACAATAGAATATTTTTAACAACAACTTAAGAAACTCACTTACTTATTCATAACATGCTCAATTTAATCTATCATTTAAATTACAATTACCGACACCAATGCACTGAGCGCTAAATGAATCAGGTGCTGTTCCGTAACTGAATGGGAAATAGTTCATATTCTCTAGTCAACTAAATAAATCTAAAAAGACTCGTAATGTACCTCATCTCGTAGATAAAAGACCGGCAGTACGAAGGTTAACGTTACGGACAACTTGAAATAATTTATTTGAATTGTAAGTAATAGTTTTTTTATTAAACACTTTGAATTAAAATATATTACAGATAGTGGTAAGTATTTACTTCACAACAGCATTCATTTCAAATTGAAATGCACTCGTTCCTATTGATTGTAAACGTTAACCCAAATTCTCTGCAAGTTAAGATAACTATCACGATGTAAGTTATACTCTATATGTACGTACCATCCTCGTTGAATATATTTTAAGGTATTGTTATTACGAGTTTATTAGATGATTTAACACGTGCTTTATTAGTTTTTAACGCAGGCCCATACGTAATATTAATTTGCTATTTCACTGACAATTTGATGACAATGACATATTTTATAGTAGACTGACGTTTTAACAGATGTTACCAGTGTTAGAAATAAATCTCATAACAAAACTCAGATTTGTTATTATAGTTTGTCAAAGGACTGTCTCATTTCAATCATAGACAGAGAGAATCATACTATCTTTGTCTTACACTAGTACTAGCACCGAAAAGACAAGGATGAGTATAGTTTTCCTCGTTATTACTGACTGACAAATTGGTTTGACCATCTATAAAGTATACTTGGTCAAGCAAATCTCTTTAGTAGAAAAAGGCGAAATTCAAATTTTCTATGGGACAATAACCCTTCGCGTCTACATTTTTTAAATTTCGCGCCTTTTTCTACTGACAAGATTTGCTTGACCATCTATATGTACAGTCGGCAGTAGAAGTAGCTAAATGAGCGAAAATTACCTGCATACATAGCATATAGCATGCATACGCCCTTATTCTCTTAACACTAAACATGTTCAGGTAATTTTGAACACCTCACCCGCCTAGCTTTTGCTGCCGACTTTACTAAAGGACGTTTATAATTATAATAGACGCTATAATTATAATTATCTTGATGTTATTAAGTTAATATATTTAATATAAAACAAACAAAAGATTCTGTCCAAGTTAAATCTAAATAAAACCAGTCTAAGTCGGTCCTTTCGATAAATTTGGATTATCGTGTGTCGTGTCATTTAATTTTGTTTCATATAGATGAATACAATGAGATATTGATAAGTTGACAACATGATTTTACTGATGTTAGTTTACGAGATGGGATAAATGAACACCAAAATTCAAAGATTTGAGTATGTATGTACGAAAAAAAATACCTGTAGGTATACAGTTAGCATCAAATATATTTTAGCTGCAAAAGTTGTCAAATAGTTCGTTACACCATATATTATATTAAAATTTAGTACCTTATGACGAACTAGGTATTTGGCCACTTTGGCTGCTACAACACATTTGACGCTGACTGTACTGTACCTACAGTGGCCTATTTTATAAAGCTACAAGTTACAATTTACAAGCGGAAGTCTCTTTCAAACCCTATGTGTTAGAACGAGACTTCCGCTTGTAAATTGTAACTTGTAGCTTTATAAAATAGGCCTCAGGTATTTTTATTTTGCATACTCAAATCCGATCTTGTTTAATTTTTGAGAATGGATTAATTAGTTTCTGAGAAATTCCGTTAAATCCTTTTTTGTGCTCGTAACATTTAAAAAATGAGAGAAACGTTTTAATTTTATTTTGCTGTTGTTCAATTCAATCCATCATTCTTCAAACAGAATGTGACCATTAATAGAGAAAGAGATAGCAATATAGATACCTTACTCCGTATTCTGTTGTAAGACAAAGACACGAGATTTTACTTCTCAGAAGGATTCGTTCGCTTGGGCTTGGTTTCATTGGACGAGCGCTAGAAGGAGGGTGGCGCATGCGCGTTCGGCCGACGCCATCTCTAACTACTGTGCGTACTTATTCCTAGAGTGAAATGAATGCTAATTCGTGTTAAAAAGTGTAATTTATCATGTAATTATATCGCCGCTTGTGAGATAAAGTGACAACACATAGTGTTTAACCTACGCAGTGCAAGCGTAATAAAATCGCGGTCGTAAATTTGCGGAAGTTTCTTAGCTATACCAACGCATATTTTTTGCGGCCGTCTCCGCGGCCACCGCATACATCGGGCTACTTGATGGGCCTTTGTCGCCGGACCGGCTAGTGGTAATTTACTGCTTTATTATCAACCGACGCCGCCGTAGAAAGCGTGCTAAGCGAGCTAAGCGCGTTACGCGCCTATCGGCCGGAGCGAGTTCGATTACGTACGATTGTTGTGGGTCAAAGACTCCGCGGTGTTGGCGCGCGTCTACGACAGTTCTACAGCTCATCGCTTATGTTTCAGATTTTACGCTTCGGTGTGAGTGTTCGCGTGATATGAATTCTGTAAAGCCCGTTTTGCCCCAGCCTGGGGCGCCGGGTGTGCAGACGAGTCCCGCGAAGGCGACTGTCGCCGGCGGCGGATTGGGCGCGGGCGGGAACTTGCCCAACCTCGGGGGCAGCCTTGTTGGGCAGAACCTAACGCAGCCCGCGGCCGTGCCACAGCCGCTGGCGCCGCCAGCTCAGCCCCTCGCACACGCCGTGCCGTCCATGGCGCCGGTCTCCGCAAACATGGCGCAAATGGCTCAAAATATGAGTCACCACGGTAACTTATCGCACGTCACTCAGAACTCTGTTCCACCTGTGGCCGCCAGTCCCGCCAAGCCGCCAGCCAGCGCTCCATTGAGTCTCGTCCAAGACAAGCCTCCAGCACCAGTTCCTTCTCAGCCCTTAGCATTGACACGGACTCCAGAGAAAAAGGAACCTGACTCCACTGTCCCACCGGCACAGTCAAATGGCACAGTTGACTCTCCAAAATCAGCTGCAAATGCTCCCAACACTTTGAAACCACAAAATCCTGAACCAAGCAAATATATTGACATTGCTAAGACATCACCAAGTACACCAAAGCCCCCTGAGAAACCTTCAAGTACTCCCAGTACTCCTCAGAAGGCTGAACCTGCCAATGCCAACCAAGCGGCAGACCCTGCTCAGCCCAAAGTGGCCACTGCCAATGAGGCACCAGAAAAATCCCCAGCTAAACCGACTGAACCCAAGCCAGCACCGACGGCTGATGTTGCACCATCCCAAAGCGACAGTAAGCCTGTTCCAGAATCAGCTAAAGACAGTCCATGCCCTGACAAGGCGCCAACTCCACAAAAACCTGAACCAGCCCAACCAGCAGCGGGAAGTGCCAAGGTACAAAATGATGTTAAACCTGAAGAGAAAAAACCAGAGCCGGAACCTGAAAAGCCAGCAGCAAAGCCAGTTCAAGAACCAGCTAAGCCAGAGGAGGCACCCAAAAAGGCAGAAACTCCTAAAAAGGAGGAGAAGCCAGTGGAAAGTGCTGAAAAGCCAGTTGAAAAAGTTGAGGAGAAAAAACCAGAAAAACCAGAGGTCAAAACCCCTGCTAAACCTGAACCGAAGGCTGCTCCAAAGTCTACTCTGAAGCTTGCGACAGTCACACCACCAATGAGGAAGAGAAGGCATGCAAGCCCAAGCAAGTCCACCGATGGCCCCAGTGCGACTAAGAAACCTGCTGAAGATCCTTCTACACCTGACTCTCGGTCCAAGAGGAATAGGAAATCGGTAAGATATTACTCTTTTTCCTTTACTCTTTTTACTGTCTAGTCATCTCAAGATGCATCTAAAAGTGCATACTGTATAACAGAGTACTAACTATGGAGTTTAAAAATTGTTATCAAACATATGCTTAGTTATCTATTATAGTATCTTTTTCTGGATGGCAACTTTTACAAAACAAATGAACTTACATTACATACACATAACATACTCAAATTTAAACTTACCTGATGTTACCAATAGTTGCATTTATGAGGGTAACCTTGGTAACTAATTATATTCAACTATAGGGATTTTCAAATATAATTAATAACTTAATTAGCCTAAAGATAAATTATAGGAAATGAAACTGATTAATTGTTACTTGGTCAATTGATTTGTAGGTGTAGTTTAAAGCGGGCCACTCACACACCTGCCGCAGGGGCAATACTGGTCGCACGGCGGTCGGAGCAATTTTAGGCTGTTTTCTACACACTAGCCTGCCACTCAGTGTGTAAGTGATAGTCCCGCTGAACGCACGTCGACGAGAATGGCTCCTGTGTTAAAAATAAACATTATTTATTCATTGATTTTCAGGTTTACAATGCCAATAGCAGAATTTTAAGACCTCTTTTTTTTTAATTTGGCGTACTAACTGGCAGCATAGAATTCGCGCTTAGAATAAAAAAAAATTGTTTTTTTCATCCCACATGTGGGGCCGGCCTTTATCTTTTATCTTTATCCTTTTCCGAATTTCACGTTCTTTATTCATTGTGACAAGTGACCTCCGTTTGGTTCGGTAGTCGCCAATGAACTGACTGGAATTGCCCCAATCGTACTACACATGTAACAACCTAGCAGGGCGGTAGATACAATCTAGGGAGCTAGGAAGGTCTTGCGCCCCTGCCGCCCTGCTGCAGGCCCAATTTAAAAATTGCCCCTGCTGCTACACACATCACAATTAAGGAGGCAATTAAGGGTCCAATTCCAATATTGCCCCTGCGGCAGGTGTGTGAGTGGCCCGCTTAATATACTTTTAAACTTGAGTGTATTGATAGTATTGATGATTTTAATATTTTGCCATTTTTAACTCAAATGCCTACAGTCCATTGAAAAAACCTAATAATATTATTAAATTCTGTGGCATCTACATAAGTTATCATTTGTACATCACTAAAAACATTTTTACTTAAAAAAGGCCACAGTACCCAATTTTTAGGGACCCTTAGCCTAATTTAGGGTAGTGTTATAACACTTAGGGAATACAGGAAGGTTAAGGATAGACAGGGTAAAGTTGACGAAATATAAAGTGAGCCGATTTTCTTCAAACTTGTTTGAGAGATCAGCTAACTTTATATTTCGTCAACCTTACGGACCTTACCACGTCTGTCAGGTAAAGCCTGACGAGTAATAAATGATCAGGCGCCATATTGCGTAATTTAATTGGAACTCAGAACCAAATTTTTCATACTAAACTGAACTGTCACCAGATACATGAGAATAACAACACCCTCTTGACAATGATCATATATTTCAGGTCGGGCTTTACATTGTTTCCATTCATGAACCTAAGGCAAGGCTAAAATATTGACATTAACATTATAATTTCAGGTGCAACTATACCAGTCTCCAACTCCTGAGATCGCCATGGCAACCAAGCTGTCCGCCTCTGCTGGCAGATCAACACCAACCAAACCCAATGACGACAAGCTTATTGTGTTCTACAAGTAAGTCTACTTATGAATCTTATGATATGAAGTATATGTATATACCGGGTGTGGCCTGTAACATGAGCAAATAATTAAAACATAGATTGTACTCTTTCTGCTATGGTGCGCTTAGTTTCTCCGATATAGGAACTACCACAACTGCAATCTATTTTATAAACGCCAGGTGACTGGAACGGAATAACGTCCTTCGGTGACCTTAGGCTCCCTGCTACTTTGGATAAAGGTGTGTACACCGTCTTTATAGAGTACTTTCCAAGTACTGTGCCAACTTTATCCGTTACCCCTTTTACATACGGCAAAAATGCCGGCTGTCTGGAGACATCAGGACGTTTCCGCCTTGCCTTTCGTCTGGGTTGCCACTTTTTTACCTTGTACCCGTTCCTCCTTAGTACCTCCTGAATATGCGACATCTCACTCTCTAAATATTCAGGGTCACACAGATCATGTGCTCTGTTTACTAGCGAGGTAACCACCGATTGTAAGTGACGAGGATGGTGGTGAGAAAGGGCGTTCAAATACCTGTCAGTGTGTGTAGGTTTCCTATAAACAGTATGAGTTAGGGTTCCGTCCACTCGACCAATCACTTTCACGTCCAAAAACGGCAAACTGCGCTGTGATTCCAATTCATACGTGAACTTCGTCTTCGGATGAATTGAATTTAGATATCGGAGTAGTTGCTCCACCTCCTGCTTCCCACCCTTCATAATACAGAAAACATCATCCACATAGCGCTTCCACAACTTCACCGCCCAAGGCTGCAAGTTTATACTGGCTTCGATATGCTCCATCCAGATATTTGCCAAAACCGGTGCTACAGGGCTACCCATGGCTACCCCATCAATCTGGAGGTAATGCTTTCCACAATACAAAAAGTAGCTTCCTTCCAAGCAGTTCCTCAGCAACACCATTACTGACTCCGATATACCCTCATCGCTCAGTTTCCTTCTGACTACTTCTAGACATTCTTTAACGGGAACATTGGTGAAGAGCGACTCAACGTCAAAGCTCACCATTACCTCATCTGGTTCCAGCGTTATTCCCTTGAGAATATCTATAAAGTGACGAGAGTCCTTCACAAAAGACGACATACTACCCACAAGCGGCTGCAACACCGACGCAACATGCTTTGCAAGATCGTAAGTGGGAGAAGAGATTTGACTCACGATAGGCCGCAAAGGCACATTCCTTTTATGTACTTTTGGCAATCCGTACAGTTTAGGTGGCAGTACGATCTTGGGTTTGTACAACCGATCGAACACGTCTTCTTCGAACAACTCCCTGTTGTCTTTGATGACAGCCCTAATGCGACGAGAGACCCTAGCTGTAGGGTTGTACGAAACAGGCTTGTATACGAGACTGTCATCCAGTAAGTGCCGTATTTTGCTGTCATAATCCGTTGAGTTCATCACTACAGTGGCGTTTCCCTTGTCAGCCTTAAGAACCAGGATGTCCTCATTTTCCTTTAGATCCCTAAGGGCTGATCGCTCCTCCGCAGTGGTATTACTCTTTGGAAGTTTGGCTTTCCTTAGAATAACGGCAACATCCTGTCTTAACTCTTCCGCGTCGCACGACGGCACCTTGTTACGCGTTATAGCCTCCTCAACACCACAGATCACAGTCTCATACGGAACCCTCTTAGGCGTCATTGCAAAATTTAAGCCTTTTTCCAGTACGCTAACAGTTGCATTATCCAGTGTAGCACTCGATAAATTCACAACTGTGGTGGTAGTTTTGTCCCCATGATGATCACTTGTACTCACGTTTCTCCCATATCGATAAAGCAGTCTGTCATATTTCTTATCATGCACATCACTACTAGACCAAGCGATCAGCCCTTAGGGATCTAAAGGAAAATGAGGACATCCTGGTTCTTAAGGCTGACAAGGGAAACGCCACTGTAGTGATGAACTCAACGGATTATGACAGCAAAATACGGCACTTACTGGATGACAGTCTCGTATACAAGCCTGTTTCGTACAACCCTACAGCTAGGGTCTCTCGTCGCATTAGGGCTGTCATCAAAGACAACAGGGAGTTGTTCGAAGAAGACGTGTTCGATCGGTTGTACAAACCCAAGATCGTACTGCCACCTAAACTGTACGGATTGCCAAAAGTACATAAAAGGAATGTGCCTTTGCGGCCTATCGTGAGTCAAATCTCTTCTCCCACTTACGATCTTGCAAAGCATGTTGCGTCGGTGTTGCAGCCGCTTGTGGGTAGTATGTCGTCTTTTGTGAAGGACTCTCGTCACTTTATAGATATTCTCAAGGGAATAACGCTGGAACCAGATGAGGTAATGGTGAGCTTTGACGTTGAGTCGCTCTTCACCAATGTTCCCGTTAAAGAATGTCTAGAAGTAGTCAGAAGGAAACTGAGCGATGAGGGTATATCGGAGTCAGTAATGGTGTTGCTGAGGAACTGCTTGGAAGGAAGCTACTTTTTGTATTGTGGAAAGCATTACCTCCAGATTGATGGGGTAGCCATGGGTAGCCCTGTAGCACCGGTTTTGGCAAATATCTGGATGGAGCATATCGAAGCCAGTATAAACTTGCAGCCTTGGGCGGTGAAGTTGTGGAAGCGCTATGTGGATGATGTTTTCTGTATTATGAAGGGTGGGAAGCAGGAGGTGGAGCAACTACTCCGATATCTAATTTCAATTCATCCGAAGACGAAGTTCACGTATGAATTGGAATCACAGCGCAGTTTGCCGTTTTTGGACGTGAAAGTGATTGGTCGAGTGGACGGAACCCTAACTCATACTGTTTATAGGAAACCTACACACACTGACAGGTATTTGAACGCCCTTTCTCACCACCATCCTCGTCACTTACAATCGGTGGTTACCTCGCTAGTAAACAGAGCACATGATCTGTGTGACCCTGAATATTTAGAGAGCGAGATGTCGCATATTCAGGAGGTACTAAGGAGGAACGGGTACAAGGTAAAAAAGTGGCAACCCAGACGAAAGGCAAGGCGGAAACGTCCTGATGTCTCCAGACAGCCGGCATTTTTGCCGTATGTAAAAGGGGTAACGGATAAAGTTGGCACAGTACTTGGAAAGTACTCTATAAAGACGGTGTACACACCTTTATCCAAAGTAGCAGGGAGCCTAAGGTCACCGAAGGACGTTATTCCGTTCCAGTCACCTGGCGTTTATAAAATAGATTGCAGTTGTGGTAGTTCCTATATCGGAGAAACTAAGCGCACCATAGCAGAAAGAGTTAAGGAACATATCGCAGCTGTCAAAAATCGTCAGGTCAACAAGTCTGCGGTGGCTGAGCATTTGCTGGAGTCAGGACCAAACCACTGGATTGAGCTGCATAACCCTATAGATTGTACTCCTCAAATGGTGACACTTTTGTTCTACAACTTTTAAAAATTATGAATTATTTAAACTCCCTATTTTTCATACAAAATAAATATTATCTTCAATGGACGCCATCACCACGCCATATCATTGTGATTGACGTTGCTTGTCACGCCTTAAACAAAACAAAATTCGCAATACATTGCGCCTTAGAATAAACTTTAAAGTGTATTAAAAATCAAACCACAAGTTATTTTTAAAAGTCGCTGAACAAATGTTAGTCAGTATGAGGAGTACAGCCTACAGTTTAATTTTTTGCTCATATTACAGGCCACACCCGGTATATATGTCCATGTCAACCTTGCAAATTTTAGCCTCCATAGGTTTCAACCAGTGATCAGAATAGGCAGAATATGTTTATCTGAAGTTTGTAGAACAGAGATACAAAACTGGAGAATTCCTTGAGACTACATTTTTTTTCTGGTACCCTAAGTCGTGGAAACTTAGTAAATAATAATGGCATAAATGAAGTAAAAATAATGCATCCCCTGTTTTTGTCCCATAGGCTCTAAATAAAACAACCGGTGATATAAATGTTTTCTTCTGTACAAGTCAATTTAAATACAAATGAACCTGTCACTGATCAATATAATATATGTGACGTCCCACGGGTAAAGGTACCTTATGGCGGTTGGCGCTTACGCTATTATTAACGCCCGCTCCAATATTATTGCGGCGCTATGCGACGTAAGCGCCGGCCGCCACAAGGTACCTTTTTCCGTGGAACGTCACATATAAGATATTAATAGCACACGTGCAAGTGTTATTTATACGTCATAATTTCATTAACGTAATAACACATGTACCTATATTGCGTATCAAAATCGTTGCAGACTTACCTTGGTCTAACTCTAGGTACTTCATTTTATGCATAACGGCTAGTTTTATGAGTTATGATGACATGGGTTATCAAAAGTATCAAAATGTTCTTGAACTTTGTAGGTATAAATACGATGACGTCATCTATAGTTCGTTTTTTTTAGCATTAGAAAGAACTTGCAAGAAGATAAGCGATCTTGGCATGTCTTTTAATTGAAAAACGCTTTTTAAAAATCAAAAACTATTACTTATGAAAGCAGAAGAATATAAATGATCGTATTAGATTCATAATTGTAACATATTTGCCGTAACTAATTTTTAAAATGTGTTTTTCAATTAAAAGACACATCAAGATTGTTTACCTTTTTTCTAATGCTAAAAAAAACGAGGTATAGATAAACGAATGCATTTTTTAAGCGTGGTTTCTGGTAAACAGCAATCACATCATCATCGTTACACGTCATCGATAATGACAAAGAGAACAGATAGTATAGAGGGCTATTGCCAAAGTAAATTTTGTAGTCACGGTACATTTACTGCCATCTATCGACACACGATTAAAACTTAAAATAAAATTGAAAATGTATAAATTAATCAAAATATGTTTACGGATAAATAAATGATTTTTAATTTTTATTGTTCCATACTGACCCATGTTCTTTCACTGATATGTGTTAAAATTGTTAAATATCAACGCTATCTAGCCGAGAATAGGCCAAAGGCGTGTGCGCCATCTATTCGAGAATGACTTTTTCTTGATATCCGAGGCACGTTTTTTTCTTAGACTTTATTTATCTTGTACGTTATATATATCTCTGATAATGATAATAAATAAACTTAAACTATGTTCCTCTTACTCCAACTGACCTTATTTATCTTTTTTGTATGTAGGTACGACTCTTCAGTATGTCTTAATATATGACTTGCACGCATAAACTGAACAGCTATTTGCCGAGGTAGGGTAGTTACTGTTTGCCCCTCAGAGTGGTAATAGAAGCTCCGCGAAGCGAAACAATAAAAAAATTCTATGGAACTACTCAACCTGCTCACAAAATTTCAGGAGAATCGGGTAAGAAATGCGACCTGCAAAGAACTTCGGTTCGTACATCCGAAAGCATTTTTGTCCAAGCTGAAATAGGGACCTTCGCTAATGCTCGGTTTTTCGCTTCGATTTTTTAACATTTATACAAAACATTACATATCCGATTTTAAGACACTCTTATGGCCACAGCGGCATAGGTCGATTTTTTTTCCAAGTATATGCGCTTCTTACTGAATGCTTACGGCGCCCCCTAGCCATCCTTAAGGCTTGGCCACACACAGAGCGCGACGCAGCGCCGCGTGATGCCGACGCGAAGCCTGGTCAAACAGGGCGCGCGCCGATCGCGCCGGCCTCACGCTCTCAACACGCCCTCAAGGCGCGCGTGAACGCGGCGCGGCCGCGCGGGAACGCAGCGCACCGCTCGCTGCCTAACGTCCGATCCTACTGATGTGACCTTGCGCGACGCGGCGGGCCGCCGCGTTCGCTCGGCGCAGCGCTGCGCACGCGCCGCGCGGACGCAAGGGGCCGCGCGGCGCGGGGCGCGACAGAAGCGGGGCGTGATACCGGCGGGACGCAGTCTGTTTGACGTCGGTAACCTGTTAGCATGTGCCGCGGTCGCGCGGCGTGAACGCGGCGCGGACGCGGCGCTGCGTCGCGCTCTGTATGTGGCCAAGCCTTTAAGGTAGAACAGTATGGTTCGACCTCCTAACTGGATCATCTCAGGTGATAACGAGCTAGCGACACTCAACACACACTGCACCAACCCAAGACCACTGTACACTGTGTTAAGACACTCTTGTACAATAGAAGCTGTATTCGTCAGTTTAATTTGGCTGTTTCCATTACAGAAACGAATACCTAGCGGTCCGAAACGCCGAAGGTGGTTTTTACGTCTGCCAGGCCACGCAGAATGTGTACCGCACCACACGCAAGATCAAAATCCGTTGGTTGTCTCAGGACAAGACCGCGGACCCGTCCGGAGAGACTTACAAACCGGACTTCTATGACGTCACTGGTAAGTTACAAGTGCCACGTAGAATATGCATACAGGACCCTGCGCAAAATCAATATTCCTTGGCTGTCTCAAGACAAGACTGCAAGGCCCCCCGGGAATACCTACAAAGTTGAACTTCTGTTAGCATTTATTGCGTCCGAGTTTAAAATTTCAAATGCGATTCGGTGATAGTTTGGCGGTTTCTTATACTGGTGGCGGTACGTAGGCGTGTTTACCATAGCCAGCGCAAGACCAAGATCCCCTCGCTGTAGCGTACACTGATACACTGGTAGGTACCAGTGTACGCTACAGCTCTTTGTTAAACCGGGAAATTTAAATGTTGTTGACTTCCCATAGGTACAATGTGTCGTCGTACGTAGCGTATTACGTCAACTGAAGATTAAGATATTATTAATGAATGAATACGCACACATCACTACCGATGTAGTATGCAGAGGTCGGAGTCCTGCTGCATACCTATACGACGTGGCCTGCCCATTAGCAGATTTACTACCCCTACTCGTCTAGTTTGCTTTTGTTTAGTCTGGAACAAGTTTAACGGCCAAGTATCAAATGAAAGTAATTCATACATTGCGCTCGACCAAAGCCGCTCGCTGCGCGCTGTTTGCGTCCAGTCCGTAGCCATGTCACGGCAGTTTTGTACAAGTTGTAATACCTGTTTGTTTCAGACATGGAGTGCGTGCTAACGACGTTGTCGCTGGCGCGCGCGCCGGGCGGCGGCGGCGCGCAGATCCTGAAGCCGGCCGAGCAGGCGCGCGCGCGCTCCATCCTCGAGCGCGCGCTGCAGGCCGAGCAGGGCGACGCCAAGCCCGCCGTCACCGAGGAGCACCCCGACGGCTGTGAGTACTCACTACTGACTACTGACCTGACCGGCGCGCAGATCCTGAAGCCGGCCGAGCAGGCGCGCGCGCGCTCCATCCTCGAGCGCGCGCTGCAGGCCGAGCAGGGCGACGCCAAGCCCGCCGTCACCGAGGAGCACCCCGACGGCTGTGAGTACTCACTACTGACTACTGACCTGACCAGCGCGCAGATCCTGAAGCCGGCCGAGCAGGCGCGCGCGCGCTCCATCCTCGAGCGCGCGCTGCAGGCCGAGCAGGGCGACGCCAAGCCCGCCGTCACCGAGGAGCACCCCGACGGCTGTGAGTACTCACTACTGACTACTGACCTGACCGGCGCGCAGATCCTGAAGCCGGCCGAGCAGGCGCGCGCTGCAGGCCGAGCAGGGCGACGCCAAGCCCGCCGTCACCG
This sequence comes from Cydia fagiglandana, assembly GCF_963556715.1. Classification (NCBI taxonomy): domain Eukaryota; kingdom Metazoa; phylum Arthropoda; class Insecta; order Lepidoptera; family Tortricidae; genus Cydia; species Cydia fagiglandana. Next base: position 6,940,740 of record NC_085941.1, read on the forward strand.
AGGAGCACCCCGACGGCTGTGAGTACTCACTACTGACTACTGACCTGACCGGCGCGCAGATCCTGAAGCCGGCCGAGCAGGCGCGCGCGCGCTCCATCCTCGAGCGCGCGCTGCAGGCCGAGCAGGGCGACGCCAAGCCCGCCGTCACCGAGGAGCACCCCGACGGCTGTGAGTACTCACTACTGACTACTGACCTGACCGGCGCGCAGATCCTGAAGCCGGCCGAGCAGGCGCGCGCTGCAGGCCGAGCAGGGCGACGCCAAGCCCGCCGTCACCGAGGAGCACCCCGACGGCTGTGAGTACTCACTACTGACTACTGACCTGACCGGCGCGCAGATCCTGAAGCCGGCCGAGCAGGCGCGCGCGCGCTCCATCCTCGAGCGCGCGCTGCAGGCCGAGCAGGGCGACGCCAAGCCCGCCGTCACCGAGGAGCACCCCGACGGCTGTGAGTACTCACTACTGACTACTGACCTGACCGGCGCGCAGATCCTGAAGCCGGCCGAGCAGGCGCGCGCGCGCTCCATCCTCGAGCGCGCGCTGCAGGCCGAGCAGGGCGACGCCAAGCCCGCCGTCACCGAGGAGCACCCCGACGGCTGTGAGTACTCACTACTGACTACTGACCTGACCGGCGCGCAGATCCTGAAGCCGGCCGAGCAGGCGCGCGCGCGCTCCATCCTCGAGCGCGCGCTGCAGGCCGAGCAGGGCGACGCCAAGCCCGCCGTCACCGAGGAGCACCCCGACGGCTGTGAGTACTCACTACTGACTACTGACCTGACCAGCGCGCAGATCCTGAAGCCGGCCGAGCAGGCGCGCGCGCGCTCCATCCTCGAGCGCGCGCTGCAGGCCGAGCAGGGCGACGCCAAGCCCGCCGTCACCGAGGAGCACCCCGACGGCTGTGAGTACTCACTACTGACTACTGACCTGACCAGCGCGCAGATCCTGAAGCCGGCCGAGCAGGCGCGCGCGCGCTCCATCCTCGAGCGCGCGCTGCAGGCCGAGCAGGGCGACGCCAAGCCCGCCGTCACCGAGGAGCACCCCGACGGCTGTGAGTACTCACTACTGACTACTGACCTGACCAGCGCGCAGATCCTGAAGCCGGCCGAGCAGGCGCGCGCGCGCTCCATCCTCGAGCGCGCGCTGCAGGCCGAGCAGGGCGACGCCAAGCCCGCCGTCACCGAGGAGCACCCCGACGGCTGTGAGTACTCACTACTGACTACTGACCTGACCAGCGCGCAGATCCTGAAGCCGGCCGAGCAGGCGCGCGCGCGCTCCATCCTCGAGCGCGCGCTGCAGGCCGAGCAGGGCGACGCCAAGCCCGCCGTCACCGAGGAGCACCCCGACGGCTGTGAGTACTCACTACTGACTACTGACCTGACCGGCGCGCAGATCCTGAAGCCGGCCGAGCAGGCGCGCGCGCGCTCCATCCTCGAGCGCGCGCTGCAGGCCGAGCAGGGCGACGCCAAGCCCGCCGTCACCGAGGAGCACCCCGACGGCTGTGAGTACTCACTACTGACTACTGACCTGACCAGCGCGCAGATCCTGAAGCCGGCCGAGCAGGCGCGCGCGCGCTCCATCCTCGAGCGCGCGCTGCAGGCCGAGCAGGGCGACGCCAAGCCCGCCGTCACCGAGGAGCACCCCGACGGCTGTGAGTACTCACTACTGACTACTGACCTGACCGGCGCGCAGATCCTGAAGCCGGCCGAGCAGGCGCGCGCGCGCTCCATCCTCGAGCGCGCGCTGCAGGCCGAGCAGGGCGACGCCAAGCCCGCCGTCACCGAGGAGCACCCCGACGGCTGTGAGTACTCACTACTGACTACTGACCTGACCAGCGCGCAGATCCTGAAGCCGGCCGAGCAGGCGCGCGCGCGCTCCATCCTCGAGCGCGCGCTGCAGGCCGAGCAGGGCGACGCCAAGCCCGCCGTCACCGAGGAGCACCCCGACGGCTGTGAGTACTCACTACTGACTACTGACCTGACCAGCGCGCAGATCCTGAAGCCGGCCGAGCAGGCGCGCGCGCGCTCCATCCTCGAGCGCGCGCTGCAGGCCGAGCAGGGCGACGCCAAGCCCGCCGTCACCGAGGAGCACCCCGACGGCTGTGAGTACTCACTACTGACTACTGACCTGACCAGCGCGCAGATCCTGAAGCCGGCCGAGCAGGCGCGCGCGCGCTCCATCCTCGAGCGCGCGCTGCAGGCCGAGCAGGGCGACGCCAAGCCCGCCGTCACCGAGGAGCACCCCGACGGCTGTGAGTACTCACTACTGACTACTGACCTGACCAGCGCGCAGATCCTGAAGCCGGCCGAGCAGGCGCGCGCGCGCTCCATCCTCGAGCGCGCGCTGCAGGCCGAGCAGGGCGACGCCAAGCCCGCCGTCACCGAGGAGCACCCCGACGGCTGTGAGTACTCACTACTGACTACTGACCTGACCGGCGCGCAGATCCTGAAGCCGGCCGAGCAGGCGCGCGCGCGCTCCATCCTCGAGCGCGCGCTGCAGGCCGAGCAGGGCGACGCCAAGCCCGCCGTCACCGAGGAGCACCCCGACGGCTGTGAGTACTCACTACTGACTACTGACCTGACCGGCGCGCAGATCCTGAAGCCGGCCGAGCAGGCGCGCGCGCGCTCCATCCTCGAGCGCGCGCTGCAGGCCGAGCAGGGCGACGCCAAGCCCGCCGTCACCGAGGAGCACCCCGACGGCTGTGAGTACTCACTACTGACTACTGACCTGACCAGCGCGCAGATCCTGAAGCCGGCCGAGCAGGCGCGCGCGCGCTCCATCCTCGAGCGCGCGCTGCAGGCCGAGCAGGGCGACGCCAAGCCCGCCGTCACCGAGGAGCACCCCGACGGCTGTGAGTACTCACTACTGACTACTGACCTGACCAGCGCGCAGATCCTGAAGCCGGCCGAGCAGGCGCGCGCGCGCTCCATCCTCGAGCGCGCGCTGCAGGCCGAGCAGGGCGACGCCAAGCCCGCCGTCACCGAGGAGCACCCCGACGGCTGTGAGTACTCACTACTGACTACTGACCTGACCGGCGCGCAGATCCTGAAGCCGGCCGAGCAGGCGCGCGCGCGCTCCATCCTCGAGCGCGCGCTGCAGGCCGAGCAGGGCGACGCCAAGCCCGCCGTCACCGAGGAGCACCCCGACGGCTGTGAGTACTCACTACTGACTACTGACCTGACCGGCGCGCAGATCCTGAAGCCGGCCGAGCAGGCGCGCGCGCGCTCCATCCTCGAGCGCGCGCTGCAGGCCGAGCAGGGCGACGCCAAGCCCGCCGTCACCGAGGAGCACCCCGACGGCTGTGAGTACTCACTACTGACTACTGACCTGACCAGCGCGCAGATCCTGAAGCCGGCCGAGCAGGCGCGCGCGCGCTCCATCCTCGAGCGCGCGCTGCAGGCCGAGCAGGGCGACGCCAAGCCCGCCGTCACCGAGGAGCACCCCGACGGCTGTGAGTACTCACTACTGACTACTGACCTGACCAGCGCGCAGATCCTGAAGCCGGCCGAGCAGGCGCGCGCTGCAGGCCGAGCAGGGCGACGCCAAGCCCGCCGTCACCGAGGAGCACCCCGACGGCTGTGAGTACTGACTACTGACCTGACCAGCGCGCAGATCCTGAAGCCGGCCGAGCAGGCGCGCGCGCGCTCCATCCTCGAGCGCGCGCTGCAGGCCGAGCAGGGCGACGCCAAGCCCGCCGTCACCGAGGAGCACCCCGACGGCTGTGAGTACTCACTACTGACTACTGACCTGACCAGCGCGCAGATCCTGAAGCCGGCCGAGCAGGCGCGCGCGCGCTCCATCCTCGAGCGCGCGCTGCAGGCCGAGCAGGGCGACGCCAAGCCCGCCGTCACCGAGGAGCACCCCGACGGCTGTGAGTACTCACTACTGACTACTGACCTGACCAGCGCGCAGATCCTGAAGCCGGCCGAGCAGGCGCGCGCGCGCTCCATCCTCGAGCGCGCGCTGCAGGCCGAGCAGGGCGACGCCAAGCCCGCCGTCACCGAGGAGCACCCCGACGGCTGTGAGTACTCACTACTGACTACTGACCTGACCGGCGCGCAGATCCTGAAGCCGGCCGAGCAGGCGCGCGCGCGCTCCATCCTCGAGCGCGCGCTGCAGGCCGAGCAGGGCGACGCCAAGCCCGCCGTCACCGAGGAGCACCCCGACGGCTGTGAGTACTCACTACTGACTACTGACCTGACCAGCGCGCAGATCCTGAAGCCGGCCGAGCAGGCGCGCGCGCGCTCCATCCTCGAGCGCGCGCTGCAGGCCGAGCAGGGCGACGCCAAGCCCGCCGTCACCGAGGAGCACCCCGACGGCTGTGAGTACTCACTACTGACTACTGACCTGACCAGCGCGCAGATCCTGAAGCCGGCCGAGCAGGCGCGCGCGCGCTCCATCCTCGAGCGCGCGCTGCAGGCCGAGCAGGGCGACGCCAAGCCCGCCGTCACCGAGGAGCACCCCGACGGCTGTGAGTACTCACTACTGACTACTGACCTGACCAGCGCGCAGATCCTGAAGCCGGCCGAGCAGGCGCGCGCTGCAGGCCGAGCAGGGCGACGCCAAGCCCGCCGTCACCGAGGAGCACCCCGACGGCTGTGAGTACTGACTACTGACCTGACCAGCGCGCAGATCCTGAAGCCGGCCGAGTAGCTGGGGTTCTAAGGTCCACCACCTTGCATTTTGGAGACAAAGCAAACCGCTTGGAACAGGTGTTCCTGGGGATGATCTGAGCCGATTAAGCCCGGTTGCCAAGAGGTTCCACCCAGCAGGTGGGCAGGGGAGGGGGGGCAAAAGTGGCTCCGGCGCGCCTCACTCTAAGCTATATATCTGCATACATCTAGCAAGTATATCAAGTTTGGTGTCTTTTTCGTGTAATTCGAGGATGAAAAATTCATTTCTGTGACTAAATTTTCACTCTTCCATACAAAAAAATCGAGAAATTAAAAATTCCAAAAAAATCTTTTCACTTTTTATTTCGAAAATCCTCTACAAAATTAAAACTATGAGGATTTGCTCTAGAAAAAAAATACCTGTGAATAGCCCAGTTATCCTACTATATAGAATAGTAAACTTGTTAAACATTTTTTTTTCATAACTCTGATAAAAAAAATGTTTTGTGTCGCGCGGCGTACCTGCATTGTAAGAGCGGTATGCAGCGTTTAGGATTTTTAAGTATGTTTCGATGGTTTCTGATAAGTTGTTATTCTTCTGGTTGTAGAAAATTACTTCTGGACGTGATATATATACAAATATAAATTAAATGTATAAATATAGATGTTGGGAAAACTTTCGCCAATAGAGTTATTATAAATGTGATAAAATTAACAAAGCAGATATTTGATTAAAATGCGGGTTAAAATACGAGTAAGATATATATTGTTCGCAATTGCCACTATATGCCCATGGGTCCGTGCATTTTAGTTTTTTCTTAACGCAGTTGCACCTCCCTGCGCATTTTGTTTTGCAGCGGCAACGAATAAGCTCTAAACAAGCAGCAGCCGCCGCAGGTATGTAGGCTTGTACATATGGGCTCCCAATAACCATTTTGTTTGGACCAGCTCCAGTCAGCAGGACATGGAAGCTGTTGCTGAGGGGCTATAATCTGTCCCCAAACATAGCCTCCTTGGTAAACTGCACGGAGAATATGTTTACGTAGGTAGCGCATCTTCCATTGGAGGCAGATTCTCTAACTGAAGATTATTTTTTGTAAAAATTACTTTTCGGCACTCTTTTACACTTGTACTTGTACCTGATCCGAACACTGTAACACAATGCATAGTATCAAAATAATGTCTAAGGACCTAGGTCTAATTCACATCTCGTAATTCAAATCTGTTCAGATTTAATATTGTAAGACTCTTACTTGTCATACAAGACAATAACATTTTTTTCCAAAATTGGCTGCTCAATGTTGTTTTGTTTACCGTATTTAAATCCCTCCGGAACATTACAAGGACCACTAAAACCAGGATTGTCAGATCCCTCATATTTCCCACTTTTCTGTATGCTGTATGTCTCACATGGACACTAAGGGCATCCGAAAAACAGAAAGTGAATGCACTAGAGATGTGGTGCTGGAGACGAATGCTGGGCATATCATGGACTGAGCATCAATTATTGAGGAGCTTGGCATTAAAGAGCGGTTGCTTTCTACGGGCAAAACTCGGTACTCAACTTCTTTCGACACGTGTCTCGTCGAGACGGAACCTCTACAGAACGTCTAGTTGTGCAAGAAAGAGTAGGAAGTGACAGGGCTAGGGGAAGATCTCTAATGAGATGTACTGACCAAACCAAATCAGTGTGTCGGTCACAGTAAGCGAATGCTTACGGAAAGCAGCTCTACGGGAGGAATGGCGACGTGTCGTTAAATGAGTCGCTCAAAAGTTTTCATAATGGCCACGACCACTCTATCAAGAGTGTAACGAAGAAGAAGGCCCTCCGTTACAGCAGGATATGCGCTTTAAGCTTGAAATACGCTTTTTTTCCCTTTCCACACACAAAAGAAACTGTGTTGTAACCTGAAAAGGCGTGGAAGAATGGCAAGACTACTATCCTTTCTGGTCCTGTAAAATAAATCATATATCTATGAGTTACAAATAAAATCATATATTTAAAGAAAGTTTGCAGCACGTGACCATTAGCCCAGTTGACCTGTCTCTTATTGCGGTGACATATTTATTTATTTTATTTACAATTAATGGAAGAACTACAAACGTTAGCTTAAGAAAATGCAATAGCATGGCACGAGAGGAACAGGTGATTCTTTCCTGTGCCAATCCTCCATTAATTGTAAATAAAATAAATATGTCACCGCAGTATACGAGACAGCTCACCAGGGCAATTGGTCAAGTGCTGCAAACTTTCTTTAAATATATGATTTTATTTGTAACGCATAGATATATAATTTATTTTACAGGACCAGAAAGGTCAGAAGGTTTGTCATTCTTCCACACCTTTTCAGGTTGCGACACTGTTTCTTTTTTGTATGGACAGGGAAAAAAGCGTATTTCAAGCTTGGAGCGCATATCCTGCCGTAACGGAGGGGTTTAAATACGGCAAACAAGGCAATATTGAGCAGGCATTGCCAAAATTGATAAAAATTGTTATTGTCTTGTATGGCAAGTAAGAGTCTTACAATAGTAAGCATGGACAGATTTGAATTACGAGGTGTGAATTGGCCCCTAGACGTTATTTTAACAAAATGCATAGTATTATGTTACTGATTTTACGAGTACATCAGGTACAAGTACGAGTGCAAAAGAGTGCCGAAAAGTACTTTTTACAAAAAAAAATCTTCAGTTAGAGAATCTGCATCCAATGGAAGATGCCCAGAGGCGTAACTAGGGGGGGGTTGGAGGGGGCAAGTGCCCCGGGCGCCGACCAAGGGGGGGGGGGCGCCAAAATGGGCAAAAGACTACCTCTCATCCTGGTAATCTGGCCCACAGCTCAGAAAAGCAAAGAGAAAGCCGATCTTTTAGGTACTCTTTTTTGCCTAGAACTCGACCTTAAAAGACGACGGTAGCGCCCTACCGCCCACCATCCCGCAGTGCGAATACTCTATGCCAGAAACTTCTATCAAGCAGAGGGATATTCGGTAGGAGTTGCTATGCTTTCATTTTATAAGGCGAGCGGGCCGAGTGCTTCAGAGAGTTCAGAGCTGTGTTCCGTGTTAGCGCGTCTTTTCCCTCAGGGGTCTCCTGTCGGGAAGTTACCATCTTATGGACAGTCCAAGAGACTACCTATGCAAATGGATCGCTAGCCCTTTGTCCGGCAGGCGCATATATATGAGCCGTAGTAGACGGAACCTACTCCAATAGCTGCTGCTGCATATCTGTGACATGTTGTCTATCGGACGACAGTAGGTACGGGGATTCCTATATAGGCTGGTTAAAAATAACTACGTTCCCGTTGCCAGGGAGGTTTTGGGATTATACTGAGCAACTTTTACTACGGGACCAACCACCAACCCCGAAATCTCAAAAAAAAAAGTTTACCCTCCCATAGAAAATGGACCAACCAAAATGTATGAACCAGCCAAATTTTTTTTTCGCGACTGAGGGGTTGGTCCCATAGTAAAAGTTGCTCATTATAATCCCAGAACCTCCTTGGCAACGGGAATGCAGTTATTTTTAGCCACCCTGTATACAGGATGTTCTCTACCGCTCGTAGGTAAGTACAATGAGCTGTTGTCTGAAGAATTGTTTGACATGCTGCCTAGTTGCCAACGGTGACAGCTTGCCATTACTGCACCGCTCGCCGTATTAGGATAGGCAGAGTGTTTATCCTCACACCCTAGAACCTAAATGGTCGCATACTGTGCGGTTTAAGAGGAATTCCTTCCACAGTGGTCGGGAGGAAATTTGTCGAAAAAAGGGAGCTCATTCCACAATAAATTGATTAAGTTCCTTTTTCTCGAGAGGCTACAGTATGGAGATCTCCAAAAAAGTGCATAAGTTTTAAAATGGTCGGCAACGCGCTTGTAACTCTTTTGGAGTGTAGACGTCCATATGATGCGGTGACCACTTACCATCAGGTGGGTCGTAAAAATTGTTACCCACCGATGTCACAGAATAAATAATAGTACTAGGTACAGAAGACTCACTCTGTAACAAAACGCGTCTGTCACGATCAGCGCAGATATGGCCGCTAGGTGGCGACAGCGCCACGCGCGGCTTATGGCAAACCCCAAAATTGGGGTCGAACGGATGGACTTTTAACTGCCAGTAGCAAAGCGACGATATCGCGGAGTGAGCCACGCCTGCCGATGTATTAAAAAAACACATATACACTGTATTGTCTAAATTAAAAGTAAATTTTAATTAAAAAAAAAGTAACCCTTTTGTAGTTCATTTCGTTTGTGTGGGGGGGGGGGGGCGCAAATTTGGTGCCTGCCCCTGGCGCCATATCCTCTAGCTACGCCCCTGAAGATGCCCTACCCACGTAAACATATTTCTCCGTGCAGTTTACCAAGGAGGCTATGTTTGGGGACAGATTATAGCCCCTCAGCAACAGCTTCCATGTCCTGCTGACTGGAGCTGGTCCAAACAAAATGGTTATTGGGAGCCCATATGTACAAGCCTACCTGCGGCGGCTGCTGCTTGTTTAGAGCTTATTCGTTGCCGCTGCAAAACAAAATGGGCAGGGAGGTGCAACTGCGTTAAGAAAAAACTAAAATGCACGGACCCATGGGCATGTAGTGGCAATTGCGAACAATATATATCTTACTCGTATTTTAACCCGCATTTTAATCAAACATCTGCTTTGTTAATTTTATCACATTTATAATAACTCTATTGGCAAAAGTTTTCCCAACATCTATATTTATACGTTTAATTTATATTTGTATATATATCACGTCCAGAAGTAATTTTCTACAACCAGAAGAATAACAACTTATCAGAAACCATCGAAACATACTTAAAAATCCTAAACGCTGCATACCGCTCTTACAATGCAGGTACGCCGCGCGACACAAAACTTTTTTTTTATCAGAGTTATGAAAAAAAAATGTTTAACAAGTTTACTATTCTATATAGTAGGATAACTGGGCTATTCACAGGTATTTTTTTTCTAGAGCAAATCCTCATAGTTTTAATTTTGTAGAAGATTTTCGAAAAAAGAAGTGAAAAGATTTTTTTGGAATTTTTAATTTCTCGATTTTTTTGTATGGAAGAGTGAAAATTTAGTCACAGAAATGAATTCTTCATCCTCGAATTACACGAAAAAGACACCAAACTTGATATAGTTGCTAGATGTATGCAGATATATAGCTTAGAGTGAGGCGCGCCGGAGCCACATTTGCCCCCCCTCCCCTGCCCACCTGCTGGGTGGAACCTCTTGGCAACCGGGCTTAATCGGCTCAGATCACCCCCAGAAACACCTGTTCCAAGCGGTTTGCTTTGTCTCCAAAATGCAAGGTCCCCTTAGAAAACAGGACCTTAGAACTTCTGCTAGAGCAGGCGCGCGCGCGCTCCATCCTCGAGCGCGCGCTGCAGGCCGAGCAGGGCGACGCCAAGCCCGCCGTCACCGAGGAGCACCCCGACGGCTGTGAGTACTCACTACTGACTACTGACCTGACCAGCGCGCAGATCCTGAAGCCGGCCGAGCAGGCGCGCGCGCGCTCCATCCTCGAGCGCGCGCTGCAGGCCGAGCAGGGCGACGCCAAGCCCGCCGTCACCGAGGAGCACCCCGACGGCTGTGAGTACTCACTACTGACTACTGACCTGACCGGCGCGCAGATCCTGAAGCCGGCCGAGCAGGCGCGCGCGCGCTCCATCCTCGAGCGCGCGCTGCAGGCCGAGCAGGGCGACGCCAAGCCCGCCGTCACCGAGGAGCACCCCGACGGCTGTGAGTACTCACTACTGACTACTGACCTGACCAGCGCGCAGATCCTGAAGCCGGCCGAGCAGGCGCGCGCGCGCTCCATCCTCGAGCGCGCGCTGCAGGCCGAGCAGGGCGACGCCAAGCCCGCCGTCACCGAGGAGCACCCCGACGGCTGTGAGTACTCACTACTGACTACTGACCTGACCGGCGCGCAGATCCTGAAGCCGGCCGAGCAGGCGCGCGCGCGCTCCATCCTCGAGCGCGCGCTGCAGGCCGAGCAGGGCGACGCCAAGCCCGCCGTCACCGAGGAGCACCCCGACGGCTGTGAGTACTCACTACTGACTACTGACCTGACCAGCGCGCAGATCCTGAAGCCGGCCGAGCAGGCGCGCGCGCGCTCCATCCTCGAGCGCGCGCTGCAGGCCGAGCAGGGCGACGCCAAGCCCGCCGTCACCGAGGAGCACCCCGACGGCTGTGAGTACTCACTACTGACTACTGACCTGACCGGCGCGCAGATCCTGAAGCCGGCCGAGCAGGCGCGCGCGCGCTCCATCCTCGAGCGCGCGCTGCAGGCCGAGCAGGGCGACGCCAAGCCCGCCGTCACCGAGGAGCACCCCGACGGCTGTGAGTACTCACTACTGACTACTGACCTGACCGGCGCGCAGATCCTGAAGCCGGCCGAGCAGGCGCGCGCGCGCTCCATCCTCGAGCGCGCGCTGCAGGCCGAGCAGGGCGACGCCAAGCCCGCCGTCACCGAGGAGCACCCCGACGGCTGTGAGTACTCACTACTGACTACTGACCTGACCAGCGCGCAGATCCTGAAGCCGGCCGAGCAGGCGCGCGCGCGCTCCATCCTCGAGCGCGCGCTGCAGGCCGAGCAGGGCGACGCCAAGCCCGCCGTCACCGAGGAGCACCCCGACGGCTGTGAGTACTCACTACTGACTACTGACCTGACCAGCGCGCAGATCCTGAAGCCGGCCGAGCAGGCGCGCGCGCGCTCCATCCTCGAGCGCGCGCTGCAGGCCGAGCAGGGCGACGCCAAGCCCGCCGTCACCGAGGAGCACCCCGACGGCTGTGAGTACTCACTACTGACTACTGACCTGACCAGCGCGCAGATCCTGAAGCCGGCCGAGCAGGCGCGCGCGCGCTCCATCCTCGAGCGCGCGCTGCAGGCCGAGCAGGGCGACGCCAAGCCCGCCGTCACCGAGGAGCACCCCGACGGCTGTGAGTACTCACTACTGACTACTGACCTGACCGGCGCGCAGATCCTGAAGCCGGCCGAGCAGGCGCGCGCGCGCTCCATCCTCGAGCGCGCGCTGCAGGCCGAGCAGGGCGACGCCAAGCCCGCCGTCACCGAGGAGCACCCCGACGGCTGTGAGTACTCACTACTGACTACTGACCTGACCAGCGCGCAGATCCTGAAGCCGGCCGAGCAGGCGCGCGCGCGCTCCATCCTCGAGCGCGCGCTGCAGGCCGAGCAGGGCGACGCCAAGCCCGCCGTCACCGAGGAGCACCCCGACGGCTGTGAGTACTCACTACTGACTACTGACCTGACCGGCGCGCAGATCCTGAAGCCGGCCGAGCAGGCGCGCGCGCGCTCCATCCTCGAGCGCGCGCTGCAGGCCGAGCAGGGCGACGCCAAGCCCGCCGTCACCGAGGAGCACCCCGACGGCTGTGAGTACTCACTACTGACTACTGACCTGACCAGCGCGCAGATCCTGAAGCCGGCCGAGCAGGCGCGCGCGCGCTCCATCCTCGAGCGCGCGCTGCAGGCCGAGCAGGGCGACGCCAAGCCCGCCGTCACCGAGGAGCACCCCGACGGCTGTGAGTACTCACTACTGGCTACTGACCTGACCAGCGCGCAGATCCTGAAGCCGGCCGAGCAGGCGCGCGCGCGCTCCATCCTCGAGCGCGCGCTGCAGGCCGAGCAGGGCGACGCCAAGCCCGCCGTCACCGAGGAGCACCCCGACGGCTGTGAGTACTCACTACTGACTACTGACCTGACCGGCGCGCAGATCCTGAAGCCGGCCGAGCAGGCGCGCGCGCGCTCCATCCTCGAGCGCGCGCTGCAGGCCGAGCAGGGCGACGCCAAGCCCGCCGTCACCGAGGAGCACCCCGACGGCTGTGAGTACTCACTACTGACTACTGACCTGACCAGCGCGCAGATCCTGAAGCCGGCCGAGCAGGCGCGCGCGCGCTCCATCCTCGAGCGCGCGCTGCAGGCCGAGCAGGGCGACGCCAAGCCCGCCGTCACCGAGGAGCACCCCGACGGCTGTGAGTACTCACTACTGACTACTGACCTGACCAGCGCGCAGATCCTGAAGCCGGCCGAGCAGGCGCGCGCGCGCTCCATCCTCGAGCGCGCGCTGCAGGCCGAGCAGGGCGACGCCAAGCCCGCCGTCACCGAGGAGCACCCCGACGGCTGTGAGTACTCACTACTGACTACTGACCTGACCGGCGCGCAGATCCTGAAGCCGGCCGAGCAGGCGCGCGCGCGCTCCATCCTCGAGCGCGCGCTGCAGGCCGAGCAGGGCGACGCCAAGCCCGCCGTCACCGAGGAGCACCCCGACGGCTGTGAGTACTCACTACTGACTACTGACCTGACCGGCGCGCAGATCCTGAAGCCGGCCGAGCAGGCGCGCGCTGCAGGCCGAGCAGGGCGACGCCAAGCCCGCCGTCACCGAGGAGCACCCCGACGCACATACGTAGATTTCCCCAATCTAGGCGGCCAAAAACATTTTATCGTATAATCGAGTTTAATATGGGATATTTAATAAAAAAACCTTGTATTCTTTTATAATTAAATATTATTTCAATAAATAAGTAAAAAAAAAGTAACAAAATTTTTTATATAAAAAATTTATATCAAAAATTAATTTAAGCTATAAAAATACACTTTTGCATCTTAGTCATTTTCATATACAGTATAAAATAAATAAAAGTATACAAAAAACATAAAATTTACAGAATATGAGAATACTTTTATTATCTATTCGGCTCAGCAGCCATTAATAATTCCATTGCTTCGCTGGAAAACGTCTTGTGTGCCCTTTTGTTTTTGGTCCTCGTACTGCTCAAAAGTGGGTCCGAGGTTAGCAGTAGCCTGTGGCAAATGTCCAGGTTACACGCTTCCCTAGAAAACTTTCTCGCATAGTTTTGCCTGTAACTCCGAAAATGCTTATTCCGGGCTTCTGCCGCTTCCTCAGACAGTTGACCGATTGGCAATATCGCGTTTTCTATAATTTTCGCACCATGTATTAATACTTTGTGCATAGTTGGCGTCATGGGATGCCAACCATATTCATTAACGTACAGCTTAGCCGTGTCCAAGGCATATGCGTCGATGGTGCGATTGATTCTGATTCCTTATTACAGCATTTCTTGTACTTAGTGGCTCGTGTTGGAGAATTCGTTATTTCCTTGAGGACTTTTGAAGCATCTCTTTTTCCACCTGTTTGTAAACACACTTGTGCAGCATGGACTATGATATCATCATCTACAGTAGCTCGGATTTCTTCTGTTTTCCTCCTTTTGGTCCGTTCACTCGATTCCGCAAATAATTTGTTGGGACGACCCTGCCGATGAATCGTTTCACAAGGGATTTCGAAGGTTCCTTCCAACCAAGCCTGATTTTGAGTTAAAAACAGATCTTCTCTCCTCTTTGCAGTTATCCACCTTTGCTTTATTTGTGCCTTAAAGTTCGAAAACTTACGTTTGAGGTTCTTTTTACTTTCTTCGGTGTAGCCATAACACTCCAAGAGATTATTTTCCAATTTCTCCAAATTTTCACTGAAACTTGGTAAATTCTGTTCTTTTATCTGTTCATACAAATATTTACGAGTCACTTCTTTAATACCAGAAGCACTGGATAACTCTGAAATAAAAAAAAACGAATTATGTTAAAGTAGAAAAATGTGAAGACGTTTTAGAGTTTTTGCCCTGTTAACTTAGATTGGTTTAGAAATTGCGAGTAGCACGTAGTAGCAGCCGTTTTCACCGGTTTTGTTATGTTTAATATGTAACCAAAATTTTAAAATATTAATGGTCGCTGAGACGGACTAAAATGCATTTCAAAACAACCTTTAAACTTTGATAACTAAGAAAAAGTATCATTAAAAAAGGTCTCGACTTTAACTTATCATTTAGTATGAAAATAAGGTGAAAAGAATAAATTTTATGAAGCAAATACATAGATTCTTACCTAAATTATTAGAATCCATCACGTTAACGTCACTTTAGATCGTAAAAAAATAATTATGAACTTTGTAAGTAAGAGTAAATTTAACGCGCTTAAAACTGATATGCACACTGCTAGCGATGATCTAGTTTTGAATACCTGTTGATAAGCACATGCTTTATCAAATAAGTTAAATAGGGTGGGGGTGGGTCCCCAGGAATGTCAACTATATAAGGTAATTAGTAAATTATACCGATAATGAATTTCACTAATTGGACTTTTGGCCGCCTAGATTGGGGAAATCTACGTATGTGCGACGGCTGTGAGTACTCACTACTGACTACTGACCTGACCAGCGCGCAGATCCTGAAGCCGGCCGAGCAGGCGCGCGCGCGCTCCATCCTCGAGCGCGCGCTGCAGGCCGAGCAGGGCGACGCCAAGCCCGCCGTCACCGAGGAGCACCCCGACGGCTGTGAGTACTCACTACTGACTACTGACCTGACCAGCGCGCAGATCCTGAAGCCGGCCGAGCAGGCGCGCGCGCGCTCCATCCTCGAGCGCGCGCTGCAGGCCGAGCAGGGCGACGCCAAGCCCGCCGTCACCGAGGAGCACCCCGACGGCTGTGAGTACTCACTACTGACTACTGACCTGACCGGCGCGCAGATCCTGAAGCCGGCCGAGCAGGCGCGCGCGCGCTCCATCCTCGAGCGCGCGCTGCAGGCCGAGCAGGGCGACGCCAAGCCCGCCGTCACCGAGGAGCACCCCGACGGCTGTGAGTACTCACTACTGACTACTGACCTGACCGGCGCGCAGATCCTGAAGCCGGCCGAGCAGGCGCGCGCGCGCTCCATCCTCGAGCGCGCGCTGCAGGCCGAGCAGGGCGACGCCAAGCCCGCCGTCACCGAGGAGCACCCCGACGGCTGTGAGTACTCACTACTGACTACTGACCTGACCAGCGCGCAGATCCTGAAGCCGGCCGAGCAGGCGCGCGCGCGCTCCATCCTCGAGCGCGCGCTGCAGGCCGAGCAGGGCGACGCCAAGCCCGCCGTCACCGAGGAGCACCCCGACGGCTGTGAGTACTCACTACTGACTACTGACCTGACCAGCGCGCAGATCCTGAAGCCGGCCGAGCAGGCGCGCGCGCGCTCCATCCTCGAGCGCGCGCTGCAGGCCGAGCAGGGCGACGCCAAGCCCGCCGTCACCGAGGAGCACCCCGACGGCTGTGAGTACTCACTACTGACTACTGACCTGACCAGCGCGCAGATCCTGAAGCCGGCCGAGCAGGCGCGCGCGCGCTCCATCCTCGAGCGCGCGCTGCAGGCCGAGCAGGGCGACGCCAAGCCCGCCGTCACCGAGGAGCACCCCGACGGCTGTGAGTACTCACTACTGACTACTGACCTGACCAGCGCGCAGATCCTGAAGCCGGCCGAGCAGGCGCGCGCGCGCTCCATCCTCGAGCGCGCGCTGCAGGCCGAGCAGGGCGACGCCAAGCCCGCCGTCACCGAGGAGCACCCCGACGGCTGTGAGTACTCACTACTGACTACTGACCTGACCGGCGCGCAGATCCTGAAGCCGGCCGAGCAGGCGCGCGCGCGCTCCATCCTCGAGCGCGCGCTGCAGGCCGAGCAGGGCGACGCCAAGCCCGCCGTCACCGAGGAGCACCCCGACGGCTGTGAGTACTCACTACTGACTACTGACCTGACCAGCGCGCAGATCCTGAAGCCGGCCGAGCAGGCGCGCGCGCGCTCCATCCTCGAGCGCGCGCTGCAGGCCGAGCAGGGCGACGCCAAGCCCGCCGTCACCGAGGAGCACCCCGACGGCTGTGAGTACTCACTACTGACTACTGACCTGACCAGCGCGCAGATCCTGAAGCCGGCCGAGCAGGCGCGCGCGCGCTCCATCCTCGAGCGCGCGCTGCAGGCCGAGCAGGGCGACGCCAAGCCCGCCGTCACCGAGGAGCACCCCGACGGCTGTGAGTACTCACTACTGACTACTGACCTGACCTACTGTCTACTTGGCCGTACACTCACTTGGTTCTCTATTTCATATAGACACAGAATAAGTAATAGTATTATCATACAGAACGGCCACGCAACGCCCCGCCCCGACTGGCATTACCTCACATGACATGAATATGGCGGACTTCTGGCGTCCTTTCAGTAATGGTAACATTCCATTTCTAACCGCAGCTGCACTACCGCATACCGGTACTGAACGCGTCGCTGTCATTGTCAATTTCCATAGTAAAATGAACAGTAATGCAGCTGTCGTTGAAAATGGACTGTCACCTTAAGCGACTTACCCACACATACAATGACGCGTGTACAGACGTGCCGCGCACATCTATAAACGCAAATGATTTTTGAGTATTCATTCTGTCCCATTTTCCAAGAAAGTACAGTTTGCTGGAAGAACTATTGGTTTTTCATTTGTTTCGTAAGATGGCTCATTATGGTAGTGTCTTATAAAAACTATAAAAATGCACGTTTGGCAAATTGATTTCAAGCCTTGCCAGACTATTAAGTCTAAAACAAAGAATTTTAAGAGTTGTCTACCGTAATCATGACACTAGAAAGTTCGTTCTTCATAATTTTCCGTTATATCTTCTCTATTTACGAACCAAACTAAATAAATTATGTCCCACAGTGGACCTATCGCTATACACGGACGAGTCGCAGCTGGAAAAGAAGTCGCGCAAGCGCAGCGCGTCCAAGTCCTCCCCCCGCAAGCCCTCCCCCCGCAAGTCCTCGCCGCGCCAAGCCGATACACAAGTAAGTATTTGCAAACTTTGTCATGTTTGTACTAAGTACTAACCTTTATGGAGCCAATGTACACGGACACTTGAAGCGCACTTACATGGTGAGCATGCTTTAGAGTGAGATGCCGTAATCCGACCTCCCACTCTCACGCTTGCTGTTACCGTGCGAATATCTTGAAGACTCTTATCTTATAAGGACTTTGTTAGTTCGGATGTATCTTATGATAACTATAAAAATCGAGAACGGCTGCAAAAGTAACGGCTATTTCATTGGACAAAATAATATTATAAAAAACTGGACAAGTGCGAGTTGGACTCGCCCACCGAGGGTTCCGTACTATTTAGTATTTGTTGTTATAGCGGCAACAGAAATACATCATCTATGAAAATTTATCGCTATCACGGTTCATGAGATACAGCCTGGTGACAGACAGACGGATAGCGGAGTCTTAGTAATAGGGTCCCGTTTTACCCTTTGGATACGGAACCGTAAAAAATGGAATATAGTTCCTTACACTTATTTAAAATTCATGGAATTGCATATCGATTTCGAAGGTACAATTATTAAGTTTCCTAAAACAAGTCTGCGTATAAACGTATTATTAAAATTTTTGCGCATATTTCGTGTGCATTGGCTCCTGGGGATGTAATTAATGCACTAACAGCAACACAATTAACTGGCTATTGACATACCTTATCTCGATGCAATAAGGTATATAGCGGAAGCAGTTATAAAGTTGACCCAAAAAATTTTTATTAAGCTATGAGCTTCATCACATAAGTTCCTTGAGTAATCCTAAGCATTTCAAGCCTGGGAGGCAATAAGAAATGTGTGTCTACTCGGATTTGTAATGGATTCAAACTTTCAACCCCTTTTTAACCCTGTTAGGGGTTGAATTTTACAAAACGCTGAAATTACTTTTCCTGTCTTTTAATAATATCCCCAAATACAAAGATTCAAGTCCCGCGTTCGAAAAATTTTTTGATATCCATACAAACTTTCAACCCCTTTTTCACCACCTTAGGGGATGAATTTTCAAAAACGCTGAAATTAGTTTTCTTGTATTTTAATAATATATCGTTTTACGAAGTTTCAAATTCCTAGCTTAAAATAAAACTTGAACCCCATACAAACTTTCATCCCCTTTTTAACCCCCTTAGGGGTTGAATTTCTCAAAATCGCTTCTTATCTCTTGTACACTTTATAAATGTAATCTAGTGTGCAAATTTCAACTTTCTATCTTTTGTAGTTTCGGCTCCGCGTAGCAAAAATCTCCAACCAAATTTTTCACCTTTTTACGTTTTTCTTGTAAAATTACTATGAAACTAAAAAAACAAATACCAGCAATGAATTCTACGTCTTTCGTTTATACGAAAATGATACCAAA
Source organism: Cydia fagiglandana (assembly GCF_963556715.1). Lineage (NCBI taxonomy): Eukaryota > Metazoa > Arthropoda > Insecta > Lepidoptera > Tortricidae > Cydia > Cydia fagiglandana. The sequence continues at coordinate 6,959,383 of NC_085941.1, forward strand.
CTTGCCCTAGTACCCACCAGGGTCAGCATAGATTTTTTTTAAAGATGACGGGTGGCGGCCGTCTTTGTACCCCACCCTCCCCCCACCCCAGGCTAGAAATGCTTAGAATTACTCAAATATTAGATGTGATGAAGCTCATAGCTTAATAAAAAATTTTTGGGTCATGTATGGCAGCGTTACATAACTGATTCCAGTAATACAATAGGTCAATTAATTGTGTCGAAATTGGCACATAGTCATTAATCATTAACACGTTTGCCGCTTGTCGTAACTCGTACATTTTTGATACTCATTCGGGTTTGTAAAACTCTCATTGTTCATTGGTATGTTTTGCGTTAAAGCTAAGGGTAGTTGTCTGTTAGATAATAATTGATAAACTCCGCCCCAGGCCCGGGCCTTAGGGCAAATCCGCCACTGATCACAGAGAACAAATTTAGTATTAAGGGCCCCCCACATCTGACGTCTGTCGAGCGTCGGCATCTACAATTCTATGGCCGACGTCGACGCAACGTCGACGCAGCGTCGACACAACTGCGTAGCGACGTCATTTTCCATAGCGCTGGACCGACGCCGACAGACGCCGACGCTCGAAAGACGCCAGATGTGGGGGGGCCCTAAGAGTTCCAATCTTTCTTAGGTAACTAGTTGTGGTGGAGGCTCAATGACGTATTGGTGTAAAATGTAGTGACCACGGAACGAAATTATCTTTTACCGACTAAGAACCCTCACAAATATAATATTGTAAAAAGGTTTTGAAGTATATTGATTAGACAACTACCCTACCGCGTCCATAAACATCACTTTCCCTTCCAGAAGGAAGTACCGACGCCGGTTAAAAAGGCGCGTACCACACCAAAGCGCAGCCCGAAGCGCAAATCCAAAGCGACACCGCAAAAACCACAAACCAAACGAAAATCGGCAGGTACCACGCCCATAGTGGCGACGGCAAGCAAGGTAGGCATAGTACAACGGATATATAGAAATGTACGTATCCGCAATCATCAGCATATACATTCATGTCCGAGAGTGAGTAAGAGGTGTGTGGTTTATGGATGCATGTGCCGTCTCTCTCTCGCAATAGCGGGATAGCGACACGTCTCGCTTGATTTTTAATGATTACTGGTTTCTGTGGCTCGATTGTACATAAATAAATAAATAAATAAATAATTGTGAATAAATGATTTATTTATTTATTTATTTATTTATTTTACATAAATATTAAGGTGACATCTAAAGGCTCCGTGACACAGGCGCGTTGTGCGGCGGCGCGTGAGCGGGGCGCGCCGCTTTTACTTATAAAACGGTCACGCCCCGCCAGGAAAACGCGCCTGTGTGACGGAGCCTTAAGGGGGTGTGTTTGAATAAAGATTGAACAGGTACCTACTGTTGGGTACCACCAATTTGGTGGTAACTACTTTGGTGGAGCACCACTTTGGTAGTAACTACTGGGAATTTTGTTTCTCAGTTGTTTCGGGGAATAACCAGAAATTAATGAACGTCAGTGTATCTTTTTATCAGGTACCCTTTGATTGACACAACATTAAAAATAAATATTGTTTGTTATTTATTTAATAACCTTCTAATATCTGGGTCTTAGGAATCACATACAGTGATCGGGTTTAAATAAAATGTTTTCCTTTTTTTGTAACTAAATGGAAATATTTTGTTCACGATTGTCAATTTTAGGTTGGAAGTTGGGTTATTAAGTGACTGGCCTAAAATTATGGCATATAAGTTAGTTACTGTCCCCCTTATTCATAAACGTTTGCTGAAGTTGACAAGCCGATAATAATTGTTTGTCCCTTTCCGACGTATTGGTATGATGGAAAGGGACAAACTATTATTATCGGCTTGTCAACTTTAGTAAACGATTATGAATAAGGGGATTAGTTTGTACCCACTAGTAACCAGTTACCAGTATAATCCCTGCAATTATAATTAGGTACAGACAGCGACACTCTTAACTGTCCATCGGTGGACCTTATGCCTTTTGTAATAAGGTACACCGATGGACAGTTAACAGTATGGGCGATGGTACCAGTCATCCTTAACTTTTAATAGGTAAAGGTTATTTAAGATAAAGTTACATATGAGTTACAGAAACCGGTATTTGATGCAAATAATAATTATAAAAGCAGATGAAAGGCACTGATTTGTATTGAAATAGATGAATTTATTTTCCTTTAAAGAACTTTTTACTGAAGAATTAGACATAGATTTCTTTGAAGTTTCCGAAGTGCATGTTAAGATGTTAATGCAAGTAAATGAAATATGCCAATGTATTTATATAATTTCAGTGTAACTACTCAGCATTATTTTTGGGTCGAGGTATAAATTATGTTCTTTATTCATTGTCATTCCACAAACATCATTACATCAATAACTATAAATATTTATTCGTGAGGGCATGAAAATGAAAATACAGGGTGGTAAACGGGCAAATATATATCATTTGTTTATATGATGCCAAACAAAATTGGTTAACTTTATCCAGGCCTGAATATTCATTTGTAACGATTATACTACAAGTAGGATGGTGTTTAGCGAAAATGTGTCAACCCACATTCATTTTGCAATAAAATGTCAATTTTAAGCGTCAATTTCTTGAGTTGACATCTTATTGCAATATAAATGTGGGTTGACACATTTTTGCTAAACATCATCCAGATAGAAACTAGATAGTAAATATTATATTCATAGTAGTAGTGTAGTTTGGTCTCTCATAAGAAAAAAAATAGGCAACCACTACGTCATCCAAACTGCATAGGTATTTGGTATTTATGACTAAGTACTCTAAAATTGAAATAATTAATTAGAATGAAGACAATATTTATGACGTAAATCATTGGTGATAGGTGGATAAGTATATTGGACATGCTGAGAGAACGAATGAAGGCATTTATAAGTATAGGTGGTATAAACGCGTTTCATTTTCATGGCAATATATTGCAATGACAATTAGCCATTATCCATCTTCCTCTAGCATGCCAAGTAAGAGTAAGACAGTGATAATGCCGGTTAATCGTTATTATGAAAATGATGCGCATTTAGACAACCATATAAGGGATCTATCCGATCGTCGACGAAAAAGCGACAAGAAATGTAGCCAAAAAAACCCCATGTTGTACATAAATATATTAACTGTTCAGTATTCTGACTGCCGTGAGCTTTTTCTTTTTCATCGCTTCTCGCAAATCGTCGGCAGTGGGACAGGTACAGTCAAAGATTTTAATTTCCGTACCATTTCGTACCTTGTCACAGTTACAACCAATATGAAAGTCTCTATAGACCTAGACCTCATACTATTGTCACTGTGACAAGATACGAAATGGTACTGAAATTAAATTCCTTGACCGTACTTGAAATTAAGCCCTATTTTCAGAGGTCGTTCTTTTCGAACTCGACTTTTTTATCTGAAATTAAGGTGCCTAATATAATAGATTGTCGAATAGTATAGTCGTTCTCCTTCTAGTCTTGTAAAAATAGTATTTTAATATTTTTATTAATAATATTTCTTTGAAGTCTATGCTATGAAATCTATGAATAGATTTTATATACCTACATCGAACCAAATGCTATCTCCCCACGTAGAGAAGAGGTCTTTGCTATGAAGCTCTCTGATGTTTTTTTTTTATTTAATCATAATATTTAACTTCAAGTTCATTCACTCTCACCAATCATCGCTTGCTTGTTGTGTTTTTCTACATTTATACAAATTCTTTTTTTCTGATGGTTTGCCTTTCCTTTTATATTTTGCTGTTTTATAGAATTTTCCTATATACAGCATGTTTGTATTGCATGGAAAGTCTAAATGATATATATTTTTAAGAAAAATTATATGAGGCCAATAATCATTAAAAAGGATCAAATTCTTCGAACTTTTTTCGAAATTCTTAACTTCGAAAAATTAGATGTCTTTCATCACGTTCATGTTTTATCAAAACTTCCTAGTTATTTTTATTTCAAATTAAAGAAATATTAATAATTAGAGCAAATCATGAACACGTGAGATTCATACATTGATTCTGAAATATTTTTTATAAATTGTTAGCTATGAAATACCTTCAAAATAAAATAAACATAACTACAGAAGAATATATACCTACCTAAAAATAGACATAGCTATAGAAGAATATATGTATGTACCTACAAAACTCTTTTACATTCCAAGCAGTCCCACCATAAAGTCCAAAAACATTTTTAGTTCATGTCTTTTTCAGTACGTATTAAACCTTTGACATTTTCAGACGGCCACGGCGGTAACGGAAAAGGCAAAGGCTAAGACGCCGAAAAGGACGCCGGTCAAACAGAAGGAGACGCCGCCGCCAGCCACGCCGACGAGGGGGAGGCGGTCAATTGTGAAAGGTAAATACACTATAACGCATGTTCGGTCTTGACCGGAAAAGGCAAAGGCTACGGACGCCGAAAAGGAAGCCTGGTCAAACAGAATGAGACGCCGCCGCCGGCCACGCCCACGAGGGGGAGGCGGTCAATTGTGAAAGTTAATACACTAACGCATGTTCGGTCTTGACCGGAAAAGGCAGACTAAGGCGCCGAAAAGGACCCGGGCAAACAGAAGGAGACGCCGCCGCCGGCCCCGCCCACGAGGGGGAGGCGGTCAATTGTGAAAGGTAAATACACTAACGCATGTTCAGTCTTGACCGGAAAAGGCAAAGACTACGACTCCGAAAGGGACGCCGGTCAATCAGGAGACGCCACTGGCCACGCCGACGAGGGGGAGGCGGTCAATTGTGAAAGGTAAATACACTATAACTGGAAAGTCTTGACCGGAAAAAGCAAAGGCTACGACTCCGAAAGGGACGCCGGCCAATCAGAAGACGCCACCGGCCACGCCGACGAAAGAGAGGCAGTCAATTGTGAAAGGTAAAAATATTGGTACGAACTTGCGAGTTTAAATTTAAAGAATTCGAATCATTTTACGCGACTGCGCCGCTTAAAAAAAATAGAGTCTTAAGAGGCCATACCAGCTGATTCCATTCCACGAGCGAAGCCGATAACATGGGAAAAACCATATGTAGCGAAAAGCGACTACGAACAGAGAACCCGCTTAGCGGGTCGCTGACAGTCGATGCGTTAATGTTCGTGTTTCTAGAGTTAGACCTAGAAAAATCTGCAGCGATTTTGATAGCCCACACGCAGTCCGAAGTTATTTGACGTTTAAAATAACACTGGCACTGCGCGGGCTATCAATATCGACTTTTCTTGGTCTAACTCTAATTGAACCTTTTTTCCACAGACACCAAACCCTCCCCAATCGTGCCCACGCCGTCGACGTCGACCGGCAAGACTACGCGCACGCCGCGGAAGCCCCCCGCAAAGAAATAATACGAGACGCACCGCGGCGCCACACTGCGCGTGACCGCACGCCGAGCGCGGTGAGGACCTCTAGTGAATATTAAAACCGCTTTTACAGGTCCATTTTTACAAAAATGGAAGGGGGACTTAATCTAAGATAATTGTTTTCAAATGAAACATTAATGTAATGGTGAATTTTAATGGTATACCTCCTCTATGTCATCAGAATGTATCACGATCTAGCAAAAATTAAATGTGAAATTGTGGATGAACTGTTCTTATTTGGACGAAGCAACATGTGATAATGTCTCACGCCATTTCATGGTTTTATGTAAATTAGTACAATGATCAACAAACACCTAAAGTAGACCAGACTTAACACATCCACTGCCAGCGCGAGCTACGTTTCTAGCCGGTATCACGCTTTTTCTTAGCTTTTCGGTAGGTATGAAGTGGAAAAACCGCTTAGTAACCAAAAGCGCCTACGAACGAGAACCCTGGCAGTGAATGTGTTATATACGCCATTTAATCGATTATGAGATAAAACTGGTAGATTATGTTATTAGACCGAATATCTGCAGAGATTTAGACAGCACACGCAGTGCAGGTGTCATTTTAAACGTCAAACTTCTATTAAATTATGACTTATAAAATAACACTGGCACTGCGTGTGTTTTCAAAATCTCTGCAGACTTTTCTTGGTCTAACTCTTAAGTTGATACTTGTACCATCAGCTGCAAAAGTGCATGGCGACTCACTGTGTCTTATTCCAATTGTTCTATCAGACTAGTCTTCAGATATACAAGTGTATAGCGGTTTTTATCGTCACAAAAGACTCACTGTAGTTGTCAATTTTCTCTACTCTTCTCGTTTCAATGCAATCATTGAAGCCAGTTGAGTAGACAAATGTTATCAAACGTATCGTCCTCGTGGTAAGGTCGTAACATTGTGTCTTAGAAGATATTTATTTTTACAACATGGACTTGCATAATAATGTTTTACGTTTATTTTTATTTTTTTATTGTAATTGGACTTTTCTTCGCAACATGCATTTTGACAGATGGTTTAATCATGTTCCAAATTGGAATAAATATTGCTAATATATCTTTTCATGTTCTCTTGTTTTGTACTTATAGGTGTAAGGAAATCCGTTAGATGTGCACCTGGAATCATCTCTCGTCATTGCAAATGATAAATATTACGAGTATAACACTGTCAAAATGCCATTCTGTGAACATTGATTTAGTCATAAATTGTATACCTATTTCAGTGGGAAGCTAACTAATTGGCTGACTCAAGAGAATCCATCTTAGTTTACTTATCTAAAACGGGATGGATCCTTTAACCTTTTGACCACCTAATACTTCAACTGACGCGCTCAGCTCAATATTAACCTTCGTGAATTCTGACAAGGTTCCCGATGACGCGCCGAACACGATAGGCGTGCAAAGGGTTAAGCCACGAAAAAAATTGCATCCTTTATGGCATATTTATGAGATGTTTTTATTTTATTGAATTTTTGATGATGAAGTACAGCAATTGTGAAGCACAAGAATGATCAGGAATATTGTTATATTATAGGGAAATGCTAAGTGGAGGTAAATTATAATTATGTAATTACTTTTATACACTTTTGTGTCAGGGGCCTACTAGTGTAAAATGCCCGGTACAGATTAACTCGTGTCAACGAAAGGCCACGTTATTTCTTTTCAATAAGCGACTTTTCAATATCATGCTTCTTTGTAACAATAAAATATCGTAAATCTAGAATTCACTTTAATTTTATTATACTAACTTTTACTAACGTATATGTAACAATTTTAGTATTCACTGTAAATATTATACAAATAACATGAATGTTAACAGTCTAATTTTGCTCTTCTGGATCCAATGCTGGGGGATGATTGTCTCCTCTAGCTATAGGCAATAGATTTAAAGGTTTTTTATAAGGCTAGGATAAAATTTGGAATTTTGCTAGTGTATTGATATTAGGATATGGTACTCGATAATTTCGAAGTTTTGTATAAAATCAGTACAAAGAACTAAAAAGTAATCAGAATGTAACACATTTGATTTGTAATAAGAATATATTTTGATACTATTGGTTTACTTTTATCGTAATGTGCTGTCGTGAATTGAGGGTAGTTGTCGTTTTAACTGCAATGAGACCGAAAGGAAATGGATTGTAAGAATTAAGGTTTCTCATAGTGGCTGGCAGATCCTCAAGTCTACAGAATAAATGTGTATCTGTTTGGACCAAGCATAATACATTGCAATAATTACATAATATTATACATTGCATACATTGAATCAATGTACAGCTGAATACTAAATGTTATGCCACTGCCTGTTTCGAAACTTCTTCAATGTAAAAATAGATAATTTAATCTATTTTTAGTTTTATACAATTTAGTTTTAATGAAAACATTCTCCCGACTTTGTTACATCACATCTGCGAGTTGATGACTTAAGGTTGTTTTGGCCGGCGGGCGCGCGCCGCACTGCATTTTGTTGAATGTTTCCATAAGTCTTATGTTGTTATTATACGTCAGACCCGAGTTAAGGGCGTGCGAGTGTGTGTGTTAGAAAAATTAAGTACCTACATTTTAGATGGTATTTCTAAATAGGTTAATTAAAGAGAGGATTAAGCTTAGGATACAAATTTGTGTGTGAATTTTCTGTTTATAACGTACCAAGTGGGAAATGTTTGCACCAGTCCTGTGGTACAATAGTTGTAAACATATTTTAGCGTTTTATACAAAAAATATATCAGTTTGAGAGTACTATTGTAACAGAAAGTCCACAAATTACAAAATTTATATGCAATTCAGAATTAAATATAATAATTTAAGAGACAGAAGTGTTTTAATTTAACCCAATAAATAATACAAGAATTAAAATTCATGACATAATTTTTTAATCGTCTTCAATGGTTTCTAAAGGGTATTCAGTCATAACCAGTCCTCGCCCCCACAGGGCATCTGCTATATTCAACTTGTCAGAATCATTAGGTATGTCTAGATTTTCTACTGCCACATATTCAGGATATGACGTGATCAGTGTCTCAATCGCGGGTGCCATGTCCTCTTCAATCTCCAGATATGGTAGCTCATTAGCATGGTATTCCAAAGAATTCTCAGTGTAATAATACAATCTAATATTTTCCTCCTCGGAAACCATTCTTAAGATATTTTTACGCAGCAGCCTGATTTTAGTATCAAGACTGATCTCAACCCTGTTAGTGACTTTTCCATCATCAACCATGACATCAGTATCTCCATAAACAGTGACAGCTTTTTCTAAATCAGTCAAAACAGGGGGAAGAGCATCATGCTGGTAGTTCTTATTCATTTGATCCACAGCTTCATCAATTGGCAGATGATCTTTTATTTTATCAAACAAGGATACAATTAGTTTCTGAATCTCTTTTCTTCTTGGTGTTTTGAGATCAGAGTTAACAAGCCCAAAGTTATCATAAATATCAAAAGGCAGACCTCTTCTCAGCTCTACATTTTCATTGACAGCAAGATGCAGGGCTGCTGGAATCATTTTCTCAAATAAATCTGCCCAAGAATGTTTCTGATACATACTGACTGTTATGTGAAGAGAGTGCTCTCCATCTATGGTGATTCCTTGATGTATAAAGCCTCTAGGGAAGTAGAGCATATCCCCAGCTTCTAAAGTTACCTCCATTATTGGTTGACCTATTTCCTCCTGCTCAAAATTCTTTGAAGATACCCTTGGCAAAACTTCATTGTCTGAGAGCGGCTTGTAAATGCGCCAGTGTTTTTTCCCTTCAACTTGTAGTATGAAAGCTTCAATATCATCATAATGTGGGGCAAAACCTTGGCTGTCGGGAGGGGTTAAATAAGCATTGGCACCAACAAATGAATTGAAGAATTCTTGAAGTGTAGCATTGAGTAAATGCAATTTTGGCATGTAAGTTTGTGGATTTAACAGTCTGATGCTGCAGCCATTTAGATAAAAATCCCAGACGAGATGTGGGTGAGCCCTGCCTTCCGGGTTATGAGTTTCCCTCTTCCCATCAACATAGGATGTAACATCAATGTTTTTAGTAAACTGAATGTGTTCATTACGAAGCATATCATCAATGAAAGGAGTTGACATGATTTCTTTGTAGTATGCAGGTTTATTCCTAGCGATGTGTAGTGGTTTCTTTTCCCAGATTTCATTAAGGAATTGGTCTGGGTTGTATGGTGCGATCATCCACTTGAATACCTTTAGTCCTTCCTCCGCGCTATCGGTTATGACTGGTGTGAAATCGAATGAGCCATCATTACTGCAGTTACTACAATCACTGCAATCTGACTGGTTGGATACACCACTGATGGAAGTATTAAATTGCTGACTCCCATTTAATGCTGGTACAAGTTCTGGCACATCGTCTATATCCTCTTCACTACTGCTTTTCTTACTTTTTAAACTTTTCTTCTCTTTATTTTTCTTATTATGTAAGTTTATCTTAGCTAGTTCTTCGACATTTTTTGTCTTCTTCTTTTTGTGGCTTTTCTTCTTTACAATGTTTTTTGATTCCTTTAACTTCTTTTGTTTCCGTTTTAGTTTCTGGGCTACATTTTTTGGTTTTGATTTTTGATCCGGTTTTCGGTTAGCGCTGTAGATCGCATAAGCTGATACCGGCGACTCTTCCATTGTGTTACTGTTAGAGGACAATTACTTTTAGGAAAAATACTATACTGTGCTCGTATTCACTATGTTAATACATCACAAAACTTCATTAAAACAAAAAATGTTGAATACGGCAGTGAACATGCCAATCCAAGACAGTCGATTATTTGAGGTTATGTTGAATGAAACGAAAGTTGCGTTTTGTTTTTGTTCAATGTGAACCTTATATGTCAACATCAAATGGTCGCATTGGCTTTAGGCAACAAAACGTTTATGAAAAGTTTCCGATCAAGGTGACCTTGCTGGTTTCCAACCATGTAGACGCCTAGACGGTCACCGGCGGTGGTTTGCCATTTGATTGCCACAAAAAGGAGGGTGACCAAAAGGGTGACTGACCCATCCGACGTTTAGTTTAGTCACAATGGAAATGGTCACCAAGAGAGGGTGTTATGGAAGATATTTCGATTACCTATTGTAGTTGAAATTACCATTACCCCGCAGTCGAAATTGTGCCCCTGCACCTTATATAAAAGCGATTAAGGTTTAGGATTTGCAATAGGTATCAATAAATAATGCGTGACATTTTTAATAGTTGCTATAGTTCGTTTTTTTTAGCATTAGAAAGAACTCCGCAGAAGGAAGCGTGCAGTTTTTATCAGGCTCGTTAATTGTTAATAATTATTGAATTATCTAATGTAGCATGGTCAATACATATAATTTACTTCAAATTGTTACCGCTAAAAGTGCCAGATTTAGAACCACAAGCGAACTTCTGCGAAGTTCTTTCTAATGCTAAAAAAAACGGACTATAGAGTCTGGCTACTGAAATTTTACCTAAATTTTTAGCGGGAAATTCAAAAAAATTTGGGCTGGTTACACTTTGTGTAGTAGGAACTATAGTTTTGATACTCGACAATATTTATGATATTCTGTGTACAAGTAAGGTACCTAAGGAAATAAGTTAAATAAACGTTTACGTGCACTCAAAGTCAGGTCACATAATTTCTACCACTATTTAAAGTACAGTCAACGACAAACACCTAATGGTTACGTTCCAATATTTAGATTTTATAGATATTTTTCAGAACTTTTAGTTTATCCGTTTCTTTGTACACTTGTCATATTTATGAGATTCAGGCATTAATAAATTCACGTACTTAATCAAAGTAATACGCAAATGTTAGAACTAGTACTTAAAGTATCAAAATATTTATAGAGCACCAACCTCCTAATTTGTTTACATTTGGTTAGGAGTTGTAAACATTGCAGTTTTTCGTTATACAACGCTACACGTCGACTTCTCACATTGTCGTAATTATTTACGAGCTTAAATAATAGTTAGCGAACCTCACTCAGTATAGAAATTATTAATATTATTTAAAATAAACCCATTATAAACCGCAAACAATTTGAATGAATGACATAAATTGACAACTGTCTTTTAGCTTTTTTTTAAATCATAGACAATTGGTGATACAACAACGAAATATCTGTCAACAATTTTTGGTTAGCCAGACTCTAGGTACTTAAATTTTATTTATTTTAAAATTTAAATCAGGCAATAAGGGCCCCATATTACAATAATTTATAATTTACCTTATAAACTAAAATACATATATATATTTCATAAACTTAAAACTAAACACTATTTTATTGATAACATGGCATGGCTCCATTGAATCGCCTGCTCTTATATCGGATTGTTGATTTCTCTCATGTTGATTTCTCAGAAACATGACACCCTTCAACTAGAAGTCAATGCACAAGAGCTTATTGTAAGTGATAGAAGTTTCATAAATGTGTAGCTACTTGAGTGGGGCTAAGGTTCTGTTGCTTGTGGTGGAGTTTCATTTATTTTTACAGAGTGACGGTGTAGCAGTCCTAATTGACCTTCTAGAATTATATCAGCGAATGCTTTCTTAGCATAAAGTTGTTGAGTCCGCTCCATTTTTCGAAGATCTGCAGCGCAAGCCATAGCCCAATGATAAAATTCATCCCTGACCTCAATTACATTTGGGTATTCTTGATCTGACGGTTCTTCTGTCTTTAATTTTTTAGCTGAATTGCCCTGCAAAAAAATAGATTACATACTATTAAGTTAAGTTTTATTAATAACAAGAAGGAGGTCAGACGGTCTACCGGGTATATCGAAATTTTGTTATACTTCTCTCTATTGCTTGAATATGCAAGTGATAGAGAGGCAGGTAACTAAATATCGATTTTTTAGGTATGCTCTCATACAATGACCCCGTAGATCTGATACAACTTAAAGGAATAATTAAGGTACTTAATCAAGTTGTTCCATAGCCAATCACGTGACTCGTGAGAGGGCAGTTGTATTGTATACAGTGCAAGAAATAAATCTATAGATCAAACCAAACACCAGTATTTATTACACAACTGCCCAAAAAAAAACGAGTACAGCATGTTGTTTTTTTACCTCAATGCCTGTTAATTCTTTAACATCTATTTTAAAACTTTGAGCATCCAATATAGAATTTTCGCATAAATTTTCTGATGATTCCTCTTCATACAGGAAATCCAGTTCATTGAAGTACCATAATGATGGTGTATATGATTCTCCTGCAGCCATAGCATTAAGGTACTTTTTTAATTCTTTGCGATAATTTGATCGCAGATTGTTCAATTTCTTCTTTACGTCTTCTCTTGTCGCGTCGGGAAACATTTCTCTGTATTTAGATAACAAAACAGCGTATGCCTTTTTCTTTCTTTCCCGGTCATAATAAACTTTGCTTTTTACGTTCCACAAAGATGGTAAACTGCGGTATAGCTTAATGCATTCTTTGATTAATTCTCTCTCTTTTAATTTTGCCGCCTTTGTCGCCATATAAAATACCCGTGAAGTACTTCTGACAAAGGCACTTAATAATTGTGCAATAACATACAATTACTGTACTTATACAAACTGCACAATATTAAAATAGTTATGGCACAAATTTTAAATAGCACAATATAATAGAAGCAGTCACAGTTCAATCTGTAATAACGTTGTAAGTTGTTAATTCTATCGAAATATCCTAAATTAACATTGCACAATTTTATTCAACGAATGAAAAAGTTAACTGTCAGTGTCAAGCATGAGTCAAGCAAGGCCCCTACGTTTATTGTTCTATTTGACGGCGCAGCAACTAGTATCATTTCTCTCTCCTCGCTCTTTTAAAATGCCATTTGTCAAAAAAGGACAACCATACTGCTGACAAGGTGAACTTCAAATCAAGTGTTGCCTTTTTTGATGCATCCAGGCTGTGTATGTGTGCGTAAAAGCGTGTATGTGTGCTCTTTTAGGGATGTCAAAAGTCGATTTTAATCATGTTATATATCGATAAACGTTACACAGCGGAACGAAATAGCTATTAATTGAAGCTTCAATATCTTCGTTAAACATATACATAATTGAAATGCTAATGAATAATAAATATATTAGAATATAATAAAATATTTCAATTGTTGCGGAACACATATCTTAGTAGGTATTTATGTATTTTAATTAAATATCTGAACTTTCCCTTGGTTCCCTGCTGGGGCGTGACGATAAAATTGTGATCTGATAACCACAATAAAGAATAAAAGTGTTTTTGTTCATTTTAGACATCGTCAAACCTTTGAAGTAACATTAAAATTGTAAGAAATGTCGATAGTTTATCGATATGACTTTATCGACATGGCTACAGCAAGGTGGTGTTAAATTGTTAATCGTACACTAAACAAAAGTGGCAACGGTGACAGCTCGCTGAGACACCGTCTATACAGGGTGATCAATCCAAATGGGTCAGTATGGAGAAGTCAGAAACTATGAGAGATAGCAAAATCTGTTCTTAGGAACCATGGCTTCGATTTTAGATTTAATAATAATGGCATTCAATTTTTTTTTAAATCTATCATACATAACCGGGATTCGAACATGGTCAATATTCTTGTTGTTTGTTTGTATGGCAACTTTTAAACAATGCGTGATAGGTGGGGGGTGCTCGACCAAATATCATAGAGGGCCCCGAGACAAAATAAAGTACATTAAAAAAAATCAAAATGGCCGACTTTTTTTTTAATTTTTTCAAGTTGGTCCGAGCGCGCTGAGATTCGGCATGCGGCGAGCCTGGGGGCCCAAGATTACAATGTCAAAAAATATTTTTGGAAAAATTCAAAATGGCGGCGGACGCGGGCAAAGTAAAATTTTCAAGTAGGTTAAGTGAGCCCGAAGGGCGAGCTTCATGCCGGGAGGCCGAAGGCCGCCCCGGTGGAAGGCCGAATGCCCTGAGCCTCCACCCCTACTCCCAAAACGCGAGGTCGAAGGCCGAACTGCGTGAATTCGGTGCTTCCAAGCGTTCTACCAATTCATCTGTATTGATGACCGAAGCCGGCAGGCCAAATGCCCCACGGCAAAGCGTCGAGGCTTGAAGGCCCGAAGCGTCACACGAGAGGGGGAAGTTGGAGCTTAAACACGACCCAACACTTTTCCTATTGGGAGTCGCTTTTTGGGCGTCGGGGTGGAGGCTTCGGGCCTTCGGCCCTCCACCGGGGTCGGCCTTCAGCCTCCCGGCCTGAAGCTCGCCCTTCAGACTCGCTTAACCTACTTGGAAATTTGTCTTTGCCCGTGTCCACCGCCATTTTGGATTTTTCCAAAAATATTTTTTTGACATTGTAACCTTGGGCCTTCTGGCTCGCCGCATGCCAATTCTCAGCGCGCTCAGACCAACTTGAAAAAATTAAAAAAAAAGTCGGCCATTTTGATTTTTATTATGTACTTTGTTTTGTCTCGGGGCCCTCTATGATATTTGGTCGAGCACCCCCCACCTATCACGCATCGTTTAAAAGTTTCCATACAAACAAACAACAAGAATATTGACCATGTTCGAATCCCGGTTATGTATAATAGATTTAAAAAAAAATTTAATGCCATTATTATTAAATCTAAAATCGGAGCCATGGTTCCTAAGAACAGATTTCGCTATCTCTTATAGTTTCTGGCTTCTCCATACTGACCCATTTAGATTGATCACCCTGTATATATATTATGTCTATGGAGTCAAGTGACAAAAACATAGATATAATAATAATATACAGAGATACTTCTAAGCGAGCTGTCAGTGGGACCACTTTTGTTTGGTGTACGATTAACAATGAGGCCCACCTTGCTGTAGTCATATCGATAAACTATTGACATTTCTTGCAATTTTAATTTTACTTCAAAGGTTTAACGATACCTAAAATGAACAAAACGCTTTTATTCTTTATAATGGTTATCAGATCACAATTTTATAGTCACGCCCCAGCAGGGAACCAAGGGAAAGTTCATATATTTAATTAAAATACATAAATACCTACAAAAATAGGTATCCGCACTAATTGAATTGGGTAGGACGCTACCACGCTTCCCTGTCTTTATATATATGAAGTCGTATTATATGTTAAGTATAACCCTCACCAATTCTCCTATTTCAATAGTTGTCGCCAACAACATAGAATACAATCTAGATCATGTAAAACAGCGTTACTAGCAAAAAGCTTTTTTGGAATGGCACCAAAAATTTATAATAAGCTACCAACACAGATTTTAAAAATTAATGATTTAAATAAATTTAAAAAAAGCTTGTATGATTTCCTAATAACTAAAGCATACTATTCTATTCAAGATTATTTGTCAGACTCAGGAAACTTTATTACCTTTTAATTTGTATCTGTTATATATATATATATATATATATGTTTTAAGATTTAGTTTATAACTGCATGCTACATGTGCTCTGTAGCTATTTGTGTGCCATGTGGCGAAACATAGTGTTACTATATTATACATGTAAGACCTACTGTTGTACATACCTATGTTTAACAAATAAATAATTTGGAATTTGGAATTTGAATTTGGAATTTAGGTAAAGTTTTTTGAAGATAGGCAAATTATATTTTTTCCCGATAGTATTCATTATAGCGATCACGGAAATGCAGCTCTTTTATTTTTATATCATTTTATTGATTAAATATAATTTTTTAAATGATCGATATGACGTTTGTGAGGTGAAATGGCAGATTCGAGTAATTAATTCCTTTGCGCGTAGTAAATGGGACGAGATAGAAAAAAAATCGATGTCAACTGTCAGTGTCATTCTTGGAAAATAACTTGCAAATAATTGGAAAATAATGGTCGGACGAAACATTTGTGTTTTCTTGTAATTGGATGCCGGTGTGATTTCTAGAATAAGTATTTTCAACGTCCCTAGCACGATCAACACGGATATTTTGATAATGATAACGATTGCTTTCGACTACTTGGCACTGCTTCTTGGAGAACATTTTCATTAACGCCTTCACCACGACTCTTGGACTGCTACACGAGTCATTTTGGATCTCAGTATCAACACAATAGATGGAGACGATCCCGGAAACGTTCGAATGGAAATAGAATATTACAGAGATGAACTCAAAGTGCGTCGTACCGTCTTGTAGGAAGTACAGACGTTACTTTCCAAATTCAGCGTATTGAGCACACCAAAGTCTTTAACAGCGATTCGGTGCCAAGCTTTGAAGATATATTGGCCAAAATGGTAACTTATACGTTTGTGAGGACTATATAAACGTGATTGTTGTATTATACATACATAATGATTAAGATTGTAATAGTCTTATAACTAGGTCGTTATTGGCTATTATATATGGGCTCGGCAAGGTGTTCACAATATCTGAACACGCACGCCCTGATAATAGAGGCGTGTTCAGATATTTATGAGCACCCTAGCTGCACCAATATATCTGATGGCGACTGTACTTTAGAAAACTTATAATATAAATCCAAAATAATATAATATAAATCCAGTAAATTTCGTTTCGTTTTATTTTATAAATCCACAAATTATTATCCTTAAGCATTAACATTACAACAGTATATAGAATCACGCTGTGTGGCGTGCCCTTGAAGAGAGTTGAGAGGTTCAAATATGGTCAATATGGATAAGTATGTCTGTAGGGTAAATGTGCTTCACGTTGGGGCCTGTTTACATATTGATTAATGTTGATTGCGGGTTTAATACATTTGCCACTATACACAAGTAGCAAGTGTATCAACTCGCAAAAATACTACATTTTTGCTTCCATTGAGGTTTACATAGTAAGCACTATTCTCAAATTATGTGAGGAAATAAAACAAATTCAATTTAGTAAAGCGTATTTAATAGGGGTAAAGTGACGCGAATACAATTAAAAAAACAACGCATATTCTTAGTTTATATTAAATGTAGATGGCTTTTTAGTTTTCACTTGGTCACAGAAATACGCTAAAAACCACTTTCAGAGTAGGTGTTTCTTGCGTTTTGGCTGTCCTTCTTGTGTCCTTCCACAGCATGAGCATGTCGTAAGTCCTGTTGTATTTGTCCCTGGACTTAGCAGGAAGCTAGTTATTCAATATTAAGTTTGCTTCTGCTTTCAAATGAGGTGGTGTGCCGTCTATTCCAGGTCGTTTTCGTCACTTGAACTCATTTTGTTTATTACGAGTATTAAAATAACAAGCGGTAACTTATTGAGTATTGCACAACGAATAAACTTTGCCGCCTTTTATTTGCATATTTTTTAAAATTATATTACCATAGATACTAAGCATACGGTACGCGCATGCGTCATCGTCAATCCGCGCCATAGATATAAGAATATATACAGATGCCTTCCAAGCGAGCTGTCAGTGGGACCACTTTTTGTTTAGTGTACGATTAACAAAGCGACCCACTTTGCTGTAGCGATGTCGATAAAGTCATATCGATAAACTATCGACATTTCTTGCAATTTTAATTTTACTTCAAAGGTTTAACTATACCTAAAATGAACAAAAACGCTTTTATTCTTTATTGTGGTTATCAGATCACAATTTTATAGTCACGCCCCAGGAGAGAACCAAGGGAAAGTTCAGATATTTAATTAAAATACATAAATACCTACTAAAATAGGTGGTCCGCAATAATTGAAATATTTTATTACATCATAATATATTCATTATCCATTAGCATTTCAATTATGCTTATGTTTAACGAAGATATTGAAGCTTCAATTAATCGCTATTTCGTTCCGCTGTGTAGCGTTTATCGATATATAACATGATTAAAATCGACTTTTCACATCCCTAAAAGAGCACACATATACGTTTTTACGCACACATGCACAACCTGGGTCGCCTAAAAAGGGGCCACTTGGATTTGAAGTCCATCTTGTCAACAGTATGGTTGTCCTTTTTTGACAAACGGCATTTTTAAAAGAGCAAGGAGATAGAAATGATACTAGTTGCTGCGCCGTGAAAGAGAACAGACAGAGTAGGGGGCTTGATCCGCGCGCACCGCGCAACGCCCTTTAGCCCCCTCCAGACTATGTGCGTGAATCGCGCCGCGACGTCGCGGAGCGAACATATCACGAAGTTGACGTATGACTCCACACTCGCACACTTCACGGCGATTTCGCAGTTTGGTTTGCGGCAAGATGGCGGAAAAGCATCAGCTGATCGAGTTTAACTGTTAGTTATCTATGGCATCATACGTGATTTAGCTGTTTTTCCATTTTGATTTCTTGTGAAACCGTAAAATATAGCTGCTTAATGTAATATAATCATAATATAATTAATATTTATCTGGCCACAGAAGAGCCATAATAGTGTGTAATGTGGAGTCTTGCAAGTTCGCGCTTCGCGTCTCCTTTAGCGCCCTCCAGACTATGCGCGTGAATCGCGGGCGAAGCCGCGAACGCGAGTGTGGAGTCTAGTTCGCTGATATGCGAAATCGACTCCAGACTCACGTTCGCGGCTTCGCGCCGCGATTCGCGCACGAGTGTGGAGCGGGCTTTTGACGCGGGCCGAAATACCGACAAAAAACGGAGAACAAGGCGCGAAGACGTGAACAATCTGCGAAATCGACGCCACACTTGCGTTCGCGGCTTCGCCCGCGATTCACGCGCATAGTCTGGAGGAGGCTTTTCGCGGTGCTAAAGCGGTATCCAGACGGGACTGATCAAATCGACGATTTGATCAGAAATGAAATTGGCGTCAATCTCCAATTTCAGATTTATGGTGATATTACAGCCATTTAAATTGAAAAAATGCCCCATAACGAAAATACTAGCCTCACAAATTGGTGTTCTTGTGTCCGCACCTCATTTTATCGGTCATTATCGGCGGTTGAATTCGGCGAGCCAAATTGGCGTTTGCGTCCGTACGTCCCGATTCGATCGGGCAATTTAATCAGATTGGCGAAAAATTGACTAATCTGGATACGCCTTAAGCAACATCGAGTTCACGATAATTTGACATATTAAGCGCCCTCCAGACTATGCGCGTGAATCGCGGGCGAAGCCGCGAACGCGAGTGTGGAGTCTAGTTCGCTGATATGCGAAATCGACTCCAGACTCGCGTTCGCGGCTTCGCGCCGCGATTCGCGCACGAGTGTGGAGCGGGCTTTATAATAATAATAGATTTTTAGCATAAGTTGCATTTCATAAAACTTAACCCAAATCATTTGTACATTTTCAAGTCAAAGATAAAGACATGTTGGTTTTAAAATTTTAATAAGTTTAAACCATAACATTGTCATGATCTTGTAACATTGTTAAAATAAGAGAGTCTCCCATTTTCATTTTATTGCATTTTTTATAAAATGTCTTTAGATTCTCGGGATATCTTGGTCCTAATTCGATTGCTCTTTTTTATGGAAATAATTATATCCTTCGGATTCACAGGATGCTCGAGGCTTAGCCGAATAACACTGCAAGGAAGTATGTCATGGCTCAATGGTTCTAATTAGCCATCAGTATAATACCGCCAATGAATGTTTACATCCACCTGAAAATAAGAACAACATTCATAAAATGAGGATAACCACACAAAACTAACAGATGGTTGAAATTGTTAGAAAAAATTAGACCGATTTCTTGTTTACGAACTTAACAGCTCATGGCAATTTAATAATAAAAATCAAAACACAAGTGAAGAAAGTTTTATGTGTATTTCACGGATACGTACTCCTGTACGGCCATTGCTCCTCTAATTCAACGGCATTGTGCTTATCACTGTTATGATAATAATTTCAAATTTGTAGAATCTGCTCGCAATCTCGTATGAACTCGCTTATTTTTCTTGCAAAACTCTGTCCAAGGGTCAGCGCAGGGGCCGTCGTGTAGGGGTGGGGAAGAAAACGTTGTCCAATAATTATGCAGTGCCAAGTTATCGAAAGTAAATTCAATCTTTGTCCAAATACGCGCAGATGTCGTGGGGAATCAGAAGTCCGTGGGTCGTGCTGAGGTCGTCGAAAATCTCAATGATAACATTAATAGCAATTCGCAAGGTAACATGAGGCTTGTCCGTTATTCAATCAATCAATTTTTGTGTATTATGGCTCCATCAGGGCTTGATGATTCCGCCAGTGTCGAGGTTGGATAACACACGGCCAGTATGATATAGATCGTCGGTGATGTATATACGGTGTTCGGTAGAGTATCCATCCACCCTACAAACAAACACAAGCCATTCAACCTACGGACAACACGACTACTTCCAATAGTTAAAGACGTCACAAATCAAACAACATATAGGTATATGTATGTATATATTATTAAGGTTATTATAACATTTACTAGATCCATCACCTGTCAGTAAACTCATATTTCACAGTTTGAACTCATTCTTAGTCAGGAATTTATTTAAGATATCACCAAATGTGGTATACACTAGAGTTAAGAGGAAGTTAATATTTATTGGACGGCTTATCTCACGTGGGAGAAAATCATATATTGGATAACGTATTAAGGGGCATTCCAAAAGTATATGGTTAGTAGTACCTTCGTCCAATCCACATTCACAGATAGAGCTGTCCCTTATTCGCATCTTGGCCAGGCGCACTGGCGAACAAATGTGTCCAAGTCGTAATCTGATAATATTCGAAGTTGCTACCTTAGAATAGCCTTTGTGCTTGAAAAACCAGGGTTTAGGAGGGATATTTGGTTGCAGGTTACCGTAGTGTTGACCCTTGGCTCTACGTGAGAGTTGCCATGATTTATTCCAATTTTCAAAAAGCAGACATCTTATCGAAGATCTTATGTCTCGAGTAAAGCATTTTTGGTCAGAAGCGAAACTCTGGTGTATGGCAGCTTTTGCATATTGGTCCACGACCTCGTTACCAGATATGCCTGAGTGGCTAGGGATCCATGCTAAGACTACTTGCAAATTGGCATCATGACATTCTCTAAGTTTATCTTTTATTTTTAAGGTAAGGTAGAAGTTATCCTTGGAGTGAAATGGTAGTCTCTTCAGGTCCTGTAAGCAGCTCAGAGAATCAGTCAATATTATACTTTTATCTTGATTATGCGATTGAATGTAGGAGATAGCTTCGTATAGAGCAACTGCTTCGCCGGTAAATATTGAGGCTTGTGGAGGGCTTTTATTATTAAGTACTATTTTATATTTTGGGATCCAAACCGCTGATCCTACAGATTCTGTTGGGTTTATTTTAGAGGCATCTGTGTAGACCTGTAGCCATCCCTTAAATTGTCTGTCCATAATTTGGTTAAATAGTGTGTTTGCATTATTGTCCGTTATTTTTCGGGAATGAGAGCTAAGTGACACTGACAGTTGACATCGTTTTTTTTTTCTATCTCGTCCCATTTATTACGTGCAAAGGAATTATTCGAATCTGCCATTCCATCTCACAAAATCATATCGATCATTTAAAAAATTATATTTAATCAATAAAATGAAATAAAAATAAAAGAGCTGCATTTCCGTGATCGCTATAATAAATACTATCGGAAAAAAATATAATTTGCCTATCTTCAAACGACTTTACCTACCCAATTATTTTATTATATTATTATATATTTATCCATTAGCATTGCAATTACAGTAGAGTCCGGTTAGTGCGACTTCGCATATAACAACCAACCGCTTATAGCGACGTAACTATAGGCACTTGTTTGGTATTAGTACAAGCTACTATGAAAGTACAACCGTTTATTACGACTCCGTTTATTACGACCAAAGAATATAATACTCACTAGGAGAAGAACGGTAACTCCATACAAAAAAATGTCCCCAACCGTTTATACGTTTATACTAGTCTTTGTGTACCAATGGAACTAAAGTTGACAACCGGTTTAGCCTGGCGGGTATTGGTAGGTAGTAATTCTGTTGATAAACATATTTGTTATCTTCGGTTCTCTTATTTATCGCCGAAAATGGTATGGCCGATTATCACTTCCCAACTCACGTTTGGCGGAATTTTATTTCGCCGAATTTTCATTTCCCAATTTATCAAATGGTTTTTTTTTATTTGCCAACCGCACAGTTGCCAACTAAACGTTTGGTCTGTGTTTTATAATGCCAATTTTCAAAATGCCAACTTTCATGTCGTAGAATGTTTTAGTTGGCATAATATACACTTTAGTTGTTTATTGTCTACAAATCGTTTCATTTGGTCAGACTGTGCCAAAGGGGGGCCGTTTTGTAGGAATAACTTTTCTCTAAAATCAAAAACGGCCGAGATATTTGACACGAAAGTTGGGATATTTGACCCGAAAGTTGCTGTGTAATTACGTTTTTTAGGTTGTTGAAAAAAAAAATAACCTCGAAGACTAAGGCGGGAGCAAAGCTCCCGCCTTAGTCTTCTAACCTAACCATATCCAAGTCGGCTCTGCCCCGGAAGGTCTTGCTCGCTCGCTTCGCTCGCTCACTGCCACTGGCTTCAAATATTAAAATATACATTATAAAAAGTCGAACAACTCGGCCATTTTTGATTGTTTGGTATGTATCTTTTTCTTATTTGTAACTTGCCTAATGTATGAAAAGCGAACTGTAGCTTCAACGAAACGTTATTCGTCCAAGAGTTGTTCGACCAAGTGAAAGATTTGACAAATGATAAGTCTCCCAAAAGTTTAGAGGCGTTATAATAATCTGCTTTACAATAATTCTACCAATTGAAACGTTGTCATACAAAAATTTGCTAATCGTTAGTTGTCAAAGTGAAACGTCGGCGAAATGTTGGTTGGCAAATGAAATTCCGCCAAAAATAGTTCTGCGAAAAGGCAGAACACCGTTATCTTCATATCACGAAATATATGCAAGACCCCTTGTTTGTGGTATTATCAATTGATTTAAATAAAAGGCATATTTATGTTTATAACATTGTATTATTTTATTTATTAAAAAAATGTTTTACTCGTACATATAGAAATATACACTGAAAATTAAACTCTGACAACTTAATAAAAAAATAAACATTAATAAAGCGCATTCACAAAGTTTTCAGTATAATACAAATAACATTAGGCATGCCTACCTTACCTATTACTATTACACTTTACACGCAGATACACTACACTTTACACACGGCATTTTACACAGATTTCCAACTTGTATTCCTACATTTCTTCACGGTTAATTAATACGCTTTCCAGATGCGTTATGACTCGGTTCCTTCTGAGCCCACTAAAGCTGTAAATTTCACTCTGGCTGCTTCAACAGCCGTTGCTCCGCATTTAGCACATTTTCTATGTGCATTGCTGTAATCCATGTAGGTACAGACTTACAGTCTTAAGTGGTAGTACCGCGGTAGTGGTCGTCTAGTGGTAGTAGATTTAATAAATAAAATTTTCGTTATGAACTTTAACCACAGCAGTTGGACAAAGTCATTGACAAATATATTTTTGTATTATGGTGGGTAGACGTACCTACCCTCCATATATTTTATGGACATTGATAAAGACAGTTGGAAGCAAATATTCAATTTTAAAACTTAATCGAGTATAATTAAGTTTTAAGCGTTTTAAGACTCGTTTTATGATTAATAATATATAAAATTCGTGATAATTTAAATCAGAATTGGGAGCAATGTTGCTGTAGAAAAATGTTTTTATTTTTATTACTCGCAACTTTTTCTCAGAGGCCAACGCACACATAGAAGCTTCAGGCGCAGACATGCGCAATTATTTGGGGACATAACTTTCTTAGGAAGTGAACAGGCCTTGATTACGACCGACCGCTTTTAAACGGAAATTGACACAAAATTCATCCATCAAGTCCGGTTACAACGACGAGCGACGAGCGACGTAGTTTTTACAAATAAATTGTTGGTAAGAAGCTTACTCCCTTCCGCGCACCCAACTCCCCTCCCCCATTTTGCCTATACGGAGCAAGATGAAAATTAAATAGTCATGTGACTTTATAAATAAATATATAACCCGATTCGCATTATTCAATTGAGCTTAATCTTCACATACATAATTATGTAAGTTGGGTAATAATGCAATATTTTGGTACGCGTACTCACTCGTCACTCGTCATCCACAAAATTACTCGAATCCCGTAAAATAAAAAGTCGTAATTCGTGGGGATCTAATCAAGATGATGTTGTTTTATCACATAGTTCTTATGGCCACCTCCTGTGTCAAAAAAGGACAACCATAGTGTTGACAAGATGGACTTCAAATCAAGGTGTCCCCGTTTTAGGTGGAACCAAGTTGTGTATGTGTGCGCAAAAACGTATATGTGTGCTCTTTTAGGGATGTCAAAAGTCGATTTTAATCATGTTATATATCGATAAACGCTACACAGCGGAACGCAATAGCGATTAATTGAAGCTTCAATATCTTCGTTAAACATAAACAGAATTGAAATGCTAATGGATAATGAATATATTATAATATAAGAAAATAATTCAATTATTGCGGAACACATATTTTAGTAGGTATTTATGTATTTTAATTAAATATCTGAACTTTCCCTTGGTTGCCTGCTGGGGCGTGACGATAACATTGTGATGTGATAACCACAATAAAGAATAAAAGCGGTTTTGTTAATTTTAGGCATCGTTAAACCTTTGAAGTAAAATTAAAATTGCAAGAAATGTCGATAGTTTTTCGATATGACTTTATCGACATGGCTATAGCAAGGTGGTTCCACATTGTTAATCGTACACTAAACAAAAGTGGTCCCAGTGACAGCTCGCTTAGACGTAATCTTTAAGTATATTATATCTATGGTTTGGCCAAATCTAGACATGTACGGCAAAGCATGTATAGCCCCCTCCAGACTATGCGCGTGAATCGCGTTCGCGGCTTCGCGCCGCGATTCGCGCACGAGTGTGGAGGAGGCTTATGGTCGGCGGGCCTGATTGAAAATTTGAAAGAATATACACGGTTAAACAAGTTCGTCAGTAGAAAAAGGCGCGAAATTCAAATTTTCCATGGGACGATAACACTTCGTGAATATTTTTTTTAATTTGCCGTGCTTTTCTACTGACGGAAATGGCTTGACAAAGTATTGTCTGGCACAGGGAGGATTTTCTCATTTCAAACAGACAGAGAGGATAGGTATACTTTGTCTCTAATTGCCAAAAATGTTCAATTATTGATATTTTTGCATATGAACCGGTCATTTTTAGGGTTCCGTACCCAAAGGGTAAAACGGGACCCTATTACTAAGACTCCGCTGTCCGTCTGTCCGTCCGTCTGTCACCAGGCTGTATCTCACGAATCGTGATAGACAGTTGAAATTTTCACAGATGATGTAGGTATTTCTGTTGCCGCTATAACAACAAATACTAAAAAGTACGGAACCCTCGGTGGGCGAGTCCGAC
Source organism: Cydia fagiglandana (assembly GCF_963556715.1). Lineage (NCBI taxonomy): Eukaryota > Metazoa > Arthropoda > Insecta > Lepidoptera > Tortricidae > Cydia > Cydia fagiglandana. The sequence continues at coordinate 6,984,954 of NC_085941.1, forward strand.
TCACACTTGTCCGGTTTTTTACTTTCAAATAGGTGTTGTTAGCGATGTGCTGATATTTGGTGAAACATTCACATAAACATTCGGGCCCCATTTAGGGTTGCCAGATGGTCGGGATTTGGCGGGATTCTCCCGATTTTTAGCATGTGTTCGGTGTGTTCCCGATTCCCGACAAAGTGTAAACTGTCCCGAAAAACAGCTTCACGTTTTAAAACAATAATTTCAAGTCAGTTCAGTCAGCCGCGACCACGACCAGTGAAACCTGTGTCGAAACGTCGGTAAATAAAGGTAATTGAATATAATTCGCGTTAGACCCGTCTATAATGTGAGTTAATAATAATTTCAAGCTCCGAACTGTCGTCGAGCGAGCGAGCTGACGTAGTGCCAATAATGTAAAATATCGTTGTTTTAATACAATTACTTTAATTTGAATGTTTTTTTTTCCCGACTTAAGTCCCAAAATCCGGAAAAATTTCTATTGTTTCCCGATAATAGCGCCTTTCGATCTGGCAACCCTAGCCCCATTGGCCCTAAATTTTAGGGAAAATCGAAATAAAAGTGGTATCACATTTCAAGCTGGTTTATTTATGAATGATTTCAAGTAGGGTACAGATTGGGGTCTAATTTGATTTGCGGTTATCCACTTAAAGCATTTTATGTTTGTGTTATTGTTCTGCACTAATGTATAATTATACGTGTCTATTCTACACAAAAATGTACCTACACTTACGTGAGTTTAACGATTAGTTATTTATATTTTTTGTTTAAGTTAGGTATACGGTAATAATAACAATATTTTCTAATAAATACTTGCCGTGACCACTATTAGGGTGTTCAGATGGGACAATCATTTGCACAATCTGGTTAAATTGTCAATTTAATGGACAATCTTTCACTTTTTCGATGTTAGGGGTTAGCCCTCAGGAAGTGAGTTAAGGGCAATTTTTTTATCTGATCAAATGGTCTATTTGACTGTCCCGTCTGGACTGGCCTTTACACATCTTTATACGGCAGCTAAATTTATATCCAGTACAACTTTTGATGCTTAACTTTATAAAACGATGTATTTACTTATTTTAATTACCTATCTGTATAAGTCTACTTATAATTTTTATTCGTAACTTTTGAAATAAAATCTTTTACTCAGTAAAATCTTTTTTAATAACATGCGTTAGTAAAGATTTTTTTTACAATCGAAGATAGCTCCCTGTAGAAATAGTTCTTATAAACCACTACATTTTTATTTAAAAATAATAAGGAATTATAGTCCGTCAAACAACTTTGTCAGTAGAAAAACGGCAAAAGGCGCGAAAGTCAAATTTTCTATGGGATGACATTTCCATTTTTTTAATTTGCCGCTTTTCTACTGACGAAGTGGCTCGACTATAAGCAGTTATAATAGTAAAAAAAAATTTTTTATAAGTTTTTTTTTTTCGTAAAATAGCATAAGGCTTCTACAGACTTTGCAACAAATGGCTTGCGATTATCGTTGGCCGATCCCCACAACAAGGCATAATTTGAACGACGATGTTTTCAACGAATAACTTTGTTTTTATTAGTGCTTAATTAAGAAAATAAAAAGTTTATTTCATTGCATGTTGTAGGGGCGGTCGGAACTTTGTGCGCAGCCAACGAGCGCAAGCGCAATTTTATAATGTAAGTACTTATAGAATCCTTAGCACAACACTTAGGTACTTAGGTACCTATCCACATCCTATCCATATAATAGAACAATAAACACCCCTCACACAATAATAGGATACTATTTTTTATTTAAATTTATACAATAATTAGGTACGATCAGATGTTACATTGGTTTTTAAATTTTTTACGTTAAATAATAAAAAAATGTAGGTACGGATTTTTTTATAAAAAATACACTACTATAATGTGACATTATTTATGAAAAGGGACCTTATTGTCGATGGCGCTTACGCCGTTACTAAGGATGCTCCGATATAAATACTATGCTGCGCGACGCTGTCCGACGTAAGCGCCATCGACAATAAGGTCCCTTTTCATAGATATTGCCCAATATACCTACACATTAAATCAGCGATTCAGCGATCAGCTGATTCATTTCCTTTCATCTATTATTAAGATTAATAAGATAGATGCGGCAAATGATAATTTTCTAATTGTAGTAGTTTACCTACATTATAATTATTAAGAAAAACTTACATTTTGTTTCTTTCGTCATAAGTCAACAATATTGTCACTGCGTTTCGATTCAAAGTGAACGGAATATACTATTGCTAGGTATGCTAATCGTACTTTGTGGATTTTATAAATAGTAATGTATTCACATTTGATATTAATTTAATCAGTCACAGCCACACTAGATGAAAGATTAAAATGCAAATGGTAAATTTGTGATGTTTAGGCGAAAAGGGATCACTTTCTGTATACCACCTTCTGCACAGCAAAATAGAAAAGTAGGGTACCTACACTACCTACAGTACAGATGTAAGTAGTGCATTATTATTTTCCATTGTATTTTCACGGAAACGTACGAACGTGTCTTGCTATTTCAGTCAGTCCCGGTACAAAAAGTACTGGCGTTGTTAAAGTACTTAGCATGAAAAATACGAACGTTTCCGAGAAAATACGATGGAAAATAATTATGCACTATATATAATATACATCTGTAGGTACGTCTTTTTGGGAATTTAAATGCACATTATACTTCCCATTCTTCCCAAATACATAATACAGAACATAAGTAATCATGAAATCATAAGGATAAAGTAACGGTTAATTTTCGGTATAAGCTTCCCTGGTGATATATATAATTACAAAACCTATGGGCTAAAAGCGTTTATCTACGTACAAATTAAATTGCGTTTTACGCCACAACATTCTACGTTTCTTACTATATTATCATTGAAGGATTTAAATAAAGATAATTACATGTATAATATATATTTTTGATAATCTCTGATAATCTACTAAATTATTGGTCAACTATCACACCGAATTGATACGTACGTTAATACAATGTAAATAAACTTTAGGTAAATAGGTACAAGATAATTTAAATTTCGTGTATACTTACAGCACATATACCATTATTATTTGTATGTAATTAATATTTACTTCAATAAAGAATGGTGTACCTTTTAACTAGTACCTATTAATATACTTAATATTGTAGGTACTTATAAACTGTGTATGTAAGTATTTTTTTCGTCTAATTTGTAGCTAAAGTACCTACAAACCTACATGATAGTTAGGTACTATAGTTTGGCCAACATTATTATGTCAGATAAATGGCGTGTTTTTATTTTTTGATTGGAGACCAACCCTGCACTTTTCAAATCTGCCACCTCTTTTACTGACGGAAATGGATTATGAGAGTATGAACAAATATTTTAGTGACTTGAAAAGTAAGAATGCATCGTCAAAAATTCTGCTTAGCTTAATGTGAATTTAATAAACTTCAAGATTTTAGATTTAAGCAAGTTATTAATTTCGTTTAGTTGTACCACTGTATATATATTGTATGTAAATAAATGAGAGATTCTAATTAAGAAGTTGGTCATACAATAAAACTGAGGCGACAGACTATGTATGTATGTATGTATGTATGTATGTATGTATGTTTGGTGGTTGGTTTGAGAAATCTGAATTATTTTCCAATTATTATTTAAAAATCACTTTTCTTTAAATGGTAATTAAAAAATGGTCGAATTATTACCATCATTGGTTTCATTCCATAGGATCATGCTACAATACCGCCGTAAACCGTATACACAATTACATATCGTCGGGTGACAAGCAAAAGTCACTAAGTACTATCAAAAAATTAAAGTAACAATGCACTTTATTACACTTGTAACATGGTTTATTGTCCAATAATTTCAATGGTGTTAGTTAGTGACTTTTGCTTGTCACCCGACGATATCAGAATGATTAAAGTTGTTCAGTCTATTTACTGCCATACCTAGCACATAAGGATAGCGGATATAAACTGTATAATGTCATCGTTTTTTAATAATTTACGTAGTTTTTTGCATGATATAAGTTCTTAATAGTGCTACTTCTAATGTGAGAATTTTAGGGTATGTACTGGAATGAAATAGTAAATAAGTAAGTTACCTTTTTATAATTTATAATAACAGACGTTAAGGTTGAGTCTGTATTGAGCAAAAAAAGACACGATCGACAGATAAGTTTGCACTACCCTCTGAAACGGAGTAGGTACCTACTTTTTTGAAAAAATTTTTATGTTCATTTAGTCCCCATACAAAATCTAATGTGAAAATAGAAAAGTGCGAAAATTTGTTAAATCCTTGTCAGTCTTAACGTGTTCAGTTCAGCTAGTTTCACCAGCGGTTGTGAATTCGACGAATTTTCCAAGGTATTAGGTATGTAGGTACAGATGTAAGTAGTGCATAATTATTTTCCTTCGTATTTTCACGGAAACGTACGAACGTGTCTTGCAAGTCTCAGTCTCAGTACAAAAAGTACTGAGGTTGACTGAAGTAACATGATAAATACGAACGTTTCCGAGAAAATACGATGGAAAACAATTATGCACTACATCTGTATGTTAACATCACTGTTAGTTTTTTAAGAGGACGGTCATCGATATAATGCGCTGGAAACAAGTGAAAGCGTGTGCAATGTTTGTGAAATAATTTAGGTACGTCACATATTTGAAGCATGTAAGTATCTATTTGAAGACTGCGCATTCAAAATTAAGAAATTCGTTATGAACTTATGCGATTTCTCCAGAGTTTAATTTTAGAGCCATTTTAATATTAATCTGTTTTTTATTGACATATCTACAACACTAATTTTGTAAAGTTCTGTACAAACATGCAGGAAACATAGATGACATTTTCCTTGCACGAATTAGATACACATAGGTACCAAAGTAGGCATTTTCGGCGCATTTCACTCCTGAGGGCGCCCGAAGGTCTACCGTCTACATCGAAATAAATATTTACGATACAAGTGCGGAAAAGAGGATTTACCTATTCGCACGGTATAAACGTATGGATACCTACTTTGACACTTTTTATAAGAAACAACAATCTTTTAATTTTAAGCTGTTAAAGTTAGTTGGTTTGATGGTCTTTTTTATGTATTATATATAGTTTTTAACTGATAATGAAACCTTTGTCATAATATCAAAAATTATATTTATAGAAGAAATCATTTTCATACTCAAAACAATTAGGTAAATTAAAACCATACCTACCGCAATAATGCGCTCTTATAAAAAAGAGCATAGTCATGTATTAAATAGATTGAAATATATTTCAAACATTATATAAGAAATACTATATGAACTATATTTTTTTACATAAATAGGTGGAATTCGAATTATGCCAATCCAATAGCTCCGTGCCAAATTCATTACATAAAAAGAAATGATTGTCAGAATTTTTTTTACGTAGCATTTTGTCAGGGAACAGTCATAGACTTAGGAATCCTGAAGTGTGAAGAGATTCCTAATTGGCAATGACATTTTTTTTGTTCCCTTGCAAATGCTGTCAATACAGCCAATTGTCCTGACACTGTAAGACATGCCTAGGCAAAATTTAAAATCGCGTACTCCAAAACAAACGTAGGTATCTCGTGAATTGCAGTGCAAGCAAAAAACAGCAAGAGCAAACCAATCTGACTCTCTGATCGATCTTTTTTACTTTCTAGATCTTTGTCCCTTCTCAATGAAGATCTACTCACTGTTTCTTTTGGTTTAAATTTGTTCATTTTGCCAGGCAAGTCCAACAACAGCTTAATGGACATGGGGCACCCTCATATCCCTAGCATGGACAGGCGTGGTGTCCTCAGGGCTGGGACTGTCGTCCAAATGTGGCCGAATGTGTACGACGGACCGGCGCTGGTCATGGTGGTTGTAGTCGTCCCTCATGACGAGGCCACCGATACCGTAGCCGGGGCCCATGACGCCGGAGCCACTGAGACGCATCTTCTCCGGGTCCTCGTCGAGCTTCACGGAGGAGAAGACTGTGCTGAGGTTCAGTTGCGGGATGTCGTAGAAAACGGTTAATGTCAGCATGAGGAAAGTCAGCCCGGCCAGTAGGAAGACTGGAATAGGAAATAAATAGACGTCAAGGAATATACTCTGATCCCTTAATTCATGGAACTTTACAAGCCTCAATTGCCTAGTTAATTGATGTCTGTTCCCTTGCGAATACATAGGTCAAAAAGACAGATTAAAACAAATGATCATTAGCTGATTGAGGGTTGTAGTGAATTTATGAATAACGCGATAAAAATACACAAATATCAACAAGGTTAAACACTGATGGACGTTTGGACCATCCAGCATCCGCTGTGCCAATATATGTTAATGAAGCTCATATGATACCACAACGCCATAAAAAATTACGACTTATTGTAACTAAGTCTGTCTGAACGAACCAAAGTCCTATCCGATTACTCTATGAGAGTCCATCTACAGCAGTCAGTCAAACAAAACAATGATTTCACAGAAATGATAAGTAATTGTAAAAAAATGATAAGTAATTTCCAATCAAACCGTTCTTACAAGTAGTAGCCACTTTGTACAAGGGGCGGTACTCCTGCCCAGGTGAGTCTCCAGGAATGTAGTCGCCCAGGCCTATGGTGGTCAGCGAAATGAAGCAGTAGTAGAACGAGTCCAGGTAGTCCCAACCTGGCTCAAGGGAGGCGAAGATTGCAGCTGGAATGACGAGGAAGAACACCACCAGGAACGTCACTGGAATGGAGAATGCGACAGTTAGATTGCTAACTTGATTTTAAACTTGTGTGCCGTCTGCAAATTCCGTGCAATTTAAGCGGAGGAAGGGCAGATGTGACGAAAGACGTAGGAGGCAATCGGGGCTCCTCAAGCCAATAAATTAGTGTGTTAAGTGAACATATACGCTACTGGCGATGCCTAGTACTTTTTCTAACCTTCTTTCAGAGTCAGAAGCGGGCATTCAACAATTCTGACGCAGTCTCAATAAGGGCAGATATTTAACACTTTTCTTTAGCCCAAACTCTCTGAACCTTCAGCGATTATAGGTTCTGCAACAGCCTATTCTAAATGCAGCTTGCTAATACAAACAGATTGTAGATAGGTACTACACTGTTCGTGGCTTGAAAAAAGCCGTTGTTGAATATAGTTGTATAATGCGCTGCACAGTTTAAAGGCGTCTATAAGTATAAACAGCACTTTAATTTTGTAATACTTACCAATAATTGAAAGGTGCACCAGCCGTATAGTAAAGGGTCTGTAGAGGTGGCCAAGCTCAGCGTTCATGGTCCGCAGCAGCGCCGTGGCTGGCAGCAGCAGTCGCTCCACCAGCGCCGAGAGCAGGATCAGGGTCAGCGGGATACCCAGCACTGCGTATAGCATACAGAACAGCTTGCCCATCTTGGTGAGGGGGGTCACGTGGCCGTAGCCTGGAATATAATGAGATTTTATCAGTTGATAATTTGTGCACAACTTCAAACAACCAAAAAATATGTTCACTTTGACAAAATTAAGTATTAACAGGTGCTATTGATTCCAGTTTCATTTTACAAGATAAATGATCATTGCCGTCCAAAAAATTTGGTACATCCATCAATGTAGTCCTAAAAAAACAAAGAAGAAATTGATTACGGTCAATTTTCCATTCTTTTATGATATTTCACATCCTTTTTAAAATCGTTATTGATTTCTATCCAAAAATTCAGGGTGATTGACAATGTTACGAACAAATGTTACATTTATTACTTTAAGTAGGTACCTATTTACCGAGTTACCTATAAAAATATCTGGGTTTTCCGTTTTCATCTTCTTAGGTCAGATAAACTACGTACACGGATACACAATGATGGCGGACCGGTTGTCTTTCTTAAAATTATTTTCTTAGAATGCAACCGGAATGAATCAGATCTACTTCAAACTAAGGGAAATCCTACAAAACTTTCTTTAAGGCCTTTAAGCACTTGCTACACGGTCGCTGACAAGCCTTCAGACAGTCTGCCCTTGGTATGACCTTAGTCTGAGGGTCCGTCTCAGTTGTCTGGCTAGACGGTGGCAGACCACAGTGTGCTGACGGACTACACGCGCTCATAATGATTCCTAGCCTAATATCGAAATTAGAAAAAGTTGGCGTGGCTTTAGCACTTATAAGTGCAATAGACAAAAGAAAAGGGCTTCAAACTTCTTACCGATAGTAGTAATGACAGTAGAAGAGAAGAACAGCGACTGTCCGAAGCTCCAGTTGGGTCCGCCGCTCACGTTCTGCGCCGCCGGCACTCCCTGGTTGGTGGCTCGCACCACCACTTCTATCAGCGATTCCAGGTCGTCAGCTGCGAAAGAAGGGGCTTGTTTAACCATATCATAAGGACATAGAATTCCTCGAGCATGCTCGTCGCGTTTTGATCATAAATCGAAGACGCAAAGTACCTACCCAATTTTTATCCCAGCATTGACAACGCAGCGCCACCGAGCGCACGGCATGGACCCAGCGAAAAAAAAAACAAATTTTGTCGCAAAATACCTATAATTATGATAAATTAATCCCTAAAGAGACACCTAATCGCACCTAAAATTTGATAAGTGAAATTATTTAATAATTTTTTACGGTCATAAAGCTATAACTTTGTCCCTTTTAAAAGCACTCTCTTTAAAAGTTAACAAATGCACTACACCAGCTGCAGTTAAAACCACAACCGTTTAAATAATAATTTTTAAGAAAAAAAAACCGACTTCTATGGGGGCCGGTGAAAGATTATTGTAGATGGTACACTAATGTAGAAAAGGAGGTAAAACCACCCACTTTTCTACTAGCATTTCGCTTCTGTAAGGGTCGTAGTTCTAGCCTAACCTAACCCACTTCTCTGATAGCAGTTCGGTTCTGTGAGGATCGCAGTTCAAACCTAACCTAACCCACTTAATGGCGCATGCGGTGCGGTGTACGGGGGTTTAAGCGGGAGGGGCTAGTAAGATTGGCATCATCATACTTATATACTTACACATTTTATGGTAGGTAATCATAGTGGTTTATTTAGTTAAGGTATCATAGTGGTTTTCCGGGTCAAGGTCCGGGTCTGAGTCCGGGTCCGAGTCCGGGTTCGAGCCCGGGTTCGAGTCCAGGTCCGGGTCCGGGTCCGAACCGGATCCGGGTATGAGTCCGGTTCTGGGTCCGAGTCCGGGACCCAGTCCAAGTCAAAATCGAAATTCGTAATCACCAAATGTGTACTATGCGTTGTTGAAGAGTTCTATTCTGGTCATCATCAGCAGTTCCATTTCATCAAATGCGACAGTTTTTAATGTAAATGCTTGATTTTATGATGAAAATACAAAAAATCTATGCGTATGCCTTTAATATTTGAGGAGTTCCCTCGATTCCTTATGGATCCCATCATCAGAACTCGAGCTTGACAAAAATTTGGCTTAAAAACTTAACTTGCTTAACAAACATAACGAAGAGGAAAAATCGCCAAACGTGAACTATGCGTCGTTGAAGAGTTCTGTTCTGATCATCATCAGCAGTTCCACTTCATCAAATGCGACGGTTTTTAATGTAAATGCTTAATTTTCTGATGTAAATACAAAAATCTCTATACGCATGCCTTTAATATTTGAGGAGTTCCCTCGATTCCTTATGGATCCCATCATCAGAACTCGAGCTTGACAAAAATGTGCATTAAAAACTTAACTTGCTTAACAAACATAACGAAGAGGAAAAATCTCGAAACGTGAACTATGCGTCGTTGAAGAGTTCTGTTCTGATCATCATCAGCAGTTCCACTTCATCAAATGCGACAGTTTTTAATGAAAATGCTTAATTTTCTGATGTAAATACAAAAATCTCTATACGCATGCCTTTAAGATTTGAGGAGTTCTCTCGATTCCTCATGGATCCCATCATCAGAACTCGAGCTTTACAAAAATGTGCATTAAAAACTGAACTTGCTTAACAAACATAACGAAGAGGACAAATCGCCAACCGTGAACTATGCGTCGTTGAGGAGTTCCGTTCTGATCATCATCAGCAGTTCCACTTCATCAAATGTCACTCTTTTGGATGTATATGCTTGATTTGATGATTAAAACCCAAAAATCACTATATGTATGCCTTTAAGATTTGAGGAGTTCCCTCGATTCCTCGTGGAACCCATCATCAGAACTGGGTTTTGACAGAAACGGGACCAATCTGTATGCATATACATTCAATCAAAAAAATAATTTTCAAAATCGGTCCAGTAATGACGGAGATATGGAGTAACAAACATAAAAAAAAAAAAAAAAAAAATAAAAAAACATACAACCGAATTGATAACCTCCTCCTTTGGGATTTGGAAGTCGGTTAAAAAAGTAACTTATTTACCAACTTGCAACTGGCCTCTAGGCTCAGTGTTTTTCCTGAAACCCGCATTAAGGCAACACGTCTACGTACAGTCGGCAGCAGAAGTTGCTAAGCGGGCGAGGTGTTCAAAATTACATTGACGCGCTCCTATTCTCTTAACAATAAAGTCGCGTCAAGATCAATTTGAACACCTCACCCACTTAGCAACTATTGCTGCTGACTGTACCAAACAACGGCTTTGGCTTAATAAGTAATGAGTTGGCAACAGAACGCGCTGCAAGTTGGCCGTTTAATGAAATAACGCGGCAGGCACCGATTTATATGTATTAATAAACTTTACCTGGAGTTATTTAGACGATTGCGAAAAAAAATATTGTCGTAATATCGGATCTGTAATATAATACATATAACATACTTAGGACACAGGGTACTAGGGATATACTCTTAGTGCTACCTGCACTAACTAGACTATTATTTTTGATACTTACAGGATTCATTCCTTAACTTGTTTATTAGTCGAAAAAACTTGAAAATACAAACTATTTATAAATGAGTGATGTACCTACAGATGTAGGTAGTGCATAATTATTTTACATCGTATTTTCACGGAAACGTACGAACGTGTCTTGCTATTTCATATAGTTTCGGTACAAAAAGTACTGAGGTTGACTGAAGTAGCATGAGACATACGAACGTTTCCGAGAAAATACGATGGAAAACAATTATGCACTACATCTGTATACTCTTAATGCCGAACAAAGTAGGTAAGTCATAGAATATTTTTTATTTGTTTAACATTGTAGAAAATAGACCAAAATGTATTAGTAAAAGACATAACTATTTTGTATCTTTAATTAATTAACTTCTTAACTACCTACTCTATTAAAAACCTTAAAATAAATAAACTAGATCCGTATATAAATAATCGAAGTTTCTTTATTTCTGTACTTGTTAGATGGTGTTAGGTAGGTACTTCTTATGACACATCAGTAGATAAATCGCTATCTCACTATTGCAAATAAAAAAGTAATTCCCTGAATCCCAGGTTCATCGTTTCATGCCCAGTCACCCATAATAACATTATCCAGAACAATTTCACCTCGATACCGCCTAGTACCAAAACATGAATAATGTAATTTTCATTCCGCCATTCCATTCGCGGCGCCATTGTGCTCATCATAAAGTTGCGTATTGTTGTTATTGCGTGATTAATGGCACACAGCTGATGGATTTTGCGATTTGGTCGCGTTGACCGCCCCGACAATGTTTAATGTTTTTCCTGAGATTATCAATAAAATGTAAATGTTTTCTGACGGCGATTAATTTCATGTTATTTTGATATTTGAAGGGTATGTAGGTAAGGTAAGTACTTCAATTTGAAAACAAACCGGAGGGGCTGAAATCAGCGGCAGAAAATGTGAGTATTTTATGTTATCAGCGGTGGTGGCCCAGTGGATATGACGTTCAACTTTTAATCCGGAGGTCGCGGGTTCAAATCCTGGCTTGTACCAATGAGTTTTTCGGAACTTATGTACCTACGAAATATCCTTTAATATTTACCACTAGCTTTTCAGTTAAGGAAAACATTGTGAGGAAACCTGCATACATCTGCGAAGACATTCAAATTGTATGTGAAGTCCCCAATCCGCATTGGGCTAGCGTGGGGACTATAGCCCAAGCCCTCTCGCGCATGAGAGGAGGCCTGTGCCCAGCAGTGGGACGTATATATTTAGGCTGATATTATTATTTATGTTATCAGTACATTTTGCATTTATAAGAGCATTTTGGATAGATAGAAGTAGTGATTAGTGAATTGCACATTGAAGCATCAAACTTTAAAAGCACACCCTTGTTCACTTGAACCTTAAATTCATTTATGAAGGTTTATTGAAGTAATCTCTGGGCATAAGAAATAGCTCACATATTTTATAAATCTACCTCGTAAGCTTGAATAAGAGATTATATTATTTCTCGAAAGGTTCGCAATTAGCAAGAAAGCAATAAGTAATCTTCCAGACAGCAAACCCACCAATCACACACAAGTAGGTGACACGTGATAATATGCGTGCATGACCGCCCTATCAGAGAATATATTACATAAAGTAATTGCTCAAGCTGTGTCCAGGGGGTATCCCGATAACCCAGGAGGGCGCCGACACTTGGGAGTGACCAGTTTTTAATCGCGCTAACCTAAAACATCGTATGTTCCTTTGAGTTTCATAATGGCATACGTCTTTTTTGGTTCAAAATATCAGAGTAAGTACCGTAGAGTTTCGTATCTTTGCCTGCGCTACCTATTTTCGCCTAGTTTGACATAAGTTGCCATTAACAAAATGTTTCTAATGTAAGCCTTACATAAAACTGCTAAATACAAAGTATTTTTTACGGGTGTCAATATTCTTCGAACATTCTGCGGCTAACTTCACTCAGTTGACCTTTAGTGAGGTTTTTTCGCGACGCCGACCACACGTTTTTATAAACCAGTGTTTTAACTTCAGTTTTAAACGGTGATACGGACCCGGTAATGTTAAACTTTTTACATGATTACGTCCTATAACTATCTCTTTTTCATATGAAACTATTATTTTATGGTTAGCTCACGTTTAGAAGTCACAATTGGATAAAACGTTGGAGAGGGTACTTTGCGTCCATCTTGTTGCCAAATTTCGCCTACCCCTAGGGTTGACAAATTTTTTGTACCACATTCATTGGTGGATGACATTATTTGTTTCCAAATTTAAATATTTTCTTATGTTTAGTTATTTTAGTTTACGCTATATGCAAATGTTTATTTCTACTCTTACCTATATTGAGTAGGTACCAAATAGGTATTTTTATGTCTCACTTTGTGTAAATAAGGTTGATTTGATGTCAATTACGATAATAACAACAATTTTGCAACAATTAAACAATTTCGTTAAAAAAAATTTTTTTTTTAACTTATAAACCATTACTCCCCTTTATTTGACATGTTGGTTAATTTTGGCAGCCCTAGCTTCATTATACAAAATGTATGAAAACGACTTCAGACTGTTACCTAACTTCGCCTACCACCCCGTTTTTTAAATATATGCCTAGTCTGGTATAGTTAAGGTTCATAGTATATTAGCACATTCCAAGGAGATGCGACTTAACGTGTCTAAGTCACAGAAAAGTAAGTATTAGCGGCAAGGCATGCCATAGGCGAAGATTGGGAAAAATACCCAAACATCGCCTATTGGCTTTGGGGCCATTTATTACTAACTTAACCAATGAAATTCAAAGTTTTAGTGGTGTATACTGATAGTTAGGAATACTAAAAAACGTTTTTTCGCCTTAACGGATTAAAATGCTTTCAAATTTGAGAGATATTTTGAGAAAAGTGTCAAAACCCAGGCGAAGCTACGCAACTCTACGGTAATAGTAGTTTATGTGACTGCTACATAATGAAAGGCATTAAAATACGAGTGTGGGTTTATGAAACGAATGAAATGAGTTTCATAATAGTATCACACGAGTGTTTTAATGCCTAATTATGTACAGTTACATACACTGCTTTATCTACACACATATTATAAACTTTCTATGATATATTCACTAACTTGATATTACAGCCGATTTTGCTCTCTGGCGGAACTCGCGGATATGACATGGCGTCTCCGAAATATCTTTATCGCACATTTTACACGAAACTTTTGTTATTGTTCCTTTAAAAACAACAAAACAAATTATTTTTTACTTATAAACTAATTAAAAGATAAACTGTACGTTAAATGGCGGCAAATGAAAACTTTTTTCACGCACGTCACGCATCCGTAGTTTTTTTTTTAATTCAGAGACAAACTAGAGTCGGGGTCGATTACCATATCGTCCGATACCAACTTACGTGCGAGATTTGTCAATATTGTATGCAATTGTCATTTGATTTCGAATAAAACGTCATCTCAACGGATATTAGAATAGGGGTCAAATCAAATTGCTTTTTTTTTCAGAGATGTTCGAAATTTGAAATGCATTACCAAATCGATTTTGATATAGTAATGAGCTATTACCACATTTTCACAGATAAGAAATTTGCTGTAACAAAACAGTTTATCGTAATGTGGGCCATTATTTACGAATTTTGAAGGCATCATAGACAGTTTATGATATGTGTGTAGATAAATACAAGAACAATGCAGTAACGACCTTACGCCTTCATACAGTATGAATCTTTTAGAGTGGACGGTAATGCAGACGTTACGAGGGCTCGTCTCCTCCAAAAGCCGTGTACAACGTTTTAGACTTTAAGTTTATGGAATAAGATCCGAAATTGGGTACAATTTTGAAACGCGACCATATGTTGAATGAAATGTTTTACGTATTCAACTACACGAGCCCGGGGAAACAATAAAGATTTAGCCACAAAAGGGCACTAGTGGTAGTAGTGGTGGCATATCAAATTTGTTACCTAAATACCTATGTAGCGGGAAAGAGCAGATTTATACTAATACCTACTCCCCAATTCAGGTAATTGACTGAGCAGGTTTCAGATTTTCAGATCCAAAAATGACATAAGTATTAAAAATAACATACAATTAGTAAGAAATACAAAGGCGAACTTATCCCTATTAATTTCACTTTAAAGCTAAAACACAGAAACAACATTCTAACCTTGTAATATTGATGACCTTATGTGACGTTCCACCTCAATAGTTAGGTCAGTTCAAATACGCAATCAAAACAAACATATATTATAGATAGTCTTTAACAATTCTAAGAAATGTATTTATTTACTTAACTTGTAATGCATTAATGATTTTATTATTTTCCCAGACGCCAGACTCATGATATAGAGTTAAGTTAAAGTACATACCTACCTACCAAATTGTATAAATTATTTAATAACGCATTGGTATCTATGTACCTAGTAATAATAATAAGTTTTGACTTATTTTTATATACTCTGCGGCCATGTTTCAATAACTTTCTAAGTATGAGTACATATATTTGAAACTTTTCCAATAAAACAAGTTTTGCAGCAAAGTCTAGGGATCTATTCAGTTTTGTTAACAAGCTTTAGAATTTATTAAAGTCTTATAATAATTTTGTTTACCTACTTATCAAATCCAAAGTGGTTAAGGCAGTTGTTATTGCTCTCATATTCAATAAAATATTTTCTATTAGTTTATGTGTTTCTATTAGTTTAGGTACCTATGTGTGCAGTGCCGGATTTAGACATTTGCCGCCCGTAGGCTATGCCGATTTTGCCGCCCCTATCCGCCTCGCTTATAGGTTTTTTAAAGTACTTTCCTGTCAGAGGCGTTTAATTTTATAGTACAACATATTAAAATATTATATTAAAATGCATATAAGGTGACGTCACAAATGTCTCATTCCAGATACAGATTTATATGGGCCGTTTTTGTCACTCAATGACGATGCAACCTCTTTATATTTGCCTGATCTGATCGGTGACCGGTGGGTACCGCTGGGTTTTGGCCATTGAGAATCAAGGTGAGGCATTGGCAGTCAGGCTGAATATAGCTAAGGAGTTCGGTCGGGTCTGGCATTGAGTCTGCTCAAAAGACTATGCCATACAAATGGATCGCTAGCTTTTTATCCGGTAGACGCATATGAGCCGTATAGTAGACGGAAGCTGCTCCGATAGCGTGGACATTACCGCTGGCGTTCTACTAGGTTCTGTGCTATCATTCACAATAAAATGTAGTTAGTTAAACGAAAACGCGAGCGTAGCGAACGCGAAATTTTTTCGAGAAAATAGTACGTAGGAAAATTTTTAGGGTTACGTACTTCAAAAGGAAAAAAAAGGAACCCATAATACCACGAAGATACAAGAATCGACGACCATCCCAAATTTACAATGTAGTCAGATGGGTCACAAATAATGTAGGTACTTAAATGAAAACGCGAGCGTAGCGAGCGCGAAATTTTTTCGAGAAAATGGTAAGTACATTTTTAGGGTTCCGTACTTCAAAAAGGTCTTGACATGACAGAGGGCGGCAAAATCGACAAATTATGCTTGTTATTTAAATTTTACAAATAAATTCTGGTCTACCCTATCCGAACAGCACATAAAATATTTTTTTGACCGAAATTTGCCGCCCCCTAAAATCTGCCGCCCTAGGCTTCAGCCTACTCAGCCTAGTGGTAAATCCGGCACTGTATGTGTGTAATTTAATATATAGGTAATTAACAATAATGATTGCTTATCACTAATGCGTGTTAATGTTAACTCTCTCATTCATTATGCTATCATTTCATTTTTATCTTCGTAGCAAATGACATGAGTTTATTTATTTTATGAAGTAGGTAGGTACTTATTCTCTAGGTAGGAACAAAATAGGCAAGTAACTGCCCTATTCGAACTTTAAGATACTCATCAATCAATAGATCTAGAAACGATATGGATTAAATGTGTCAGTGTCAAAAGTGACATATTTGTTTGAAGAAATGTCACATTTGACACTGACATATCTAATCCATATATTTTCTAGATCTATTAACTGACGTATCTTAAAGTTCGAATTGGGCCGTATAAGAGGTTTCAAACCGGTATTACTTATTAGAAAATAAAAACTCTTTAGAGGTTTCTATAATATTATATCTACTAATATTATATCTACTAATAAATAAATTGTGTACCTATGTAGTATGGTACGTGCGACGTATCTGATAATAATTATTAAGTTTTTTTTTCTACAAACAGTATGCCATAATTTTATTTTATGGACTTTATTTACAAACACTAAAAATACTAAAAATAAGTAAATATATAATCCATGATCTCGTAATCAAATCCTGAGCTGATTATATCGGGACATTTTAAATGAACATATACCTAACTTTTTCAATCTCGTCTTGTAGAAATCAGGTAACATAATGTAGGTACCTGCTGTACCTACATAAAAAAAATTCCGACGAAGTTAGGTCCTCCTTTTTCGACATTTTTTATTTGCTTTTAGCAACGTCTGCAGTTAATTATTTTTCCACCTAATTTTACGTTTGATCACATTCTTTTGATAATATTATTTATAATTAAACTTCAAGAATTCTGTTCTCTAGCAATCAGTTTTGGAAACTGGTTGGTTGCGTGGATGCATAACTATGTAAGTAGTTAAATATATAACCGGTTGATATAAAAGTAGTTTCGAGTGTTTCGATTCTATTTCAAGCAAGGTTCTAGTTTTTAGGTTAAAGGGAAATTTTGTCATTAACATTTTGATTGTGTGTCAATGCTCTCTGTTGGTTCGGTAACAAACCAAAATACTAGGTACTTTACTATATTTTATGATTGGGTAGGTACCTACTTTAAAAGGAAAGTTGCTGATTTTTACAATTTATGTAAATATGCTTATGTAAATTAAAAAAAAACAGCAACTTTTATCGCGTATTAACGCGAAGTAATTTTTTTTTACTTGCTTTTCAGCCCAACTTGTTCCCCGAAAAGGAAACGGCAACAATAATATTATATAGATATACAATTACCAGTTTTAATGGTGTAGTATAGATTCGTATTCGTATAAGTTAGCGTTGCCATTCAGCGAGGGAATGCTGCCAGCATCTTTGGCACAACGCCGCGGGGTATTTAAACGTATTATAATTTGAATTAGTTTAGTTTTTAATTTTATTATAAAGTTGTTTTATATATTTCAGTTTCATTGCTTGTTGGCAAACAAATAATTATTAGTATAGATGAAACTCCAAATAAAATTGTTGTTTAATTTCGACTGGTATTGTTGCAGTAGCAATCAATGTTATCTAATCTTCTACGTTACAAATCGATAACAATTAGTGACACAATTACACAAAATGATTCATAATTGAAGTAATTGATAGATTAGAAAGATATTAGAATAATGAAGCATACCTATAGACACGGTATAGGTAGTACCTACCCGGGGTAGGCCTTCAATATCAATAATAATACGGCACAGTATTAATCTTATCAGAACTTGTGTTAAAGAAGATATATTACAATACATCAAAGTGTTAATAAATGTTGCCTTTACTTTAAAAACGCAGAATAACTCAAGAAAGTTTCAAATAAGTAAACAATTGGCAAACTTTGACCCGTCTGGGATCTTGGAAGGTCAAAAAGTAGCCGCAAAAACCTCACGTGATTTGTGTACCAGCCCCTACCTTGTAGAAGTCTCCACGCTGTATAAATTATAATCTGTACCTATACGAGTAGGTATATATGTATGTGCATAAGCTATGATGTATTCATGCATGATGCATGATTGAAATGCAGTCGATGACATAATAATGTAAGGTCAACCGGGAGGTAAATGCTTTTAAAGCTTTTTTAAGATATTGCAACCCTCTCTGTTCAAAGTGTGGTCACTGAACTTTTAATGCAGATGGCTATAATAGTTATACTATGTTGCGTTTCGAAGATATCTTCAAAAGAAGCATTTACAAGAGACCCATTCATCCTGGTTGACCTTAAGTGTCTCTACATGTCTCGCGTTTATCTATATGGTTTAGTTACTGCACCAAAGAACTAATGAAAATATGTGTAAATTCTATATCTAGGTACGTACTTACCTACGTAATTAGGGTTCCGTGCCCAAAAGGTAAAAACGGGACCCTATTACTAAGACTCCACTGTCCGTCTGCCCGTCCGTTTTTTTTGAACATGTCTTATCAAGCCCGTCACATAACATCATGACAACAGATTTAATTACTACTTGTATTTCCAAGTTCCTTTAGTTTTTATTTATTTTTAACCGACTTCCAAACCTCAAAAAGAGGTGGCTATCAATTCCGTTGTATGTTTTGTTGCATAAAAACGACAAATAAGCAGTGTAAAATACAGTAGCAAGAAGGACGTAAAAGAAATGGGCTTTTGTGTGGTTTCCAGGGCTGCCAGTACATAAATCTTGATTATGCGATCCTGTGCCCGCAATTATACGAAATTCGATTGCATTATACGAGTACAAAAAAAAAACTATTATTTTAAATCGATTTTTTAATAACTGGTGAATTTCGGTTTTTGCGGTAAGCCCCCAAATTGCGGGGATCTTTCTCTTTTACTCCAATGACAGCGTAATAAGAGTGACAGAGAAAGATGCCCGCAATTTGCGCACTTGGATTTTCGCGGTTATAGCCCACGTTGACGTGTATTTAAGTAGTTGCCGTTCCATTAAATCGTATAACAGTATTGGCACACTGTTTTTTGAAGCATTGACAGTAGTTTAACATCGGTGTTTTTTTCGTATCCAATTATACCGATTGACCAACTATACGACATGTATACGAAAATAATTTCATTATACGAATTTCGTAGCCTATTATACGATCTGGCAGCCCTGGTGGTTTCTTTGAGTGACAGTGTCCTTGCTTTTGATCTTTATATCGGTACTTATTTTCCATTTGTTTGTTTTCTTACAACGAATATTTTATGTTGTATTTTGCTGTAAGGTGCAGAAATTTACAGGTACTTACTAAAAATATTTTATATAAATCTTATATCAAATTAAGTACCCACAGAAAAAAGTTACACTATCTTTTTCACATAAAAACGAAAAAAATTAAGGCTCCAGAGTTGACCTGATAATGTCCAATTTTGCTACATTTTCACACGCAATATTACGTTCACATTTTCAGGTTGATAGATGGCCAACAGGATTTAAGCTGGCTGGATATTGATTAGAACAATATATTTAGGAGCCTCAACGCCTCAACCGACCTTTCACGTCAACTTTCAATTCGGTTAACAGCGAAAATCAGAATAGGTAATGAATTGTATTAACTTGTCAGTTGTCTGCTTGATTGCTTTGCTAAGTTTTATTTAGTACCAGAATCAACAAGAGTTGTTTATTTAACCGGCACCTTTAGGTCCCCCACCAGTTGAAGCTTTTCACAATTCTTGTGGGTTCGGCGAACGAGTTAATTTTCCATTTTAAGAAATGTAATTATTTCCTATATATTGTCTTTGTTACCAATTTAATACTAAGTATTTACAGTAAAGTTAAAATGTTAACATTTAGAATAAGGGTTACGGATTCAATAAAAAGTTAATTTGGTGGACAATCATTACACAAACAACAATTGACAAGTTTTTAAGAGCATTTCAACGTGCACACTAGCGCCACTACTAAATTATCGTGATTATTTAAATTTCACGAAAGATATTTAAAAAAAGGAGGCCGCTACGGACTGTATTGTGTATTTAAGTACCTTTTGAATACATCAAACTAGTTTTTATGTTGCTGGATTTGTCAACCTATGCGTCCAAAGTAAAAACGGCCGTTTTTGTTTTGAGTTCCTAGATCGACGAATCCAGCAACATAAAAACTAGTTTGATGTATTCAAAAGGTACTTAAATACACAATACAGTCCGTAGCGGCCCCCATTTTTAAATACCTGTCGTTAAATTGAAATAATCACGATTATTTAGCAGTGGCGCTAGTGTGCACGTTGAAGGGCTCTTAAAAAAACGTTTGACAAAATTATGATTTCTAAATAGGTACAGCCAGCCATACAGGTACAGGTATAGGTAAGAAAGTGGTCTACCACTTTTCGACTCTATCATCTGATTGTTAGAGTCGAAATGTGGTAGACCACTTTCTTGGCTGCCCGTACCTTCGTCTTTCCATTGTCGGTGTAAACATTTGTCAGAGACTTGATGTCACAAAATTAGCCATTTCACTTAACTAATAATTTATTAAAGTAGATATACTAACTAAGAAATGGCGACTTTGTGCGTTAAGTAATTGATTACACTCAATAGATTATGTTAAGGCCCATTTACATGGTGCGAGTTTCTCGCACGTTTTGGGGCGAGAAATCGTATGACATTATCGTATGCAATAATCGTCAGGCGATTATCGAATAAAAATGTTTACACTCATGCGAGAAATAAAAACTCGCCTACGATTATGTCATGCGATACTCGAATGGCGATTATCGCTAGGCGAAATAGTTTACACGGGGAGCTGCGTTCTAGGGAGATATTTGCATACGATTTCTCGACTTGTCTAAACTGGTTCTCGTATGACATATTTTCACGTACGTGCGAGTATCGCACGAATCGGTGCGAACCGATTTTCGTACGAGTTTTACCTGTCAACTTACGTGATTAGTTACTAATCTTTTGACTATACTGTCAATATTCTTAGTAAACATTTCTTGTTTCTCTCATTTTTTTTAATTTTAATATATTTTAAGTTGCATTTACGAGTATTTTAATATTGGCTCTTGGCTGAAGTAACGTGACGTTGCTTTTAAGAAAAAATAAGGTGCCGGGAAACGACAACATATAATTATACCTACACGGTGTTTCTGTGATATCTGATATCTGACTAGACTCTGAGGGGTGAATACATATGTAGGTCATACAAAAGAACTTTTACCTACTCCATGGTAGGTAGGTAGGTTGTCATAAATTTCGAAGAGTCATAATACGTCAATGTTTTCTATGGAACAAGCAAATTTGTTTTCGCGATTTCGGGGTTGGCTCCACACTCCACAGTAAAAGCTGTTCAGTATGACCTACATAATTCAGCCCTCAGAGTACCTATGGTCAAACATCACAAAATACACTGTATGAAAAGAAAATATTGTTGTGCGTTTTGGCTATTAATAAAACATTTTAAATGTCCCAAAAAACGCATAAAATTGGGACACCAACAAATATGAACCCGAAAATCTCGAAATGCGATTCTCGCATTAAAATTTTGTTTACACGGAGACATCCAATCAGCAAAGGCGAGGCGATTATCGCTCCTTCTAGTACGATATCGTATGTTTAGTTTACATGATACTATATTTTTTCTCGTGCTACGATAATCATGCGTTCGAGCCGAGAAAATCGCACCATGTAAATGGGCCTTTACACATTACGCAATTCAATACAGATTCGTTTAAAGGGTAGAATTACAATTAACCTAGACAAACTAGTGTCAGGTCATAACCTTCGAAGGTTAGCATTGGTAACCTTTAGGTGTAGGTATGTAAATAAGACTACTTATCAGTGGCGGCGCGTCAAACATATCCATAGGCAAGCCGGGGCTAATTTTGACTTACATATTTCCTTTAAAGGTCCAAAAACAGGCAAGCCGGTGGGAATTGGCTTTTATGGACGCGCCGCCACTGCTACTTATAATATAAGTATAAGTTTCAGCAAATCTGTAAAATCATATCACTGAAATAAATAAAGACAGTAAATAGATATGTGGATGTGGAGTTAGTACGTAAACTTACTTAATTACCTACATAACTCCAAAGTTTTTAAAAGTGGTTAAAATAAATTTTTGTATTAATGTGTCGTCGGAGAGCATCAAAATTTCAAAATTTCCACATGGAAAATATCGGAAACTTCTCTACGAGTATTTAGAAAGTAAAAAAAATCCTGTCATTCCTGTGAAATTTCCGAGAATATTTCCAACTTTTCGAAAACTTTCCGCAACTTGATTTGTGATTCTAAGCAACTTGTCTGTCAGTCAAGTTCTGCAATCGACTTTAATGTAAAAAAAAATCTAAAGTTGATTTCCTTGGGCAGGTTTACCTAGGGGAGACCGAGGTGAGTTGACACAGAGGAGAGTTGTGACATTGTCGATTTTTTGGAATCTATTAACTAAAAACTAGGTCGCAATAGCGCGCGTTTGTTAGTTCAAGTTGCGAGCTAACAAACGCACACTGTTGCGAGCCCACTAACAGTTATTAGATTCCAAAAAATCGACAATGTCAGTACTCTCCTCTGTCACAACTCACCTCGGTCTCCCCTACACAACTCAACCAACCAACCAACTCGACAAGATATGTTTACATTTTTTGCCTTATTACAAAGGAGTAAGGTGCAAAAGTGTAAACATATCTTTGACGTCGACTGTACCTACTCTTGGATTATTATCCCCTACTAAACTTTACGGCGTATTGACCGAAACTGTGAAACCCCTTAAGTTTGTTCCTTCCGTAGGGGACACTTACGCACAACATGGGGTGGGCCTACCGGGAAAACCGAAATTCGCGGGGATCTTTCTCTTTTATTCTAATGAAGGCGTTATTAGAGTGACGGAGAAAAATGCCCAATTTGCGAATTTCGATTTTCGCGGTGATGGCCGGGTGATAATGAGAAGAGTTCACTGAACAGTGGAAGCAATTTGAGTTTCAAGTTCAAGTTGCCTGAAATCGTTAAGTTTCGAGTAAGTAGGCCTAAGATATTGAAGTCTTTGATAACTTGACAAGCCATTATTTATTAAGCAAAGGAATAAGTAATTGAAAATTTACGAAAATTGTTCACACTGTTCAAAATATAAATGCCCAGATAGATTCTATATTTGAAAATTCAAATTTCAACGGACACAACGTTAAAAAGTTACCTGACTCGTTAATGTGGCGGTAATTGACAAGTTAAGAAATTCGACTTGAGCTACCCTTTCCAATAAAATAATCTAGGTACAGTCGCCATCAGATATATATGAGCGGCCAAGGTGTTCACAATATCTGAACACGCACTCTAACGCCCTGACAATAGAGGCGTGTTCAGATGATTGTGAGCACCTTGGCCGCTCCGATATATCTGATGGCGACTGTACCGTTATTTAATTAATCAAAAAAGTTCTAAATAATTACCTAATATATTCGGATGCCGCATCATAAAATCCTGCTTCGCTCTAATCACATCCAACCGCACCTGGTTTTCCATGGGTGCTTCCAACGCCGAGAACACCAATGCACCAGAAATCAGATAGACAAAGTAGAACGCCACATAACTCAGCAGCAGAAAAGTAAAACGAGTCTTTCCAAACAACCTCTCAGTGGCTATTAAAGGTTGGAACGGAGGATGCTCCTCTTCATACAAAATCTCTCGCTGCACCACCATTTTCTTCGGATAAGGGTAGAGTTGCGAATGCACCACCATATCGTCGTCACTTCTTGAGCTCATGCTCCCATAAGAATGAACACGCGCGTATTTATTGCTCGCCATTATTGAGTCAATTTTCAAATTTCGAACTTCGAATGTCCAATTTCAAGTTTTAAAGTGTTCCAAACGGCGGAACGTTAAACTTTGGTCAACTGTATTTAAAAAACCGCTTAGGATGATTAGGTTCGACGAATAACGCTATAGTCTCTGTCACTTTAAAGTAACGAAGGCATTTTTCGAGTTTAGAAACGACCATTTTGATACATTTTACGGTTGGAAGTTAAGAAGCGCGGCAGTACGTTCTACGCGGGGGCCGTTGGATAACTGGTTGGGTTGGTGCGATGTATCAAGTATTTAATCTACGGCGTTGTGTTGGTGTTGGTTTAGATAAGAGGTTCATTTACCGATCTACCTACTTAAGTTTTTTGTCGTTGCTGTGATAAAGACGGGATACGGGATTCTTAGATACTAGATACAACTTAATAATGTTTTTTTGTACCTTAAAAACTCTATTTATTAACTATCGTTGTCTGAGTATCCACAAAACAAGCCTTCTTTAGCTTACTGTGGGACTTAGTCAATCTGTGTAAGAATGTCCCATGATATTTTTTTTATATGCTCGAAAATTCGGTAATTTCGGCATCACTATGCTTAGACCATTTTGAACATTAGATTTAAAAGATTTCTTTATTGGTATTTGCCACTCGTGCTCATTTGCATTGAAAGTTTAGCAAGCGAAAGGTTCCGATATTGAGTTACAAGCGCATCTTAGTATATGTTTAAAAAGTAGAAACTTGAATGAAAGAGAAGCAAACAAACTTTTCTAGCGAGGAAAATACACTTTTCTGACCTTAGTGCCACATGAAATAAAACCTAGTACCTAATAGTATGTAATATAAATGTTTGTCTTTTATTTTCCTAGAATTACATAATGATCTGGATCAAGTATCAAGATAAATTAAATGACGTCAATGTGCCAATTGTAAACAGTAGAGGCGTGGCTTCCGATATAATGATATAAACATAATAATTAATATAATTATTGCACTTATTTATTATTATACGGCGCATAATGTTTTATTACATACGTTTTCCCTAAGATACTAAAGTTCATGCTCCACATTGCATCATAGATACCATAATATACACACAATGATTTACGATGGATCGTTGCAAGGAAAGGTCCCAACTCTCAATTGATTTTATTGAATCTCCTTTAACTGGATAAAGGCTCGACCCCACCGCTGCTTAAAAAACGGTAACGTCACGGAACCGCAGTGACGCATCGTAAGCGTAGTTACCGTTTTTATCGGAGGTCCGCACACCGCTGCTTAAAAAACGGTAACGTCACGGAATCGCAGTGACGCATCGTAAGCGTATCGTTTTCCGTTTTTATCGCGTGCTCCACACACCGCTGCTTAAAAAACGGCGACGGTGCGGAATCGCAGTGACGTGCCGTTAACTTTACGAATTCACTAGGAGGATATGCGTTAAAATCATGACGGTACAATTACGATGCGCCACTGCGATTCCGTAATTTCACCGTTTTTTAAGTAGCGGTGTGGTCGGACCTCAATTCGTCCTCTTTGGTGCTCATGAAAGTGTAGGTATACTTGTATAGTTAGGGACAAGTGAAGAATAAGAACTGGCAGTTTCTTCGGAATATAAAGAATGTGATCGTAAACACAATCATACAAGAGAAAATTATACAAAGCAGAAAAACGTAGGAAGGAGAATGTGTCGCGAAATGGACTTCCAGCTCGGATCTTAAGATGTTTCATTTTAAATCATAGTTGTAGATGGATTAGCAAGGTACTGTTAAACTTAACCTTTCGATTTATAGTTTGCTTTATATTTTAAACCTACTTCAAACTCTGCTTTGATTATATTATTATAAGGTAGATAGCTGTCTGAAACACTTCTACAACAATGATCCTAATTATAATAATTAACTAAATTAATTAATTATAAAAATTAATAAACACGACTTAGCAGCAGCACGAATAGCAGTGGTGGCCGAGTGGATATGACGCCCGACTTTCAATCCGGAGGTCGCGGGTTCAAATCCTGGCTCGTACCAATGAGTTTTTCGGAACTTATGTACGAAATATCATTTGATATTTACCACTAGCTTTTCGGTGAAGGAAAACATCGTGAGGAAACCTGCATACATCTGCGAAGAAATTCAAAGGTGTATGTGAAGTCCCCAATCCGCATTGGGCTAGCGTGGGGACTATAGCCCAAGCCCTCTCGCGCATGAGAGGAGGCCTGTGCTCAGCAGTCGGACGTATATAGGCTGAAATGATGATGATGATGATGAAACACGACTTTATATGAAGACTATCAGTCTATATTACATGCGTGTCTCTAATAAAGTATAAGTTACAATGTCTAAAAGTATTTATAATGTCAAAACCAAGTAAGACAAACGACAAAAGTTGCCTACGACATATCTGAAACTTAGCTACGTCATGTAATGTGATACTTTGGCGCCGCTCAGAAAAGTAGAAAAAAAAATAGGAATTTTCCAACAAGGTCGTTCTGACATTGGATTAAAAATTACTTAACAATGTCGCTAGTATTACTAGGTACATATATAAAAAATTTGATTACCTACGCAGATATTATATCAGTTACTAAACAGATAAATTCACTTACAATGTAAACAATGATAAATCGCCACAATGTGTTCGACTTCATAAAGCCGACTGATAAACTGACCGAATTAATTTGGTCCTAAGTCAGTCATGGTCAATATTAGGAGCGCACACACTAGTGCGTAAAACATTCAAGTTAAATGACAATATACCTACGGTTACCTATCTCATCTCCGAAAATTTTAAATCAGATTATTAAAATACCAAAATTTTCATTTGACCGAACACGTTTTTTAAACCGTTGAATTTTTGGAATGGTCACCAATCTAACCTAACCTAACCACATGGCTTCTTGAAAGTTTGGAAAATTTAACAACTTTTGAAAAAAATAAGACCGAAATGATCCCCTAAGTGTTCAGTGAACAAAGTTTTGTACGGAACCATTACGGAACACTAAAAAATGCGTTCGTGCGTGCGTTCAATGGAGATAACAGCAGGGTGTCATCTATTGGGTATTAGCATGTCGAGCACTAGTACCACCACCTTACCTTTGTCATGAAACTATTAAATTGATACGAGTACTACTTATTATGTTATGAGCTATTATAAATGTTGATTAATTTAAGAGTACCTTCGTCGATAAATCAGTTTATATTGTCATTGTTCGTGCTAATAAAATGATAGTAGTGAATCTTTTATAATAGGGCCGCGTCGAGGTAATAATATAATAATAGGTAACAATCAAAGTCCTCCGGCGAACCCTTTTCGGCCTGCCTGCACCGCGGCTTGCATCATCTATGGTGTTCAGTGGGTCTCACTTGCTAACCATTTTGGCCCACCTCTTAGGATGCATACGAGAGACGTTCGCTCAGTCCCACTTAAGAGTCTTCAGTTAAGACTAAAGTTAAATCTGGAAATAAATATACTGTAGCAACATAAGACTAATCTTACCTGAGATACAAGGATGGTCCCGCAAGAAGTCGTGCTTGTACTTTTGGACCTGCCGAGCCCTTAAGTCGTCTGGTTGACCCTTCTGACCCTCCAATTGCTGGAATATCAGCGCTCCTGAAATAGAAAAGAGTAACTAAATACATCTTTATAAAAAAACAACGGGTTGCACTCCGGGAGTGCCGACAGAAGTGAAAACTCAATGACTAGTCCAAAATGTCTGCAGCACTATGTATAATTGACCCATCCTCCTTTCTATTGAAATAATTTAGTTCCGAAATTGCTGGCCAGTGAGCTTAAATTTGTAGCGTTAATTGTTTAAAATTCGAATAGAAATTGTAAAGTTACCTTGCAGACCTCGCATCTAAATATATTTGGTCATGATATTTTGAGTTTTATTCACCAGTACTAGAGTTCAATTTTATTAGCGATTTCCTCAAGATGTACTTAGCTTTATTGAATTATATTTGAGTGATATAAAGTTAGAATGTAACTGTGAGATCCTCGTATTTTAGCCCGTACAAGATTAGAACATTGAGCTTTATTGCTTAATATAAAAGTCCAGTTTTAAATAATTGACCTGATTATGACACGTTATGACTCAAGTTCTTTGGTGAATAACATTGTCCGTGACACATGACGTCAGCGTTACGTTACGCGTTACGCTGAATCGAGTTTATCATTTTTTCCCCACGTCAAAAAGTGCTCAGCGCTGCTAAATAAGTTATCACTTTAAAAAAACTGTGTTTAATAACTTTTTACACTTGGCATAACACATTTTTATCCATCCCCTTAACTGTGTCTAGCAGCGCGTAAAGTATTTGTTTCTTATTTTTTACTGAGACTGTAAGGTCTGTAAGTAGATGCCCCTGCGACCTTCCCACTAGGACGGACGTCGCGACCCACAGGTTAAAGGTAGAAAAAAACTAACGTAATAGCAATTAATCTGTACGTTCGAGCACACAAAAATATTTACAAACCAACGTTCCAAAAACTTATTTACATGACCTTATTGCCAGTGTCTTACAGGCTTTGATAATATAAATATGACTCAGCCCCACGGTAAGCTGAAGAAAGCTTGTGTTGTGGGTACTCAGACAACGATATATATAATATACAGGGTGATTCATGAGACTTGAGCAGGACTAATCCTGCACACTCAGTAACTGATAATTGATCGATCACCGTCGTATTTAGGTGAAACAACCACACTTTTTCCTATTTTTTAACTTTTTCGCGAGGGCAAATTTAATTCTCTACAATCATGGTCACCCTACAAGACCTAATTAATAAACATAAAACCTCTTTAACCGTAATGACCTAATGACATCATTTTGATTACGAAGAAAATAAACTGTCAAACTTGAGTGAGATATGAGTTTTCAAAAGTAACCAGACCGTGATGACATTCAATTTGACACAGAATATCGGTAGGTAGTTTAGTATTCTAATTGTAGGGTGACCATGCATGTCGAAAATAAATTAATAACTTTTTTTTCAACACGACTAGAAAATTAACGTTAACCTCACTAATACTGATACGAAACAGTTGCTTATAATTTAAGAAATGCGCAGTGTTAGTCCTGCTCACGTCTCCTGAATCACCCTGTATAAATACTTAAATAGATAGAAAACAACCATGACTCAGGAACAAATATCTGTATCATCATAGAAATAAATGCCCTTACCAGGATTCGAACCCGGGACCATCGGCTTCACAGGCAGGGTCACTACCCACTAGGCCAGACCGGTCGTCAAACACATTACGGTTACGGTTACATGACCTTATTGCCAGTGTATTACATGCTTGATAATATAAATATTTTTGGGATGTTAGTTCGTAGATATGTGAGAACTCGACTGTACAGTGTACAGTGTATACAGTGTACCTATTGTAAAGTGTAGCCGATGGGCTACGGTTTTGCTCTTAGATTTGCGTGAGGCGTTTTAACGCTCGAACATGTATTTTTTTTAGTCATGCACTGAGAGAAAAGTACAACAAAAATACACTTAGAATGACAACAATAAACTTAATCCGGGGACAAGGACAGTTAACTAATAGGAACAAATTGACTTTTGCAATTTCTATTAGTTCTTGCAATTTCTATTATCTGTTTGTTGAAATTATATTTGGGATTACTGAGCTGTTTGTAGAAATAAATAAACTTTACAGAAATAGTGAAACGTCCATAATTATTACTAAAACTTCATTTTTTCCCCCAGTACAGAACTGTTTTTTAATTCCTGGTGATGATTTTTCTCTCAGTATGAAGTTTACTGTAAGTTATACAGCTCATAAACGTCTGTCAAATAACAACTAAAAGTGACATTCCATTTCCAACTGCAGCTGCAATACTGTTCATTTTCTACGGCAATTGACAATGACAGCGACGCGTTTCCATAGTAAAATGAACAGTATTGCAGCTGCAGTTGGAAATGGAATGTCACTCTAACAAACCGTTGATAATCGTTTGGCCCTTACCGTCATTTTGACATTTCTGTTTGTTAGAAAGAGACAAAAATTAACAGAGATTTGTAAGAGCAGGTTACTAGTATCTAAGTTTTATGAATAAGGGAGCTGGGTATACTATAACAATTCAGCCTATATACGTCCCACTTCTGGGCACAGGCCACCTCTCGAGCGCGAGAGGGCTTGGGCTATAGTCCCCACGCTAGCCCAATGCGGATTGGGGACTTCACATACACCTTTGAATTTCTTCGCAGATGTATGCAGGTTTCCTCACGATGTTTTCCTTTACCGAAAATACTACTACTATATTGGTATACTATACTGATTAAGAAAAAGAGAGTTTCAATGAATCGCAAAACTGACGAATTTTCAGTTAAAAAACCTCCCGCTTTCTAATATTTTGTTATAACACGTCTTGTAATAGGTACCTAATGGGCTAATGTTGACAGTTAATTGGCGAGAGGGCTTCATTTTGCTGAGTGTGTCCTTTATAAACATAATGAAGTACTTTTTAAGTAAAGGGAAGTAAGTATAAGTACCTACTTGTAAGAGGTATAATTAAAATAACACAGGCAACACGGCGAGTACTTAGCAAGTTTGTGGATCCTTAAACTCGTTTCGTTCAAGCTTATGTAGGTATATACAGATTTATGACAGTAGGCACGTTGTAGTTTTATCATTATCATTATCATCTCAGCCATAAGACTGCTGAACATAGGCCTCCCCCTTGGACCTCCATTCGTACCGGTTGGAAGCGACCCGCATCCAGCGTCTTCCGGCGGCCTTAACAAGGTCGTCCGTCCATCTTGTGGGTGGACGTCCTACGCTGCGCTTGCTAGTCCGTGGTCTCCATTCGAGCACTTTTCGACCCCATCGGCCATGTAGGTTTATAAAAAATATAAAACTTTGGAATGGGAACCATAGAAACTCATAAAGGTACGAATTTCTGGATCATACATATTTGAAATCCCTTATTTAACGTTAAATACGAAATAGGTTTCTATTCGTATTTAATCGACTCATTGAAAGAGGCTTTGCCATAGATTGTATAATGTAAGTAATTATAACTAAGGCCCCCCCCACATCTGGCGTCTTTCGAGCGCCGGCGTCTGTCGGCGTCGGTCCAACGCTATGGAAAATGACGTCGCTGCGCAGTTGCGTCGACGCTGCGTTGACGTTGCGTCGACGTCGGCCATAGAATTGTAGACGCCGACGCTCGAAAGACGCCAGATGTGGGGGGGGGGGCTTATAACCATAGAGTGAAGTTAATTCTAATAAGATTTCGTACTGAACAACTCTTAGTATGGGATGCCGAAAATTTGGCTGTCCCATAGCAACCAACGGCATCACATCAGCCGGAATGTATGAAACCAAATTTTATATCACGATTTCGGCACTGAGCGGCTACCGCGAAAACCGAAATTCGCAAATTGCGGGGATCTTTCTCTTCTACTCCAATGAAGGCGTAAGTGAGTAACAGAGAAAAATCCCCGCAATTTGCGAACTTCGATTTTCGCGGTTATAGCCCTGGTCTCATAATAAAAGTTGTTCAGTATGATCTATAACTATAAAGTGCCTACGCAGTGTATGGCTGGTGATTAAAATTTCATCCACACTTCTTCCATTTCTTTTACTATCAGTACGATAATGTATTTCTGTAATCTGAAATAAGTTTTGATGATTTGATTATAATCAAGTAAATCCGTACTGTTTTTAGACTGGCAACCATCTCAAACTTTGCGGAGCAGGTGTTCAAGGTATTGGACAACTTTTGGGTCTCTTTTGTCCTTTCGCTACCTATCTATAAATTAGTTTAGATTATTTGCATACTTTTATGGAGTACATAGGGACATTAGGTGCTATGTTAAAAGTAAACATCAATAACTTGAGGCATATTAAGTTAGGTAAGAGTAACTAATAGCAAAAAGAATAGATAGGTAGTATACGTAGGCAACTCTGAAAGTTCTTAGAAAAGGCTACTTAGAGATCATATAACAAAAAGAGGCATATTATTTATGAAAATATGACTCTTTATACTTTTTTTGAGGTATATGCAATTTGGTCGTTATCTATGTTTCAGGATTGATGGCAATTTGGAAATTGTACGTCGAGCGTTATTCCAATTTCGACCTAAGAATTTTTTTGTATTACTATTTATAACGATTTTCATTGTGGGCTCAGCCAACAACAGAGTTACAGTAGGCTTCAGTTATAGTTTCATAATGAAGCCTAGTTCTTGTACGTCTGTTTATTTTTTAAATTACACATTTAATCGCTTTTGTAGTTATTCAACGGATGATCATAGAGAAGCATGTCATTCAAGAGTGACGGCAAAAGTTTACATCGCACAGCTGTGCGGTTAATAAAAAATACTGGCAAAAATTGTATAGGTATCAGTAGTTTTTGATATCCCTCAGTATTCATATGACACTGTTAAAAAATTTGCTTAAATTATTTTGTGTCAAAAAAGCTTGAATACCGATGGGTACCTCATGAATTTCATACAAAACCTCCGAGGACCTAAAATCGCCATACAAAAAAGGCATTGGAAGAATGAGTTGTGTGCGCTTCAGGGTAATCCTATCCTAACGAAAATTTGTACGCGTGGTCAGAAAGAGATAAAGCACGCATTAAAATAAAGAGTAACGTCCTAATTACTTCAGCTTTTTCTATTCTAAACACTTTCAGTTTGCCCCTCGTAGAGAGGTCATGTCATAGTAAATGTTGTAGTCACTGTAAATTGACTGCCATCTCTCGACACACGACTATAACTCAAAATAAACACGTATAAAATTATCGAAAAAGAGGAATATATATGGATAAATGTTTTTATTATTTTTATATCATTTTGACCCATGTTCATTCACTGATATAACTACGTGTTAAAATTGTTAAATAATAAACGGTGTCGTCACGCCATCTAGCCGAGAATAGGCTAAAGGTGTGGGCGCCACGTTTTTTTCTTAGACTTTATTCATCTTATACGAAGTTACATATGTTTTTGCTAATAGTAAGTATTGTTATTTGTTAGTCCATCATAGGCGCAAATGTCAGATGGGAAGATTTGTTGTTGTTAATTTTCTATGGACTAATTTCGATAAAATGATATCCCTATTAATGTAAAATTTAAGCGTAATTTCATCGTATGTCCTAAAAATATGGAATTTTCGCAACTCAACGAAAAAGTACTTAATGGTTTACAGATTGTCATTTTATATTTATCCCGGTCAGAACGAGAAGCTCTTCATACCTACAAAATTTCATCTAACTAAAAAAAATAAAAACAAATAAAAAAAACGCCCCAAACAGCAGGCGACATAGCCCCTGGAATCCCTAGATAGAAAAAACTTATTAATATAAAACCTCAAATAAATACATATTACCAAATATAAACTTAAAGGCAATCGGCCGCCCGTACTCCTAGCGAGGACCGACTGACCCTCACCAAATACCAATACTTATGATAAAAAAAAGTCAAACATACATGCCAATACGCGCAGATAGTCCTAATGATTCCGAACTAAAAGCAAAGGTCGCTTCTTTAACTAATTAAAAGGATCTTAATCAATTAAAATTTACCACGTAAAGAACGTAACATTCCCCGAAGTCAGCGTTCGGAGATGTCTGGCGTTTCGGCGATCGATCGAACTTCGTTTTCACTAATTTGATTATCTCCGAAGGTGCCAATAATGAACCTGCGAGCGACGAGTGTCAAATATTCATTTTATTGTACATATGTCCTAAATGAATAAAATGCTTTATTTTATAAACTTTTGTTTGGAAAGGAATAGTGTCTAATAAACGTTACCAAGAAAATTAAACAAAAATTCGCGGGTATAGCCTGTCCGCTTTTCTAAGATCAAGTACGGACGCCATACTAGTTAATACCTACACTGTTTAAGACTAATATTAATTTAGTTTAATTTTATATAGACTTATTTCAACAAGTATAAATTTAAAAATACAATAAAATATAATTATTTCGGGTAGAAATTAAACAGTTGTGGAAAGAAAACCTACTGAGCAAAAACTTTCAAGTAAAGCGGAGTTCTTCGCTGTACTTCAGAGTTTCTGCTTTTGTTAGAAAAGAAACAGAACAAATGTTTGATCAGCAATTTAGATGAAATCTGTGGTTTTATTAGAAACATTGAAAATGAATAAAGCCATAAATCATAAATGCCAAGTAACGGTTTATATGTACCTATAGAAATCTAACGGATTATAAATAAATATTACTTATTCTATTACTTATTCTTTGACGACCGGTCTGGCCTAGTGGGTAGTGACCCTGCCTTTGAAGCCGATGGTCCCGGGTTCGAATCCTGGTAAGGGCATTTATTTGTATGATGATACAGTTATTTGTTCCTGAGTCATGGTTGTTTTCTATGTATTTAAGTATTTATATATTATATATATATCGTTGTCTGAGTACCCACAACACAAGTCTTGTGTAAAAATGTCCTATAATATTAATATAAAAACTTATTCTAGGTATTACTTTATTCGTTTAAAAATAAAATTCGCAGTCCTCAGTCCAATCACGTCGCTAAAAATGGGCAAAAACCTGAGAAGTTGCGACTGGGACGATTTATAACACTTCCAAGTTGAAATTAACGCTGCGAGGTTTTGGAAAAAGCCCGCAATCCAGCGCAAGTCTGTAGATGAGACAATTCCAATAGGGGTCGCAGTTTACCTTAGAAATTTTATTATTAATTTAAAACAATTTAACCCGCATGGGTTAAAGCTGCCCTAGGCCTATTATCATTAAATATATTCATATACAGGGTGCTTCCTGTAACAGGAGCAATAAATTAAACTATTAAAGGCTGTACTCCTCAAACTGATCAACATTCGTTCAGCAACTTTAAAAAATTATGAATCCTTTAGACTTCCTCTTTTTCATACAAAATAAATATTGCCTTCAATGTACGCTGACATCAGTGTGTTTGACGTTACTTGTCACGCTTTTAACATAACAAAATTTGAAATACATTGCGTCTTAGAATAAACTTTAAAGTGTAATAAAAATCAAACCATGAGTTACTTTCAAAAGTTGCTGAACAAATATTGGTCAGTTTGAGGAGTACAGCCTACAGTTTAATTTATTGCTCCTGTTACAGAAAACACACTGTATAAGGTCGGGCAACTAGACTAATCATGCTAATTTTGCACAAACTTGGCAGTAACGCTACGTCTTACGTAGGCGAACAACGCGCGAACGCGGCGCGGCGCGGCGCGGCGAAAGCGGCCACCGCCGCGCCGCGCCGCGCCGCGCCGCCTGACATTCGCGTGCAAATCGCGCCGCACCGCGTTCGCAACGAGATCGCTTACGTAGGACACTTCTATGGGCATCAAAGGATTGATTTCGCCGCGCCGCGCCGCGCCGCGTTCGCGCGTTGTTCGCCTACGTAAGACGTAGCGTAAGAATGCATACATATCCCTAGAAGCTCCATAGACACTTGAAGTACCACTTGACATGAAAATATCTATCTATCTCTTTTGTCCTTTCGCTACCTATCTATAAATTAGTTTAGATTATTTGCATACTTTTATGGAGTACATAGGGACATTAGGTGCTATGTTAAAAGTAAACATCAATAACTTGAGGCATATTAAGTTAGGTAAGAGTAACTAATAGCAAAAAGAATAGATAGGTAGTATACGTAGGCAACTCTGAAAGTTCTTAGAAAAGGCTACTTAGAGATCATATAACAAAAAGAGGCATATTATTTATGAAAATATGACTCTTTATACTTTTTTTGAGGTATATGCAATTTGGTCGTTATCTATGTTTCAGGATTGATGGCAATTTGGAAATTGTACGTCGAGCGTTATTCCAATTTCGACCTAAGAATTTTTTTGTATTACTATTTATAACGATTTTCATTGTGGGCTCAGCCAACAACAGAGTTACAGTAGGCTTCAGTTATAGTTTCATAATGAAGCCTAGTTCTTGTACGTCTGTTTATTTTTTAAATTACACATTTAATCGCTTTTGTAGTTATTCAACGGATGATCATAGAGAAGCATGTCATTCAAGAGTGACGGCAAAAGTTTACATCGCACAGCTGTGCGGTTAATAAAAAATACTGGCAAAAATTGTATAGGTATCAGTAGTTTTTGATATCCCTCAGTATTCATATGACACTGTTAAAAAATTTGCTTAAATTATTTTGTGTCAAAAAAGCTTGAATACCGATGGGTACCTCATGAATTTCATACAAAACCTCCGAGGACCTAAAATCGCCATACAAAAAAGGCATTGGAAGAATGAGTTGTGTGCGCTTCAGGGTAATCCTATCCTAACGAAAATTTGTACGCGTGGTCAGAAAGAGATAAAGCACGCATTAAAATAAAGAGTAACGTCCTAATTACTTCAGCTTTTTCTATTCTAAACACTTTCAGTTTGCCCCTCGTAGAGAGGTCATGTCATAGTAAATGTTGTAGTCACTGTAAATTGACTGCCATCTCTCGACACACGACTATAACTCAAAATAAACACGTATAAAATTATCGAAAAAGAGGAATATATATGGATAAATGTTTTTATTATTTTTATATCATTTTGACCCATGTTCATTCACTGATATAACTACGTGTTAAAATTGTTAAATAATAAACGGTGTCGTCACGCCATCTAGCCGAGAATAGGCTAAAGGTGTGGGCGCCACGTTTTTTTCTTAGACTTTATTCATCTTATACGAAGTTACATATGTTTTTGCTAATAGTAAGTATTGTTATTTGTTAGTCCATCATAGGCGCAAATGTCAGATGGGAAGATTTGTTGTTGTTAATTTTCTATGGACTAATTTCGATAAAATGATATCCCTATTAATGTAAAATTTAAGCGTAATTTCATCGTATGTCCTAAAAATATGGAATTTTCGCAACTCAACGAAAAAGTACTTAATGGTTTACAGATTGTCATTTTATATTTATCCCGGTCAGAACGAGAAGCTCTTCATACCTACAAAATTTCATCTAACTAAAAAAAATAAAAACAAATAAAAAAAACGCCCCAAACAGCAGGCGACATAGCCCCTGGAATCCCTAGATAGAAAAAACTTATTAATATAAAACCTCAAATAAATACATATTACCAAATATAAACTTAAAGGCAATCGGCCGCCCGTACTCCTAGCGAGGACCGACTGACCCTCACCAAATACCAATACTTATGATAAAAAAAAGTCAAACATACATGCCAATACGCGCAGATAGTCCTAATGATTCCGAACTAAAAGCAAAGGTCGCTTCTTTAACTAATTAAAAGGATCTTAATCAATTAAAATTTACCACGTAAAGAACGTAACATTCCCCGAAGTCAGCGTTCGGAGATGTCTGGCGTTTCGGCGATCGATCGAACTTCGTTTTCACTAATTTGATTATCTCCGAAGGTGCCAATAATGAACCTGCGAGCGACGAGTGTCAAATATTCATTTTATTGTACATATGTCCTAAATGAATAAAATGCTTTATTTTATAAACTTTTGTTTGGAAAGGAATAGTGTCTAATAAACGTTACCAAGAAAATTAAACAAAAATTCGCGGGTATAGCCTGTCCGCTTTTCTAAGATCAAGTACGGACGCCATACTAGTTAATACCTACACTGTTTAAGACTAATATTAATTTAGTTTAATTTTATATAGACTTATTTCAACAAGTATAAATTTAAAAATACAATAAAATATAATTATTTCGGGTAGAAATTAAACAGTTGTGGAAAGAAAACCTACTGAGCAAAAACTTTCAAGTAAAGCGGAGTTCTTCGCTGTACTTCAGAGTTTCTGCTTTTGTTAGAAAAGAAACAGAACAAATGTTTGATCAGCAATTTAGATGAAATCTGTGGTTTTATTAGAAACATTGAAAATGAATAAAGCCATAAATCATAAATGCCAAGTAACGGTTTATATGTACCTATAGAAATCTAACGGATTATAAATAAATATTACTTATTCTATTACTTATTCTTTGACGACCGGTCTGGCCTAGTGGGTAGTGACCCTGCCTTTGAAGCCGATGGTCCCGGGTTCGAATCCTGGTAAGGGCATTTATTTGTATGATGATACAGTTATTTGTTCCTGAGTCATGGTTGTTTTCTATGTATTTAAGTATTTATATATTATATATATATCGTTGTCTGAGTACCCACAACACAAGTCTTGTGTAAAAATGTCCTATAATATTAATATAAAAACTTATTCTAGGTATTACTTTATTCGTTTAAAAATAAAATTCGCAGTCCTCAGTCCAATCACGTCGCTAAAAATGGGCAAAAACCTGAGAAGTTGCGACTGGGACGATTTATAACACTTCCAAGTTGAAATTAACGCTGCGAGGTTTTGGAAAAAGCCCGCAATCCAGCGCAAGTCTGTAGATGAGACAATTCCAATAGGGGTCGCAGTTTACCTTAGA
The DNA here is from genome assembly GCF_963556715.1 of Cydia fagiglandana. Classification (NCBI taxonomy): domain Eukaryota; kingdom Metazoa; phylum Arthropoda; class Insecta; order Lepidoptera; family Tortricidae; genus Cydia; species Cydia fagiglandana. The sequence goes on from NC_085941.1 coordinate 7,023,532, forward strand.
AATTTTATTATTAATTTAAAACAATTTAACCCGCATGGGTTAAAGCTGCCCTAGGCCTATTATCATTAAATATATTCATATACAGGGTGCTTCCTGTAACAGGAGCAATAAATTAAACTATTAAAGGCTGTACTCCTCAAACTGATCAACATTCGTTCAGCAACTTTAAAAAATTATGAATCCTTTAGACTTCCTCTTTTTCATACAAAATAAATATTGCCTTCAATGTACGCTGACATCAGTGTGTTTGACGTTACTTGTCACGCTTTTAACATAACAAAATTTGAAATACATTGCGTCTTAGAATAAACTTTAAAGTGTAATAAAAATCAAACCATGAGTTACTTTCAAAAGTTGCTGAACAAATATTGGTCAGTTTGAGGAGTACAGCCTACAGTTTAATTTATTGCTCCTGTTACAGAAAACACACTGTATAAGGTCGGGCAACTAGACTAATCATGCTAATTTTGCACAAACTTGGCAGTAACGCTACGTCTTACGTAGGCGAACAACGCGCGAACGCGGCGCGGCGCGGCGCGGCGAAAGCGGCCACCGCCGCGCCGCGCCGCGCCGCGCCGCCTGACATTCGCGTGCAAATCGCGCCGCACCGCGTTCGCAACGAGATCGCTTACGTAGGACACTTCTATGGGCATCAAAGGATTGATTTCGCCGCGCCGCGCCGCGCCGCGTTCGCGCGTTGTTCGCCTACGTAAGACGTAGCGTAAGAATGCATACATATCCCTAGAAGCTCCATAGACACTTGAAGTACCACTTGACATGAAAACTTGACGTGGTCTAATTTTGATGATTCCCTACAAGTGTTTCTCTTACCTCACGTGACCTTACTTAATATAAAGTAATTTATGGTGAATTATACGTGTAGATAAATATTTCATGTCAAAACATAAATCAAGTTTTTTTTTTCTCTTTATTTTGGCACAAACAGTCATTACAAAAAAGATACATTGAAAACTATTACATATAAGATTGACAATACAGTGCCGAAAACGTTGTAGATTATAGTTAATATTGTTGTTGCAACGGACCTGAATTATTTAACTTAAACTATAAGAAGAAGTACAATTGTTTACTACCTACTTAATATCTAGCGTGTTGCTGGTACTTATGTTATACATTATTATTACTCACTTTTGATTGTATTAATCGTAACTACATATTTAATTTATTATTAATCTTGTTTTTCAACCCTCTAAGAGTGGTATTGAAGAGCTCTATTTCGTTGAATTCTTTGTTGTAAAGATACATAATCTATATATATAAATGCAAGTGTCCTGACTGACTGATTCATCAACGCAGAGCCGAAACTACAAAAGCCAGAAAGTTGAAATTTGCACACCAGATTGCGTTTACAAAGTGTACAAGAGATAAGAAGCGATTTTGAGAAATTCAACCTCTAAGGGGGTTAAAAAGGGGATGAAAGTTTGTATGGGGTTAAAGTTTTCTTTTAAGCTAGGAATTTGAATCTTCGTAAAAAGATATATTATTAAAACACAAAAAAACTAATTTCAGCGTTTTTGAAAATTCATCCCCTAAGGTGGTGAAAAAGGGGTTGAAAGTTTGTATGGATATCAAAAAAACATTCAAGTGGTAGACTTGAATATTTGTATTTAGGGATATTATTAGAAGACAAGAAAAGTAATTTCAGCGTTTTGTAAAATTCATCCCCTAACAGGGTTAAAAAGGGGTTGAAAATTTTAATCCATTACAAATGCTTTGAAACTTCGTATAAAGGCATAATAGCCGATTACAAAAAAAAGTTATTGCAACGTTTTTGGAAATTCAACCCCTAAGGGGGTTAGAAACGGGATGAAAGTTTGTCTTCGGGTGCAAATTTTATTTTAAGTTAGGAACTTGAAACTTTGTAAAAAACTATCAAATTCAAATACAAGAAAACTAATTTCAGCGTTTTAGAAAATTCATCCCCCAAGGTGGTGAAAAAGGGGTTGAAAATTTGTATGGATATCGAAATTTTTTTCGAGCGCGGTACTTAAATCTTTGTATTTGGAGATATTATTAGAAGACAATAAAAATAATTTCAGCGTTTTGTAAAATTCATCCCCTCACAGGGTTAAAAAGGGGATGAAAGTTTGTATGGGGTTAAAGTTTTCTTTTGAGCTACGAATTTGAAACTTCGTTAAAAGATATATTATTAAAATACAAGAAAACTAATTTCAGCGTTTTTGAAAATTCAACCCTTAAGGTGGTGAAAAAGGGGTTGAAAGTTTGTATGGATATCAAACATTTTTTCTAGCGCGGGACTTGAATCTTTGTATTTGGGGATACTATTAGAAGACAATAAAAGTAGTTTCAGCGTTTTGTAAAATTCATCCCCTAACAGGGTTAAAATGGGTTTCAAAGTTTAAATCCATTACAAATGCTTTAAAAATTCTTAGAAAGCGATAATAGCCGATTACAAAAAAAAAAGTAATTACAACGTTCTTGAAAATTCAACCCCTAAGGGGGTTTAAAAGTGGATGAAAGTTCGTCTTCAGGTGCAAATTTTATTTGAAGCTAGGAACTTGAAACTTTGTAAAAAGGTATTATATTAAAATACAAGAAAACTAATTTCAGCGTTTTTGAAAATTCATCCCTATGGTGGTGAAAACGGGGTTGAAAGTTTGTATGGATATCATGCATTTTTTCGAGCGCGGGTTTTGAATCTTTGTATTTGGGTATATTATTAGAAGACAATAAAAGTGATTTCAGCGATTTGTAAAATTCATCCCCTAACAGGGTTGAAATGGGGTTCAAAGTTTGAATCCATTACAAATGCTTTGAAACGTCTTAGAAAGACATAATAGCCGATTACAAAAAAAAGTAATTGCAACGTTTTTGGAAATTCAATCCCTAAGGGGGCTAAAAAGGGGATGAAAATTCGTCTTGGGGTGTAAATTTAATTTTAAGCTAGGAACTTTAACTTTTTGGAAAAAAAGGTAATAAATTAAAAAACATGAAAACTAATTCAAGCATTTTTGAAAATCATCTCCCAAGGTGGTGAGAAAGGGGTTGAAAGTTTGTATGGAGATCAGATATTTTGTGAGTGCGGAATGCGGAACTTGAATCTTTGTATAAGGGCATAGGTACCTATTATGAAAATACAAGAAAAGTAATTTCAGCAACCAACATCAAAATCCACTTGACTTAAAACTTCATACAACTTGCTAAAAAAGAAAAGTACTTAATTTCAACATTGCTTGGATATGAAAATTATAGGTACTAAAGATGTAAAATGTTGAAGATAAGATTCCACGCGGACGAAGTCGCGGGCAACAGCTAGTACGGGGAATAAAACTGTTTCTAGTGTAGTTCTTTCGACGGATGGGTGGTACGAACATATGAAGGTTTACGTTGCCAACATAAAAACTCTCCTTACTATAAAGTGGTGGTGGTTTATCTTAAACCTAGATAGTAAAAATAGTTAGACCTTTACTACAACTTATACCACCGTAGTACCGTAAAACGGGGTGAGTAGGTTTCGCGGGGAGAGGTGGGTTATGAATGGGGAGAGAAGGTTTGAGAGGGGGGTGAGAAGGGATTTTAAGGCTACTGCTACAAAAATAATGTATTCCAATTTAAAATGGAGCTATAGTAAAACGCATAATAAAAAAAATCGATCCAACAATCTTCCAAAATCACCTTTGTATGAAAACCGCCCCAAATACGAGGCACTCTCACCCCAAATACGAGGCACTACGGGGTGAGGTGGGTTTTCGTCTTTATCGTCAAAGTTATGAAATGGAACTACCCAAAATAAAATAAAATTAAAGTATAAACGTCCGGAACACTTATTATATACACCATTCAGTTTTCATATGTAAAAAGAAAATGTTATCGAGGTTTGACTTTCAGTTTTGACCCTACTCACCCCATTTTACGGTAACATTACTTTATCGGCTCAACAAATTAAATTCATTACGTCTGCCTATTACCTGCCAGTCAGGCGACAAGAACTTTTCCAGAATAAAATACCTAATATTTAAGTGAAAGAAAACCTCTAGATTGGAAGGAAAATCCCCGTAATTTTACCAGGAATTTGTGTTAAACTAGGATCAACTTGAAATGTTTTTAGTTTTAGATCTTTGAACTGAATTCCTTTTATATTAATATAGGTACAAAATTCCTGAATTTTGCGTTCATGTAGGTAAAGTAAGCCTAATTATTTTTAATAGCTCTACCTTGAAAGAGATAGCTTTTTAGTGATAAGACCGCCCGCTGTTGACTTCTTCTTGATTTTATGTATTTTTTGTATTGCTTTCTATATTGAGTTGTAATAAAGAGTATTTGTATTGTATTGTATAGTCTCATTTACCACTCGTGAGGTATATAGGGCGCTCTTTATGGCCCTATATACCAGTCGACACGCGCATCCATGGCCTCACGCGCGTATGTCCGTTATACATCCCGACATCGGCATCACTAGACGCATCGTTTTCACCACGTCTCTTCATTCTATGGAATGTCCCATGCTACTTACCACTCGTGAGGTAGAGGGCCATAAATAGCGTTAGGGTCAGTACGCGCAGCCATGGCCTCACGCGTATGTCCGTTATACACCCCGGCATCACTAAACGCATCGTTTATACCTGAAACAATTACATTTATATTAATTATGATTAAATTATTTGTCTACTTACAAAACAATAAGACACACATGTCTCCAGTAGGTATTTATTTTCCGTTTTGAAGTAATATCAAACCAATATCGCAAAAGGAAGTTCTATGTCGTAGCAAAGTTAGGTACGACATAGAAGACAGCCAACAGATTATTTCAAATCTTATTCCAATGGCAGACATCTCAAATTCGTAAAAAACTTCTAGGTAACGTCCAATTCCAAATCGATTTCAATTTGTTTCTAGGGCTCTAAAATTTGCGGATCCATTCGGCCGAATGGATTTACTCCGTTGTTTTACCGAGTTTGAGTTGTTCTATAAATGTATTTTATTTAGCCTTGGAATTAAATTGAATTTTGGGCAGTCAAAGCCGTCAAGGGGAATATTACCAATACAGTCTAACTACGTAAAAGATGGTGGAATAACAAAAAGTATTGATAGTGGAATAACTTTATTTCATAAATATAGAACCTGATAATGATAAGTAATAGCTTTCTTAGAGGTAAAAATCTACACAACATGCGATTCGAAAATTTCCAGCCATGACTAGGTAGTAAATATATCAGTACGGATATGATGGTCGTTCTTGTCTACGTGTCAGCGTGATAAAACGGTGTCCGTCACTTTCTATTCCACGATGCTAAACAGTGATAGTTAGTTATTTTATCATGTGGATAAAGATGGATAAAGCTATCCATAATACGCCGGCAGGTTCACACGTGGAGCAGTCATCCGTCCGGAAACGAAACTGAAATCAGCTTTTATTAAGGTGTGAATTCATAAACTCCGAGCGTCATTTTTGTGTTAATTTTATACTTAGAATATCTGGGAAACCGAGCTTTGCTCGGAAAACATATATAAGCTCTTGTACTGACTTTCTTGGACATATTCAGCTAATCCAACCTTGGGAAACATAGATTCAGAAATAGGTCTACCAAAGGATAAATTGTAACTCTTATGTCAGTACTTGAATATATATATAACAATATGTACCTAAATTTAATGCTCTATAAATTTGTGTAAGTTAGGTATCCATTATAATTAACTACTTTCTTCATTAGGTACACTTCGTGAGGTAAATATTTAACCTAGTTAAAAGCAGTGTGGATTCCCCTTAAAAATTCCTAGTGTTTCCATTTTACCCCTTTAAATTATTTACCCTTCCGCCGGCATTACATTATGACGGTAACAAAGTGTTGTTAGGAAGTCGACTGTACTTCGCAAATCGGCTTACGGCCGTCAACGGGTGACTTATTGGACGTACAGTTGGCTTGGGAAATGGGAGCATTTTATTTAGCTTTTAACGTGGAATTTCTATTTTGTTCCGTGCTGTTTTATGTTGCGAGGCAACTGTCACATTGAAATAAAACTCTTACATTGTTCTTGCCGATTTTAGAGCTAGTACAATTTGAAAAACCATTTCAATTAAGTAGTTTTATTTTATTCATAAGAATCACAAGGTTAGTTGATTTACATAAATATCAGTTATGAACTTATTATAAAATTTTATAATTGATATAAAAATTATTTACAATTTGTTCGCAGAAATCGCGAAGCGTCTGATTGACGTAATTGGTGATCGAAGAGCTCGCGGCTACCTCGCACAACGCATCAGCGCTGCGATACAGCGAGGAAATGCCGCCAGTATCCTTGGTACAATGCCTCAAGGCAGGGGTCGGAAACCGGTATTTGCTCCATACAAAAATACCGGTATTATTACGTTCGTTTTCGTTCTTTGGTTCATTATTTCATTTTTAACGGGACAATCTAATAATACGGAGTTGTTACCTAAATACATGATTCAGTCCTATCTAAAGAGCATAAAATAATTCAAAATATTGGGCTATTTCGTGGTTTTAAAAAAATACCGGTTCCGAGCCCTGCCTCAAGGGCCTGTTTTAGATTTAAGCCAGTTATTAAATTCGTTTAGTAGTACCACTGTATATATCTTGTACATATGTAAATAAATTATTTTAGAAAGTAGGCACGTAGCGTGAGCCGTTAGCCCCTCTTTAAGCTACATTTAACCTTCCATTTGCTTAATTTTTCAGACACCCCCCTAAGCGTTACGCGTTAGGTGGATGGGGGGGGGGGGGATGGTGCGGGATAAGCCAGAATTAGATCAAGTTATCTCTTAATTGAGTTAATGTCTGCTGATGAATGAAAAATGAACACAAAAAGTAATTGATTAGGTTATTGTAAGGATTAGTCTTCTTTTTAATGGAATATTAATTGATGTTATTAACAACCGCAAAAGTTTTGAAACTTTTTTGTTTCTTGAGTTTTTGAGTTTTGAAAAGTTTTGAAGTTTTGAACGTATCAGTTAACCTAGTACATGCAAGAGACAGCATGTACCTATTTAAATAATCTTTTTTGTACAACCAGTGTAAACAAATTCTGAATAAGTTCACAATATACCCATATATTTAATTGTAGAAAGGTACATTTCGTCTCTAAAGAGATAACCCAAATATTGGGACCGCACGCCACAAACAGGTTAGCTTTCAAATTGTTCATATTTTAAATATAATTCCTCAATGAAGCCATCAAGTCGGTCTGTTTAACCCAGTTACAGACTAACGAACTGCCGGGGTTCCTGACAACAATGCTTGTGCTATTAATCAGCCATTGTGGAGGTTGTTCGAGTATTAGACATTGTAGCCAAGCTGCAGGCGTACGATGGATAGCGTTATTCACGTGATAAAATAAGCGGAAATTTGGAATGACTTATCATTATCACACCGTCTTTCCCGTCACGGAACAATGGTGTTCCGGATCTTTGGGAGGCGTGCGTGGAGCCGAAGCCAACACGTAGAGGCCCTTTTGACACTTTAATGAAATGTAAGGGGTACACCGAGCGGATGCTATCCTTGCCCGTGTCATGGGACGCACGCAGAGAGTTGATGGAATCTGAAATGAACTAAGTAGGTTATTGGGTGAAAGCGATGGATTAAGTACAGTCAAGGAATTTAAATTCCGACCCATTTCGTACTTTGTCACAGTGACAACCGTATGAGGTCTCCAGCGGCTTTCATATTGATTGTCACTGTGACAAAGTACGAAATGGGTCGGAATTTAAATTCCTTGACTGTACCTACTGAGCTATGGGGTAACGGACGCCTGCCTAATAAAACGGTCACAACTGTCATTATTGTTGGTAGGAACTAGTGTCTTTTGAGGCTAAATTTGAAGAACTCGCCTATTTTTAACGGGGTTAAAAAAAAGGAGGAGGTTATCAATTCGTCGGAATCTTTTGTTATCCCATCTCATATTTTCGCCTATTTCATCGTCTACCTGACGAAATTTTAATTTCACTGTTTCTACGTTACCCCAGCTGTAAGTTTTTCTTAAATTACTTAACAATGAGTAAAATGAGCCCACACCTAAATACCTTTATTTATTTATCCAAACAAGAAAGTGCCAAAAAATAATATATCTATACTTTTCTAAAGAAGTCTGTATCTGTGAATTCGGCACGTCGCTCGTAATTGTTTACATTTAATGTTTACCAAACCCGAGGCTCATTTAAATACTGGAAAAGTTGAACATACCTAGTTAGTGAAATTTGTTGACAAAGGCGATAATAAGTCGGAAAATCCAATAAGGGTACCTGTGTCGAGATTGGCTGTGGAAGTTATACCTCGTTATGGAACTTGAGCGTAGCATAGCCAGAGAACAATTCAAAGTTACATTCTGACATCAAAATATATCTTCAACTGTTTTTCCAAAAATTATAAAAATATATCTGAGTTTCTCACAATGAGTCCTTTCATTTGATATACCTATAACACAACACGGTTTGCATAACATTGTTTTTCAATTTTCTAATCCCTATGTTTAAAATTAATTTGTGAACGTTACATGCCCGTTTTTGGGTCACAGACTTACATATGTGTACCAAATCTCGAATTAAGCGGTCCAGTAGTTTCGGAGAAAATGTGACAGACAGCCAGACGCGCGAGTGATCCTATAAGGGTTTCGTTTTTTTCCTTTTGATGTACGGAACCTTAAAAACAGCAATAAGGAGTGACGACAGATTTTACTCAGACTTTTACAGGAGTTGTTAGAATTTTATTACTTTATAACAGCGGTCGGCAACCTGCGGCCCGCGGGCCGCATGCGGCTCGTGAACCTGTCACTTGCGCCCCGAGAGCCGCCTTGGCTATTTTGTATGTAATAGTGACAAACGACAAAGTACGGCCCGCGTCACCTCCGTTAACTACTATTTGGCCCTTGGCTGCTAAAAGGTTGCCGACCTTTATAAGAACGTTTTGTAACTATTGTGCATTGTTGCACAAAACTACCTCACACTAACATCGACACTGCACTAGTTCCGAATCGACTTTATATCGTATACTTCAAACATGAGTTTTAGACAGAACTCGTGTCGTAAGCTTTGGAAGTTCTAGAAGTCATAAAATGGGTTCGTAAGTAGGATAACCTGAAAAGGGTCAAACAGATTTCAGAAAAAGATTTCTTCTGTAGAAAATATAACTTAAGTTAATGACTCGGGTGCATATAAAAATATCAAACTTCTTATTTGAGTTTTCGCCTTTGTAGCTTGCCTATAGTATGCTTCGTAGCTTTGAACCTTTTTTGAAAGTTTAGTTATGAAATATTGCACTGTTAGTAATCAGTAGTCAGTATGGCACTGGTCCCACCGCGAGCTAGTAAGCTATGAGCTATCGGCTATAAACACGAACAAAAGATAAGCACTCCCGTGTAAATAAAAGAGACACGGCGATATTTATAGCTCACCGCTGGGCGAGTAACTATAAATATCGCCGTGTCTCTTTTATTTACACGGGAGTGCTTATCTTTTGTTCGTGTTTATAGCCGATAGCTCATAGCTTACTAGCTCGCGGTGGGACCAGTGCCTATAATCATTTATTGCTTCCATAGGTAAGTACATTACGTGTTACATTAGGATATTGGACAGCTATGAAACCCTGTAAGGTGCAGGTTACAGGTCTATCTCTAATGTGACATCGATTTTGTGAAACTCAAGCCTCGGAATGTTTCTAAACTTTTCAATGTGCCGCCCCTGGCTACGCTTCAGAGGGTCTACCGCGAACCACGTTCGACGTGTTGCCTCCCTACACTTACGTACGAATTTACAAGTGCAACAGGGAGGCAACACGTCGAACGTGGTTCGCGGAATGCCCTCAGGCCTCGGGCATCAGTGCAATGTTGCGTCGCGTCGAACGAGTTTTGTTCGAAGTTCTGAACACCTGTGTACAAAGGGGCTACCGCAAAAACCGAAATTCGCAAATTGCGGGGATCTTTCTCTTTTACTCCAATGACGGCGTAATTAGAGTGACAGAGAAAGATGCATGCAATTTGCGAACTTCGATTTTCGCGGTTATAGCCCTGTAGACTTACGTATAGGTAATAAATTGTAATATTATACCTCTGGAATTTAGATTGTGCGTCACATGTTATATATTGCACGAGTAATGTACAATTTATACTTCAAACAAACATAAACGAATTAAGTTGCTGCGAAGATGACTTGCAAGTGTTTTACATGAAGGTTAGCCTAGGGATACCTACCGAAAAGTTTAGGGTATATGTGTTAAAACTTTGCCTCTACCCGTGTTGTTGAGTAAAACAGAAAGCGAAAACTAACTAATATTTATGAATCCCCATAAAGTGTTAACCTACTTTTCTATGACATGACAAGCGATCACGTGATGCTTTCCTTAGAAAACGTTGCGCCGCGCCGGGTGCTCCGGCCCGGACACGGCCCGGTCTAACGTGAGTCGTCCTTAAATCGTATTGCCCTTATTCATAAAGAAATACAGCCGCGCTCGTAGGTATACTCTGATGGAATCAAAGGGCCTTTGCTCTCGAATTTGCAACTCAATTGTCGCTTATATAACAAGATTATCTGCCATCAAGATGGATTTATATCCCATTTTGGAGTCGGCACCAGCTCGATACGACGTATTAAATAAATGACGGCGCGGGAAAAGTAAATCGTTTTAGTCCTGCGTTTGTGCTTACAAAAGTGTATGTAAAAATGTATATAAAATGTACATGTAACATTTCATTACACGCGTAAAAATATATTACATATAAAATAGAAGTAACAGTAATAAAGTATTGAAAGTAAAGGGTTAATCTTAGGACAAATGACGTGATTCCTATTTAGCAATGTACAAAATGCAGAAATTGCATAAATGTTCTCCAATATTTCAGAGAAATTACATGAAAGAAACTTAGAAATTTCTCTGTGAGAATGTTCCCTTGAAAACTTTAACGTTTTGTGTAATATATAATATTACACGCCATATAACAGTAAAGCGGGCAGGCGAAATATTTAAAATGGCATGTGTCTACGTCGGTCTTGACACGATTAGATTGTTTATTAAATTTAAGTTCCAGAGAATATTCTCCATAGAAGTTTCGCAACTTAAGAAACTTCTCCTCGGTGCATTGCTATTCCTATTTGATTGAATCAGCATTAAGTACCTAAAAGCTTAATAATAACTTAATATTAAGAGACGAATCCGCGAGCTAGTTTTTTCACTACTTTATCGGACATCGTAACGTTCGTAACCATTTGCGTATTTCTACATCCCTTCATTTGACAACGGCTGGAGATAGACAGATTGTCGGATGACCTGCCAGATCGACCTGTCAAGGTTTGATAAGGGGCTATTCGAACGCGAGTGACAGCATGGACAGCAGGCCGAGGCAATCCAATGCGTTATTGATTGCAAAAAGGTGTTAGAAACAGTAAAAAAAAAGAAAAACTCGCTTCACGTTTGACAGGCGAACTAGATGGCGTTGTATGGCACCATATTTTGTCTTAAACAAATTGTCTAACCTAAACGTCAATTTTTGACATTCAAAGTATAATTGATATAAAATATCAAGCGAAACTGCTCAAGGCAGTATGGTAGGCAGTACAAATTCCTTTTACGGTAGATTTATTGCTAAATTTAAGTGAAAAACTTCAATATAAAATAAAAACAGTAAAATACATTCACAACAAAAACAACAAAAATCTAATAAATATATTTTGGAACTACGAAATTCTAAAAACACCTAATTTATTTTATCTAATAATAGAGTGCCTAAGGCCCGAACACACGTACCGGACCCTCGCTTCTAATATCAGAGGGTCTACCGCGAACCACGTTCGACGTGTTGCCTCCTTGTCACACTTAAGTAACGAATTTACAAGTGCGACAGAGCGCAGAGAGGCAACACGTCGAACGTGGTTCGCGGTAGGCCCTCTGACTACTCTATCCATCACCTATCGAAGGAAAGTCGATTTCGCAATATGACGGCTATATTAAAGGCGCAAAGGGGCCGTGAGGCCTGTCAGCTCGATTCAGATATTACATCTTGTTATGGTTTTGATACGATCTCACGCACGACTTTAACTTCATTTCGCATGTACCAAACAGCGTGAGTTTCAAGGTCATCCATTTTTAACCGTGAGACCCAATGACAGTTATTTGTTTTTGAATTTAGAACCCTTTAGTTACACAATTAAAGTTCAAAATAGATTGTGGAATAGGTTAAGTTAGCAGTACAGTACTTACGTAGCTTTGCCAAAACGGAAAATTAAAAATGAATGACTAAAGCCTGCTGAGTCTGCGTTGCGGATTTCTTATTTACCTACATATAAACTAGATTTTGTTTTGGTCGATTATTGTAAAATGACATGCATAATATCAAAATAAATACATTTATAGCACCTAAATAATCAAATCTTGTTAGAGTGGTGTTGTCAGCGGGCCTGATGAATCCCGGTATATTCACAAAACCGCGATATATTGAAAACTATGAATTGATGAATTTGTGCAATCATCAAATCACATTATCGTATCGTGGTCGAGCAAGGATCCATGTCGTTTAGAAAACCTAAAGGCCCCTGTACACAATGGGCCAGCGCCGGCCATACGGTAGAATGAGATAGCAATATCACTTGCTCCCTCTACCGCATGGCTGCGTCCCTTGGACTGGCCGCGCTGGCCCAAAGTGTACAGGGGCCTTTAAATGACTGTGCAGTTTTCTTTACGTCTGAACAGTGAACATTAAAATATCATTAGATGAGATAAAATAGATCAATTTAAGGAAAAAACATTGTAAGGGAATGCGTATACCTATTTCGCATCAGGCATCTTTAGGTACCTAAATCGAAAGATATGAGCTCGCTATGTTTCACATAAAGTTTTAAGTAATAACTAAGTAATGTACGAGTATTGTTTGTCATATTATCATTAATCCTAAAACTGAAACCGTTAACTTTTCAGGATTTTTGTAACTGACACATAATTTTATTAAGAAGATGATGCAAACAGTAGGTAACATCACACTTAGAGGGTGTTTTTTCACTGTCATATATACTTACTGAGTAATTTTTACTATAGAAGCCTCGCAAAGTAGCAACTTTGGCGCTTGAATTTACTAAATGGATATTCCATTCACATCAAATTGCGATTCCATTTATTTTACAAGCTTATCTCACTTTCAGTTATATGTTGTGGAATATTTCGAAGCTTGCCGAAACTTTTCTTGTTTACTGTATAACGCAGGTATAAGAAAGTTTGGAAATTCTGTATTCATTTGAAAGGAATATAGGTACGTAATATATATGTAGGTAACGTCTCGACAGTAATAAAGTGGAAAACTTTACGAAATTACTTCGACTAATTGAAGGAAACTAATGCTAAATACATACTTACGAGGGATAGATACTCATAATTGGTACTCATGTCAAAGCGTTGACGTGACAACCGCATAAGATTACCTAGTTAGAACCAAAGATTTAGAGTGACATTCCATTTCCAACTGCAGCTGCAATACTGTTCATTTTACTATGGAAATTGACAATGACAGCGACGCGTTTCCATAGTAAAATGAACAGCATTGCAGCTGCACTACCGGTACTGAACGCGTCGCTGTCATTGTCAATTTCAGTAGTGCAGCTGTCGTTGGAAATGGAATGTTACCCTTATTGTTTAGAAGGTATAAAGTCTAAAAGAAACTTGTGCCTCGAAATTGACAGCTAATGTAGGCCGCGCTGTACCGATGAATACATTATACGGTAGCTTTTGACTGTCGAAAGTTCCCGTTTGACAATTGAGATTGAGTGGTTAATAATGAGATAGGTAATACGGTATTACCTATCTCATTATTAACCACTCACCAGTTAGGTCTCTCTTAAACCTGTGGGCATGATTTTTTCTTCTAAGATTAATAACTTTTTGGATAAAAGAAACCCTATTTAATGTTAACTGCAGCAGAGCACTATGGAGCCAGGGCCGTCTTAAACTATGCTGGGGCCCGTGGGCACTTAAGAATTTGGGGCCCTTTCTAAAAGTAAAAAAATAAATAAATAAATAAAGCGTTTATTCACAAGCTTACTTACATCTAGATACAATACATTCTTCTGCCAAACCACAGAGCGGTTTGTTGGCAGACGAGGCTCCTATTATAATTAGTTTATGCAAGTACTAGGTAGTTTATTTATATGTAACTTAAACTTATCTACTTAACCCTTTACCGCATGCGTAGCCCAATATGGCATTTACAATTTTAAAAACCATTGATAGCTATTAAGGTTCATTTTTAAACAAATACTTTTTATCTATGGTATGAAGTTAAGGGGTCAATAATCTGAGCGTACAATATAAAAACTTAGTGTAGGTATAGTTTACATAGGTTGCACTCGATCTTTTATCTTATTTAATAGAAAACTACTTAATTTCTTTTTAAATGTTAGAAGAAAGCTAATTTAACATTGTTCTACTATGATCTTCTATTTATTATGAGTAGGTAATCAAATATATTGTTACTGTCTATCCTTCGGGGCCCCCTGAGGATGGGGGCCCTGGGCACCCGTGTGCCCTTATGGTAAAGACGGTATTGTATGGAGCTGGTTCATTTTGTTTGCTCAAAATATTATTAGGTGTACTTTGGCATTGTTTAATATAAACTGTTTATCTATTACGAGTACATAACCGATCGACGGTTAAGCCGATAGTCGGCTCGATTAGCTCGCTAATTCAGTTTATTGACAAATGGTAGGCTAATAGCCGAAGGCTTAATTGACCGATCGACGCCGCGCGTCGATCGGTCATGATTATGCAAAATGTGCGTGTGTAATGCGTAGCCCAACAAACGCAACTTTCGTATGTTATATAGGTTTGGTGTGTGGTTTAATGCTACCCCACGCCAATGACCTTCGATCTGAATCCCTTAGTTTTTTAATGTTTGTTGTAGCTTATTATATTAACAGCAACGGCTTTAAGCACTTCAAAGTTCATTGTCTTCGAGATATTTGGCATCAAAGTTGAACAATTTTAGGCTAAAAGACTGGTTTTCTGTACATAACTTTTGTTTTCATTGGTGTAAAAGTGGTATCCAGACGGGACTGATCTAATCGGTCGATTTGATCAGAAATGAAATAGGCGTCAATCTCCAATTTTAGATTTATGGTGATATTAGAACCCTCTAAATTGAAAAAATGCCTCAGAACGAAAATACTGGCCTCACAAATTGGTATTCTTGCGTCCGCACCTCATTTTATCGGTAATATCGGTCATTATCGGCGGTTGAATTCGGCGAGCCATATTGGTACTTGCGTCCGCACCTCCTGATTCGATCGGGCAATTGAATCAGATTGGCGAAAAATTTACTAACCTGGATGCGCCTTAATATTTAAACTTGAACCAGGTTTTTTGAGACGTCAAAAACAAACCCAAATAAATATGTAGATTTCGTACATGTAAGATCCTTCACAGCACACTATACCTATATACCGGGTGTGGCCTGTAATATGAGCAAAAAATTAAACTGTAGACTGTACTCCTCATACTGACCAACATTTCAGTTCAGCGACTTTTAAAAATAACTTTTGGTTTGATTTTTAATACACTTTAAAGTTTATTCTAAGACGCAATGTATTGCGAATTTTGTTATGTTTAAGGCGTGACAAGCAACGTCAATCACAATGATATGGCGTGGCGATGGCGTCCATTGAAGATAGTATTTATTTTGTATGAAAAATAGGGAGTCTAAATACTTCATAAATTTTAAAAGTTGTTGAACAAAAGTGTCACCGTTTGAGGAGTACAATCTATGTTTTAATTATTTGCTCATGTTACAGGCCACACCCGGTATACGAAAAAAGTGTTTTTTTAGACAATATGTTTAATCATAAAAAAATAAGTATGCATTTCAAAATCCGGTAGCCTCGTGCCGCCCACCATACAAAATTATAGCCAAGGAAGTTAGAATCTTATTATATTTTCAATTAGGTTGAATTTCATTTGTTCGAAAAATTTACGAGACAAATGAAATGCTACCTACTTTGCTTTAAATTAAGGTTGACATTCCATCGAAACTGAGTGTACATCCTATTGTACATTGGGCGGCACGAGGGTAGACAAAACCGGAGATAAAAGATTGAAGAACCGATAATCGTTTGTCTTCTAATTTTATCTGTAGTGAAGCGGCCGGCAACCTTTTAGCAGCCAAGGGCCACATAGTAGCTAAAGAAGTTGACGCGGGCCGCACTTTTGTTAATAAGTGTGTCTTTATCAGACATTGTTGTTTGACACTATTACATACAAAATAGCCAGGGGGCTCGCGGGCCGCAAGTGAGAGGTTCGCGGGCCGCATGCGGCCGCTGTTGTAGTGCAAAAAAAGGAGATACGATTCAAAACTTGTTAAAAATCGATGTAACCTCTTAATAAACCACAAGAACCTAAGAGCTTCACACCGTAACATACCCAATTCTGTGTACATAAACGTATATTAGTACTCTAAAGATCATATCAATTCGTGGTCGAGTGAATCGAGTAAATTACCTAAATCAGGCGTGTCTCACTCCGCGATTTCGTCGCTTTGCTACAGGTAGCTAAAAGTGCATCCGTTCGGCCCCAATTTTGGGGTTTGCCATAAGCCGCGCGTGGCGCTGTCGCCACCTATCGGCCATATCTGTGCTGATCGTAACAGACGCGTTTTGTTAGAGAGTGAGTCTTCTGTACTTAGTACTATTATTTATTCTGTGCCTAAATAAAAGTATGGTTCCTGAACCTGGTCGAAAACATTCAAGGGAAAGGGCCACTTTCCTGTAGACAATTCAAAAGTTAATGATATTGGTACATTTTAAGTCTTTGATAATATAGCTTTTAAGAAGTAAAAGATTTGAACATAAGCCCTATAATTTCGGCAAGAAAATTAGTCTTAAAGTCCATTTATTTTATGATGTACCTACTACCTACACAGGAAAGGCGCATAACCATAACTCATACTAAATAGTTTATGACCCACCTGCTCAACTACGCGCGTCCATATAATATGAGTAGAATATGATATATACTCTGTATCTTTAGGTATTTAAATAAAAGTAAACAAAACATACCCTCAAATGGCTAGTTGAGGGTAGATGAAAACATTACATGATCAAATCATGTAGGTTAAAGTCAGGTCGTTCAGTGACTGATCCATGGCGGTTTTGTATTTGGTTGGTTAACCAATAAATGTTATAACTACCCGGAAATATATAAATCGTTTGTTTACTTTTATTAATATCTAAAGATTTACCCCCTTCCCCTTATCAGGCGTGGCTCACTCCGCGATTTCGTCGCTTTGCTCCAGGTAGCTAAAAGTACATCCGTTCGGCCCCAATTTTGGGGTTTGCCATAAGCCGCGCGTGGCGCTGTCGCCACCTAGCGGCCATATCTGTGCTGATCGTAATAGACGTGTTTTGTTAGAGAGTGAGTCTTCTGTACTTAGTACTATTATTTATAATAATAATAATAAATTCATTTATTTCAGATACATGATCCATAATTACACAATTAACACATAAAACACACTCAATATGTACATTAAAATTAAAATTAGAAACAATAAAAAATAAATTAATTAAAATAATAACATTAATTTAAAATTAAAACTAAAATTACATGGTCAGTTAGACGCCCTGTGCAGCTTATCCCAGTGAAGCTGGAAAGGGCCGTCTAGGCGCTCTGCCACCGTCTGAAGGAGGCTATTCGGGCTGCCACGCAGGCGCCTCACCAAGGACGCAACGCGCTTGCGCATTATGGCATGGAAGCCATCTGTACGTCTCTCGCAAAACATCCCCGATGCACTGCAATGGCGCGGCAGCCCCAAGAGCATCCTAAAGCTATTATTATATTGGACGCGTAGGGCGCTGAGAGCTCGTTGTGTGTAGTTGATCCATAGGCTGCAGGTGTAAAACGATTGACAAAACGCCTTAAAAAGGGTAACCTTAGCTTCTTTAGTACACCTTGCAAACCTACGAATCAACATATTGCTCCTTACTGCGAGCGCCCTACGCTCCCTCTCCACATCTTTGTCGTCCCCCAGACTCTCCGTGACCCAGTGTCCAAGGTATTTAAATTCCTTAACAATACTAAGAGGTGTGTTGGCCAGTTTAACCGGCGGCACGCGTGGGTAATGTTTGGTACCCGCTTTAAAAACCAACATCACGCTCTTAGATGTGTTGTACCTAAGCCCGTGTGATTTGGCATACTGTTCACAGACACTGAGCATCTTGTTGAGAGCGTTGACCGATGGGGCCAGCAGCACCATGTCATCTGCATAACTAATGTTATTCACAAAAGTGCCATCCACTGAGCATCCTACCATGGTGCCGCTGAGTTCCCTAATCAACCTGTCAACGTACAAACTAAAGAGCCTGGGCGACGACAGGCCACCCTGTCTTACACCGCATTCCAGCCTGTATGAGACTGACAGCGAATTAGCCCACCTGACAACATTTCTCTGATAATTGTACCAGTATTTAAATAACTCAACCAACTCACTGGGTAGGCGTGCATCCTCGTACAGTTTCTGCCAAAGTTTATCGTAGCAAACCAAGTCGAAGGCCTTTGACAGATCGAGGAAGCACGCATACACAGGTGTTTCCCTGTCTGTGTAGTATCGCACAGTGTGTTTCAGGCAGAGAACTGCTGTCTCTGTAGAAAGGCCGGCTCTAAATCCGAATTAATTCTGTGCTCTTATTCATAAACGTTTACTAAAGTTGACAAGCCGATAATAATCGTTTGTCCCTTTCCGACGTATTGGTATTGCTATTTCTATTTCTAAAAAAGGACAAACGATTATTATCGGCTTGTCAACTTTAGTAAACGATTATGAATAAGGAGGACAGATAGGTACTTATCAAAGTTAATTCAGAAACATGACTTACTACTTTGTGGAAAAGATCAATAATAATGTATTTCTAGGCTCGTCTGGTTATTTCGGGGTGGTCAGCTTGAAACTGCCTAATGTCTCTTCCCCGACATATTTCACCTTGATTGGTGAATAAATTTACAGGGCTATTTACGCCCCTATTTTACATCGTATGTAATTTATTTTAGCACGAGACCAGCTAAAACAAGGTTAAAATGTACTCATGTTCGAAAATAATTCAGTTCTATATATTTATTTATTTAGAAAGAACTCCGCAGAAGCAAGCGTGCAGTTTTTATCAGGCTCTTTAATTGTTAATAGTTATTGAATTATCTAATGTAGCATGGTCAATACATATAATTTATTTCATATTATTACCGCTAAAAGTGCCGGATTTGAAACCACAAGCTTACTTCTGCGAAGTTCTTTCTAATGCTAAAAAAACGGACTATAAGCTAAGATTAAATTATTGACTCTTAATCGCGGAATACTCCGCTGTTTTAAAAAGAATGATAAATCTACTGGAATTTACGTTTTTTTTTTAATTTTGTAGTTCAAGAGATTAAAAGGCGTATTAAGTATTAAGCAACATGATGGGTTTGCTAAGGTTTGCATATGAGATTGTGCTAAGACTAAATTCAAATGAAATATCTATCTATCTATACCGGGTGTGGCCTGTAATATGAGCAAAAAATTAAACTATAGGCTGTACTCCTCATACTGACCAACATTTGTTCAGTGACTTTTAAAAATAACTTGTGGTTTGATTTTTAATACACTTTAAAGTATATTCTAAGCCGCAATGTATTGCGAATTTTGTTATGTTTAAATGCGTGACAAGCAACGTCAATCACAATGATATGGCGTGGCAATGGCGTCCATTGAACATAATATTCATTTTGTATGAAAAATAGGGAGACTAAATACTTCAAAATTTTTAAAAGTTGTTGAACTAAAGTGTCACCATTTGAGGAGTACAATCTATGTTTTAATTATTTGCTCGTGTTACAGGCCCCACCCGGTATATAGATCTATCTGTGTTTCCATGTATTCCGAGGTTGTGCAATAAAGAGGATTTGTATCTATTTTTTGAAATAATAAGATACAGGTACTATTTTATTAGTTAGGTACAGTCAGCAGCAGAAGTTGCTAAGCGGGCGAAGTGTTCAAAATTACCTTGATACGCTCTTATTCTCTTAACGATAAAGTCGCGTCAAGATCGTCGCATTTTGAATACATCGCCCGCTTAACAACTTCTGCTGCTGACTGTACCCTGTCAAAATTAAGGGTCGAATAAAATATGGACGTGGAAACATTAAATTAACCCGGGCACCGCCAATGTCAGGAGAGACTAAAAGCTTGTCATTATAAAATTAAAAATAAAGCAATTATTGAATACTTAATTACTTGCCTACTCCAATTACGGGTGTTTTAGTTGATTAATGGACTGACACCACAATTTAGTACCCGAATAACTGGAAAAAACTGGAATTAATATCGGGTAACATAGGACAGAAATAAAAGGCAGCAATAAACTTAATCAGAAGATAAACTTGCATGTATTATGAAATAAAGAGATGCGGCGCAATCCGGGAAATGAATTAGAGATTCATGAAATAGTAATAGTAAAGATATGTGACGTTTCACGGCAAAAGGTACCTTATGCCGGCTGGCGCTTACGTCGCATAGCGCCGCAATAACCTTTTGCCGTGGAACGTCACATATCTTTACTATTTCATATCTAGTGAATCTCTAATTCATTTCTCGAATCGCGCCGAGGGCTCTGCATAACAATTTCAGTGTCCCGCTCGTAATAGGATTCGGTGAGATATCTAAGTTCAACTCTAACTTGATAGTTTTTTCTAATCCCGTTTTGTTATCAATCCTCTATTTCCGTAGACCCGTCCGATCCGATACGCTCATCCCGGATATCCGGAGGGGTCCCCGCCGCCGCGCCATGGTTAACTGCGTATAGAACTTAATTGCGTAAACAGGGTTAATATTGTATAACTTTTTTCGCACACTGTTAAGGAACATAAAAAACCTGCCAAGTGTGAGTCGGACTCGCGCACGAAGGGTTCCGTACCATTACGCAAAAAACGGCAAAAAAATCACGTTTGTTGCATGGGACCGCCACTTAAATATTGATTATATTCTGTTTTTGGCATTTGTTGTTATAGCGGCAACAGAAATACATCATCTGTGAAAATTTCAACATCCTGGCTATCACGGTTCATGGCCTGGTGACAGACAGACGGACAGACAGACAGACAGACAGATAGCGGAATCTTAGTAATAGGGTCCCGTTTTTACCCATTGGGTATGGAACCCTAAAAACGAACATAATATGCTTAAAAATGCCAAAATATGTGTCATGTCATTTTATGGTCATGCTTAAAAATTTTACGTTTTCAGAAGATTCGATTAATATTGTTAGAAACGATTAATTCCACTCTGATGGACCTCTTTTCATTAATTTAATGGAATAGAAGAAAATTTCAATTATAATTTAAGGTCGTATTTGGAAATATAATATTGTAAGCAAAGGTCAATGAAATTGACAAAGAATAAAGAATAGGTTTATAGGATTTCCGTCATCTCTGATTTCAGTTCTAATACAAATGAAACCATTAAGATTTTTTGCCAACAGACAAATAAATCTTGAAATTAGTTTATAAAATCAGTTTCAGCGGTAAAAAATAAAACTTGTTGAAATTCTCTAAATATTAGATCCGGAGCGTTATCCTGATTTAACAAATAATTAGTTTTAATATTATTATAATACAATCTAGACACGCATCGCAGCGCATTTCGAGCACACCAATCAGCCCGAGTATTTACCTATGTTATATCAATATCAAAACCGTAAGAGGGGTATAACACACAATTCAAGTCACAAATACACGGTGTAACATGAGTAAACCGAATAATTTTTACCACGCATTTCTGAGGTCAAAAGAAGTAAAAAATGTAATATGAGTTTAGGTCAATCTCGCCAAAAAAAAAAAAAATTTTTTTGTTTTGTTTTTCAATTTTTTGAGTGTATTTGTACATAAAAAATAAATGTTATTGGCAAACTTGTCACTTAAAATTGATTTCATCAATTTTTTTTCGTAGAACCTACTTTTTGCAAAGTTTTACTTGTCACTTTTTGACATCTATCAATAAGGATATTTAGACTACGTCCCATAGCAGCAACATCACCATCAAAAAGGCCTTTTACACTATGTAACAATAAAAAACTTGTTTTTTTTAATTAATAATATCTCTGAAACTACGCGATTATCACAAAAGTTTATTATTAAAACACGTTAGATATTCGCAACAGACTGACTTTATTCAATGAGTAACGGTACTTATAAGTTACACACACATTGTGGATAGATGGCGCTAGTAGTAAGAAACATACATTTAATTACAATTTTTTTTTGATACTATGCCAATACCCCCACTTATCAAAATAAGCTAAACATCCTCAATAAATCAGAAGGATAAACATTCTTAAGAAATTAAGAAACCAAAAAACCACCACCACTACAAAAATAAACAATCCCATACATAGGTATATAGGTAAACCTACAAAGAAACAATACCAAGCATTTTCATAAACTTGTAGTGTTTAAGAGAACACAAACCCTTGGTCAATAAATCAGCTGGCATTTCCTCAGTAGGAATGTACTTAATATTAACATAATTACTTTTAACAACATCTCTGATATAGTGATAGCGTACATCTATATGTTTAGATCTATTGTGACTTTGATGACTAGATGCCAATTTCAAAGCACTCTGGTTGTCACAATGCAAATTAATTGTATGAAACTTTCCTGTAATTTCATGTAGTAAATTTCTTAAGTACACGGCCTCTCTGGAAGCTTCAGAGAGAGCAGTATATTCTGACTCCGTACTAGAAAGGCTAACAGTCTTCTGTTTCCTGCTTTGCCACGAAACAGCTGACCCCGACATAACAAAACAGAAACCAGTATAGGACTTCCTATCTATGGAATCACTTGCCCAATCACTGTCAACAAAACCTTGCAAATCACTATTATTATTACTATATCTCAAACAATAGGTTTTTGTTAACTGCAAGTACCTTAAAATGCGTTTTGCATAATTGTAATGTTCACTGTTATAACAATTATTGAACTGACTTAGGTAGCTTACCGAATATGCTATGTCTGGCCTTGTCAAAACTGCCAAGTACATCAAACTTCCTATTAACTTTTGGTAAGGAACATTAGGTAAACTTCCTACAGTTTTTTCTAAATTTAACTTGGGTTCAATGGGAGTAGTTTGCGTTTTACACTCTGACATCTGAAATTTAGACACTAACTGTTCAATATATTGCTGTTGATCTACAGTTATCACACTTTTATTTTTATCTAAATTTATTCTCATGCCAAGATACTGTCTTACAGGGCCTAGGTCCTTCAATTTGAACTCTGAACTTAATACATTTTTCAATTTTTCAGTTTCAGTGTCATTGTTTGAGAAAATCAGAAAATCATCTACATAGAGCCCGACAATTATCTTTACTTTCCCATTAGTTTTTGCAAACAAACATGGTTCATATTGACTGTTTTTAAAGCCTAATTTACAAAGACAATCTTTGACTCTCTCATACCATGCTAGAGAAGACTGCTTCAGCCCGTAAATAGCCCGCTTTAGTTTTAACACATTTCCCCCACTTTTGTTTGCAAAACCTTCAGGAATTGACATATATATATTTTCCTTCAGGAAACCATTTAAGAAAGCGGTTGTAACATCTAAATGCGTTATGCTCATTCCTAACTTTACACTAAGAGCAAATAATAGTCTCAGAGTTGAATGACGCACTACAGGAGAAAAAGTGTCCGTATAGTCAACACCAGGCTTCTGCGTAAAGCCTTTGGCCACGAGCCGCGCACGATAACGCACATTATTGTCCACATCACTTTTTTTATTAAACACCCACCGACACTTCACTACAGACACGTTACCGGGGTTCTCGACGAGCTCCCACGCATCATTGTCCTCGAACGACTGTAACTCTTCAGCTATGGCACGTCTCCACTGCTCCTTCTCAGGCCCCTCGAGAGCCTCTGAGTATGAGATTTCCTCTGATGCTGGAACAGTACTGGGAACGCACATGCTGCTAAAGCCATACCTGTCAGGCTGTTTTCTCAGACGCTTACTTCTCGGCTCAGGTGTTGATGTATTCTGGACTGGTTGTTCTGGCTCCTCATTTGACATAGGTTCGGTTAATGTCTCATTACCATCAGCGTATACTGAAGAATCTGAAGAGAGTACAGAGTGATCTGCATCTGGATCATCAGGATGCGAATCCCCCACTGAAATGCTGCTCTTCTCCTCCACACTGCTTGCCGGTGCCTCTTCATTAGGTATCCAAATAGCCAAATCTTTACAGGTGTCGCTAGCATCCATTTCACCTTCCATCACAATGACATCTCTGCTGGTAACAATGGTCTTCTTTGAAGGATTATACAATCTGTATCCTTTCACATTCTCTCCATATCCAACCAAGATATGCTGTGCAGCTTTCTTATCCCACTTCAAGCGTTTCTCCTTCGGGATATGTACCATTGCTTTACTACCAAACAATCTAATGTGACTTAAATCAGGTTTTGAACCATACCACAGTTCAAATGGAGTTTTCTCTAAACCTGATACAATGGACCTGTTTTTCAGATAAACTGCGGTGCTGGCCGCCTCTGCCCAAAATCTCTTGTCCAACTTTGCATCATAAAGAAGACACCTAGCTTTCTCGACCACGGAGCGGTTGGCTCGTTCTGGGATTGAGTTTTGTTCTGGAGTGTAGGCATTTGTCGTTTGATGTATAATGCCAGCGGCAGCAAGGTAGGTTTTAAACTCACGATTGCAATATTCTAGACCTTGATCAGTATGAAATATCTTGATCTTCTTCCCTTGCTGATTCTCCACTAGTGCTTTAAATTCTTTAAATTTACTAAAAGCCTCATTCTTTTGTTTAAGAAAGTAAATGAAGGTCATTCTGCTGTAATCATCAATGAACAGCATGAAGTATCTGTTACCATTTAAAGAATTTTTCTCCATGGGTCCACACAGGTCACTGTGTATTCTGTGACATGTCTCTGTGCTCCTGGTACCAACATGAGTGAAAGGTAACCTTGTTTGTTTTGCTTCACAACAGGTTTCACATTGCGCCTTGGTTATGTCCAAAGATCCTTCATACAACACACCATTAACAATGCCATTTCTCATTTTGTTTAAATCTTGGCTATTTATGTGGGCCAAACGTTTATGCCAAAGCTGTCCTGTAACTACTGGAGCTGCCAACAAACAACTTTGTTTCTGTAGCCGCAGCTTGTATACACCATTAATTAGATCGGCTATGGCAACCAAAGCATTGTTTTTGTCACAAATATAACAATGTTTTTCATCAAAAGTGACACTATTACCATTTTTGGTGAGCTCGCTTACCGATAACAAGTTTGTTGTCAAAGTAGGCACGCATAACACATCCTTCACGGTTATTTGACATTCCAAATCCGAAACAATTTCCACGTCTCCGGAACAAACTACTGGCACTCTTTCATCATTTGCCACAATGATTTCTGGTAAACACGGCGTAAAGTTTGCATTTTTCACCCAATCTTTGTTCACCACAAAATGACCGCTCGCACCTGAGTCCACGTAAAAATCTTCCTTACTGAACTTCCTAGTGAGGAAAACAACACTAAATACGCATTTACTAGCGTTTTTCTTCAACATCGGGCATTGATTTCGATAATGTCCACCGGATTTGCATCTGTAGCAAATAACCTCCTTAACCTCTTTTGTTGTTGTATCTGTCACTGTCTTCTTGTTTGACATTGACTGCCCGCCATTATTTTTCGGCTTAGTGTTGCTAGAGTGATATTTATTTCTTGCTACAAATGCCGCACTGCTGCCAACTTCAGAATCATTCGTTACTTCCATGTCAAGTAACTTCGACTTAATGACATCTGCAGTTATCGAAATACCCGAATGTTCAATTGCCATAATCATGGGTGAATAACGGTCAGACAAACCTGCTAACAATAATGATCCTACCCATTCATCGGTTATTGTAAATCCTGTGCCGTTTAACCTTTGAGCTGTTTCGACCATTTGTGTAACATAGTTAGACATTGAGTCACTGTTTTCAAGTCTTATATTAATCAAATGTCGAAGCAAGGTTATCTTTCTTGAGAAACCAGAGTCGTCAAACATGGTCTTCAACTTAGTCCATAATTCCGCTGAGCTCTGTACATTCTTGATATGCACGTACAATGCTGGATCAATAGTTAATATTAACTTTGCCTTCGTTTTTGCATCTTCTGCTGGCTTATTTTCAAATCCCTCGGGGGGGTTGATGTACTTGTCAGTTCCATCGAGCACCAACAAGCTTTGGGCCGCAAAACTCCACTCGTCGTAATTCTCCCTGCCTTTCAACTTAGGCACACTGGCAATATAGTTCGTAGTCATGTTTCCACGAATAAACGTTCACTTTTATCTATTTTACACTAAAATAACTGATAAAAACTGGAAACGCCCATAACCTATTAAAACACGTTAGATATTCGCAACAGACTGACTTTATTCAATGAGTAACGGTACTTATAAGTTACACACACATTGTGGATAGATGGCGCTAGTAGTAAGAAACATACATTTAATTACAATTTTTTTTTGATACTATGCCAATATTTATAGGACATTTTTGTCTCTAAATATGATCAGGAATACGCTGTTAAAATTATTCGGTTTACTCATGTTACACCGTGTATAGCCAAGGGACGTGACGAGATTTTTTTTTAAACAGTAGAATATTTTCAGAGTTATTGAGGTAAAACGTTAAAAATACGCGTGATGATAATGACCATATCTTCCGTTGCAAGTTTGACTTGGTTTGGCTTTACCCCTCCTCTTAACATATTTGAAATCCGAATATCGCTTTATATGAAAACAAAATATCTTCTTATGCTCTTGCCTCGAAAATTTGTTATCAAATGTCGTTTCACGTGCAAAAACAAAACTTGGGTTTCTTGTTAGCTTTGCCCCGTTCATCCGACATTCTGACCTTGAACGTTCAAGAGACGCAATTGAGCAAATATTTTGAATTCTGAAGGCTCCGCGAAAGTGTTGAAGACAAGCAAAGCAATTAACGGAGAGGCCTTAAGAATTTTGTTTTAAATAAGTTCCTATACAAAAAAATTGTTTTGATAATTTAGATTTCAAAATAGATTGTCTTTTTGTTTAATGAAATTTTGTTGATATTGCAGTTAGATATCCAATTATAAAAATAATAATCTACTTATGGTTCATTAATTCACTTCAATATTCCTTTGACAACAACATGATACTCTATCTACCTAATTGCTTAGGCCCACTTGTACTATCCCTCTAACCCGAAATTAATCGGTTAAACCTGGAGTTACCATGTTTAACAGCACAATTTGACACTAGGTTATCCGTTTAACGGGTTAACCCTGGGTTAGTGGGATGTGCAAGTGGCTTAATGTCTTACTTGTCTTAGTTGTTTTAAAACATTTTTATACCGATATGAAATTTATGGCATGGTTATTTCATACTACAAATATTTCCAATCACTCAAGCTTATGTATTATGTAAACGTATGTCAAGTACGTAAATAAAAACAGAAATAAGTTACTGAATAAAATATATAAATAACAGTTTCACTACACACATCAGAGAATTTAAAACACAATGTACATTATGTAAAATAACTATTTGCGATCGATAATTCTATTTGACTATTAAAAACTTGGTACTTCTCGTACAACATTCACACCTTTTGTTTTTGCTGCAATGCACACAGAGAGTACTCTGTTGCTATAGCAAGTAAACCCATTTTTCGTGTTTAAGTATTTTTTAGGGTTCCGTACCCAAAGGGTAAAACGGGACCCTATTACTAAGACTTCGCTGTCCGTCCGTCCGTCCGTCCGTCCGTCCGTCCGTCTGTCCGTCTGTCCGTCCGTCCGTCTGTCACCAGGCTGTATCTCACGAACCGTGATAGCTAGACAGTTGACATTTTCACACATGATGTATTTCTGTTGCCGCTATAACAACAAATACTAAAAACAGAATAAAATAAAGATTTAAATGGGGCTCCCATACAACAAACGTGATTTTTGACCAAAGTTAAGCAACGTCGGGAGGGGTCAGTACTTGGATGGGTGACCGTTTTCTTTTTGCTTTTTTTTGTTTTTTTTTTTTTTTCATTATGGTACGGAACCCTTCGTGCGCGAGTCCGACTCGCACTTGCCCGGTTTTTTGTTAATTTAATTTTGTACACAGTTTAGTTTTGTTCTGTTTGTAATGTACCTATTTGTAAATTGTGTGCTTTTGCAGCATCCAAATAAACGTTTTATCTATCTATATATCACTTAAGTAATGTACTTCAATTACATGTATTCCTTATGTCGTCTCACCTCCCTATTGTTTTCAAACGTTTATTTAATTCAAACAAGTGAGAGTAACGAGTTCAGACTAAATTAAACGTTCTTAATGATCTGCTAGTGTAGGGTATCCTTAATTGTAGTAATTAAGAACACGCAATTATGTCGTTTGCGAACAAGGAATATGTTAATTATTTAAACTTGCTTATACGTGACTTACATTTAGATTTAATGTTGGAGGCCACACGTAGAAATAGATGAAAATTTTCACGAAAAATGCAATTGATGGAAATTGTGAAGGCCAACTATTGAACGGTAGTACTATTAATTATTCTGTGCTATTGATGACAAAATGTAATTAATATGCTAAAACGTTTACTAAATTAATATAATCTACGTTTGTAGGTTTCGCTTTGAAGAAATTGTATTGCCAATTTTGAAAAAAGGAAAACGTTTAAATCTAGTTTTTGATTGTGTCAATAGATTAGATTATATTAGATGATTTATTTCATGAAAGACAATTACATAATAAGTTTGCATTGATGTCAAAAATATAAGAATTTCTTTCATGAGCACATTGAATAACATACTAAAAAATCATGAAGAATGGAAAATATTTAGAAATGGAAAAACATTTTTTCTTTTTGTATAGACGATCACATGCTAAAACTAGCGCCTATAGACGTCAAATCATGGGATTAGTTGTCAAGCGAACCTAGCAATGTACAAATTGCAGAAATGTTCTCGGAAATTTCAGAGAAATTACATGAAAGAAACTTAGAAAGTTCTCTGTGAGAATGTTCCCACGAGAACTTTAACGTTTTGTGTAATATATATATAATATTACACGCCACATAACAGTAAAACGGGCAGGCGAAATATTTAAAATGGCATGTGTCTACGTCGGTCTTGCGACGATTAGATTGTTTATTAAATTTAAGTTCCAGAGAATATTCTCCATAGAAGTTTCGCAACTTAAGAAACTTCTCCTCGGTGCATTGCTAAGCGAACCCCAGGCTCCCATGAGCCATGACAATATGCCGGGATAACGCGAAGAAGAAGTATGGACGATCACGTGCTATACTTCCCTCTTACTTTGATTTGTTATGAGTTTGTGAGTACTATGTGTTGTGATGAGTTTTAGTTATTCGATCTTTTTCCATTATGATACTGATCGGTCAATGTCAAAAGTAACTCTTCAATCAAAAACGTCACTTTTAACATTGACAGATCAACTCCAACTGAAACTGATCCAATAACTAACACTCCAATTGGCCAATAAAACTAACACGGGGCACCAAAATTTCTTTTTAAATACATTTTATCTTAATAATATACCAATTGGATTTACTCGTATTAATAAAGAGAGGGAAACTCTATACCAGGGATGTTGCGAATATTCGCATCCGCATCCGCGGAACATCCGCATCTGCATCCGCATCCGCATAAAATCCACATCCGCATGATGCGGATGTCGACCAAGTCGGTAAAAGGAACGTATTAGCGGCGGCGCCGGCGGGCCCGGCGGCGTAAGAGCTAGGTAATTTCGTCATTAATTATTTATAAAGAAATCGTCTAGATCCCGAAAAGACGGCCAAGTTACTGTTTATTAAATAAAACGCACCTATATTCTTGCTCAAATAATAAACGTTTCGTTTTTTTAAAATAAAAAATGCTAAAAATGTAATACTTGACGTTTTTAAGTACCAAATCTTGACATCCGCATCCGCGGATGTGAGGCTTTAAAAATCCGCATCCGCATCCGCGGATGTCAAAAAATCCGCATCCGCAACATGCCTGCTCTATACGAGTAGGTATATATTAGCAAAACTCTACAACCTGCCGGTTCGAGTGTCTCAAGGAGTCTCTTAACTTGGAAGTAAGGTACTTATCTCCCACTCGTTGCAAACTTCTGCTGAAAGTAGCTAATTATACTGGAGTCAGTTATGTAACGCTGCCATACATGACCCAAAAAATTTTTATTAAGCTATGAGCTTCATCACATCTGATATTTGAGTAATTCTAAGCATTTCTAGCCTGAAGTGGGGGGGAGGGTGAGGTACAAAGACGGCCGCCATCCGTCATCTTTAAAAAAAATCTACTCTGATCCTGGTGGGTACTAGGGCAAGTTTGGTATCATTTTCGTATAAACCAAAGACGTAGAATTCATTGCTGATATTTGTTTTTTCAATTTCATAGTAATTTTACAAGAAAAACGTAAAAAGGTGAAAAATTTGGTTGGAGATTTTTGCTACGCGGAGCCGAAACTACAAAAGATAGAAAGTTGAAATTTGCACACTAGATTACATTTATAAAGTGTACAAGAGATAAGAAGCGATTTTGAGAAATTCAACCCCTAAGGGGGTTAAAAAGGGGATGAAAGTTTGTATGGGGTTCAAGTTTTATTTTAAGCTAGGAATTTGAAACCTCGTAAAACGATATATTATTAAAATACAAGAAAACTAATTTCAGCGTTTTTGAAAATTCATCCTCTAAGGTGGTGAAAAAGGAGTTGAAAGTTTGTATGGATATCAAAAAAATTTTCGAACGCGGGACTTGAATCTTTGTATTTGGGGATATTATTAAAAGACAGGAAAAGTAATTTCAGCGTTTTGTAAAATTCATCCCCTAACAGGGTTAAAAAGGGGTTGAAAGTTTGAATCCATTACAAATCCGAGTAGACACACATTTCTTATTGCCTCCCAGGCTTGAAATGCTTAGAATTACTCAAGGAACATATGTGATGAAGCTCATAGCTTAATAAAAAATTTTTGGGTCAACTTTATAACTGCTTCCGCTATTAGGCTGGGGACTTTGTATGGTGGTTCTTTAAATTCACCGCAACATTTTGTCGTATGGCAAGTCCAAAATTCTTTTGGTTTTATACGACGTATAACGTTTGTGTGTATTTTTAAAATAAATGTTACAATTCCAACTAAATTTTCCATAAAATTTAACGAAACGCTTTCGAAATTAACGAAATATGTATAGGTATTTTTATTAAAACAGCTATAATTGTTATAAAATAAAGTAGGCTGTAAGTATAATACATATTCATTCAAATAAATATAAAAATCAATTATAATATATCAGTCTTCATTAAAAGTAATAAGCTTAAACTAATATTAATATTTATTAATTTATTCTGACGTTTTGAGTGGCTTGTTGGTGGTAATAGAATCCATATTTTAAGTAACTACGTAAACATTTTGTATATTCTATCCTATATGTTTTTAAATTTAGATTTTATATAGGTAATGCAGCGTGACACAGCGCGTACATTGGTTAAACACATGCATTGGTCTCATGAACCACATAATAAATTAACAGAAATAATTTTTCGTTACGGGTTATTTCCCGTTACTTAGCATTAGGCCCGTGCAAGCATTTAATGGACCGATGCAAGATAAATGTTATACTATTTATCTCATGAAATAACTTCGTGGTGAACTGCATGAAACTACACTATTTTCAATTTAGATGTTACGCAAGTTGCTTTTCCGCTTGCAGCTACAATGGCCGTTATAAATAGCCGCCATGATTAATTCCCGCGCGTTCGAAATTTCAAATTAATTCCATGCTTCATTAAATTCCTATAGAGCGCGCTGACGTCTATCGTACCTACGCGAGCCGACCACGCATTCGCCTGGAAATAGGACTCGTGTTTGTGAAGCCTAAATAGTTTATTCATCTAGGTAGTAATTTAGTGTTTTTCCCATTTACATGACGGGAACAGAATTTTCATCTGTTTGTAAAATTTAAATTTATGTTTTTCTGCTTAATTCTACTATTCTAAACTTTATCTGTTGACTCTCAAATAAAATAAAGAATACTTTAGTTCTGCTTCAGGCAGATTTTCTTTGTTTTCTGCAACGATCAGGCTGATTTTGCTTTTTGCAAACGTTATCTTTTGTCCACAAAAAGAAGATTTGTGGATGTTTGTTTTATGTATTTTGAATGGTTTTATATTTCTAGGGTAGTTTCGTGTTAAAGTTCTTTTTTTTTGGAGGACGCCATCATTAGCAGAAGAATTTCTAAAACCTAAAGAATATTTAGAGAACTCACGCACTCTACAGGATTTTATTTTACTATCACGCGTATTCGGGAAACGAGATAATCACAACACAAGATCTAGAGACGATATAGAGATCAACTAGATTTACATTAGATATCGACTATATGTGACTTGGATATCTAAGTCATAACTTGTCGAAATCGTTCAAGAGGACCTCCAGAATCGAGGAAACGTCAAATTTGACATATCTATCTTACAAATATCTTTAAATTATCCATATCGTAACTTGTTGAGGTCTAGTAGAGATCTAATTCATTTCCCGAATCGAGGCGTATGTCACGGCCGTAAACAATTTTATAGGTACCTTTATAGGTTTATAGGCACGTGCACTTGCACTCTTTTCTCTTATAAGTTACTACGGTGGTACTCCTAGTTACACGTTTTCGCCAATTCAGAAAAGTTAACTTTTGGCATTTAGCATTCAGGCATAACATGTTATTAAAAAATTACAGTCTTCTCCTGTCTTGTCATCATATACCTACTGCCGTATTCGAACTTCAAGATATTCACAAGAGACGACACGTACTAGATCCATTCTAGATACGTTATAGTTTAGATATCAACTAAGGTCGCCTCCAGAAACTCGCGAACTAAATTGACATGAGTTTGACAAATAAAATGATACCAGGAATAGCAAAGAAAAAATACTCACGGGTATATGTCGATAAAATGATATCGATAAGAAAGATATTGCACTTACTACCCATGTCATAATTATAAAGGGGTCACAAACGATTTCACGAGATCAACAAACGATCACGAAAAAAGTGGTTGATTCGATTGTAAGACTGTGTCGTGCGAAACTGACAAATTTCAATGTTAGTATTTCAATGTTAGTGTGCAACAACTTACCGTCATTGTTTATTTCAAGAGCTCGGTTGTGGCCATAAATTTAAAATTGGTGATTTAATTTTATACATGTGGCCGGTAGATAGATGAGATTGATTCATAATTATTTAAATTCTGACCTAATTGTCAACTTAACCTTTTGAACGCCAAACGGCGCATCCATTTGCCGTGCCATGACGCCACGGGGGTAAAATTTAGTTTTGTGAATAAATAATGCAAACCTAAAAGTGGAATGTTTTTCAGTAGGTTTTTATCAAAAAACGATCGACGTTTAATGCCGTCTTTGGCGTCGTTGTCACGATTTTGCGTTGACGTCAATTGCCGTCTGTGGCGTTCAAAAGGTTAAATGTCCAGTTTAGGGACTGGTTTTTACAATCGAAGCAATAGGCATACCGAGGCGATTTAATTTTTGCGTTCACACCACACAAATTAAATGAGAAATTAATCATATTATACGAAATATGTCCCGGTCTGGGCCGGCTTTTTTGTATTTTGAGCCAAAATCACTGTTTCTATGTTATTACCCACAACTTGTTACTCTAGCTGTAAGTTTTCCTAACAAACAAAATAAAAATAATAAATTATTTATTTAATTACAATATGTTTATCTAATATTATCCTTGTCTCTATTAGGTACCATAAAATTGCACAATTTTGGAAATACCGACATTTTCTAATTCAAACTTTTTTGAAAATATCGATATGAACAGCACTGGCCAAACTGTAGTATCATTTGTGCACATTGACCTGTCAATTTAGTTCGCGAGATTCTGGAGGCAACTGTAGTTCCCTTTTGCAGCGCAATTCGGGCAACCAATGTCACTTTTACGTTAGATAGAGTAAGTTATCTATTAGATCTGAATTGGATCTCTAAGTCATATCCTTTGGAAATCGTTCAAGAGTATCTCCAGAATCGCGCAAATGTCAAATGTGACAGGTTAGATCTTAAACATATCGTTATCGTATCTTGGTCATGTCTAAAAGATATCTAATAGATATTTATTTCAAAATCCGAATCGGGCCCATATAATAGTGTCAAGTCCCATGTCTTGAATGTCACTACAAAAACGTTTAAATATGAGATGCGAATTAATTTGTATGAGTATGTCAATAGGTCATGCGTAATCTTGCTTAAAGCGATACATTTAGTTAAATGTTTCATTATAAATATATAAGTATGTAAATATTATTTCGTTAGCAGAAATTTTTGCTTAGATGCTATCGAAACAATTAAAAACATCTATCTTTAGATATATCCGACGACATTAAATTGCTTGCTCTACAAGACAAAATTTATAACTATGGAAAACACTGCCCACGACTGAATGCATTCACTATCATTAAATCCTCGTCAGAAATATGAAATCCTCAGTGCGGTGCGTGCCGCACGTTCGCTTGAACAAGCAAACTCAAAATACCCGTGACCTTGAACAACTTTATTCTGTCTGGCCACAGACAACACATCCTCCAGACTGAGCATAGCAGCACTACCCCCTCTGCCACAAATATACGGTAGTTTTACTCCATTTTAGAGTCAAAGTGTCTTTGTGTGACGTCCGTGTCTTTGAATGGACCAATCACGGCACGGGACTCGCTCACCTCGTCCCCCGCACCCCAGTATTTTTGGCAGCATCGGTTTCATGAAATAATTGCTCTAACTAAACTCCGTCACAGCCGTCCACAAAACGACGTGCGATCGACTGCCCCACCTGTGGGGCGCGACTGGATGCAGCTTCCACAGCCGAAACTCACACCCCCTCAAAAGGATGTCGAAGGAATACTCAGTCAGTCTAAACTCCGTCTAGAGGATTCCTAGTCTATTGTGTCCGGCGGATTAGGGACAGTTTGGGAAGCTGGACTAGGGGTGGGCAAGGTCAGACGATGTTTTATATTTAAATCTTGTTTAATGAGCGACATGATTAATTATTATTAGCGTGAGTGTTTTGTTTTCTGTGGGTTTGACAGGATTAAACATAATGTTCTTATTTTATAACTAGAAAGCGTTATTGGCCAAGAAAAATCCAGTTTTGTGATAAATATTTTGAACCTAGGTAGGTAGTATACCATCTAAGTATTCTTTCTTAGTTTTATTTTATAAAACCTTAAACATAATTAAAAACAAACTTAGAATAAAATTAACCTAAAATTATAAAACTACCTAAAAAACTAAAACTAATACCTAAAAAAAAAATATATATAACATAATGTGGGTGATCTAGCCGAATATGTATTCTTTCTAAATAAATAATAATAAATTACCACGAAAATTACTTTTACTTATCCATATAAGGTACAAAGACATTGTTAACTTAAAAAAATATTGATATTTAGATAGCTCACATTATTCATGAGACAAAAGTGTGAATTTTGTTTTGTTCTTATTCTTCTCTATCGTATCGCTCTTGACAGAGCGGTCGTGGCCACGTTAAGGCGTCCGTAGTAGAGGCGGACACAGCTTTTTGCCCGATCTCCCGCCATCTCTCCCTGTTGGCAGAATGTCTGGCACAGTCAGATACGCAATTTCCCACTGCGGATTTTATTTGGTCAGTTCAGAGCGGCTACCGCGAAAACAGAAATCGCAAATTGCGGGGATCTTTCTCTTTTACTCCAATGAAGGCGTAATTAGAGTGACAGAGAAAAATCCCCGCAATTTGCGAACTTCGATTTTCGCGGTTATAGCCCAGAGCGCATAGGTTTTGTTCGCGAATTTTGTTTTGGCACTCCTGAAAATGTTTACATTTTTCACATCCGACCATATAAAACTCGAGGGCAGACATCGCATGGATTTCCGGAAACTGCAAATGGATTTGTCAGATTGAATAATTTTACGGTTTAGACTCACTTGTTTTTAGTCACTCGCGCGACATGTTTCGGAGAGCCTAGGTCTCCTTTCTCAAACACTAACAGTGCGAGCAGCACCGTACCGTACCGTAAAATTATTCAATGTTAGTATGTCTCACAACAGTTTAAATTCAAGAATTTGTCAGATACCTATCATGATACCGAGAAATTCTCGGCGAGAATTGTCCTCGTACCTATCCGTATGTGGGTAATGACTACATGTGTGGGGTCAAATGACTTGTACGGGGGTTTAATTGAATTGCTCCCTTTGAGTTTTGGGCGAGCTAATTTAATTTGTTTCGCTAGGTGGATCTGGCGTTGACATTCATTAAGAGCTAGTATACGGTTTTTGGTATATAAAGGTTGTGATTTGTAACAATGGCGAACAGTTAATTATTGATTCGATCTTGGAATCACGCGAATTTAATTATATGCTTAAAAAATCTGCAAAAATAATAATATTTAAGTAGACGACAACGAAAAAACATAATTTAGACAAAAAGATTACAGGGTGGATTTCATCACTAAAAATTTCACCATACAAAAATTTTATTTTTTTAAATGTTGAATTCAACACGATTCTAGCTGTGTAAAGTAATAGAGAGCTGTATATTGAGGATATTTATGGTATTTATACAATCATTTAATTTTGTGGCTTATATTTGAAGTTATCGCTTTCGGAAAATAAAAACGCAAGATGGTGATGACAACCATGGTATGGTAATGACTCTTTTATGGACGGTGATGACACTGCATGTACGGTAATGACGATTTGGGAACTAAATTATATATGTCTTAAAAACGTATTAAAAATATAAACCTTTTTTTAATTGTAAGGATTTAGAACTTTAATAAACATTACAAATAACATGTTTTTGAACATAAGACTAGCTTCATAAATTATTTTCAGAAAATTTAAAAAAATACATTTTATTCATATAATAAATAAATATATAACAAGTATTTGTATTGTATAATTTTAAATAATTTATATTCAGAAATATGCAATTTATGTATTTTATTTTTTTGGGTTTTTTCAATGTTAAATCATAGTATCAATATTGTACTCTTATTATCAGTTTAAACCCGCATCTTCTTTTATCTACTGAATAACTCGGTATTTATATCATATTAGAAAATAGCTGGCTTACCAATGAGCGTAATTGTTATGATATATTACGTTTTTATTTGATAATTTGATTCATTACCTAAGTTTGTAATGTTTGTATTTTTGTTGTTTTATAAACTAACTTTAAAAATAGTTGTAATGATTTAAACCCATATATCGTTTGTTTAATAGCTAAACATTTTTATATAATCAGTGTTTTATAAGTTGCAAGATCCCTACTTTTAATGCATGTCATAAGTTACAAAATGTTAGGTATTGGGCCGAATGGGTCGGGTGACTAACAAATGGTATAATTATTAATTGCTGTAATTATATACATTAATTAATGTAATATCGTCAAAAAACATAAGGCCATCTGGATAGTGAGCCAGTACCGTAGCCTATGGTCGCTTAAAACTTAATAGATGTTGCTTGTTTAAATACAATGTTTTAACACGACTAACATGCAATTGGGTAGGTAAAGTTTTTTGAAGATAGGCAAATTATATTTTTTCCCGATAGTATTCTTTATAGCGATCACGGAAATGCAGCTCTTTTATTTTTATATCATTTTATTGATTAAATATAATTTTTTAAATGATCGATATGACGTTTGT
The DNA here is from genome assembly GCF_963556715.1 of Cydia fagiglandana. Classification (NCBI taxonomy): domain Eukaryota; kingdom Metazoa; phylum Arthropoda; class Insecta; order Lepidoptera; family Tortricidae; genus Cydia; species Cydia fagiglandana. Next base: position 7,061,263 of record NC_085941.1, read on the forward strand.
GAGGTGAAATGGCAGATTCGAGTAATTAATTCCTTTGCGCGTCGTAAATGGGACGAGATAGAAAAAAATCGATGTCAGCTGTCAGTGTCATTCTTGGAAAATAACTTTCAAATAATTGGAAAATAATGGTCGGACGAAACATTTGTGTTTTCTTGTAATTGGATGTCGGTGTGATTTCTAGAATAAGTATTTTTAACGTCCCTAGCACGATCAACACGGATATTTTGATAATGATAACGATTGCTTTCGACTACTTGGTACTGCTTCTTGGAGAACATTTTCATTACGGCCTTCACCACGACTCTTGGACTGCTACACGAGTCATTTTGGATCTCAGTATCAACACAATAGCCACGTCAAATTAAGCCGAATTTGGGCAAGCTGCGGAAATAATTCGTGTAGTTTTGAAAATTGGTACAGGCATACCTTGTGGTGTCTAGATAAACATACTAAAAGTCCTCGAGGGTAGGGGGTGTGCTGGGGGTGTAGAGGGGGGTTGAAGGTACCTTTTTTCATATTTTTGCTCATATCTCGAAAATGTGTACGAATTGCATTATAATTACTTCGGACAAAAGTTTTAACATAAAATTTACTACAAATTTGGTTATGTTTATTTTTACTCTGCGATCAATACTTTAGGAGCTACAGACTGTTAAAGTTAAATAAGAGATAAAAAATAGACGGTTTAAGAAAACGTCGTATTTTCATAATTAGGATTGTTCATTTTTTTTAGACCCCCATTTTTATTTTATTTTCTGAAAATATAGGTTAATTTAAGATACAAATTTGAATGATTTAGTAATTCGTGGCTCGGTTGAATATTTATAATTTATTGAAAATATGAGATACGACTTCTCGTAAATTACATGTCGTCGGCTGATTAGGATAATGCACAAGCAACAACAAGCATTAAAAAAATAGTTGTCATTGTCAATTGATTGTAATGTCACCTGTCGACAATGTCAGTGTCACGTGTTTCTATAAATAACAATCGTCTGGAATGGAAAACTCGTTTATTTTGAATCATTAATTTCAAAATACCTACGCTATAAATTTGAGAAAGCTGATTCCAGAAATCTGCCTAAGTTATATAATATAACTTAGTTTTATTGGAGTATGTATCCATATAGCATCCAACTCCAACCATAACTTGGCTGAAATCAAGGGAGCAAAAATACAAATGTAAGTTACCTACATCATATATATTTTAACTGATTCGATTTGTAAGAAGATTGGATTCATAAAATCGTTACAAGCGTCCATTGCTAAAGGTAGCTTAGCACCCAGTGGGTGCTTTCTACCGGCTTGTCACCATTGTTTGGATATTGTACTACATACTTATACTACTATATTAGGAACATGCCAATTTTGCTAATTATATCCTATTATTTCAGGTCATCGTGATTCCTATTTAGATACAGCTGTGAGATATGTAACTGCACTTGGGCCCAGAACAAAGTTGAGCATTTTGTATTGAAACGAACGTCATATTAATTATTAATCGTCGTAATACTTTACGACCCTAAATAATGCCTGGGAACAGAGTAAATAACAAACCATACACTTCTCTTCTGGATGGTCAACAAGAAGCCATCATTGTCAGATGCTCGTGCAGAACATGATAAACATACATTTAATGTAAAGTTACTATTTTTTTTTGGAAACATATATAACATATTTCCCAAATTAATAAAAAAGTAGGTAAACAAAAACATGTTTTATTATTCACAACTCTTTATTAAGTCTTGTCCACCATGATATCAGCAGCTTGAACTGCAACATGTACCTGGAAATTAGAAATTATATCTTTTTAAAGCAGTTTCAGGCTGAATTTTGAGTATAGCTATGTATTCTTGAATATTCCTTCTTTCTAGTAGGCACCATCTCTGTTTAACGGTTTGCCTTTAGATACTCTGGCTACATTACCACAGAAAATAAATAGATACCACGACCCTACCAATAAAGTGAGCTTTTAAATACTTAATTGTAGTAAATTAATATTAATTTTATACTTACATCGACGTGATTCTCACAGCAATACTGTGTGTAACACGTGAAGTAGGTAGGTATTCCAAGTTTAATTCACGGCACCATCTTTCACGTCGTAGGTCTTCGTGGATTCGAACTATTATTTTTGTGAATCATTCCCACACATAGGAACAAGGTTTTTGATATATTATTAAGCAATGAAATCTACTGTTTAGGTATTAATTATAAATCAAATTGTAACAAACAAGCGCAGCGGTTTAACTGAAAAATTTTGTTATGACAATCGATGACAATGATAACTTTGACAATACGTGAGTGACGGATTTATTTACTATGGTTCGATAACTTTTATTATGCAATGACTTTACATTCAGCCCAGGAGAAGGTCAAACTAAGGTCATAAGGATATTTGTTGAAATATCTTCAATCCTCAATTATTATATCGCAGCAAATGTCGGAAACTGTTTAAAAACCTGATATCTAGAAATGGTTTTCGAAATAGAACATTTGAAAAAAAATGAACAATCCTAATTGTTCATCATAAATAAAAAAATTAGTTGAGAATAAGCAAGCTAAATGACCTGCTGATAAAATATAAAAAAACCGGCCAAGAGCATGTCTGGTCATGCTCAGTGTAGGGTTCCGTAGTTACCCGTCCGTCAAAATAGACTATTTGCAAAAACTCAAAAACTGCTTAATCGATTAGGTTCGCTATATTTTTCTCTGAAAGTCTTTACTAAGCTTTACTTTCACGATTTTTATCATATTTTTTGGACCCATGGTTCAAATGTTAGGGGAACTAAAGTGGAAAACACAACTTTTTTTCTTTCAGATCGATTATTTCCGAAAATATTAAGCAGATCAAAAAATGGTTCCCGAAGACCCGTATTCGTTTTAAAAAACCTATCCAACGACACCCCACACTATAGGGTGGACGCGAAAAAAAATTTCATCCCCTTTTTAATGTACAGTCACCACACGGGAATGTTGAGCCACTTACCACTGTTCGCAACTTGGTCGAATAATCCAAGTCGGGGTCCGAACTCTTACCAGTCTCGTATCACGACTTCGGCCGAACTCTGCTGACCAATGGGGCGGTCGTTGCTACAGTTACGTAAAACCAAATACGGTTAGCCAATGACCGCCCGTGTTTTCTTCGGAAGGTGGCGTTACTATGGTTACGTAATAACAAAAATATTTAACCAATGATTGATAGCGATTTTTCCGGAAGCTGACGTTACTATGGTTACATTACAACATCCGCTTTAGTCCTAGAAACGTCTATTTGACTGCTAAGCTGCTATGTAGAAATTTTCGTTCACTTTCCTTTTAACGGCAGCCATTTCCATATAATTCATAAACTGAAACTCATGTAGATAACAGCTGTCAAAAGGAAAGTGAATGAAAAATATAATTATAAATAAGCAGAAGTTCATTATTTTACGAATATTTTATTGTGTTCTTTTTATTGGAATTTAAAACATTTCTTTGTAATGTTGTCTAATACCCTCATTACTGTCTCGTAAAGATCTATGTCAAAATATTTATTATTATTTAAAAAATATTTACGTTTAACTCTACTATTTAAAATGTAAAAAACATAACAAATAGACCAAAATCTTTTTATTCGTATTAAAGCAAAGAGATATCTAAAAACTAATAACTTGTATATGACCCATCGTTATCAATGACAGCTTGGAGACGCGAAGGCATGGACTCCACAAATCGAGTGCAATAATCAGTTCCTCGCAAGTCTTCCCAAACTTCTTGGCAATGATTTTCCACAGCTTGTCTTGATCGTTCATTTCGATTTTCCCATCTTTGGACCATTAAACCCCATAGATTCTCTATGGGGTTTAGATCCGCAGACTTAGCAGGCCACCGTATGACCGTTATTTCCTGTCGACGTTGATGGAGCCAGTCTTTTACAATCCTGGCCCTGTGTATCGTGCAGTTGTCGTGCACAAAATGAAAATGTGGCAATTCTTCCCGTGGATAAAATGCCCTTACGGTGGGAAGCATGCTTTCCTGTAACACGCTGAGATAACATTGAGCGTTGGTCCTGGGAGGTAAAGGAACCAGCTCACCTACACCGTCCGAACTCATCCACCCCCACAAATTTGCACTGATGCGACCCGACTCCCTGTTTGGTATAACATGGTCTTCCGCATATCGCGTATTGTCATAACGCCAGAGATGTAAACGACCGTGGTCACTTGAATTAAACGACTTCTCATCGGAAAATATTGTCGAACCCCAATCAAAATTTCGGTACTGTTGAGCAAAATTGACTCGAGCGATTTTGTGATCTTCCGTCAAAGCAATTTTGTATGCGGGACGTCTATGGTGAAGATCCATAGAATGCAAATGCTTTCGGATGGTATTGGGGTGGCAATTGAAGCGGTCTGCGAAATAGTTGGTAGATATAAACCCATTTTCCATGTAGCTCTCTCGCATTTCATTGCGTTGTTCCATTGATAGTATCGAGACACCATGATTGCCTTGACGGTGATCATTTATATCTCCTTCTGCGGCATACCTATTTACCCACAAACTGACAGTATTTCGCTAGAAAGGAATGAATAGGTTAGATATTTTCTTAATAAAATCAATGTGTTTGGAAATTATTATTTTGTAGAACCTTATACCTGCACATTTAACGCGTTTGCTATTGCACGCATGCTTAACCCTTGCTGGTGCAAAAATATAATTTCATGTCTAGTTTCGTCGTTTATTGCCGGTGGCATATTTGATTTTTTTACTAGATTTAGATAGCTACTTTTCCGCAATTAATGTTACAGCGAAAAAAAAATTGACAATACTCATTGTCAGATATTTTTTCAAAGTTAGAATTTGAGTCAGAAACTATCAAGTCTCTATTAAACATTTCTATAGCTACTGACAGATTATAGGATTATATGTAGACTATCAAAGGTTATCTACCATATTTCCACAAAGGTTACATAAGTATTCAATTAACGTCAACTAGGAGCTGTGACACATTTAATGATAGTAAAGACAGCAATAGCATTTGTCTCTCTCAATGAAAAAATAATTTGAAATTGCCTGATAACATGGATATTTATATAAATATCTCGACTTGAAAAAAGATCTCGCCTATTAATGTCAGTTAAATCATGGCATCCAATTTGAAAAAAATACTAGTAGATTACTAAACGGTTTTAGACGAATTCATGAAGAACTCTCGTTATCCAGTTTCCGCTAGGAACAACGACATCTAGCGTCTGATTCAAACGAGTAACTTCAAAATTTAATGGCCGTTGGCTAATCCTTTTCGTAGACGAAGGAATTTTTATTACGTCAACTAGTTTTGACATAGTGAAATTTTGACGCAACAAAGCAACCAAGATATCATCGGGTAACATCGGTCATATCGCGATCGTGCCTACTAACGAAAAATACCGAACCCATTATATTACACGACTAAATTGCGTCCATTGCCAAGTGGCTCAACATTCCCATGTGGTGACTGTACGGCAGTCACCCTAAAAAATATTTTTTTCTAATTTATATTTTACAACTTTGTCAGCGTAACTGATTTATATATTCGTGGCAAATTTAAACATGAAAACTAGAAAATAAATTTTTTATGGTGGTTGCCCTACATTAAAATGGGGATGAAGAAGAAGAGAAGAGAAAATGGGGATGAAATTTTTTTTCGCTTCCACCCTATAGTGTGGGGTGTCGTTAGATAGGTCTTTTAAAACGAATAAGGGTCTTCAAGAACCATTTTTTGATCAACTTAATATTTTCGGAAATAATCGATCTGAAAGAAAAAAAGTTGTGATTTACCCCTTAGTTCCCCTAACTTTTGAACCATGGGTCCAAAAAATATGAAAAAAATCGTGAAAACATAACTTAGTAAATACTTTCAAGGAAAAATGTAGCGAACCTAATCGGTATAGCTGTTTTTGAGTTATGGCAAATAGTCTATTTTGACAGACGGGTAACTACGGAACCCTACACTGAGCATGGCCCGACATGCATATGGTCTATTTTTTTATATTTTTTTTTTTTTTTTTTAATTTATTTAGGCAACAAACAGTCTTGTACAAAAACTTATATAATAATATTATATGTGTTAATAGACCTTGAGTGCCCTATCTTAATAAAACAATTTTTAATCTAAGTGTAGGAGTAGTAAGCGGAAAACAAAGTTATCATTAAATAACAGCCCATTAAATATATTTTATCAGCAGGTTGCTTAGCTTGCTTACTCTAAGCTAATTTTTTTATTTGTGATGAACAATTACAAAAAAACGACGTTTTCTTAAACCGTCTATTTTTTATTACTTATTTAACTTTAACAGCCTGTAGCTCCTAAAGTATTGATCGCAGAGTAAAAATAAACATAACCAAATTTGTAGTAAATTTTATGCTAAAACTTTTGTCCTAAGTAATTATAATGCTATTCGTACAGATATTCGAGATATGAGCAAAAATATGAAAAAAAGTACCTTCAACCCCCCTCTACACCCCCAGCACACCCCCTACCCTCGAGGACTTTTAGTATGTTTATCTGGGCACCACAAGGTATACCTGTACCAATTTTCAAAACTACACGAATTATTTCCGCAGATTTTTCTAATTTGCTTAGGCTACAATAGATGGAGACGATCCCGGAAACGTTCGAATGGAAATAGAATATTACAGAGATGAACTCAAAGTGCGTCGTACCGTCTTGTAGGAAGTACAGACGTTACTTTCCAAATTCAGCGTATTTGAGCACACCAAAGTCTTTAACAGCGATTCGGTGCCAAGCTTTGAAGATATATTGGCCAAAATGGTAACTTATACGTTTGTGAGGACTATATAAACGTGATTGTTGTATTATACATACATAATGATTAAGATTGTAATAGTCTTATAACTAGGTTGTTATTGGCTATTATATATGGGCTCGGCAAGGTGTTCACAATATCTGAACACGCACGCGCTGATAATAGAGGCGTGTTCAGATATTTATGAGCACCCTAGCTGCACTAATATATCTGATGGCGACTGTACTTTAGAAAACTTATAATATAAATCCAAAATAATATAATATAAATCCAGTAAATTTCGTTTCGTTTTATTTTATAAATCCACAAATTATTATCCTTAAGCATTAACATTACAACAGTATATAGAATCACGCTGTGTGGCATGCCCTTGAAGAGAGTTGAGAGGTTCAAATATGGTCAATATGGATAAGTATGTCTGTAGGGTATTTACCCTACATAATTACCCGCAATCAACACTAATCGATATGTAAACAGGCCCCAACGTGAAGCACATTTATTTTGTGCTTCACGTTGGGGCCTGTCTACATATTGATTAGTGTTGATTGCGGGTTTAATACATTTGCCACTATACACAAGTAGCAAGTGTATCAACTCGCAAAAATACTACATTTTTGCTTCCATTGAGGTATACATAGTAAGCATTATTCTCAAATTATGTGAGGAAATAAAACAAATTCAATTTAGTAAAGCGTATTTAATAGAGGTAAAGTGACGCGAATACAATTAAAAAAACAACGCATATTCTTAGTTTATATTAAATGCTTATTCGGCTTTTTAGTTTTCACTTGGTCACAGAAATACGCTAAAAACCACTTTCAGAGTAGGTGTTTCTTGCGTTTTGGCTGTCCTTCTTGTGTCCTTCCACAGCAGGAGCATGTCGTAAGTCCTGTTGTATTTGTCCCTGGACTTAGCAGGAAGCTAGTTATTCATTATTAAGTTTGCTTCTGCTTTCAAATGAGGCGGTGTGCCGTCTATTCCAGGCGGCGTAGCACGGTGGCGTTTTTATCCCTTGTCACCATACCTGTCACGTTCTAACAAGTATGTAAGTGCGAAAGGGACGCGCATAGTGATAGTCGATAAAAATGGAACCGTGCTGCGCCCGCAGGTCGTTTTCGCCACTTGAACTCATTTTGTTTATTACGAGTATTAAAATAACAAGCGGTAACTTATTGAGTATTGCACAACGAATAAACTTTGCCGCCTTTTATTTGCATATTTTTTTAAAATTATATTACCATAGATACTATACTAAGCATTCGGTACGCGCATGCGTCAATCCGCGCGCACCGCGCAGCGCCCTTTCGCGGTGCTAAAGCGGTATCCAGACGGGACAGATCAAATCGGTCGATTTGATCAGAAATGAAATTGGCGTCAATCTCCAATTTTAGATTTATGGTGATATTAGAGCCATTTAAATTGAAAAAATGCCCCATAACGAAAATACTAGCCTCACAAATTGGTGTTCTTGTGTCCGCACCTCATTTTATCGGTCATTATCGGCGGTTGAATTCGGCGAGCCAAATTGGCGTTTGCGTCCGTACGTCCCGATTCGATCGGGCAATTTAATCAGATTGGCGAAAAATTGACTAATCTGGATACGCCTTAAGCAACATCGAGTTCACGATAATTTGACATATAATAATAGATTTTTAGCATAAGTTGCATTTCATAAAACTTAACCCAAATCATTTGTACATTTTCTAGTCAAAGATAAAGACATGTTGGTTTTAAAATTTTAATAAGTATAGACCATAACATTGTCATGATCTTGTAACATTGTTAAAATAAGAGTGTCTCCCATTTTCATTTTATTGCATTTTTTATAAAATGTCTTTAGATTCTCGGGATATCTTGGTCCTAATTCGATTGCTCTTTTTTATGGAAATAATTATATCCTTCAGATTCACAGGATGCTCGAGGCTTAGCCGAATAACACTGCAAGGAAGTATGTCATGGCTCAATGGTTCTAATTAGCCATCAGTATAATACCGCCAATGAATGTTTACATCCACCTGAAAATAAGAACAACATTCATAAAATGAGGATAACCACACAAAACTAACAGATGGTTGAAATTGTTAGAAAAAATTAGACCGATTTCTTGTTTACGAACTTAACAGCTCATGGCAATTTAATAATAGAAATCAAAAGACAAGTGAAGAAAGTTTTATGTACCTATGTATTTCACGGATACGTACTCCTGTACGGCCATTGCTCCTCTAATTCAACGGCATTGTGCTTATCACTGTTATGATAATAATTTCAAATTTGTAGAATCTGCTCGCAATATCGCATGAACTCGCTTATTTTTCTTGCAAAACTCTGTCCAAGGGTCAGCGCAGGGGCCGTCGTGTAGGGGTGGGGAAGAAAACGTTGTCCAATAATTATGCAGTGCCAAGTTATCGAAAGTAAATTCAATCTTTGTCCAAATACGCGCAGATGTCGTGGGGAATCAGAAGTCCGTGGGTCGTGCTGAGGTCGTCGAAAATCTCAATGATAACATTAATAGCAATTCGCAAGGTAACATGAGGCTTGTCCGTTATTTTTCGGGAATGAGAGCTAAGTGACACTGACAGTTGACATCGTTTTTTTTTTCTATCTCGTCCCATTTACTACGTGCAAAGGAATGACTCGAATCTGCCATTTCACCTCACAAACGTCATATCGATCATTTAAAAAATTATATTTAATCAATAAAATGAAATAAAAATAAAAGAGCTGCATTTCCCTGATCGCTATAATAAATACTATCGGAATAAAATATAATTTGCCTATCTTCAAAAAACTTTACCTACCCAATTACAGACTCTAAGTTGCACGATTTACACGTATTAGATTATAAAAAACAAAAAAAAAACGTTTTAAGTTCTAAGTGACCTAAATTTTGCCAACTTAGTTAACATGTTATATAAAACCTAACCATCCCTCTAGTATGAAAGAAATAGTTACATCTTTTTCTGCGTTTATTCTACATTTATAAGGTAGACATTATGTAGTGTTAGAAGACATAGAAAACGTTTTTCAAACATACAGCTTAATATCATAGTGAATTATACCAAAATAACTAGAAAAGTTTCTGAGAACCGTCATCACCATACACATGAAATCATCACCGGTCGTCATTTTTTCCCGGTGATGATGGGTATGGTGTTGACGATTTGAGAGTTTCTTGTTTTTATTTCTAGAATGGGAATATTAGTAGTTAATGTCTTTGCCACACAGTAAATTCCATGTAGTTTTCCATTCATTTCGATAATTATTTCTAATATATCATTCGTAACTTCTTTAAACCAAAGCATAACGGTGATGATGCTCTGTTGTGACAAACTACTTTTTACAAATTTGTTCGTCATATTTCTTACGATTCAATGATGTGAATTTATAGCGAAATCATTTTTTGCATTTTATACTAAAGTGAAAAATAGGGCAAGGACCTTTATCGGTATTTTGTTGTTTATACACGGAGATAAGCTCACATTGACATAACCATGACGGTGTTGACGAATATTCGTGACAAAATTTTAAATATTTTTAAATGTACTTTCTCGGTGAAGGAATTGTTGCATATTTATTCATGTGTTTAACAACAACATGGAAAAGATATAACTAAAAGAAAAATCGCAATCGTACGATAGGTATGCTATAATTTTCACTGTAAACAAAAAGGTTTAGGTAATTTTTCCGGTAGACGGTGATGATTTTAGACACATGAAACATTTTATATAAAAAAAACTATTAAGTTATTGGAGATGGTAATTGAAGGAACATTAAGATAATAGTTCTTAAAAACATATAAAAAAGTTGCAACTCACACAACCCACTAGTTTTTTTTATAAAGACCGAACCATAACTTTTCACCCGATTTTGAAATCCACCCTACAGCCGCTGCGTTGTAGGTACTTAATACCCGATCGTTAATATAAGTAATATAACCGAAAATTATCGGATAAAATATCATACTATTAAAGTATTATTAATAATTTTATAACCCTTTCAGCTTTACAATAATTAACCCAATTAGCTACGACATGTAAACCGCTTGCTTACATTACATAGTGTTAAATATTCAAATGAAATAAAGTACCTATTAATAGCGAGAAGCAAATATAATATGTATTCCGTTTTAATTATCAATAGTTTGATTGAAGGCGTATGTCAACCTACGCAAAAGGAAAGAAACAATGAACATTGAACACCTTTGTAAAGGAATGAGCCCAAAATATTCTGTATAAATAATTTCACGCCTGTCAAACATAAATGTAATTTTGTAATTTAATTTCTTGTGTAAATTGGGCTTAGAGCAATTAGTCCATAAGAATTAGGTTTACATAAAATTAATAAGCTGTGAAAAGGTATTCATTCTTGTAAGGTTGGATACAGACTAGCGTAATTTTCTGCGCGTATACGGTCATTCCAATGCTACGAGCTTACACACGCGTTACTTTTCCCTACATTTGGTCTATACGAGCTTACACGCGCGTACACGTATGCTTGTATAAATCGCTAGTCTAAAGCCACCCAAAATTTTTGAGAATTTTGTGTTGCGGCTTAGGCACTGGTCCCACCGCGAGCTAGTAAGCTATGAGCTATCGGCTATAAACACGGACAAAAGATAAGCACTCCCGTGTAAATAAAAGAGACACGGCGATATTTATAGTACTCGCCCAGCGGTGAGCTAGTATGAGTAGTAAAAAGAATAAGTGAAACAATAATTCAAAACTCAACTGCCAAAATTAGCGGCAAATTGTAGTAAAACTTTAATTTTGCCATAACAATATTATGTTTTGATAAGATCAGTAAGGCTACCATCAGTTTCACACTGACATATTCGCTAGTGTGTGCGTAATTTACTTTAGACCTAGCGAGATGTAAGTTACGCTGACGTTAGCGAATATGTCAGTATTGTCAGTTTGACACTGCTAAGGCAATCGTGGTAAGGATACTGATGGCCTACCGCGAACCAGGTTCGGCGTGTTACCTTCCTGTCACACTTACGTACGAATTTATAAGTGCGACAGAGAGGCAACACGTCGAACGTGGTTCACGGTAGGCCATCTGATAGGTTACTTTTCTCTACTTACACGCTTTGGTACAGTCAGCAGCAGAAGTTGCTAAGCGTTACCTTGATACGCTCTTATTTGCTTAACAATAAAGTCGCGTCAAGATAATTTTGAACACCTGGCCCGCTTAGCAACTTCTGCGGCTGACTTTACATGCAAGTCCTACGCTCGTAGAACTTGTGCGCTTACATGCAGGTCACGTAAGTCTGCGCAGAACCTAACCTAACCTACTGCCGTATTCGAACTTCAAGATATTCACAAGAGACGATACGTACTAGATCCATTCTAGATACGTTATAGTTTAGATATCAACTAGTTCTCTTTTGCAGCGCAATTCGGACAACCAATGTCACTTTTACGTTAGATAGAGTGAGATATCTATTAGATGTGAATTGGATCTCTAAGTCATATCCTGTGGAAATCGTTCAAGAGTATCTCCAGAATTGCGCAAATGTCAAATTAGACAGGTTAGGGGCCAGTTGCAACAACCACATTTGACAGACTGATCAACGTCAGCCGGCGCGCCCCGGCGCTTTACTATGAAACTTTCTATGCATACAAAATTAGCGAACTCTTTAACGATACGAACAGTTTGGTGCAACAGACCCTAGATCTTAAACATATCGTTATGATTACGATGTCTAAAAGATATCTAATAGATGTCTATTTCAAAAATCCGAATCGGGCCCCTAACCCGATTAATTCATGAAGTGAAACATTTGATAAATATCAGGTCGGATTAAGTCAATTAATTTTCAACGCCATTGTTTTCATTGCTAACGAACTATCATGACTGGGAAGGTCGAAGAAATGTCGAAGTTAATAATTATTGTTAATGGCATCGTGGCACCTGCCTATCCTCCTAAGGCCCATGGTCCTACCTATAGTACTTATTCAGTTCGATGAAATTTAAATCATGTTCAATTGGAACAGAGTCGCATTTGTTTTGTTTCGTTCAATTTTCAAACAAAACCAGAATCAACTCTATTACCTGCACTAAAGGTACAAATTTCAGTGGCAATTTCTGGATTTTTCATTTGTATGGCCTTAGAGGCTAATACTTCCGTGTAAAGGGATTTATAGTTGCCATGTCACAACCTGTGCCTTTGATGAGTTGCATAGGCCCCCAAATTTTACAAAATCGAAATCTTGTTGATAACATCATGGCATATCACAAAACGTTTAAAATCTATGTCAGATGCAACAGAGCACCTCAGTACATTCCCGGGTTCGAATCCTGGTAAGGGCATTTATTTGTATGATGATACAGATATTTGTTCCTGAGTCATGGTTGTTTTCTATGTATTTAAGTATTTATATATTATATTGTATATCGTTGTCTGAGTACCCACAACACAAGCTTTCTTGAGCTTACCGTGGGGCTCAATCAATTTGTGTAGAAAAAAAAATGTCCGTAAAATTTATTCGTATAATTTAGTTTAATGACTTAAAACGACTCAGAAAGTATTTATTTTTCATTTTACATGAAGTATTTTTTATTAAGAGGATTAAGAACTTACTTCTTAATCCTCTTATCTTTATACAATTTAATAAGATAAGTCGAGTGTCTGTGACAAGCAAAAGAGGCAAAAGAGCCAATTTTTACATTTACAAACTTTAAATTTTGTATAACGCGTGCAGCTATGCTAGCTTCATAATCAATTCGCTTTTCAATACGTATTAATTTATTTAATACGACTGCCGGCGTATTATGGATGGCTTTATCCATCTTTATCTAAGTGATAAAATGAGTGTCACTTTTTAACACCATGGGATAAAAAGTGACGGACACCGTTTTATCACGCTGTCACGTAGACAAAGAACAACCATCATATCCGTACAGACAAGGGCTTCTGTGGTACAGACCTGTAGGGTCCCCGAAATATTCCCTTAGTGTGAACATACGAGTAGATACCTAATGAGAAATAAGAATTAAAACGGTATTAAAAAGGTATCCTCATAGACTGCAGTCTCAAAGTGCCCGGCCGAGCGTATTAGACCATCCGACTCCATTGTCTCAACTTTTACTTTTATTGGAGCTGCCTTTGCCATTTCTAATCAGTATTAAGGACTTATTGGTCTGTATTGGTTTCATATACTTTCATTGAAACCTTGGGTGTATTTCCTATCGTGTTATTAAGCTTTGTATATTGTTTTTTGCACAGTTTAATCAAGAGCAAATGCCATTAAAAAAAAATACACGTAAATTAGACTATATTTGCAAGGACAGACTTCAACCAAAATTTAAGCGGTTAAAAATCACAAGTCCTGTCCCGTAATGATACTGGTCGTATACCGCAATCAGTAAGGGACTGCAACGGCGGATCTCTGCATCCGATTGTTTGGATTGTTAGTACGCTAGAGGCGTATTCTGATTTGGATATCAGGTTATGATTTGATCTGGATTTGTTATGGATATGATATGTTATAAATGACACTGATCAAAAGTGACACTTAAATTCTTCCAACAGAAACGTCACTTTTGACAATGAAAGATCATATACTACATTAATCTGTTACTACAATATCTACCTACTGTTAGACGGCTCCTGTACCGATATGAGGGTCGTTCTTGTCCACGTGACAGCGTCCGTCACGAAAGGGTGTCCGTCACTTTCTATCCCGCGGTCTTAAAAAGTGACAGTTATTTTCTCAGTATCACGTGGATAAAACCATCCATAATACGCCGTTTCTGATCTCATGCACATGTAAATTCTGATGAGCCGCTGGGGCCGTAGTCAGTCAAAAAATGGGAACGAATTTTTCTATCCAAAGATAGAGTGACCTGCAACGAACTCTGCGAGCCGATCAATGCAACTGACGTCACGGGAGGCGGGTGCATTATACCGAGCACATGCTAAATGTGCTGACTGCAGTCCGTCTAAGTTAAGATTGCAGTGATATTTGGTAACTCCATAATTAACTTATATTTTGATAGAAGTTTGAGGTTCATTGTAGTTCACGTCGGACCAAGCTAATTCTGCATTTGCAATGATAAAATGTGGCAATATCCATCATTAATGTACAATTTCTATGAAAGTATGACATGACATTTATTTAAATATGATTATGATTATAATAACACTTCCTCACTTTTTTCTATTCAAGTCAGTGCATAGTTAACTTAGACGGAGTTTATTGGACTGCATACTTAGACTGACTCTACTCGTATAAGTAGGGTCAAGGCGGAAACAGTGGCTCAGCTCGAACAGTGGCTCAGTCGTCCAAATATCGCCTCTCTTGTGTTGAAAATAGGTTGTGTGAGCCACTGTACCCGGCCTTTTCTACAGAGCCACTGTTCCCTCCTTGAACCTATTTGGTTTACTTATTGCCTTTTGGATTTGATTCATTAACGGACTAGATTTAAAAAATTCCAAAATTCAAGCCTCATTGCCATTTCATAGTTCTAAAAGATACTGTTTGGTCATCTGGCTCATTTAATTAATAATAATAAAGTTGTACAGTTAACTTTTTAATTCCAATTTTTTAGGGTTCCGTACCCAAAGGGTAAAACGGGACCCTATTACTAAGACTCCGCTGTCCGTCCGTCCGTCCAAAGGGTAAAACGGGACCCTATTACTAAAGGTGGCCACTGACGAGCCTTCCAACAGTCGAAATAGCGTGGCTGCAATCCAAAATCGGTCCGTGAATGTCAAAAACGTACAATGTTTAATATTAGGATGCCTTCCATTTGGATGAATCCATTGTAACGGCATCCATTTGGAAGGCTCGTCAGTGGCCTGCTTAAGACTCCGCTGTCCGTCCCTCCGTCTGTCACCAGGCGCTATCTCACGCACCGTTATAGCTAGAAAGTTGAAATTTTCACAGATGATGTATTTCTGTTGCCGCTAATATAACAACAAATACTAAAAAGTACGGAACCCTCGGTGGGCGAGTCCGACTCGCACTTGTCCGGTTTTTTATGTTAATTCTACTTAGCATCATGAGCTTTTTCAATCCCACCAGGGGAAAGATTCTTCTCTATCGGTAACATTAATTAACGCCAGTAACGTAACGTAACATTGGTACGTCAAGAGTCACACAGGTTGTTACTAGAGCTGTTGAGTTTGTTTTGACATTTAGTGACCCAATTCTGAAAAAATGTAACATGCTAATTTTAACCTAGTTGTGTCTAGTTTTAGAATTGAGTATATTGCCTGACCCCATTAGATGCACGTTGATGAAATTGAGAGAGCGCTATTTGCATCCCAGCCCCTAATATACTCTGATGTCAGACATATCGATCGCGGCGGGGCGGAGCAATTCAGAGGCATTTGTAATTTTACAAAAAAAAACTACCTACACTGTTTTCGCTTAGGCTTTTATACAGTTGACTGACGGCTCGATTCGGGAAATGAATTAGAGACTCACTAGATATGAAATAGTAAAGATATGTGATGTTCCACTACAAAAGGTACCTTATGGCGGCTGGCGCCGCGATTCGGGAAATGGATTAGAGATTCACTAGATATGAATTAGTGAAGATATGTGACGTTCCACAGAAAAAGGTACCTTATGGCGGCCGCCGCTTACGTCGCATAGCGCCGCAATCATATTGGAGCGGCGTTAATAATAGCGTAAGCGCCAGCCGCCATAAAGTACGCTACGCTACGCTACACGCTAAGGCTTAGCGGCTAAGCACGTAAATACGCTAGTATACGTATCTAGGTAATCTCTAATTCATTTCCCGAATCGCGCCGTGGGCTTGCAAATTCTCTTTAGTATTACCCATTTCAAGGTCGAATTATCAGTCACCCCATATAATTAAAAAAAGCAATATATTTCCAAGTTTTCTTATTTTATTATGTACAGTGAAGAACAAAGAGAAAATAAATCGTAAAAGTGTGACATATGTACTGTACCTTTTTGAGCTAAATGTTATTTATTTTCCTAGAACTTAACTCAAAAGTTAAAGGCTGTTCATCGGTAACAGCATAAATAATATGTCCTTAACTAAACTATAATAATATGGAACATAGTGCGGCTACGTATCATTAAGGTATCTATTTACCTAGATTCGATCAAGTTGCTATTTACTATCTAAAAAAAATTACTTTGAAACAATTTGCTTTGTAAAAAGTTATAAAGTAATTTATTTCTCTACGTCGTTAAGAATTAATAATGTAGCTACCGTACGAGCATGGTAGGTACCTACCTGAATGAATCATGGAAGTTGAATTTTTCATTTTCAACCGGAAATATGCCAAAAAAATTTTAAGGATTTAACATGTCATGATAACTGGAAGAGCTTGCGAGAATCGCGGGTCGCCTTATCTTGGGACGATTTTATAGTAAATCTCCTGTGTCCCGGCGTCCTTTTATCGGACGATCCTTGACGATGAAAGCCCTAAAGGTATTTTTATATTCATGATCCATTTGGAGATAACTCAACCACTTGAAGTTTGTTTTTACTTTCGTGAAATGTTTCGAGTTTGAAGTATAGCATAATAGCCAAAATGTTACATTGAATATTACTTTTAACTAATTAATTGCTTTTTTATTTTAAGGATCACGCAGCAAGGGCACATCAGTACAACTATGAGTATGATTTCGAATATACCTACTGTGCTTATTAAGTCTCCTCTAAATAGATTTTTCATTATAAGCAGCCTACACTCAGCTCAGGTATAAAGAAGAAGAAGAAATACATTTATTTTACATCTTAAATGAGAATAAACAATAACACATACATCACAAATTACACAAACTAGATGCACAGATCCCCATTCAGCATAATGCCACGGCAAGCCATGACGCTAATTTTCCGAAGGTACCTGACTTAAAACGAAGCTACACCTAAACTACGACACGTAACTAAACGAGTGATACACACGTCAAACAGAGCTTACATAATACCAACACAATAAAAGGGGGAAACTACAAAATAGAATAAACTTAAATTAGACGGTAGACGACCACAAATATGACAACAAAAGTTATTTCGGAAGTAAACAAACTGTAAAAAAACTTACAGCCTGGCAAAAAAGAGTAGAAATTAAAAAGTGGCAACACTGTAGTGTCGTCCGTCCCTTTCAAATCATTTTATATACTTAAGAGAACGGGATGACACTACAGTGTTGTCACTTTTTAATTTCTACTCTTTTTTGCCAGGCTGTAAACACTATCCAGGATCACCAACCTTCAGTTTGAAAGTCGCACACCTATACATTTCGGCTCCTGCTATTCCTGCTTTATGAATAATAGATAGGGCAGAACAATCATAGGCCAAGAATCGATCGGAGGTCAGCGTTGTCGCGCTTAGAAGCAACAAGGTGTAACAAGAATCGTTTAGTTTTATAGAACCTTTATTTGGCGTTTTTATAAAAAAATACAAGTAGGTATCTACGTGATAAAACGGTGTCCGTCACTTTTAATCGCGGTGTCACTGCGGTGTGTTAAAAAGTGACAGTTAAGTATTTTGTCACGTGGATAAAACCATCCGTAATATGCCTGCTGCTTTTAGGTCTAGTGCAGATATACTAAGTACCTAAGTAGTCGTATTTCAAATTAGTTTTATTCGAGAATTGTGATCAGACTTATAAAAACTTTAGATACTAAAGAAATGAGAACTTCAAAACAATGCAAGATTTCTTTTTGATCCACTTACAATTCTAAAAGTAAAGCTGTAAAAGTGTCGCCATTGTGCCAATGGAGGAAAGTTGTGAATTACGGGCAATTTAAGTTCGGCAAAACTGAATGAGTGAGGAGAACATATTTTTCATTTAAATAAAAGGATCCTTTCTTTAACTTGCGATTAATTATAGACTTAGGTAACTTAAATACTTATGCAAATAATATTTTAGGTGTTTAAAGTGATCAATGGTTATAAAAGCTAGATATTCAAACGGAGTTTTTTGTATTTCTTGTTTTCATTAGTTCGTTTTACTGAATAAAGATATTGATGTCAATTTTAGCAACCCTTTCTCCGAGACCACGGGGATAGCGCCATCTTCGCAACGTCGGAGGTAATTTTAAAGCATAAGTATACGCGATTAAGTCCCGTCAAAGTAAATAATACTTATTGTACGAAAATCGTGAAAGTTTAAAAATCTGTACGGATATGATGGTCGTTCTTGTCTACGTGACAGCGTGATAAAACGGTGTCCGTCACTTTCTATCCCACGGTGTTAAAAAGTGACAGTTATTTTATCACGTGGATAAAGATGGATAAAGCTATCCATAATACGCTGCATCTTTTATACATGCATAATACATATGTACATTCTACAGTCTTTATTAAATATAAGTACCTATCTTAAATCAGTGCAAAGCAATCGAATACTACGTATTAGCAAGTGCGAAACTACTACGCATGAGTGTGAGAGAGAAGCATTGTATCTAAACACAAAAAACATGATACGCCTCCTGTATTCTGATTATAAAAACAAGTTATGAATTTGATCTAGATTTGTTATGGATATGATCTATCAGAAGTATCAGAACCTTCTACCTAGCGATATCCCGGCCTTTGCCAGCCTTCTTAGCCTTAAAGGATATGAATTCTAGCATTCAGTGGAAAAAAGAAGAATTGCAAGAAAAAGTCATGAAAACTTTAGAGAAAAGTTGAAAAAGCTTTGCCGATGGAGTTGCGAATAATGAGCGGTAAGTTCAAGCGTGAACTGAATGAGTAAGTAGAAAATACTTTTTTTTATGTAATGAATGGGAATTTCCTCCAATTTTTTAATTAAGTTGCTCTTTAGCGATATTTTAACATCCTTATGAAATTGATTTTTGTCAAACTAAGTGGGTCGTGATTAACTTAATCTCGTTCAGGTACTTATTTAATAAAATATACTTAATCATTAGTACAGCAAGCCGAACTAATTCCTACATTGCCTTATATCCATGCTAGATTTAGATGAATGCTTAACCCAACTCTGCCACGGTGGTCGGCGCGCCTTGTAAAGGCGGCCATAATTAAAAAAAATGTTAATTATCGTAGTTTTTTTTCGGGAATGAGTATATGATGTAACGAATATTGTTTTTAATAAAATAAAACACTTGTTTCAGTATATAACATGATAAGTATATTAAACTTTTCTCCATTAAAAATCACATCATAAAAAACCTGAAGTCTTTGTTAGTTTTAACTATTAATACATACTAAAAATGCATAAGAAACACTAAAACAAAATAACTAAACTAATACAAATAAATACCTAACCTAAAAATTGCCCCGATTCGCTGTCCGCGGTCAAAAAAAATTAAATACTAAATGGAAAAATCAATCATAAAGATCGAGTATACTTCTATAGAAAAGATAACAGTAAAGCAAACGAAAACAATAAGTGAAGCATTAAATTCTATTCAGTACTAGTTAATAAGCTTAATACGTTACAAGAAAGTGTAGTTTTTTTTTACGCGGCAATTTCCTCTTGGAGGTTATTAATGGATCCGAGTTTAAAAGAAGCCTGTGAATAAGGTCTTCGTTGGTGTGGATTCGTGACATTTTTCTGGTATGGTCTCGCCTGAACATCTTTATATTTTTATTTGTTGACTCAGCTGCCTCTTCGGACAGCTCTCCAATAGGAACTAGAGCGTTTTCTATAATGATGGCACCATGTATAAGCACTTTGTGTACTGATGAAGGCAAAGGATACCAGCCATATGCATCCATGAGTTGGCCAGCCGTTTTTGTGGCATATTCTTCAAATTTTCTTACATTGATTGTATAACCAGACGATATGCACTCCAAAATAGTTCCACACTTTTCAATAAGGCTTTGCTGGATACCTGTGATTTCAGCAGACACATCAGAGTGCTTAAAAAATTTCCTCGCAGTATTTCCATCGTTGGATGTGCCACTCCCTCCACTTCGTGGTTTGTCTACAATTAGACCCAACTTCTGCCGAAACTCACCCTGGATTTTTTTCTTTCTCAAAGCTATGTGCTTTTTATCCTCCTCTGATGTAGCGTACCATCTTTTTGTTTCAAGTTTGTACGATAAATGAATAAAATATTCATAAAACCGAATCCACGCATGCAACGGCGAGAGTCCAAATTCCAATTTACTAAAATCAATAGGCCTTTCTATGCTAGAAGGAACGTCTCTCATTTGAGTTGGCACAGCTTTACAAAGGGTGCACGTTGCATTGGAAGTGCCACTGAGTGCGGCACATATTTTCCCATCAAGCATTAGGCCAAGAAATAAGAAGTTATAGAGGGAAATGCTAGGAACACAATTTTTGACTCCGTAACTTTGTTTGGACTAGTTAGGAGGTGAACATATCAAAAGTCCCCGGCCGTAGCCCCGGTGCTGGGGGGGAGAGGGGGGAAAGAAGGTCTCATTTTTCGGTTTTTCACTAATATCTTGGAAACTATGCGTCTTAGCGACATGACTACTGAGACAAACCAAAAGCTGATAAAAATTGTTACAAGTTTTATTCAGTAAAGTTTTTCGATATCTTGAATAGTTTTTGAGATATCCGCTCTTGAAAGTTTATTTAGGGCTTTAAATTTTATCTTGATATCTACATTAGTGAAGCTGCTAGGCCGTGTTCGGTATCATTTTCGTATAAATCGGGGATGCTGAATTCATTTTTGGTATCACATTGACACCATTCCTAAGAAAAAACATATAAACTTTAAACAAATAACTTTTTTTTTAATTCCTCTTCACGCTTAAACCGCTCAACCGATTTAATTGTAATTTGGTACACAGATATTTCGAGTCCCAAGACAGGACATAAGATACTTTTTATCTCAATAATCATCCTTTAAAGTTGTGAAATGGAGTATGGGGGAATTCAACTTCATCGACGAAACTGAATTCCTGAGGTTCATACTGCTTAAGGTAAGGTTTGAAGTCATGTTAGGTATCATTTTCATCTAAATCACAGATGAATACCATCCTAAATTTCACCTAAACCGGTTCAGCGGTTACTGACTCCCCATACAAACTTCCACCCCACTTTTCACATCCTCAAAAGATGCTTTTGGTTATAAAAACTATCCTATGTCCTGTGTCGAGACTGAAACTATTTCTGTACCAAATTTCAACGAAATTGGTTCAGCGGTTTAAGCGTGAAGAGGGATTTTAAAAAATATATATTTTTTTAATTTTGTTTTATCTTCGGAATAGTGTCAATGTGATACCATAAATGAATTCAGCACCCCCGACTTATACGAAAATGATGCCAAACATGGCCTAACAGCATCACTGATGTAGATATCAAGATAACATTAAAATCCCTACATAAACTTTCAAGAGCGTCTATCTCAAAAACTATTCAACATATCGAAAAACTTGACTGGATAAAACTTATAACTAATTTTATGAGCTTTCGGTTTGTCTTAGTAGTCATGTCGCTAAGATGCAAAGTTTCCAAGATATCAATGAAAAACCGAAAAATTCGACCTTCTTACCCCCCTCTACCCCGCAGCACCGGGGCTACAGCCGGGGACTTTCGATATGTTCACCTCCTAACTAGTCTAAACAAAGTTACGGAATCAAAAATTGTGTTCCTAGCATTTCCCTCTACAACGTTTTTTGAGCATTCATTTCCTGACCTACATGGTGAGTTGCAAACAGTGATTTATGTTTATTTCTTTGCCGTCTCCGTACTTCACTATCGTAGGCACAAGCTGCTCAATTTTTTCTTGAAAGTATGTTTGTTCGTTAACAGTCGAATCTTTAGTTTCTTTAATAAACTGAAATCGAATTGGCCGGCAGTATCTAGTCGACGATGGGCGCGGGTTTTTCCAAAGCAGCACGGCGTCATCCGATGATGAAGTGGTTGAAATCAATCGAAGAGGTACATACGATGTTACGAATAGGCTTCCGTCTCCGGTCACATCTGAACTGGCGAAGTTTTGCTTATATTCACTATGGCCAGTGCTTCCATCAAAACCCCACTTTCCTATTAACGTAACATCACCCATCGATTCCTCTGGTATAGTACTTAAAACTTCGTTTTGTAGTTCTACTATGCGAGATGCAGTATGATTCAATAAACTCTGCAATTCCACTTCGCCTGCTGATTCCGTAACTCTGATGATTTCTGGATAACATTTCTTCTTTGCTTTAAGAACTTTTTCATATGAAGGTAAAACAGGATTTTTTCGCGAGTTGATAAACTCACGCAGTAACAAATATTGATGCTTGGTGAGCTTAGCGCCTGTCAGAAGGGAAAGCACGTCGTCAGGGTTTATTTCTTTGGTCTCGTTGTCTGATGCCTTCGTTAAATCGCTGACCGCTGATCCATCAAGATCAGCTAGTGCTGCTAATCTTCTGCGTTTTGACCGCTTGCTACAAGCAGTAAACTCTTTTTTAGGTCGTCCAACTGCAGATGACGTTCCCGGCGATGATGATTCTTGAACGAATTGAACAGTTGAGGACTTATCGGCCCCCGATTTTATTTTTGGCATATTAACACTTTGCTTTTTATTAAGCCACTCAGAATGTTTCTTGAGAACCGCAGACTTATTTCGCGAAGCGGATTTCCAAATAACTGTAATTCGTTCACAAATATACTTTATGATGTTATCCAAATTGTTGGTGTCCACGTTTTCAGCATCTGGTATCATTTCTATCACATGTTGCATAATTTGAAGACGTTTATCTTTGTCCGAACCACTGAAAGATAGCCAGAGTTCAAATATGAAGCCTCTTGTAAAGGATCCCACGTACTTATCATCTGAAAATAAAAAAATAATAGTGAATTTCGTTACGTATTATTTTTGTAGCACTGCTACGAAGCTGGCTACGCAGGCGTAGCAGGCTTTTAAAAACTAAATACGCAAGTTTACGCAGCAAGACTTTCATGATTATAAATCTAGAAAAAATAAGCTTTAAACTGGTATAAATCTTGTCATTACGTTGGATTAATAAAATAACTAAAACTCCAAGTAAAGAAATAACATTTAAAACAAATCTCATTACAATTTGTCATGGCGTAGACCCTTTATTATTATTATGTTTTTCTAAAAAGAGTGAAAGTTAGGGTGATAAACAAAACTACATACCTGATTCTTGAAGCTCCATATTCATAATAATCAGTAAATACACAAATTCAGCAGAAATTCACCACTAATGACCGATCACTTAATTAGTTGCCGATAAGAGAGCGCGTACAACCGGGAGTTCAGTTCACTTTCGACGTTAATTAGAGAATGAAAATAATGAGTTATCCAGGATCTATTTATACCTCCTTAAAGTACATTTATTAGTGAATAATACTAATGCATTTGACACTTAAAAATAACACATAACATATTTTGAATTATGGCCTAGGGCCAGACCACCGTGCTCTGGGGATTAGGTAGCGATAAGCAAAACCCACGTCTTAAAATAAAACACAAATGCGCTAAAATGAAGAGAGGTTAAATAAAGTACATATTTTAGTTTTTTGAATGTTTAGTTGGGTGAATCAACTTTTTAGTAACTCGTTGCCCTTGTTGCGTTCCTCTGATGGGGGACTCTTAAATTAATTTTATGGTATTTAAGCCGTATAAGTTACCTGCGTCAAAGAAGGCCCATCGTTATTTTTTTTAAAGATTAAATTTAATATGATCTTGCAGTTTTGCCTATGGTTTTCACAATTCACACTTATAAAAGTATGAAATTTTGAAAGTAGTAATAGACAAGCTTAATAGGCTTTCTTTGACACAGAATAGACACCTTAATTACTAAGCATTAGTAAAATGTGAACATTTCTTACAACAAACTGTACCGCTATTGTCCGTTGGACAACGGAATAAAATAACTGTACGAGAAAGTTGATCCACCCAAATACCTATTTTGTAGTAGGTATTACGACTATTACGAGCAACATCCTCCCAACTAGGGTCTTGGGTCACGAGGACCTTAATTAAGTCCATTTCGCCGTTAATAGGAACATTGAACCATTAACCGATATTATTAGACTTAAGGCTTTAAATACAAGATGTGTGGCACGTATTAAGGATATTATTTTTAAGTTAATTTAATGTTTTATATTTACTTAAGAGCCCTTCAACGTGCACACTAGCGCCACAGCTAAATAATCGTAATTATTTAAATTTAACGAAAAATATTGAAAAAAGCGGCCAAGTGCGAGTCGGACTCGCCCATGAAGGGTTCCGTAACAGCAAGTAACATAATAAAATTGGGATTTACGGTTTATTACGTATTAAAAAAAAACTACTTACCAAATCTTGTTCAAACCAATTTTCGGTGGAAGTTTGCATGGTAATGTACATCATCATATTTATTTTAGGTTTATTATTCTCTTATTTTAGAAGTTACAGGGGGGGGGGACACACATTTTACCACTTTGGAAGTGTCTCTCGCGCAAACTATTCAGTTTAGAAGAAAATGATATTAGAAACCTCAATATCATTTTTGAAGACCTATCCAAAGATACCCCACACGTATGGGTTTGATGAAAAAGAAAATTTTGGGTTTCAGTTCTATGTATGGGGAACCCTAAAAATTTATGTTTTTTTTTCTATTTTTGTATGAAAATCTTAATGCGGTTCACAGAATACATCTACTCACCAAGTTTCAACAGTATAGTGCTTATACTTTCGGAAAAAAGTGGCTGTGACATACGGACGAACAGACAGACAGACAGACAGACAGACATGACGAATCTATAAGGGTTCCGTTTTTTTGCCATTTGGCTACGGAACCCTAAAAAGGGGGCCGCTACGGACTGTATTGTGTATTTAAGTAACTTTTGAATACATCAGACTAGTTTTTATGTTGCTGGAATCGTCAATCTATGCGTCCAAAGTTAAAACAGCCGTTTTTTTTTGAGTTCCTAGATTGGCGAAACCAGCAGTATAAAAACTAGTTTGATGTATTCACAAGGTACTTAAATACACAATACAGTACGTAGCGGCCCCCTTTTTTCAATATCTTTCGTTAAATTTAAATAATCACGATTATTTAGCTGTGGCGCTAGTGTGCACGTTGAAGGGCTCTTAATTGTGTTGTGATAAAATCAAGTAACTATAGTCCACAATTTGGGGCATACGCTGTGCACATCGAAAATTAACAATTTTAAACGACAAGAAAAACCTAATAAATTAAGGATATCATAGCATCATTAGGTATCTCTTACATTAGATGCCTCACGTATGATATTATGTTGTATAACATCTGCCGTAGTTCTTAGAAAATAGAAGCCTATTTCTGCACACATAAGAGATTAGAAGCTACGGGGAACCTGATGAATATGCGATTGACTCCTTCTGATATCGGTTTTCTGAGTAATCTGATTTACTGATTCGCTCATTAATAAGGGATCACTTGCCTGCCAATTTTAGCTAAGATTAATAATTAATTATCCCTTTTCCATAAAGTGGTCCACTGATTAACAGTCCGCCGGACGGTATCGGCCTGTCAGTTAGAACAAAATTTTGACAGTTACGAACAAGTAACAGGCCGATACCGTCCGGCGGACTGTTAATCAGTGGGCCCCTGAAATCTTTCTTACAAATACATAAGTCAAAATGACAGAATAAGACGTAAATTAAGGTGACAGTCCATTTCCAACGACAGCTGCAATACTGTTCATTTTACTATGGAAATTGACAATGACAGCGACGCGTTCAGTACCGGTAGTGCAGCTGCGGTTAGAAATGGAATGTTACCATAAGTAGTTAATTCATGCTGTTTTTAAATTTCCATGCAATACTACTTAGGTCATACTGAAAGTGCATTTAATTTTAAAAACAATAGTAGGTAGGTTATGTAACATTTTCTTTTAAAATTCCTTGAGTTTTTCTGACAATAATGACAATGCATACAATTTTTCTTTACGATAGGAAGGATCATCGTGAAAATTATACGACCCATTTTTCCTTAGGTACATTTTGTACCTACGAACGAAATTTTGGGCCTTGTATCGCGTCGCGGTTGTGTGTGTTATTACTGTTATTAGATTCATGTTTTTTAACGTAAACATTTGTGTATTTGGATACTTATTTAAGGTCTGAATTTGCTAATATGCGACTTTTTTCTAACTTATTATTGAGCACACAGCTACGATTTTAGTTTGGAGAGGGGCCGTAAAACCTACCACAAACAGTCGAATTGGGCTATAACCTTGTTGTCGACTGAGGACACATTGAAAGAACCTAATATAGGTATTATAAAAGTCTTGCACGAAAAATTTCTCGACTTTCAAACTGCCACCATTCCTAAAATAAACGTCACACCCAAATAAATTGGATCTCAAAACATTTATAAAGAGTTCGATTTTCAAATATAGTTTGTCAAAGGGCTGTCTCATTTCAAACATAGACAGAGAGAATCATACTAGGTATATTTGTCTACACTAGTACTAGCACCCAAAAGGATTAGTATAGTTTTTTTGTTATCATTTACTGACAAATTTGGTTTGACCAACTATAATAAACCTTTTCTTTCACTGAGTTAGCTCTAAGTAGCTCAGTATACTGAAGTGTTGCGCACGTATTTTCAGTAACTAACTCGAATAGTTCTGTTAGTGTCATAACTAGTTTATATCATCATAGTTTAATTTCTAGTTGATTTGAATGTCAAAAAAAGTTACAGGCTGTATATAGTTCAATTTTACTTCTGTTAGCCTATTACCTACTTTAATGCCAGCTGTACACTCGTCGGGAGTTTCGGCGAGATAAGGGCGAAACGAGAAAAAGCGAGATGGGAAGGGAGCGGTATGTATGTACACACTCGTTCTCGGCCTGTCTCGGGATCACTCGGCTAGTGTGTAGAGCCGGTATACATTTTTACACAAATACCCATCCAGCTTTTAAAAGTGACATGATTTTTGGTTAGAATATAGATGATGCGCTGTCGAAAACCGCAAAAATGAATGACGAAAGGTACGATAAACTGTTGCACGTGTAAGAAAGAATAGATAGATTACTTTCAGGTTATTTGCAAAAAGCCTATTCGTGTTTTTCTATATAATTCAACTCTGCTCTCACTTTATTGGATATAAAATAAAGATGCCTTTGCGAGCATGTCGAATAGACCGCAAGGTTACACAAAATTTGATACGCAACAAGCAAGAACAAACAAAAAGTGGCGTGTCTAAGGTCACGCACTACCCGAGGGACGCTCGTTTCACACACACACATGTGTTCTACCGAATACTAGGAGGTTTTCCTTTTTTATACCAACTCTTACAGTCATTTGATTATGAACTCTCTTTCAAAGAAATCAAAATTCATTTTCACTTGTCTCTACTTCCAAGAATTGGACAAGAGTGTCGCTATATATTTTCGAGTAAATATTTTATCGGTAAGATCATGATTTCATGATATATTTGAAACCAACCATTTGACGGTATCGTCGTGTTCGATTCGAGTAAGTTTCATATGTCGGGTCCCGATATCAGTCTGTTTACTCTCTCTACTTGCATAAATGTTCCACATTTTGTTTTTGTGAACATATGATTTCAATCGAGATACGTGCTTTACGACCGTTTTAGTATCCCAATTTCACCGAGCCCCGAGCTGAATCATTTCAATTTCTTGTTATATATTTTCTTCGTACGTATACGCAAAAGAAGCAGGTGCAGATGCTATAAATTTTGCTCCATATGGTTTTATTTTATTGCACAATTAGGGAATTATCATAAGTCTAAACCTAAATTAGCCTGTGGCATTGTTCCCAGGCACTGGCCGCGTTCCCCGTTTATACAGTGAGGTTGAGTTTTTGTGAAAAAATGCGCCAGCTCGTAGGTTGCCTGACACCCAGACTAGTTTGGTAGAAATTTCTTTTAAGGGGCCCACAGATTACCAGTTCGTCGGACGATATCAGCCTGTGAGTTAAACCACAGATTATATAATAGTTCTTACGAACAGATACTTATCTCTCAAACAAAACGCAAATACCTACCGTTTTGATACCTACACAAAAATACAATGGAGTGACCTTCAGCGCGCCGCTCCCCGCACCGCGCGCACCGGCACAACGCTAGGGTTGCTGACGCTTAGAAATGATAAATAAATACCTACGTAAACAGTGGAGTGAAATAAAAGGAAAGCTAAATCTTAAATTATACCTAATATTCCAATTATGCGTTAGTGTTTGCGAAATAGTCTTTTTAAAAGGTCATGTCCCTGCAGTAACCGCAGTGTTTACGCTGTTTTATAAGCCGCGCAAAAATCCCAGCAAGAATTAGTTTTAAAACTTCGTGTAATTTAAAACCAGATAGAGATTAATGTTATAATATAAAATAATAGAAACCCCATTAATACAGGTAATTAATTATAAGTTAACCAGAGCAAAAATGAGTAGGCACTTTCCGGTGTAAAGTTAACTTACTGTCGTTAAAATAAACATTTACCAAAATCAATTAAAAATTTGCTACCTATTTCAAATAGATATCTAAAACTATACATTTGTCATACATAATAAACACTACATGTTTAATTAAAGAAAAATTCAATAGTAGGTAGGCACCTACTACGTAGCTTGTAACTATCGTAAAAATTGACAGTGCGGCGCGCGGTGACGTGCGTACATGAGCGCGAGTGGTAACCAACTGGCTTGCCTATCTACCGTGAACGGGAGCAGATTCGTAGGTATAAATCCGAGCTCGCGCGGAGAGTTCCATAGGCCTGGTTAAACGCAAACGAACAACTGGCAGGCTGATATCGTCCAGCGAACGGGTAATCTGTGGGTCCCTTTGCTAGTTTTTTGGTGTCTGACGACCACGGACCGAAAGTTTCAATCGCAAGTACATATGATTTCGACAATTTTCACATTTTGTTAGTTTAACTGCATAGTATTTCTAACGTCATAATATACATCAAATTGTGTTTAAATATTTCCCATCCAGAAAGGAAAATGGGGAAAACAGTTGGAAACGTAAATTTCTCGAATTAGACCAGTTTCTAATTTTATATTAAACGATGTTTAACTCAAACGGAGAGGTATTGCAGGTAGTCGTCCCCTGGGCTTTATTACCTCCAACCAAGCTTCAAGTTTTAATTGCAAATCTGTTAACTTTTTACATTTCCAGTGCCAATGTTGGGCGTGAGAAGGGTTGCCGGAGTTCGGTTTTGTTTAGAGACTTTTAGTAAAGTATGTAAACATTTTCACAAAACAATGAGGTATTAAAAAAGTAAAATGTGTGCCTTAAATGATACATCAGAACGGCGTCGACTTTTTGACTTTCAAAGATGCAAATTGAATTGAATTTGTGCATATTGTAGAATAAAGAGTTGGGATCCTACTTTTGACTTTCACAGTTTGTAAGTGGCATGAATGCCTAAATGTACCTATCATATTTTACTCAAACCTAAATAATAGCAATAGCAGATCTCTAAGATTATTTGCAACATAATATAACGTTTGCTTTATACGTAACCAAATAGTAATATGTATTATTTGGATTGGTTATTTACATAGTCACATTTGTACCCCCACTTACCCCATGTTACAATATTATTGTAAAGTGGGATATACAGTGGGCATTCAATAATGTGTCGGATTTAAATTTATTCATCAACATTTTCAAAGTATGAAAGCTCTCATGTTCAACCCAAAGCAGCTGCCTATTTGGTGACCGACATCCGTCATAACAAATATCTTTATTCCACCAATTCCTTTGTCAAAATAATTATATTCTTCGTGAAGATATTTTTAGCCCAATCCGGCGCGAAGGATATCGATCTGAATACATTAATGTGATTTATTCAAGCCCCACCTCCGTTCATAAAATACGCCGACTCGTTCATTGGGGCCTGTCTTTTGAGGATTAGTGTAGATAATGCCACATTTTATTGTAATCTGAAATGTTGGCTTGTGTAATCTATGAGAACCAAAGCGAAGCATACGGGTCGCTTATATGAAAACTGCGCTACGTGAGTACCTATACAGCAGTTAGATTAAGTTAGGGGTGCGAAACTTCTAACTTTGGCCACACTCGACAGCTCGGCTCAGCATTGCTCCGAGCAATTATTAGGGAAAACTCATTCGTCACTTATATATATGTAAGAAAAAGTTAAAACATAAATTAACTAAATATTTAATTTAAAATTTTATGAACAAGGGGGTAAGTCTTGACAATACATCAGGCTTTGTATATGGGCTTTGTTCAGATATTTGTGAGCACTTTGATCAATTAATTCATTATGTACAAGTGTAAAATTCGTTTAATCCATCACACATCCCTTTGTTTGGATGTTCACTAATTATAACCTAATTATAGAAAATTTTCAATTAACCTGTAATTTATACAGCCCATTAAAAGACCCCTACGCCATTCCGTTCGGTAAGCAATGACGAACAAGTTCGCCTAATCAATATTTTAATTAAAATTGTTATATAATTTGTTATATCAAAAATGCTACGCACATAACAACCTCACAAATGGGAATGGATTTATTTAGGTGTCCAATTTGGAGCTGTTATACGTAACATTCGGATATTTTGTAAAAGTTTCAAAAATACAAAACTGGCAAAACTAACCTTACTTACCTTATTTTAACAGTGCACGCCAAAAGTATGCGGTGCTATGTGCACGATTAATCATGACGCATTTAAGGGTTTGGGTTTTGTGGCGTTGGTTAAAAGTAGTTGGCGTTGCAAGGGCAATGGGGTCTATACTGGCGGATTTACCTTCTTAGGCCCTGTAGCCGCCCCTTTCTCAGCACCCATCATATTGACTATATTTTGAGTTATTTCTTGCTATCATCAGCGAATTTTTTGTCACAATTTACCGCCCCCAAAAAACTTGCCGCTTTAGGCCCGGGCCTACTTGGTCTTAGGGCAAATCCGCCACTAGGGGTCTCTAATTACATATACCACTTTCTCATTATGGTAACATTCCATTTCTGACCGCAGCTGCACGACTGGTACTGAACGCGTCGCTGTTATTGTCAATTTCCATAGTAAAATGAACAGTATTGCAGCTGTCGTTGGAAATGGACTGTCACCTTCAGGCATTTAAATCGCGCGTCAACACTTAGAGGCGCTCTACAGTCTCAACAACCGTCAAGAGACCGCCCTTCCACAGCTGTAGGTACCTACAGTATTCTCTAGCTTAATGTCTACTGGACACTTGACAAACTAAAACAAATTTACATATTTGAAACTATAGCTTCATAAATTAGGGATAATTTAAAAAATAAATTAAATTACTTTTTCTTAAATAGATATTAACTTTTGTATATTCGCAATTTCGCATGCAGTAAGTACTAAGTCTTTTTAGAATTTAATCACTTCCTCCGACGGGCCGAGCGCTTGTTTTTGGTATTAAAAAGTGATAAAAAGAGAGTGTAGGAAACATTTTTCCTTAAAGAAATTTTGAGGCTTTTATCAAACCGAGAAATTCTAAGCTTGTTTGACACTTTACCTTGACAAATATCCACGCTTCCCTCTCTCCGATTGGCCTTGAAGAGCTTTTAGCGAGATCGAGTGATTCGGTACAAAGGATCAAAGGTGTGTCGTACCTTGCGGTGTAAGGGACGAGAGAATTCTATAAAGAGGGGATCCTAAAGGCTGGCGTCCACTAGACTCGCCGAGTCGAGTCGAAACGCGTAGCCGCAGAAATTCGCCTGACGAGCAATACGCGCGGAGAGTCGAATCGGCGCGCCGCGGCTATTCGTCAATGGACGCAGTTGCATAGAAAATATAGGAGGCGAATTATTGCGATTCGATTCGATTCGCCTCGGCGAGTCTAGTGGACGCCAGCCTTAAGAAACTGCGTCGCGACGCCTTGGGACAACGCGGCGTTGGTTCAGGAGCGTCGGCATACTCGTATGTTTATGCTCTCTTTGCCGCCTAAATTCTAGAGCTGCACATCTTAATAAAAAAGCGAATAATACACGTTACTATAATAGAACAGAATAGAATATAAATAATTTATTCGTAAGAACAAACACAATAAAATTAGGGGAAATACGGACAAAATGGCATATACGGACAAAACGACATAGCGGGTTTATTTCGAATTTGGCGGGCTATAGCGAGGTCAGGAACATAACAACACGTGACGGCGGCCATTTTTACAATCCTGCGAGAAACCCAGCACCATTGGGTTAGTTTTTTTGAAGTAACGAGTGAGAACGTGTTTCCTGTCCACAAAAAAATATTTTATTTAATGATTTCTTTGGATTTTTGGTGAGTTTTGTGTTATATTTGTATATTATATTTACTAAAATTGAAGACGTATGTATAAACTTGTGAATTGAGTTAGTATTAATACAATTTTCAAACGATTTAATTAAATATGATTTTTAATGTTTGTTGTGTACATTTGGGCAAAATGACATGCCTATACGCTGGACAAAACGACATAGTGTTTGTCATTTGTCCGTGACGTGTGTCGTTTTGTCCGTAATGTTTCGATTATTTACTTTTGATTGTTACTCTCTAGGAGAGATGCCGCGGGAGCGTCAATTTGCTCAAACTATCGATTCCAGCTCCAATAATGAGGAATTTGCCGCCGAAAACGAGGATGAAGAAAACGCCCTCTGCATTTATTGCAATGATCTTTATTAGCGGTCTAAACCGGGAGTAAGCTGGTTAAGATGCATGAGTTGTTTTCGTTGGGCTCACGCTTCTTGTGCTGATGTCTCAAAGAAGTCTAAAATATTTATTTGCGAGCTTTGTTCCTGAATTTTTAGTATGTCATTATACCCATATTTAGTGTGTCATTTTGTCCATACTATATGGACAAAATGGTTTTTTTGACTCGTCTATTTATTTCTTAATATTTATTTTGATATAGTTCCTATTCAATTAAAAGACTGTATTACTAGTAGTCAATGAACCTAAGATGAGTTTCAATGTATGAGACTGATTATAGTTACAATAAATAAAGAAATATGATTCAAAATCAAAACACCCTGTCATTTTGTCCGTACTTCCCCTATACAAAACAGAAAAACATAGGAAGTTCAGTTACAATGTTCTCATCTCAGCTTGATGCTGGCGACTTCCAGCGCTAATAGTAGATGTAAAATGTAACTCCTGGTGTGATATCAACTTGGTACTCTTAAACTGTAGTTTTTGAGCGAATTCATATCAGATTTTTTACGTGTAGGTAATAAGTAATCAATATCCTTAATACTTACGTAAAAGAATTTTAAGGCTTTTGTAGAAATAGAATAGAATCATAATAGTCTGGAGAGAACCAGAAAACTGTACCTATACTATATTGTATATCTATATATACAATAAGGCAGCAGAAAAATCTATGAATATGAATATTTTATACACAATATTTGTAATGTGTACCTATATTACTTGTAAATATTTAGGTATAGCGACCTAAATTTGATAATACAGTGGTATTTAGCAATAAATCATACCAGGTTACTATTATAAAATATCTACTCTTTCAATGGACGGCTCTTCAATAATAAATGAGTTGAATGCTTTACGTAGGTATAGGGTTGTCACCAGTCATGGCCAAGGTCGAGCTTGAGTGCAAACGCGGCGAGCAAACAGCCCTTCTCGAGACTGATGAGCGAAACCCCTAGCTCTGACGTAGGCCGTGGTTCAAATTTAGTAAATAATCGTCGGCTTTATACAGACAAATTTGAACCTTAACTCTTTGAGCTAAGTTTAAATTTGTAATGCAGATAGCTGTTTATATGAGGCAGAGAAATAAAAGATTTTTGCTTCAAACGACGAAGGTAAAACCAATTTGTCACACGCCCGATAGCAAATACACAAAAAGTCTTCATTCAAACGGAAGGATTTTTGGTTTACATTTTTTATCTGTGATATTAATTGTAAGCTCAGCAGCATTAATGCGTGAAAAATAATGTTAATAGTTATCTAAAATATTATATATGATATTTAAACTCTACCAAAACTAAGATCATGACCAACTCCTTTGAACGGCCCATCAAAGTGAGCAACACATGTCTAGAATACGTGAATAAATATATATATTTAGGCCAACAAGTCTCCTTTGATAAATGCAGACGCCAAGACGAGATAAACCGACGTATAAACATAACGTGGAACAAATACTGGAGCAACAAAGATATATTAAAATCAAACTTACCAATGAAACTCAAGAAAAAAGTCCTAGATACCTGTTTGCTTCCATGTCTTACCTACGGCTGCCAAACATGGATTTTTGACAATGATACAAAAAATAAAATACAAGTATGCCAAAGGGCAATGGAACGGAGTACACTCAACCTAAAACTAAAAGATAGGATAAGAAATACAAAAATAAGACGAAAGACAAACGTGATAGATGCTTTAGCTCATTGTAAAAAGCTCAAATGGAAGTGGGCTGGCCATATAAACGAATGAACAGTAAAAAATGGACTAGGAAAATAACAACCTGGGCAGGACCTATCAATAACAGAGGTCAAGGGAGACCAAAACAACGATGGAGCGACGAGATTTGCAAAGTAGCAGGCAAAGACTGGACGAAAAAGGCAAACGACCGAGAGGCATGGAAAAATTTGGAGGAGGCCTTTACTCGTTAAGAGGATAAGAGGTCCTTAAAACAAAAATAAATAAATAAATTAAATATATATGTAATCACATCAACTTATTCATAATAATATTTTAATGAAAAAAAAATGAAATGAATTATGTATTTTAGTGTGACATGTTTATTCATATTACTTAATATTATTATACAAACTATGATTATGGAATGATGCATGTATGTAAAATTAAGGAAATAAAGAGGCTTTTTTATTTTATTTTTTTATTTTATTTTTTATTTTATTTATTTATCTAAAATGTAAGTTGTAAGGTAGAAGTACTAGTGCTCGACGCTGCACTAGTATTCGACGTGGGCACATTATGTCAATACCTTATGCCAAAAAGTTTTTATAATTCGACTCAGGCTTAAAGCCGTAGACATATAAATCACCGTACCTACTCGTATTTTTTAACAACAACATAACTCACAAATCAAGCTAACTGACTGTAAAGTTCAAATGCTCGCTAATCGCTGTTCTCTGGTGCGCAGTGGTTGTTAAGCCGTGTTAAACCAAAAGGTCACAGAATGATATAGAACACATACCGTAAAACGGGGTGAGTAGGTTTCGCGGGGAGAGTTGGGTTATGAATGGGGAGAGAAGGTTTGAGAGGGGGGTGAGTAGGGATTTTAAGGCTACTGCTGCAAAAATAATGTATTCCAATTTAAAATGGGGCTATAGTAATACGCATAATAAAAAAAAATTGATCCAACAATTTTCCAAAATCACCTTTGTATGAAAAACCCTCTCACCCCAAATACGAGGCACTATGGGGTGAGGTGGGTTTTCTTCTTTATCGTCAAAGTTATGAAATGGAACTACCCAAAATAAAATACAAACGTCCGAACCACTTATTATATACACCATTCAGTTTTCACATGTAAAAATAAATTTTTATCGAGGTTTGAAAGTCAAATTTCACACAACTCACCCCATTTTACGGTAGTGATATACTCGTAGGCCGATTTTGGCATAACGGCTCCCACTCACATTTGCATGAGTGGATTTGGACAAGAGTGTCATTCAAATTGCTTGCGAGTTGATCGGTTGGACAAAGCCAGTACAATAGTGCTTGACGGATTAAGTACCTACTTTTAGTGGATCTTATGATCATGTGACGTACCAAAATCCCTTCTACGAGTTTCTACGATAAATAATGTAAAATAAAAATGGTATTTTTACCGCATCACGCGAGATTCAAACTCGCGGCTTTGGAAGACCGCTCTACCGAGGTAATCAAAGTTTAGGTACGGTATATTGCGGCAAAAAAACTGTCATAACCTCGCAACCGCCATGACTATTTTTAATAACTAGCTATAGAAAATTGTATCGGAATGCATAGAGTGAATTTTAAACTTCGCGTTGTCATATAATAGCATTGGGTGGCGGGCAATAAGTTAATAGTTTCACAAACTCTGTCTTCAAATTCCTTAACAATTCTGTTGAGTTTCCAGCAATGGTTTGCGATGAGAATAGCTGTTAGCATCAACACTCGTCCCACACTCGCCAACTTGTAATAACTTAACTTCGTTAGTCTAATTTTCTACATTCTCAATGGACAGTAGTCGCCCTCAAAACTCTCAAAAGCCAGTGGGCACTATTTAGTACACTATGGCCCACTTGCACCATTCCACTAACCCGGGGTTAACCGGTTAAACCGTTACCTAGTGCCAAATTTTACTGGTAACCATAGTAACTCCAGATTTATTTAAGCGGTTAACCCCGGGTTAGTGAGATGGTGCAAGTGACCCTATCACTGCTAACATTTATTTTAGGTATTATTAAAAATAAAAACTCAAATATAATTTACGCTGAATCATTATAAATTACAAAAAAATTATGATAAATTAGAGAATTATTGTGCTAAATTATTAGTGTTATAATTAAGTACATTACTTAGAACTACTAAAGTTACCCGACGCGCCGAGTTCTATTTTAAGTACTTATTTAAAAATAAAAAGGGCAGCGAGTTAAATTGAGTTGTTTATTTGCTCAGTTCTTATTGATATTGAATTTCTATTTCGGGTCTGCCACTTCGCAATATGGCCGAGTATAGCTTGAAGCTAACAACTGAACTGAAACATCAACATTCGGCCCACGCGACGTCAAATATTATCCGCAACAAACTAGGGCCTGGATTCTCTGCCTCTTAATCTGATTTAAATCACGTGTCAATAAAGTATCGAATTCATATTTAATGATAATCTAATTTTCAGTGAGTTACACTTGCAGTTATGTTGGCCTATAGGAAGCGGGACCGATATAGGGATAATAACCGGTTTAATGAATAGGTATGCAGGTTATAACCGGTTAAAATAAGTATGTAAAAACTGTTATGATTTCGTAACTTTACCTGTGTTATAAAATAGCTTATAGCACATAAAGGAAATAATTTTTAATATCGGCTAGTGTTATATTATAAACTTACGCTTATGGAATAAAATTTAACATAAGTATTTTTTATATCAATAATCTATAACGGTACCTAACATGTAACAGCTTTTCACTTGTAATTGGAATCTCACTTTATATCTACTAATATAGCATAAAAACAGAATTGGCAGTACAGTTCCTCTTCCAATCTAATATCAATACACGACAACTTTTTCAACTGAAACGCGTTTAGAGTTATGGGGGCGTGTATAACTTGAAGCGAGCAACTGAACATCCACATTCAACCCACGCTAGCAAATATTGGGTAACCATATTAAACCGGTTACTACATTTTCAATGAACACCCACGCTCCAGACGGAAAATATCCATTATTAAAACCGTCCGGAAAAATGTGAGGACTATCCTTTTTACATTTTCCAGAAAGGTTTAAAAATAAAAGGTAAAGTAGGAATTTGACGGAATTTTAGAGTTGGTAGAGCTTTCATATAAAACTGAAATATAGTCGCACCAATAAAATTCTGCAGCGGGTTTGATAGCCCACGCAGTGTAAGTGTTATTTATACGTCATAATTTCATAGAAGTTTGACGTTTAAAATGACACTTGCACTGCGTGGGCTATCAAAATCGCTGCAGACTTTTTACGGTCTAACTCTATTAATAATACTAGATAATAGTTAAATTAAATAAATCGGCCAAATGAAGTGACACTTCTTTAGCCAAAATGCAACTAATAGGACAACGTGATGTAACATGGCAATGGATTAACTGTCTCTGTTTAGCCCAATGGTTGACTGGTAGAGAATGCCTCAAGGCGTTAAGTCCGTTTTTTTGTGTAAATTTGTGCAATAGAGTTAAAAAAATATATATCAAAGACGCATAATTCAGTTTGCAATAATTTGACCAAATAAGTACAACTGGGACTCGTGCACCGAAGGTTCCATACTACTCCATAATGTAGGTGTGTAGTAATATTTTTCTCTTTTAATCTTCTTTTCATCTTAGAGGTGCTCAATATCACCACAAGGCTATCCACCATATGTACCCAAAGAGTCCTCAAATTCTTCGGCCACACAGTCAGACGCGGCACGGACACGCTAGAAAGGCGTATTATTACCGGGAGTGTCGACGGACGAAAGAGTAGAGGGCGTGCACCCAGTAGATGGTCAGATGTGGTCCAAAATATTACCCAGACTTCGCTCTAGGCAACGATGCAGATGGCCGAAGATCGAGAGGCCTGGAGAGCAGTGGTAGGAAGAATAACCCATACGAGTCACGTCCCTCAGACATGAGGTCACGGCCACGAAGAAGGAAGTAATATTTTTAATAACAATCAATCAACGATTTATTATTGTGGTGTTGCGGGCCTTTTGAGTGCCACGTCATCAATCAACCAATACGCTTTTTAATATTATATCATCTGATATGTCAAATACACCTTCAAGAATCCTTCTGGGATCTTAATCCCAGAGGAGTTTTATATTTAAATGAGGTAAGCCCTCTATTTTTTCTTTATTTGCTATACCTATATCAAATAAAGCCCTTTTTAACTAAATTGGTCCCGTTTGCATTATAAAAGATCTTTAATGTGTTAAAATATAATCCTTCAAATTAGAAGCACGTTTTAAATTTCGTAGATAATGTCAAATTTTAAAGCCAAATACAAAAATGTATTAAACGTACGTATCTTTTTAACTGTCTTCAAAATGAGAATTATACTTACTTTACTGTTTGGTTTAATTGAGTTATTCCAGTATGGAAGTCAGTCATTTTAGTCGTTTATTAACCGATTTTGAAAAAAACTATCTTACTATCCAAAACATGGACCGTCTTCTACTTGAATGCAAATGTTTGGGCTCACGTATGTTTCGTTATCAACATCCAAATATGTACATATTAAAAACAAAGAACGTCTGCAATAGGGACCGAATACCGGTATATTTATAATACAAATAAACCGGAATTCAATTTCGGTAATACGGTTGTTTATGTATATTTATGCACTTAATTTACCTCATGTGATCAATCATATACTTACCTAAATACTATTATATACGTAATATCAAAGAAATATTGTGAAAGGTATGGGATATTTTGATTTTTAGTTATACCGGTGACGCTCCCCCCCCCCCCCCCGTTTTGTTGTAGGGGTACAAAAAGGACGAAAATGTTCCATTAACTTTAGTATAATAGTGGCATGGTAGCTTAGTTAGCCCGACCTAATGTCCTATGCCTAATTCCTAGAGGTAATTGGTTAGAAACCAGATAAAGACGGCTTACTCTACAAAAGCGCTTGGTTTGTGTTGACCTTTTAAGCTCAGGGTATATTATCCATTACATTCACAATAAAATGATCTGCGTAAAAATTAATTAAAATTACAAAACAAATACATATATTATTGTCACCCGTCCCAACTTTGCCTAGTCGTTATATTTTTATGAAAATTTTACTCAAACTTATTCTAAATCCTAAATGTTTAATACGCCCATGAATTCCTCGATACAATTTATTGTGAATTAATTTTGCCAATTTTGGGTACGTATTTATGCCACCCATTATTCAACTGGATTTTATTCTATTAAATGATCTAATGATGCAGTCGGGAAATTACAACAAAAATAATGCCGTAAGTATTCAAATATTTCAAAGTTAGGTAAATAAATCATTTATTTACTCGTACCTACAATATATATACAGTGGTACAACTAAACGAAATTAATAACTAGCTTAAATCTAAAATAGGCCCCTGAGGCATTGTACCAAGGATGCTGGCGGCATTTCCCCGCTGTATCGCAATATAACAAAGTTTACCTACATATAACTGAAAAGTCTCGGGTTGTAACCGTGTAACCGCTCACTGATAAAACACGTGAAAGCTACAACGCCTAGCCGTAGCAGTCTACGCTACGTAGCACGCTACGCTCATGCCATAAAATCGTCGCTGCGCTTGTGAATTCCGATATGTGCTCGATTTTTTAAAACCGAAATGGAAACCTGAAAACACTACATAAGGTCTTCTTTTCAAAATTTGATGCATCACAAGCACAACGAATTGGAGAAAATAATACCACATTCGAATACCAAAACTGGCAACCTATAACATTCTAAATTAGAATTTTAATATTTACATTAGATTAGATTGATGACTACGAAATTAAACTTTGCGTACCAAAATAACAATTGTAATGATACACCATTATCCAACCAAATAGGTATATTTTATAAGATTAACGAGAAATTGAACACACTCAGCGTGTTCATGACACCGCGATCGAAATCTTCAGAATAACTTTGACCTTGTTAATTTTAGTGCTATAAAAATAAATTTAAGTGCTATCCAACCAACGCTTTGAACACTTGGTAGTTTGAACGATCCTCACGTATACGTCAGTCGTCAAGGGAACTGTAGCGTAAGACATGAGGATGATGGAATCATAATACCCTATTGTCTACTCGCTCTTCAAATTGTCTCAAACGTTCAACTTAACTGACAGCCTGACACATATAGAAGAGTGAGACATCAGCACAATAGAATTGCTATTGTTAGTATTAAAAAGTTTTTTAAGAAATAAAGCTACTTCAATATTTGTATTATTTTGTACACACAGTACACACATCCATTTATCATATCATTATGACAGAAATAAAAAAAAAATCTTTAACTGATATAATTATATTGTATATAGGCAGTTGTAATGAATGCATTTTAATTCAAAACTTAATTAAAATAAACAAAAATCCAAAACAATAAACTTACCAATTCACAACCACTCGTTCAAAATCTTCAACCGGTTACTTCGAAGTTTAAACCGGTTTCGAAATTGTTCGTACGAAATTCAAATTAGAAATTGTTTCGCGGCGTTTTGTTACTGGCTGGCGTGCGACCCGGCGGCGACAGGGGCGGCATCTGAGCCGAGCCTATAGCTTTTATTGCACTGTTTGAAAATAGGCTGCTCTTGTAAAAGTGCCTTTATACGTAACGACTACCGACTCGCACGGAATACTAGGCAATATCACACTTACTCTGAAAAAACATATATACAGAATTATTTATTTCTTTAAATTAAAGTACCTACATAATGACCGTGATTTAGGGGATGGAGCCTCCCGGTAAGCAGATTGTTTAACTACTTTTTAAACAAAAATCCTAAGAACCTAAGCAGATTATAGTCCGACAAGATTTTGTAGAAACTTATTGAGGGTGCCACTTCCTAACTGTCACATTTTTGACGTAAAATGCTTAAACTTGGCAATGGCTTAATATAGAATTTTATTAGATCCATTTTATTAAAATTCTACTATTTTATCTCGCATTATACTGTTATGTACGTACCCAACTACCCACACGCAAAAAAAATTGTCGTTGTCGTGTCGTACTAAATAACGATTCCTACACTCTATCAATGGCTGTATAACCCCCGGGCCTGCGCCTTCGCGCCAACGCCGCCGCCATGACACTTTATCAATGGAGCCGCCATCTTGTTGACGTCATACGCTGTGCAAACATAGTTTTGCAGTTCAACCGCGGCGCCACCGTCAAACATTAAAGTCACATTTTTAGTATATAATATCGTTAGTTCTTAGTTTTCCCGACTGCATGGAATAACATTGCATAATAACCATAGACGATTGTGTAATGTTTGTTTTCTTTTGGGTTTGTGGGAGCATAGCCCGCGCAATGTTGAACTCCAAATTTAATATGGTTAATTACGTAGGTAGTGAAGGGTAAATTATAATTAATGGCTGTCACGCATAAATGCCCTGGGAATTTGGGATGGAAATAGCAAATTCAATATAGGCTTTCAGTTAGGTAAATTTACCTGAAATGCTACTATTTTAGGACGGGTGTGTTGTCACTGTGCTATGTACACTATCATAATTATTTTACTTTATTTCGGTTGTCTTCTAGAACGTAATTTAAGTATGCACCGTAGCCGCCGTCGTATGTAGCTAGCGCGCGTCGATGTTACAAATATATTTAGGCATCAATCTTGAATTTGAAAGTAAAGTAAAGTATTTATTAATTGTAAACTGTGTACATAAGATGTCATATACAGGAGATATCGAATCAACAGTTGCCCATTTCGAGCATACAATATGATCTTAAAACTACTAAATATACTAGCTTACTGACTAACTTATAAGTACTTAACAAACTGGTGATTCCAGAAAAAACTCATTTAGATTGTAAAATAAGTACATTTTCAATCAACCAGTTTTTTAATTTAAATTTAAAACGATTTCCCTCTAACATTTTTATTTCAACTGGCAGGGCGTTAAAAACTCGTATTGCAGTATTGAATGTATTTCTGTAAAACATTGAGTTGTTTGATTTTGGACATACAAGATTAAATCTGTACTGCTCTCTGAGATTATCTCTCTGCTAGGATTTTTTCCTAAAATAGGCGTCATTATTTTTTACAAAGAGGCAGAGTTCTAGAATGTATATTCCAGTAAGAGTAAGAAACCGCTTTTCTCTAAACACATTACGTAAGGATTGTTCAGTGTGCATGCGATATATTGTACGTAAGCATCGTTTTTGGAGGATAAATGTACTCTGGATGTCTACCGAGTTCCCCCAGAAAATGATACCGTATGTTAGCAGCGAAAACACATTACCATAATAGGATTTTTTGGCAACATCCTCAGAGCAAGTTCCTGAGAGTATTGACAGGGCATAACACTGGCTGGAAATTAACTTATTTATTTTAGTAATATGCGCCTTCCAATTCAAAAAAGTGTCTTATAGTAATGCCAATAAAAGATATACTATTTACTTCTTCAATCAAAGTCCCATTTTCTGCAACATTCAAACATAGAAAAGGTGTTTTATAGTTTCTGAAACTAATAAGTTTTGTTTTGGTTAGGTTAACTTTTAGATTTAGAGTTTCAAGCCATTTGATCACTTTGTGAAGGGTGTTATTAATATTTTGTTCCAACTGCTCAGTTAGGTCAGGAAATGAATGCTCAAAAAACGTTGTAGAGGGAAATGCTAGGAACACAATTTTTGACTCCGTAACTTTGTTTGGACTAGTTAGGAGGTGAACATATCAAAAGTCCCCGGCTGTAGCCCCGGTGCTAGGGGGTAGAGGGGGGTAAGTAGGTCGAATTTTTCGGTTTTTCATTGATATCTTGGAAACTTTGCGTCTTAGCGACATGACTACTAAGACAAACCGAAAGCTGATAAAATTAGTTACAAGTTTTATCCAGTCAAGTTTTTCGATATCTTGAATAGTTTTTGAGATACCCGCTCTTGAAAGTTTATTTAGGAATTATAATTTTATCTTAATATCTACATCAGTGAAGCTGTTAGGCCATGTTTGGTATCATTTTCGTATAAATCGGGGGTGCTGAATTCATTTATGATATCACATTGACACTATTTCGAAGTAAAACCAAAATTTAAAAAAACATATTTTTTTAAATACCTCTTCACGCTTAAACCGCTGAACCAATTTCGTTGAAATTTGGTATAGAAATAGTTTCCGTCTCGACACAGGACATAAGATAGTTTTTATAACCAAAAACATCTTTTGAGGGTGTGAAAAGTGGGGTGGAAGTTTGTATGGAGAGTCAATAACCACTGAACCGGTTTAGATGAAATTTAGGATGGTATACATCTGTGATTTAGATGAAAATGATACCAATCATGACTTCAAACCTTACCTTAAGCAGTATTAACCTCAGGAACTCAGTTTCGTCGACGAAGTTGAA
Organism: Cydia fagiglandana; assembly: GCF_963556715.1. Taxonomy (NCBI): domain Eukaryota; kingdom Metazoa; phylum Arthropoda; class Insecta; order Lepidoptera; family Tortricidae; genus Cydia; species Cydia fagiglandana. The sequence continues at coordinate 7,105,606 of NC_085941.1, forward strand.
TTCCCCCCATACTCCATTTCACAACTTTAAAGGATGATTATTGAGATAAAAAGTATCTTATGTCCTGTCTTGGGACTCGAAATATCTGTACACCAAATTTGAATTAAATCGGTTGAGCGGTTTAAGCGTGAAGAGGAATTTAAAAAAAAAGGTATTTGTTTAAAGTTTATATGTTTTTTCTTAGGAATGGTATCAAAGTGATACCAAAAATGAATTCAGCACCCCCGACTTATACGAAAATGATACCAAACACGGCCTAAGAGCTTCACTAATGTAGATATCAAGATAAAATTGAAAGCCCTAAATAAACATTCAAGAGCGGATATCTCAAAAACTATTCAAGATATCGAAAAACTTGACTGAATAAAACTTGTAACAAATTTTATCAGCTTTTGATTTGTCTTAGTAATCATGTCGCTAAGACGCAAAGTTTCCAAGATATAAGTGAAAAACCGAAAAATGAGACCTTCTTTCCCCCCTCTACCCCCCAGCACCGGGGCTACGGCCGGGGACTTTTGATATGTTCACCTCCTAACTAGTCCAAACAAAGCTACGGAGTCAAAAATTGTGTTCCTAGCATTTCCCTCTATAACTTCTTATTGCTTGGCCTAAGTGTTTGATTTATCACCTGAAAACAGTATTGTTGCGTCGTCTGCAAACAAAACACATAATTCATTAACAACTTTTGGGAGCTCGTTAATGTATATAAAAAACAGTGTAGGTCCTAGACGCTACCTTGTGGAACCCCGACTTTAATAGTTTCAAAGGCCGATTAGATTGTATGCTGCCCAAAATTTTCTGTTCCTTATTATAACTAACAATCATTGTTGCTTGCTGCCTATTCGTCAGATAACTTTCAAATAACTGTAGAGCATGTCCTGTTATTCCGATATTATCCAACTGTTTCAAAAGAATTTCATAAATTACACAGTCAATCGCCTTAGACATATCCAGCAACAATGATACACATGGTTTTTTACTATTTACTTTATCCCATATGTCATTGAACATTTTGAAAACTGCTAAGGATGTTGATTTCTGCTTTTGAAAACCAAATTGATTTGGGTCCAGTATGTTTTTCCTACTCAAATACGTACTTAACCGCTTTAAAATTACCTTTCCAAATATTTTTGAAAAACATGGCAATAGCGCTATAGGCCTATAATTATTTGGGTCATCTAAGGCACCCTTTTTGTGAAGTGGCTTAATAAGTGCCTTCTTTAAAGCGTCCGGAAATATACTAGTACTCAACATTAATTATATTGACGATGATTTGGAAAGGATGCTAACCAATAACTACCATAAAGGTATCATTCAGTAACGGGCAGCGGGTTTTGTGTGACTTTAAAGTCTTTAAACACATTGCCATTAAAAATACCATAACTCAAGTCTCATTTACTGCTAAGCTACGGTCGCCGGTCGTAGCGCTATGTAGCGAAAATACTTCGTAGAAGCAAAGCGACAATCGGCGCGATTCGGGAAATGAATTACAGATTCACTAGATATATGAAATAGTAAAGATATGTGACGTTCCACGGCAAAAGGTACGAAGCGTTACGGAGCTCGTTCGTCATTCGCTATGGAGCGTTTACCAATTGCACGTTGGCTACGCCTTTACTGTATGACGCAAAAAAGACGAATTGGCTTCGTCAAGTCGTCGTAAATAATTTGAGAAATCAACCTACTATATAAGTACTTTTTTGAAAGTTTTGCGGTCAAGAAATGATATAGGTATCTGATGTGACGTTGATGACGATCCTTTTATCGGGCTGAAATGTTAAAGTTCACCGTTTATTGAACTGTTTGAACTAGACCTTTGCCATAGGAATATTAAAAATGTAATAAGGTGCCGCTTCATAGCGTTTAATAACGATGCATGTTCATAATATATTTATAGCCGTGCGCGGAATAACAAGTATGGGCCGCACTTTATACGCGGCTTAGGGTTGATCCTATCCTGGAAAGTGTTTCATCTTCGGATCAGAGCTGTCGCTTTATATCTAGGTAAGGGACAATCTAATTTCCCGCCTATTGTCTTTCCGGGGAATCTAATTACACAGACTTTTGAGTTTTGATAAAAGACTGTTAATTGCACTTATTTTCTTAGCAACAAAATAGCGTATTAACTCATCGGGATCTACCGTTGAATGCAAAACTGATGATACTAATTGGAATTAGTTTGAATAAGTGCAGCTAATAAATTATACATTTGATTTAGATTGAAAAACTGAAACAGCGTAACTACTAACAGATTTGAGTCAAAATAAGAAAAGGAATTTTAATACTTTGACTCAAATTTGTTTTCATTTTACGCATACCGACGGTATTTTTACTCTACCTATACTAATCGGACCAATCCATCATTCCACTTTCGTGCTTATCGATGTCGTCTAAAAATAACTTAGGCTTTTAACTTTTGGCTGTGGCGTTAATCTACTCGGCCTAAAAACAAACTATTTCCAAAAACAAATTTCCATGTCTGTGTCAGACATTAAATATCTTAAGAACATGCGTTTTTCGACTTAAAATACGTGAGTGACGGTCGTTCTTAATTTAATATTTAGTATTTATGTCCAAAAATTACACGAACATTATTGATAAAAAATTTACCAACACCACGAACCTTTACTTGGTACCAATGAGTTTTGGGTACCAAAAGTTCGTATGTACGTACGATTCGTACGAAGCAGGTACCAATACAATTAAAAGCCATTGGTCCAAGAAAAATCTTTGAAAGGAAACTATTCGATGAACCTAGTTTCCCCTTGGGGTTGTAATGAAATGAAATTAAAATCTTTATTTCAGGGAACTAGGGGCCCATACCTAAATACCTTAAAGCTAATGCTAATGGTAGTCATATATATTCTTAGGATTGTTGGTGTGGTGGTTGCCTCACACTAAAATACAGTTAAGGACCCCTGACTTTAACCACTAATTTGATAAATTAATTACTTTTACGCTTAATGTAAGGTCGTAATCGTGTACTCTGATTAATGTAATAAATTAACAAAGAATACAATTTAAATTATAATTAGAAACGGGTCATAATAAAATATATTAAACCAATTCCAAACTCAATTACCGCGATAATGAAATAAAAATATATGAAGATATTTTAAAATAAGTAACCGCACTTAATTTTATAGTCTTTCTTTCTATCCGACACAAAAATCTCCAAGCGTAAAAGGGACAACCATACAAAACATCCCTTAAGTGATGCGCCCTAATCCATGGCGCGAAATCTCAACGCGCAGTCGCAAATCAATACCTCACCCTATACTAACTCCCTACATCATGCTGTAAATATCGCTCGTGCTAATATACATTGCGCGCTTACTAAGGCATGTTATGAAGCGGGTACTGCAAAAAGCGCAATGGATTTGAAGTTAAAAAGTGTGATGTTCTAGTATCGTGTGTTTGGGTATGTCACGGAAGAGTTTCGCGCTTGCGCTCTGCATCCGTGGACCAAAATTTTGGGACAAGTGTAAGCCGTAAGCCGTGTCCTAAAGTGCGTCCATTTTGAGAGGATTATCGAGTTTTAATACAAAAAGTGAGTAATTTAGTGAACATATCTCGTAGTCACTTTTAAAACTAAGTATAGGTACCTACTTAAGTTGAGTTTGTGTTGTTTGTGTAATATTTTTCTAATGATTGAAAATCCCTTTGTTTAAATGATTTCCAATGTACAAAGTCAATTAATTTAAATAAGACAGGAACTCGTGAGTCGTCATCATAATCTATCAAAATGTACTCATTTTATTACTTAGCCTTATTTCAATACCTTTTTGGTTCGTCTATCTATATATACAGTGTGGAAAAATAAGTCGGGCCTTGGAGGGAAACTAGGTAGGTACCTTAAATCCTTAAGTTGGCTAATTTCACATAAAGGAGACATTCCTTTATTTTTAAGAAGAAACGGAATACTGCATTCAAAGATTTTCTAAAACTCGCTTGCCTCGCCCGGGACTCGAACCAACTAAAAAAAAAAAAACCAAACGCTATTTTATTAAACTAATCGATAGGATTATTATTCAGGATAAAATGTATCTAACAAACCTTTGGTCCAGGGGTATCCGCCCGGTGTCCCTTATAGTCATTAATAGATACATGAACTGTTGATCGACTCAACGTGTTGGCGTCGGCCCCGCGCACAACTCTCATAAGTTCGGGACTTTACCGTTCCGTGCATGGGGAGTTGGGGACGATACAGGACAGGTTAGCCACAGTAACGTAATTAGATCTGCCACTGATTGCCATCATTTACTAAAATATAGTCCATTCAAGTTGATTTGTTTTGGTGAAATTTACCTATTTAGTCGAGGCAGAGGGTCCCATACTGGTCATAATTTAAGATCCTGGATCGAAAAATGGGCGCCGCTTTCCACGGTCTTGACCATATTATTTACGTTCCTTAACACATTCAGGGCCAAGAACCCGACAGTCGGATACACTGAGGGGCTACCGCGAAAACCGAAATTCGCAAATTGCGGGGATTTTTCTCTATCACTCTAATTACGCCGTCATTGGAGTAAAAGAGAAAGATCCCCGCAATTTGCGAATTTCGGTTTTCGCGGTAGCCCCTCTGTTCGTAGCGACTACGACTTACGAGCGTAAACCGTAGCACTTACTGTCAATGAAAGTGTTAAGTCTCGCTACACAACATTTATTTATTTATTTAATCTTTATTGCACATAAGGAAATACACTGTACAAATGTAACTTAATGCCATAAGGCATTCTCTACCAGTCAACCTTTAGGCAAAGCAGATAAGTTGTAGGCGGTTTAATTAGCAGCAAAGACTTAAAGCATATACTTGATATCTTCTATCTCTTCCAGCCATGACGTGCGGAGCGGAATGCATGTCTCTAGGCCCGCCGCCAGACTCCATCCTGTACTTACCACCTCCACCGCTACCGGCGTTCCTCGCTAATGCCGCCAACCTGACACCGCCCTGCCGCGCCTCGAAATGCCCGCCGCAGAACAACGAGGAGAACTCCTTGTTTCCGGGCGTGGAATACCATGAGCTGCCTAGACACGGTGAGTTCTAAATGACTTGTAGAGAAAATAAGGGCTCATTTAGACGGTGCGACAACTCGCATGCGAGTTTCATTACATTGCGGTCGTCCGAGTTGATGTAACCTCAATGATCCGCAATGTAACTAAATTCGCATGCGAGTTCGCGCGCCGTCTAAATGAGCCTTAAGGGGTACAGATTTTAAGTAATGATTTAACTATGTATGGATACCGATAGGGTATAGATTACCTTACTTAATGTATGGAAAGAAAACAACTGCAAATCCTACACTTCCATGACTCCCTACTAAGAAATTCAGAGTATAAGTTTACCTGCGAATGATGTCGTTAATGTAGTTAAAGCTATGTGTTTTATGGTATCACTTCATATTTCCATAGGTACCGTTTAATAGCATGATCGCTTTGAAAATGGGGCTAAATGGGGCTTAAGGGAAGAATTAGTACTATATATGTCGGGCATAAAGGCATCGTGTAAGGTAACTTTGTGATCAAAAAGAAGAACGTTATATATAATTACATTACATTACAATTATTTTCGGACCCGGGTATGTCCTTAAACTACGTCCAAACCAGCGGTGGTAGGTCCCGCAAGGGGCCGCCTGGTTTGCTACCACCCTCCCGCCGGAGTCAGGCGCCAAGCAGCCTTGCTGCGTTTCGTCTATGTGCGGGAGTACCAGTGCCTTTGGGGGATGATTGGCTGTCAGTTGTGTTGCATAATGCCGGTTTTTGGATTCCTGAGTGACGTCGGGCCGAGCGGCTCACGCTGGAGGGTAGCGGGATCCGAGGCACGGTCTTGCCGGTGGCCGACCGCAGGAAGTTGGGGGCCCAATTGTACGACAGCCACGTGCGAGAGGCTGCCCCGCCACCTAGCGAAAAATCCTGGAATAGCTCCACCGTGCCAGTTGGCGACTGGACGGGAGGACCCGGTGGGTTATTTCAGGGGGGCTCGGGCGTCCCCGCAGTCTCCAAGTGAGCTCCTCATTGTCCGGATTAGCTCAAGTGATCCAAATGGTAAACGCAACACCTCGACAGGCATTTTTTCACCCATCCCACACTCCACAAATATGAAATTGAAAAGAAAAAAGAATAGGGTTAAACACCGGCTGCACTTCCTCCCATTGAAAGTGCACCTCACCAACATCAGGGGGTTGCACTCAAATATCGATCCGGTCCACCACCATCTTGAAACCGAAAAACCGGACCTATTCTTTTTGACGGAGACGCAAATCAAAACCCCAGCGGACGCGTCGTACCTCAACTACCCAGGCTACTCATTGGAACATAAGTTCAGAGCACGTGCTGGGGTCTGTGTGTACGTCCGCGATGACATTTGCTGCAAGCGTCTCCGTTGCTTTGAGGCTGCCGGGTTTTCCACTTTGTGGATTATGGTTGACTCGGGCTCAGAGAAAACTCTGTATGCCTGTGTCTACCGATCGCACAGCGGAAACCAGGAGACAACTAGGCTCTTTGACCACCTTACTGAGATGGCAGATAAAGCCCAACAGCGGTACCCTGCGGCTCAACTCGTATTCCTTGGGGACTTTAACGCCCACCACGAGGAGTGGCTGTTCCCGTTCAAGAATACTTGCCACGCTGGGAGGGAAGCGCGCAAATTTGCTGTATCCCTAAACCTTACCCAGCTGGTAAATGTTGCGACGCGGATACCGGATGTTACTGACCATACACCCAATTGCCTTGACCTTCTGCTGACAACTGATCCAGACAGGCACTCGGTTTCGGTCTCAGCTCCGCTAGGATCGTCCGATCACTGTCTAGTGAAATCCGTGTCGATCCACTCTCCTCCTGATCTCTGCCCTAGGGGCACGAGGAGAGTATGGCGATACGAGTCAGCGGACTGGGATGAGATGCGGCATTTCTTTGCGTCTTTCCCCTGGCGGCAGGTCTGTTTTTCTTCGGGTGACCCCTCGTGTTCTGCTGAGGCTGTTGCGGATGTGATTCGGCAGGGAATGGAATATTTCATTCCGTTCTCCGACCTATCGCTCGATCACAAGACCCGAGCATGGTACAATTCGGACTGTGCTCGAGCCGAGGCCCTTAAGCAGTCTGCATACCAGGCTTGGGTATTAGCCCGCGATACCAAAGCTGGAGCACAGAGGGTTCGCGCGAGGAAAAAAGCCTTTAACTCAGCTGCCAAGTCCTGCAAACGGGTGCTTCGAAAGGCTCGATTCGACCACGTCAGTCGAATAGGGGCCAAACTCGCCTCCTACCCTCCTGGTAGCAAGCGGTTCTGGTCCCTGTCGAAAGCGGTCGAATCCAACTTCTGCCGACCCACATTGCCACCTCTGCAGAAACCTGATGGGACACTGGCCCACTCCGCGACAGAGAAAGCAAACTTGTTTGCTTCTCTGTTTGCGAGCAATTCACGTCTAGACGCAGGCTCAAAACTTCCACCTACGCTACCTCAATGCAGTTCCTCTATGCAGAGAATTGCTATTCATCAAAAAGAGGTACGCCGAGCTCTGCAGAATCTTGACGTGAATAAGGCCAGTGGACCAGACGGTATACCTGCACGTGTACTAAAGCAGTGTGCGCCTGAGTTGTCTTCTGTACTGACACGCCTGTACCGCCTCTCTCTCCAAACAAGAACGGTGCCGAAATCCTGGAAGCTTGCAAACGTGCAGCCAGTACCCAAGAAGGGTAGTCGTGCTGATCCCTGCAATTACCGACCAATCGCCATTACCTCCATGCTCTGTAAAGTCATGGAAAGGGTACTTAACGGCAAGCTGCTGGCATACCTCGAAGCAAATGATCTGCTCAGTGACCGTCAATATGGCTTTCGCCGAGGTCGGTCTACTGGGGATCTTTTAGCGTATGTCACGCACTGCTGCGGCGAGGCCATCGAGAGGAACGGTGAGGCGCTTGCTGTTTCACTGGACATCTCGAAGGCCTTTGACAGGGTTTGGCACGCAAGTCTCCTTAGCAAGCTTCCTGCATACGGCATCCCTGCTGACTTTTGTAGCTGGCTATCTGATTTCTTGAGTGAACGGTCGATCAGAGTAGTTATTGATGGCTGCTCTTCAGACCTCATGGCCATTGACGCCGGTGTTCCTCAGGGGTCTGTTCTCTCCGCAACCCTTTTCCTGCTCCACATTAACGACATGCTGCAACCCAGCATTGTAGGTTATGCAGATGACAGTACGGTTGTTGAGAGATATTTGGCTAGTGCAGGGGACAGCAGGGAGGATATACGTTCACAGAGAGAGGCCATGGTTGAGCGAATGAACTTGACCCTTAGTCTCGTTTCCCAGTGGGGTGATGACAATCTGGTCACGTTCAATGCCTCCAAAACGCAGACGTGTCTATTTTCCGCAAAACGGAGTCCATTCGACCTGACTCCTTCTTTCCGGGGTGCATCTGTACCTATTGCCGACAGCCTGGAACTCCTCGGCATGGAGCTGAGTTCAGTCCTCAGCTTCGGCAGCTTCATTGAGTCTAAAGCACAAACTGCGGCCAGAAAGCTGGGCGTCCTAAATAAGGTGAAGCGATACTTCACACCTGGACAGCTTCTAACACTTTACAAAGCTCAAGTCCGGTCGTGTATGGAGTATTGCAGCCACCTGTGGGATGGCTCAGCTAAATACCAACTCGCCGCTTTGGACTCAGTGGAGCGCAGAGCCAGGAGGATGATTGGCGACAAGAAGCTAACGGCTAAGCTTCAGTCTTTGGCCCATCGGCGGAAAGTCGCCAGCCTGTCGGTATTCTACAGGTTGCACTTCGGGGAGTGTGCCCAAGAGCTACACGAGCTTATTCCACCGTCCCCATTCTACCATCGGACTTTTAGACGCACGGCCGGTTTCCATCCTTACTTGGTAGATATTCCACCAATTCGCACGAAGCGCTTTGCTTCTACTTTCCTTATGCGCACTGCCAAGGAATGGAATTCCTTGCCGGCGTCTATATTTCCGTGTTCTTATAACCCGGCAACCTTCAAATCAAGAGTGAACAGGCACCTTCTGGGCGAGCTCGCTCCATCGTAGGCCACGTCTACGCCTCGGCTAGTCTGTGGCCATGAGTAAGCCCATTCATAATAAAAAAAAAAAACACTGGATGTTGCACGGAAACCAATACTGTTGAAGCGAGGAAATTGGAATTACTGCATTTAATTATTGAGGTACCATTTCCTTACCTCAAACTATTGTTAAACATGGAACTTCCAGTGTTTTTACATGTCTCTTGATGGTGATGGAACCGGTGTTGGTAGTGGCGGGTGTTGCAGAACCAGGCGGTGGCGATGACACGTGGCTGCTCGTCCTCATCACGTGCTGCGTAGCTGTTCTCTGCATCGCGGCACTGCTGGCGCTATTCCTGTTTAGGTGCCGAGAGTAAGTGTCAGCCATCGATATATCCTGTTAGTCTCTGCCATCTCATCTAGATTGATCTCTGATATGATAAGACTCTGATTGAAATTTTTTTATTAACTACTCAATACCTCTTTAAGACTTACAATTAAAAACAATAGGTAATAATACGTGGTAATAGCTAGGTACTCATGAGTCATGACATCCGTATGACATTCATGTAAGTCTTTTAGACTTTCCGAATTCCAATATCTTATACTCATTAATTTTCCATTACCTACAAGGTTATCCTTGTACAGGTCCCGAGGCGCTTGCAAGAGCAGCTCAGGCAAGGCAGGAGGCTCCAACGCGCTCTACGGGGGTGCAGCCCTCGACTCCCGCGTCCTCTGGGCCGCCCTCACCCCCAGGGGTACCCGCCACTTTGTTGCTGACACATACCCCCACGATGAAACTGAAGACCATCACTATGAGTGCGTCGAACCTCCGCTATACAAGTTGGGTCCACCAGAAGATCTTGCTATTACCCGGCATTTCAACGTCGAATACGAAGATCCAGCTCCACTGATTGAAAGCTATGCTGACCGCACTGAGGAATACTTCAGAAACGGTATGGAAACCCTCCGCAGGGGAAGACCGCTGGTTTCCTCTCCTACTAGAATCGAACGACCCAACTTGCCACCTCTTAATCTTCAGCCGAGGACCCTCCGCAGGGCACCGCATTCTCGACGGGTGAGTGACGCCAACAACCCGGAGAAGGCGGCCATCTGAACCGAGGGTGGCGCGGTCTTCTCCGTCGCCGACTCTACCGATATCGACTACGATTGGCAACCTGACAGCGCCAACGTCGATCGACTCGTGTAAACATTCCAGGACGTATAGGCAGCGACATACTAAAGAGGATTCCTCACGAATACCCTGACTCTAGTGCAAGAATTGTGTTTATGGTGAATATAATTTATCTTTTGGGATGGAATTCTATGAACATCTGCCTGTCTCCTTTCACCCTTCTAAGGTTGCCGTTGCCTGTATTTTCATCTATCTCACTCATCATTTGTGTGAAAGAAAACGTTATGAGCCGCTTAAGCGGCCGATGGACCACTTAATTCCATTAGTTTTAGTTTTCAGTGAATGTAAAGCTTGAAGTGCCAGATTATAGTGAACAACATTTTCAGTGGCTGAGGTTTGTGCAATAATGTTCTTTAGAAACTTATTGCTATCACAATCGTGACACGTTAGATTATATTGCGTTAAATCCAATCATCTATGGCCTGTTTCCATATTACGTCACACATCATCTTTTCTAATTAATCTAGCAGGAATGGACCGATGGTATGACACACCAGTGTTCGAAAATTGGTGCTGTTTAGCAACATGCCGGTAGTTCTATTCGTTGTGTTAATATTATTTAACTTTTATCATACTGTAAATAAAATATTTATACACATATTTTATATTTTTTTGTTTATCAGCTGTGCGATGTAAAATACAATGCAATTCGATTCTAGTCTTAGTAGGTACGTCTTACTGCTACCCTGTAGTGAAATTGATGTGCAACCCTTTAGCCGTCTATCAAACTGTGATTATTGTTTTTTAGGTACTTACTTATGTGAACTAAGCTTTTACTGATAAGTAAGTGCACTTTACGTTCAATGTTAAAAATGCCTAGCTACAGATTGAAAGCCATTACCTTTTATTCCCATGACGGTTAAAGGGATAAGTAACATCGACATTTCTAGTCAATGCGTATAAATGTCACTATGTATTTTTCACGATTGTACCCTGTACTCGATGTCTATTTCTACTCTAGGTACTTTATTAATACTGCAATTACTGCACTAGAAAAACGCAACGTATTGATATAGGCGAAACTGCGTAATGTCTGTGTTTTACATTTTGTAATGACTGCCTTTTATACGTATCAATAAACTATTGTTTTACTCGTATTTTTGTGTTATTTATTTCCAATATCCTGCATTGCTTATGGTTAATAACGCGCCAAAGACGTCAAAAGACGCGACCGGTTACAGTGTAAGTTACTACAGTGTAATATTGTAATGAAGGATCGTTCTCTCATACAAATTTTGAATTTCGCGGCTTTCTACATGCTTGCCAGAGTCACAGAATAAATAATAGTACTACCGTACAGAAAGGAAACTTCCTACCATAGACTTACAATATATAGAGACGGGGTCTCAGCGAGCTGTCACTGTTGCCACTTTTGTTTAGTGTACGATTAACAATTTAACACCACCTTGCTGTAGCCATGTCGATAAAGTCATATCGATAAACTATCGACATTTCTTACAATTTTAATTTTACTTCAAAGGTTTGACGATATCTAAAATGAACAAAAACGCTTTTATTCTTTATTGTGGTTATCAGATCACAATTTTATCGTCACGCCCCAGCAGGGAACCAAGGGAAAGTTCAGATATTTAATTAAAATACATAAACACCTACTAAGATATGTGTTCCGCAATAATTGAAATATTTTATTATATTCTAATATATTTATTATTCATTAGCATTTCAATTATGTATATGTTTAACAAAGATATTGAAGCTTCAATTAATTGCTATTTCGTTCCACTGTGTAGCATTTATCGATATATAACATGATTAAAATCGACTTTTCACATCCCTAAAAGAGCACACATACACGTTTTTACGCACACATACACAGCCTGGGCCCAGTTTTATAAAGTTACAAGTTACAGGTTACAAGAGTACAGGCTACAGGCACCTGTAATGCACTGTGAACGGCTACAGGTGTTTTATAAATACACATAAATAATTACAGTTTTAAAGAACCACGGTCAATCTCGATTACATGTGAAATCTACAGGTGTGTAGGACATCACTATTTAAAAAAAAACGTGTGTCATAGATACTCGGTTCTCTACTAAATTATGTGTTTTTGTTTGCTGTAAAATATTAATTACTGGAAAAATGGCCAGAAATGAAGGAAAAATCGAGTGGTTGAGAGCGGCGTTCCATGCCAAGGATATACTTTTTGGGCCGTTTTCAGATTCAGATTAAGTTAGATTTAATGAAATATTTACGTAATAAGTAAATAACATGTAAATAAGTACTCTTTCACATTCTTACATTAAAATGTATCGTTTCGGTAGCGGCTGTATCGTAAATTATGAATAGTACACTTTACCATAATGTGAATGCACTATACTTAAATAAAGAGACGAATGCTAATAAATCAACGACAAATATCGGCAATAATCCCTTTCCATTTCCTAGTAGATAAAATAAAACAAATCGTCAATAAAATCAATATCAAACATATTGTCACTTTATTTCCTATTTACTATATATTTCAGATACATTAACAAAAACTGATAAGGTCAGTGCATGGAAAAGTATGCATGCCCTGGCACAATCGTTGGCGTTGGTGCTTAACAATAAAGAGTAAAGTTTAAAATCTCTCAGAAAACGAGTCTACAAGTAACTGCTGTTGTGCTGTTACAGGACTCAAGACGTATGTAAGTTTTTGTTACAAGTGTACCAATCTACACTTGTAATTTACAATATTTTTATAAAACGCTTGTTCGATTATGAGTTTAAAACTATAAAACTCCCGTATTTTCGTCTATGGTTGAGCTACAGGCACTTGTACCTGTAACCTGTAAAATTGTAACACAGTACTTTTATAAAACGCAAATTGTAAAAAACGGAGCAAGTGTTGCCAGTAAACGCCTGTAAACTTGTAACTTGTAACTTTATAAAACTGGGCCCTCGATGCATCAAAAAAGGCAACACTTGATTTGAAGTTCACCTTGTCAACAGTATGGTTGTCCTTTTTTGACAAATGGCATTTTAAAAGAGCGAGGAGAGAGAAATGATACTAGTTGCTGCGCCGTCAAAGAGAACAGAAAAGGTAGGGGCCTTGCTTCCTACAAAACCGGAGTTTGACAGCGGTTCAGGGTCGACCACAGATAGGATTCGACTCATATAGTCCCTTTCTAATATATGGCACTATCCCTTTCGGCTGTTTGGGGTTGCCCGAAGGGAGCAGTTTCGCACCCCTGCCAGAGTATAGGGTTCCGATGCCAACTCCATGGAACCCCAAGCACAAACAAATACATTCCTGAACGAAAAGTTTCTGTCATGTTCAGCTATCAAAGTGACAGATCAAAATTGACGCGACGCCGTATGCTTGCTAGGGTATTTACGGAATTATTATTTTAATAATAAATTAATATGACTAGATATCTGTAGTTTAATAAGTGACTAGTAAATATTGAAACATAATAGTTTAATTAGTGTTAAACTATAACGCAACAAAATGGCTGACGACGTGATAAAGCACTCCGTTCACACTTTGGTGTTCAGATCGTTAAAGAGGTCTCACGATATGTTCCTGGCTAACCAGGGAATGCTGCCGCCAATTGATGAGAAAGCGTAAGTATAGAACTCATAATTACATTAAGAAAGTACTCTGTTAGTTCGCCCATCAAAGATTTTTGACGATGAAACCATTCTAGGTTATATTTTGGAAAATGTTTACCCTCAACTTTGAGCGCAAATTACGATAACTCTACGTGAAAGTTGTAGTAAAAACCGGGCAAGTGCGAATCGGACTCGCGCACGAAGGGTTCCGTAATGCAAAAAAAAAACAAAAAAAAGCAAAAAAAAAACGGTCACCCATCCAAGTACTGACCACTCCCGACGTTGCTTAACTTTGGTAAAAAATCACGTTTGCTGTATGGGAGCCCCACTTAAATGTTTATTCTATTCTGTTTTTAGTATTTGTTGTTATAGCGGCAACAGAAATACATCATCTGTGAAAATTTCAACTGTCTAGCTATCACGGTTCCTGAGATACAGCCTGGTGACAGACAGACGGACGGACGGACGGACGGACGGACGGACGGACGGACGGACGGACAGCAAAGTCTTAGTAATAGGGTCCCGTTTTACCCTCTGGGTACGGAACCCTAAAAAGAACATGTGAACTCTTTCCTTTAACCGTATGTTCACAAGTTTCAACTCCTATTGTGTAATTTTTCTAACTGTAGTTATTTCTATAGTTCGTTTTTTTTAGCATTAGAAATAAGGTAAACAATCTTGATGTGTCTTACAATTGAAAAACACATTTAAAAATAAGTTACGGCAAATATGTAACAATTATGAATCTAATACAATCATTTATATTCTTCTGCTTTCATAAGTACTTAATAGTTTTTGATTTTTAAAAAGCGTTTTTCATATATAGCCTGACAAGTTCTTTTTTAGCCCTGATATAATGTCGCTACAAACAGCTTACATATAGCAACAATACGTGTACGTCATGAATAGTCGGGACAGTGTGTATTGGCATCGTGCAAGAGCGAGTGAGGTATACAATTATGTACATGTGAGTTGTAGAAGTATGTTTCCCAATCGAAACCCAATCGAAAGAGCATGTTTAGTTGATAATTAAGTATGAATAATTTACCTATCCGCCATAATTTGATTCTAAATATTCGACCTCCATATATATATTTACCAGATTCAGTCACTCGTGGTGGTAATGGCTCATTCTTATAATAAATATTTTTGATTATAGCACTAAAGACGCCTTAAATGAGAAAAATAATAATTTAATAATTAATATTCATATTTAGTACAAAACTAACCAGTTTATTACAAACTCACTATGAAAATCAGTACCCGTCATGTCAACAAATAATTTCACAACATTGTTTAATGGAATGCTACTGAATCCCGTATCCTTTTTCTGTCGCAAGTATTTTAATGTATTTAAAATTATTTGTTTAGCATCGGTGTGAATTTTTTTGGGCATTTTGATTGCAAAATCTATTATTATCCTGAAATATTTACAATCATTTTCGATTTGTTTACATCGGTGACATTCAATGACTTTCAATGTCGGATGTCAAACAAAATAATTGCCATTAAAATAAATTAGTTCCATCGAAAATCCGCAACGTGGCGAGGGCTAAAAAGGAACTTGTTAGGCTTTAATAGAATTGTCAAGATCGCTTACCTTCTTGCAAGTTCTTTCTAATGCTAAAAAAAAACAAACTATAACCAAAGCTCGGCAGGGGTGAGCCATTTTGACGTCACTTATGTCAAGTGTAGATATTAATATAGATACACCTTAGAAAGAAATATTAAAATAAAACTTTATTAATTATAATTAAACTAAAATGACAATGCCTTATGTACAAATAAACTTTAATAGTAGCATATGGATGGATATACATATTATTTGAAGAGGTTTACTAAAAAAGCTTGCTATAAAATTTATTTGTTTTAATGGCGACGTAAAGATCGTAGCGGAAAGGCAGCCTAAATAAAATTATTTCTTTAGTTATTAAATTACACCACATATACCATCGAATGACAAGGCACGTCCATGTTGTGCAAACTCTGAAAACAGCTCACCCCCGCCGAGCTCTGACTATAACTATAAACATTTAATATAGGTGTGAACAATTTATACTGTTGTTGAATATACAATATACTATAGTTCTGCCCTTGCATTAGTAAAGTTCCTTGAATTGATATTCTTGATGACTAGATAACCTTATCATCCTTAGTTGAATTTTATTGTTAAAAAAAAAATGTTTGCATTTGCATTAGTGCAATTTGGTTTTATTGACAATGTTAACTGTTTTAAATGTTGCAGTGAGAAAATCCTAAAGTCTGTGAAGGCCAGAGACAGCTATGGCCAAGTAATGGCGGCCGTGCAGAAGGCTCAAGCTGTCAAGCAGCAGGAGGTGATGAGCCGGCCGGAGACACCACATGATACAGGTATGACAACAATACAGAGCAGCATTTGGGAGCATAGGTAGTATGACACTTTTATTCATGAAATGAAAGGCTGGTATTGCTTGTAGATACTATTTAATTTTATAATATGTTTTGCAGTACATATGGTGTTACTTATAGGTGACTATGTCGAAAATTTAAATGGCCTTATGTGTCGCTTAACTTCAAACTCGGGTAAATCCATTGGACCCTCTCAGCAAATATCTACCCTATTACGTTTTCTTAGTACCAAAATCGCATAATCTGACAGATGGATTTACCCGAGTTTGAAGTTAAGCGACTCATATTATGTACTGTTATTTTTTCCTATTTTTTGCACTTGTATCATACTGTACAGTTATCTTCTTCTTCAGCAAAAATTATTATTTTGTGAGATGATGATTATCTATTTGGTTGACAATCATCATTTTTGAGTAGGTGGCATGATAACTTTGAGCAAAACTGTCACACATTGCCTTTACATTGTGGTAAGATCATGATGATAAAATTGAACATTAAACATGTATGTAGTTACAAACTAGAATATTGACATTTTTGATCTTTAAAAAGTATCCAGTCTTATTCCCTAACCATGTATGTTATTGCTTCCGACAGAAATTGCAGAATCAGCAGCTCTAGGCTCCGACGGTGCCATGCTCCCATTCACGGGGCCCGCACCGTCCCCCGCGCCGACCTCCACCGCTCTCGCACCCCGGAAACCACCCACCATGCCCAAACCAAAGTGGCACGCTCCGTGGAAACTGTTCAGAGTTATATCGGGCCATCTTGGCTGGGTGCGGTGTGTTGCTGTTGAGCCAGGGAACGAGTGGTTTGCTACAGGTAAATTTACTTTTGATTATTCTGTTGGTCTTGTCTGCTTTAGCACATTTAGGGCCAAGAACCCGACTGTCTGGTACACTGTTCGTAGCGACTACGCGCTCCATACGGCAAAACCGTGGCTACGAGCTACGAGCGTAACCTGTAGCACGTAGTGGCAATGAATGTGTTAAATTATTCCATTCATCTTGTATTTAGAATAAATTATTATGAAAGTGGTGGTGGCCGAGTGGATATGACGCCTGACTTTCAATCCGGAGGTCGCGGGTTCAAATCCTGGCTCGTACCAATGAGTTTTTCGAAACTTATGTACGAAATATCATTTGATATTTACCACTAGCTTTTCGGTGAAGGAAAACATCGTGAGGAAACCTGCATACATCTGCGAAGAAATTCAAAAGGTGTATGTGAAGTCCCCAATCCGCATTGGGCTAGCGTGGGGACTATAGCCCAAGCCCTCTCGCGCATGAGAAGAGGCCTGTGCCCAGCAGTGGGACGTATATAGGCTGAGATGATGATGATGATTATGAAAGTAGAATCATCCGTAATTCTGGAATACCTACATCATGCTCTGCACACATGCCATTGCTGGGATTTGAGCCAAGGATTATGTTAGCAGGAGCTGTCAACTAGCTAGACTAAAGTGATCATTACAAAGATTACAACATGATGAATAGAATGAAATAGGTGAAAAATGGGAACCCTTACCTGTAGATTCAATCATGCCTATCTGTCCGTCCATATATCTGTCTGCGTCAATCCGTCCGTCCGTCACAGATAATTTGCTATTTTGCAGCAAATTATCTGTGACGGACGGACGGATTGTCAGGGTTGGTTTGCTAAATAAGTATTTTATAATTCGCAAATTCCATTCCATGTTTCAGGAGCCGCAGATCGTGTAATCAAGATTTGGGATCTGGCTAGTGGTAAACTCAAGGTGTCGCTCACGGGACACGTCAGTACTGTTAGAGGTAAGAAACAGCGTAGATGAATGAATGCGACGCTATACCGGGTGTGGCCTGTAACATGAGCAAAAAATTAAACTGTAGGCTGTACTCCTAATACTGACCAACATTTGTTCAGCGACCTTTAAAAATAACTTGTGGTTTGATTTTTAATATGCTTTAAAGTTTATTGTAAGACGCAATGTTTAAGGCGTGACAAGCAACGTCAATCACAATGATATGGCGTGGCGATGGCGTCCATTGCAGATAATATTTATTTTGTATGAAAAATAAGGAGTCTAAATACTTCATCATTTTTAAAAGTTGTTGAACAAAAGTGTCACCGTTTGAGGAGTACAATCTATGTTTTAATTATTTGCTCGTGTTACAAGGCCACACCCGGTATAGTAATGTGACGCCGCAAAAGGTAGCCGCAGCAGGCGTGGCCATAGACTAGGAATCCTCTAGACCGAGTTTAGAGCGATTATTTCATGCAACCGATGATGCCAAAAATGCGGGGGTGCGCGGGACGAGGTGAGCGAAGTCCCGTGCCGTGATTGGTCCGTTCAAAGACACGGACGTCACACAAAGACACTTTGAGTAAAATTCAAAGTGAAAGACAGACTCGAACATGGAGTAAAATTACCGTATGCGTGGCAGAGGGGGTAGCGCGACTATGCTCAGTCTGGCGGATGTTTTGTCTGTGGGCGTGGCTCATTCCGCGATTTCGTCGCTTTGCTACAGGTAGCTACAAGTACACCCATTCCACACCAATTTTAGTGGCTAGCCATAAGCCGCGCGTGGCGCTGTCGCCACCTAGCGGCCATATCTGTCCTGATAGTAACAGACGCGTTTTGTTAGAGAGTGAGTCTTCTGTGTCTAGTACTATTATTTATTTTGTGACCGCAGTTACACCTGAAGTAGATGGAACTTTACAGTGCCATATTTTCTGGCTACTGGTTCTGGTCAAACATTATCGGTTATCAATTTTGTTACCAATGTTAAAATAAAATATAAACAAAAATGTATATAACTATTATCCATTTAATTCAATTCATGTTCAGAAAAAAAAAACGATTGACGCCAATAAAGGAATTAATTCAAATAGCATAGAAAAAAAAAAACTAGTAAATATTGATGCTAATTTTTAAATTTCAGGTATGGAAGTTTCCTCGAGACATCCATATTTGTTCAGCTGCGGTGAAGACAGACAAGTTAAATGTTGGGACTTAGAATATAATAAGGTAAATAACGATGTTTACGTATTATTTAATTTACTGCAGCGCTTTATGTGTTTTACTGATATCTAGGCTGAATATTTCATATTCGTAAATTGTTCCTGAAATTTTAATGATTTTTTATTAATAAGCCTCTGAATTCTGCTAGGTTTACTAGATTTTTTTATTATTATTATGAATGGGCTTACTCATGGCCACAGACTAGCCGAGGCGTAGACGTGGCCTACGATGGAGCGAGCTCTTTTACTTTCGACTAGTCTTCTAAAGTCCATCAAGATCTGGCAATTTCCTCACAATATCCCGGGACTATTCTCCAGATTTGGACGCACTTAAAATTTAGGGGGCCTAGATAAGAAAACGTCTATGGAACTAGTTACGTGACTTTTTGTAGCATCTGTTTGGCGTTTATGTACGGTTGTCATCTTGGTTAGGCCCCCATGAAAGAGAATAGAGTGCATAGGGACGGATTGTCAAAGTAAATTATGTAGCCACTGTAAATTTACTGATATCATTCGACAGAAAATAAAACCAAGAACGCCATTTGACTTTGATCCTTATTCTTTCACTGATATATGTTAACTTATTATATTAATATTAACGCCATCTAAGGCCAAATGTATGATGCAATCTTTTCGAGCGATGGCGCCATAACCTTCAGCCTACTCTCGAGTAGATGGCGTTAATATTATGATTTACCATGACAGTAACTCTATTTCAAATTCTCTTTGCCCCCAGAGACTATAGTCTTGACTGTATTACGAGTAACTTGATAAATTTGCAGGTGATCCGTCACTACCATGGGCACCTATCGGCGGTGTACACACTGGCCCTACACCCCAGCATCGACGTACTGGTGACGGCGGGACGCGACGCCACCGCCCGAGTGTGGGACATGCGCACTAAGGTCATTATTCTTTTATTTGGGTACCCAAAGGGTAAAAATGGGACCATATTACTAAGACTCCACTGTCCGTCTGTCTGTGTGTCACCAGGCTGTATTTCACGAACCGTGATTTTCACAGATGATGTATTTCTGTTGCCGCTATAACAACAAATACGGGACCCTCGGTGGACGAATCCGACTCGCACTTGTCCGGTTTTTTGTGGTTCATCAAAAAGCCAAATGTATAAAAATTCTAGGCATTTCTGGTGATTCATATTAATGCAGTGAACGCATATAACCTGTATTAATGTGGGAACGTCGGTGGCAGGGAGGAAGGCCTTTTTTCTGCTGATCCGATGTCTCCTTGGGATTGAAATGGCTGACGACAACATACCATAACAACTTATGAACCTACGTAACTCGGTAATTTTTGTACCGAACCAAACTTCACAAGTTGGAGACTCACTGTGAATAGAAAATTGCGTCCAACCGTCCCGTTCGAATTGTTTTGAACCATTTGCCCGTTATTTGACTAAGGGTGCTATTCCATCTGTCTAATATATTGGTCCAATGTATATTTGCGTCTCACATTTTGCTTAAAGCGAGAGCGGGACGCAATCAACATTGGACAGGTGAAATACCACCCTTACTCAAAAATGTTACGTAAATGCCAACATCATTCCTAGCAGAGAGTAGCAATTCTAAACGTTAATTGAACCTTATTTCTGTGTTGACAGGCTAATGTCCACACCCTCACTGGACACACAGACACCATTGCGTCACTACAGTGCCAGGCAGGTGAACCACAGGTTAGTGCATTAAACTACATATTTTATATTGTACTTTCTTTTCAAATGTAGGTAAGTACAATCGCCTGCACTCGCGGTGTTCCACCCTTAGGACGATACTCGTTTGAACGCCTTGCAGGTACCAGGTAGTAAGGATTAAGGCAATATTTACCGAACTGGAATACCGCGAGCGCAGGCGATTGTACATCTGCATTTAGAGCCTGCGTCTATGGCTGTGAATACATTCTAACAAGGTATAAGGTGGGGTAAGACTATCACCGGGATAATACTATATCACTCGTATGGAATTCTCATACTGTTTTTCTTGCCCTGAGCAAAATAAACTATGTTAGTCTTACCCCACCTTACATGCTTAAAACTTAAAATCTGTCAATATTAGGAATGATTTTTATTCAATGATTTGAACTGGATGAAAACCAGTAGGAAAATAAAGGGAGCAGAATTAATTCCGCCTTCTACCTATTTTATTTTGAAATGGTATTAAAAATAATTTTTAATATTGTGTTACTCGTATTAGTTTTAAATTCAATAAACTAGTTACCATTTTCGGTGGCTGCACTGCACTGTGACGATTTAATTTGTGTCTCAGATCATCACAGGCTCGCACGACTCAACAATCCGGCTCTGGGACTTGGCTGCAGGCAAATCTCTGTGCACACTCACCAACCACAAGAAATCTGTGCGGTCCATCGTGATCCACCCCACGCTATACACCTTCGCTTCGGCCTCGCCAGACAATATCAAACAGTGGAAGTGTCCAGAAGGTAAACAAGTCGACTTAAGCTTAATCTTAAGCCTTTTAAACAATTACAGTTACATCTTAAATTCTGCAGCAGTGTGGGAAGATCAAAAACCGGACAAGCGCGAGTCGGACTCGCCCACCGAGGGTCCCGTACTTTTTAATATTTGTTATAGCGGCAACAGAAATACATCATTTGTGAAAATTTCTAACTGTCTAGCTATCACGGTTCATGAGATACAGCCTGGTGACAGACAGACAGTAGTGTCTTAGTAATATGGTCCCGTTTTTACACTTTGGGTACGGAACTCTAAAAACTATTAGCGTTTACTAATAACACCTGAGGCGTTATTCGCCCAGCTTTTCTCTGAAAGAAAAGGTGCTGAGACGTTTATTTCAGTACCTAACTTTTACCTAATAAGGGCAAAGAAAAATCGATCATAGTCGACTTTTTAAAGCGTTTACATTATATTTCCATTCACTACATTATCGAACGAGCGAGCGAAGCGAAGCGAAGTTCTTACATTCGACTTCGGACACGCGGCCGGCTAGCGGCACGTCCCGGCATTTCGATGTTTTTAAGCTGAACTGTCAGAAGATAGTTTGATACTCAAGAACTTAAGTAAATTTGTCCTAATTTAAATGAAATTGGGTAAACGTGTAGTTGAGGGCAGCAAATTTTAGTCATTAAATTATGAGCAGGCTTTATCAAGAGGTTATTAAGCTAGAAGAGCTTAAAATGCTAAAAAGCTATTTGTGAGGGGTCATGCATTTCTGGTTATCTTTTTTGTAAGAAAGTATGGTCGAGTTTGGTATCAAATGAAAGCGCTCGCCTTGCACTTTTATAATATCGTCTTTAAATTTACCATTTTGGAATAATTAGCAAGATAAAAATAAACATAGTATAGGTATTTGACATTTGGCAAGAAACTATGGAAGGTAGAGGTTCTACACTCCATAGATACAAGAAACATTACGGCTTACCACAGATACAGTTTATTTTAATCTCTATGGTGAATCAGTTAAAGGCTCCACAGAGCTTACAATTATAGTTTGTCAAAGGACTGTCTCGTTTCAAACAAACACAGACAGAGAGAATGATACTATCTTTGTCTTACACCAGTACTAGCACCCGAAAGAAAAGGACGAGTATAGATTTTTTGTTCTTATTTACTGACAAATTTGATTTGACAACTATATTCGCACACGTTTTCAATCCATTGTCGACTTTAGCCTCGCCACAAGGCCACAGACGTTCGAAATGGGGTTGGCAACTGTCAAAGGTTTGTATAGATGGCGCCATCATAGCTTGCCTCTTTGTCTATGAGATTTGGCTTAAATGACTGGCATCCAGGACATAAATATTCATTACAAACAAAAAATTGACACAATTCTAGGGATTGACAGGGCAAGCTATGCTGGCGCCATCTTCAAAATACTTCGACCGGCCAACCCCATTTTCCGAACGGAATGACATTTGTAGAGCGACGTCCCGTTCCTACCTGTCATTCATTCCGTACGGAAACTGAATGAAAATTCCGAACGTCTAGACGTTCGGAATTTTCATTCAGTTCGTCTGCGGCCAAGGTAAGTGTGCAACAAAATATAGATGAAGATGGCGGCCATGCACTATGTCATAAAAATCGTCACGGATGTCGTTTTTTAGGTTTTGGGGGGCGCAGATTTCGATGATGATGATTATTTTGAAATCCAACATGGCGGCCATGCACTATGTCATAAAAGTCGTCATGGATGTCGTTTTATAGGTTTTAGGGGGCCCCGATTTCGAAAATGATGACCATTTTGGAATCCAAAATGGCGGCCATGCACTATGTCATAAAAGTCGTCATGGGTGTCGTTTTATAGGTTTTAGGGGGGCACAGATTTCGAAAATGATGACCATTTCGGATTCCAAAATGGCAGCCATGCATTATGTTATAAAAGTCGTCATATATGTTGTTTTATAGGTTTTAGGGGGCGCGGATTTCGAAAATGATGACCATTTTGGAATCCAACATGGCGGCCATGCACTATGTCATAAAAGTCGTCATGGATGTCGTTTTATAGGTTTTAGGGGGCCCCGATTTCGAAAATGATGACCTTTTTGAATTCCAAAATGGCGGCCATGCACTATGTCATAAAAGTCCTCATGGATGTCGTTTTATCGGTTTTGGGGGGCGCAGATTTCGATAATGATGACCATTTTGGATTCCAAGATGGCGGTCATGCACTATGTCATAAAAGTCGTCATGGATGTCGTTTTATAAGTTTCGGGGGGCGCAGATTTCGATAATAATGATCATTTTGGATTCCAAAATGGCGGCCGTCCACTATGTTATAAAAGTCGTCATATATGTCGTTTTATAGGTTTTTGGGGGCGCAGATTTCGAAAATGATGACCATTTTGGAATCCAACATGGCGGCCATGCACTATGTCATAAAAGTCGTCATGGATATCGTTTTATAGGTTTTAGGGGGCGCAGATTTCGAAAATGATGACTATTTTGGAATCCAAGAATACTACTCCAAGAATCCAAGAGCATTATGTCATAAAAGTCGTCATGGATGTCACTTTGTAGGTTTTAGGGGGCCCTGATTTCGAAAATGATGATCATTTTAGAATCCAAAATGACGGCCATGCAGTATGTCATAAAAGTCGTCATGGATGTCGTTTTATTGGTCATGATCATCATTTTCGAAATCTACAGACCTGTTTCAAATAAGGTATAGGTAGATGCATCCTAGTAAGTCAACAACATCTATATCTACTATCGAATTGTACTTTTGATAGTAGTACGAAATGTAATCTGAAAGGAGTCAAGTAATATATTCCTGTAATGAAGAATCTACATTGATTCCAATTACTAGTAATTGTAGTATTCGAAAATTGATTCCTGATTCCTCAAATGGAATTGTACTTAGTAGGTAATTCGGTATTGTTAGATAACAAAGTAATCTGGGAATCGGTAATCAGATTACAAAGTAATTTCCAGTAATCGTGGAATCAGGAATCAATTACGAAATGCCCATCTCGGACTAAGTAGCACTGCATTCAATTGATCTTTTTGGCGAACGGCGAGTTCACAGTTCGGGGCGAACTACTAGTTTGATAAAATCAAAAATGTCTTTATTGCAAGATTATGGTACATTTACAATAGTAAAGATGTTACAAGGTTTATCAGAGCACATAATCTACCCGTCAGAGCATGCAATAGGTTCATCTCCTTCATAACTACTTATTGAATAATTTTCCAGGAAAGTTCATCCAGAACTTATCCGGCCACAACGCCATCGTGAACTGCATGGCGGTCAACCCTGAGGGCGTCCTCGTCAGCGGCGGCGACAACGGCACCATGTACTGCTGGGACTGGCGCACCGGATACAACTTCCAGCGGTTGCAGGTCTGTTTATATTTCTTTTTCGTTCGTTATTATGTACGTACCATGAACGCGTAAAATAATTCACCAAGAACATCTTGATTTGGAGACCGCATAGTGTGTCCAAAGCTGAATCCTTATGTCTCATCTACACTATCGGCGATGATAGACGATGACTGGCGTGGACGATAGTGTTGGGGGCATATACTCGCAGTCCCCGCCAGTAATCGTCTATTGTTTCGCCAGTAATGTGCCTGCGACCCGTGAGTTGTCGGTTTTTGGGCACACATCAAAGGCAATCGCCGGGTGGTTGCTACTACAGATAGTGTAGATGATTGCATGATGATACTATGAACGATCATCGCCGATAGTGTAGAGGAGGCATTAGCTCTGCTACATGGCGTACATGAATGACTAAGGGATTAGGGAATCGGACAGCTTGGCGGGCAAGCAGCTTAGTAGGGCGGGGTAGGAAAACGTAAATCAAGGTACACACGAGTTCTTATCAAGATCGTCCCGCCCATTCTGGTTCCGCAGTCTGAAACCATCGACACGAGAAGAAGATCAAGATCGTAGGCCACCGTTGGGCCCCGGAATGATGCAGGTTTCATTTACACATTAGGTATACTCCAACCTGTTCGTGATTGACAAATGGGTTTTATGTTTTATTTACATTGAATTTGAGCTTATCAGTAATCAGAGAGCCAGTGTTTCAAAATTGACCCAGCCCATGCTACACTAAGGGTTTGGTACCAAGTATCTCTTGACCTAAATTAAAAATTTCCTTTTTCATCAGTCGGCAGTTCAACCCGGTTCAATGGACTCCGAGGCGGGCATCTTCGCGATGACCTTCGACCGCTCCGGCGCCCGTCTCATCACGGCCGAGGCCGACAAGAGTATCAAGATATACCGCGAGGATGACACGGCCTCAGAGGAGACTCATCCTATCAACTGGCGTCCGGAGATTCTCAAGAGGAGGAAGTTTTAATAAACTATGGATTTTCAAAAGTACTTTCTTTTATTTCTACCATCTTGCATATAAAGTAGAAGTACTAGTGCTCGACGCTGCACTAGTATTCGACATGGGCACTTTCTGTCAAAGTAATATAGGTTAAATTTGAACGGCGAAGATTTTACTGTATTCAAATTTAATCCTTGTCACTTAGACATAAAATGCCCATGTCGAATACTAGTGCAGCGTCGAGAACTAGTACTTCTACCTTAGTGTGATCATTCCGTTTTTAGGGTTCCGTACCCAAAGGGTAAAACGGGACCCTATTACTAAGACTTCGCTGTCCGTCCGTCCGTCCATCTGTCTGTCACCAGGCTGTATCTCACGAACCGTGATAGCTAGACAGTTGAAATTTTCACAGATGATGTATTTCTGTTGCCGCTATAACAACAAATACTAAAAACAGAATAAAATAAAGATTTAAATGGGGCTCCAATACAACAAACGTGATTTTTGACCAAAGTTAAAAGACGTCGGGAGTGGTCAGTACTTGGACCGTTTTCTTTTTGCATTTTTTTCCGTTTTTTTTTTTTTGCTTTATGGTAAGGAACCCTTCGTGCGCGAGTCCGACTCGCATTTGCCCGGTTTTTTTTAAACCCAAAGCCATTCGCGATGACCTTCGATCCCTCATACACATAATGCAACCTTTTCAGATTGATTCCATTGTAAAGTATTAGGGCCACCCTACACTAGCGTTAGCGTCTAGTCAGCGCTATGAAAAATGGCGTCGCTGCGCAGTTGTGCCAACGTCGCGTCGTGCAGCAGCCAGAGTTGACTAGACGCCGACGCTCGGGTAACGCTAGTGTTGGGTGGCTCGTATATATTAGGGTCAGTAAGGTCATTTAGCATGCACTTTAGTCTCAGGCGATGCCGCTTGGCACGATTGTTCCTTAGGTCAAACAAAGTTGATCTGGCCCGGTAGCCAGGAGATCGTACCATGCAGACCCCCCAAAAAGGGGGGGGGGGGGATGAAAGGTTCGGGACCCTTTCACCCCCCCTTTTTGGGGGGTCTGCATGGTACGATTCCTGTCTACCGGGTCAGATCAACTTTGTTTGACCTAAGGAACAATCGTGCCAAGCGGCATCGCCTGAGACTAAAGTGCATGCACTTCCATACATTTGTGTTCCTTACTAACCCTACTATACTGTTCTTTTTGATCCAGAAACTTTCATCATGGCCAAAGTTTAAGATCAATCTCATTATTATGTCATTTGTGAAAGTAAACTATCCAGTAAAAGGATATTTATTGAAAAAAAAACATAGTTTTAGTATTTTTATTTATTTTTAAAAATAGTGCCTCATAAATTAAACATTACAAAGCGAATTTACAATTAATGTTAAGCAATTATAATTTAAAAGACATTGTGGAATGGATTTTTAACATGATTAGCAAGTAAAAATTCTTATATACCAAACACGTAAAAAATCAACTTTTTTGCAGAGACCAATTTTATTTGTTCAAGTAAAAAAAAAACTATCCATGGATATGATATAGGTAATCCAACCAAGCTACGGTCCTTTGCTCTATCTATACATAAAACAGAAAGGATTCTATCAAATTAATTTGGTTGGATATAGTAAAACATTCTTAAAATGTACGAAGTCCGCTTTTCACAATCACAAGTTCACAGATATCTTCAATTTGGACCCGAATTGTATGGAAATTCATCCATATTACAGAAGTTACATCCAAATGGCAAATCTTAAGAGCGAATAATCCTTTACAGTGAGTGTAACGCGCATTTTAAGAATATTTTAAATCAAGTAATTTACTGGTGAGCACAAAATTGTTTCAGTATTTTATAAAATCATAATTTTAGTACACTAATGTAATAATAATCTCACTCCATTAATCTATTTGCGTCTTGCAAACTTATGAGTGGTGAGTTAACTTGCCCGCAAGCTATAAATATAAGAAAAATTAATGCAACCATGAAATAAAAACATCAAATCTATCACATAAGTGGACAGTACGCAGCATAAATAGCTATGCAGTTTTCGCACACAACTTTAAAGTTAAGGGCCCCCCCACATCTGGCGTCTTTCGAGCGTCGGCGTCGGTCCAGCGCTGTGGAAAATGACGTCGCTGCGCAGTTGCGTCGACGCTGCGTCGACGTTGCGTCGACGTCGGCCATAGAATTGTAGACGCCGACGCTCGAAAGACGCCAGATGTGGGGGGGCCCTAAGAGAGCAATTATTCAGTGCCAGTGGAGCATGCCTAGCAAGCTTTGCTGTTAACTGTACCAAAGTCGCAAAATTGCATGAATGAATTCATTCGTAAAGTACCCATGCAATTTTGCGGCTGTACAATCACCTGCAATAATATGTAACACAACGAAGGCCGCAATAATATCTGATGCGATCTTATTTGTAGAGCCATAAGCAGTGGGGAGACACTCCTCACTTCGGTCAAACTCGGCTCCGTTCGATCAGCATTGCTCCGAGTAATTATTAGGGTTGACACCATTTGACTTCCTTTTGCGTGCACGACCACAAATAAGATAATCACTTGAATTTTGATAACCCTAAATAGCCGAAAGGGATAGCATGATTCAACCCTGAACCGCTGTCAAACTTCGGGTTGTAGGAAGTGTCCTTTCTGTATGGTAGTACTTACTATTATTTATTCTGTGTCATAAGAGCATGTCACAAATTTTTGCGGCCGCCAAAGAGTAACATATTCATGCAGGTGACTGTACATCGCGAAGCTGGATTTGACGAATGCAGAGGTTGACGTTTAATTTATAAAATGAATAAGCGTTTCAGTGAATGCGATCATATTTCATCGTCGAGATCGAATTCCTCTTCGGGAAAGTCGCCGACTGTGACGTATGCTGGCTTGACGAAGCCGCCGTATTTCGGAGGGCATGTGAAGTACCGCTTGCCGTTAACTCTGTAATGATAAAATAAATAATTAAATACATGAATAATATATTTATTACATAACTAATTGGGTCTGAAATAATTTATCAAAAATGAAACCAAGTAAAATCATGGGATTAGTTGATAACCTCTAGCCGCCCAATTGCAAACTTTGCCAAGCAAAATGAAATTTTATCTTGTCCACACAAAGTTCAAATTAGAATGGAACAGGAGACCTTTTTATAGGTCTCTGGGTGGCTAGAGGTTAAGTGGACCCCAGGCTCTAATTTAATGAGCCGAGGCAAAATGCCGGGACAATAATTTATCAAAAATACCTTACACCTTGTGGACCTTATCACATAGGGCATAAGGTCCACCGATGTACAGTTAACAGTGTGGTCGATGGTACTCACTCGCCGTCATTCTTGCCTCGCGGCTCGTCATACTGCACGCCGATCCACAACCCTTTAGCGCCCTCTAGCGGCCCGTTGTACCGCACTGTCGCCCGCCGTACGCCCTGCGATGGCACGCGCACTTCGCAACGCGCGCCTACAAGCACCGATGCTGCCAGCCTAGAAAAATGTATGTAATACCATATTCAAAATATACCATATTGGATCTATCGACTGGATCTAAAGAGAATGCATATTTTTTATATTTTAGGGACTGTTAGTCAGGATAGGTAAATTCAAATTCGCATTTAGTACTGCATAAGGTCTTTTTAACACTAATAACATTAAATTTGTTTTCAGCTTGCTCTATTATTAAATCATTAACCCCCAAACACAATGTGTTCATGTGATATTACTCGTATCACGGACGGAAAACACCTGTCACAACATCATTTTCGTCATTTCTACAGTGTCATGTGATATGCTGCCCCATATCAAAAAACCGGTCAAGTGCGAGTCGGACTTGCGCACTTACCATTACGCAAAAAACGGCAATAAAATCACGTTTGTTGTATGGGAGCCCCACTTAAATACTTATTTTATTTTTAGTATTTGTTGTTATAGCGGCTACAGAAATACATTATCTGTGAAAATGTCAACTGTCTAGCTATCACGGTTCATCAGTTACAGCCTGGTGACAGACAGACGGATGGACAAACAGCGGAGTCTTAGTAATAGGGTCCCGTTTTTACCCTTTACGTATGGATCCTATAAATGACAGCATACCTGGCTTCCTCCTCCAGTTCCTGCTGCTGCTGCTCCTTCATTTTGGCCATCTCCTCCTCATTGTACTTGCCGAGCCTGTTCCGCTGCAGGAATGAGCGCACCGTGTCTCCTTTCTTCTCATATTCCTCTTCTGACAAACGAAATCTGAAACATTAGCCAAAAAAGTAGGCATTGTGGATTGGCATAAAAATATTAACCCTTTAACAGGCAAGATTATAAGAAATCCTCAATTCAAGCCTCATTGGCACCTAGTTGTAAAAATCCTGCCTAAGCATGGGCGTACGCAACATTTTTTAAGGGGTGGGGCAGAAGTAGGGGAGGCTGGGTACGTGGTAACAGGGTACGGTTGAAACAGAAATTTTTAGCTTATGGTCAGAGACCAGGGTGGAGCAACTGCCCCACCTTGCCCCACCGTGGGTACGCCTATGTGTCTAAGGGCATTATAAAAAAAAAAGTTTCGGATTGGTCATTTTCCTTACCCATAAAATCATATGATAATACCCTATAAAGTGTTAAGTAACTCTTAAGAGCCCCAGGGTCTAAATTTGCCAGGCAAAAAACTACCTTGATATTTTAACTTGAGAATTGAATTTGGGTTGTCATTTTACACACTTACAACAATGTTTTTCAAAGAGATTTGCCTAATTTTGGCTAAAACCGAGATGCCTGGAAGAAGAGAGAGGCCTTTGCCAAGCAGTGGGACAGAACAAGCTAACAAATAAATAGTAATATACCTTTCTGCACTATCTGATGAGCTAACGTCACTGAGCAAAACAAATTTGTCCTCCACATGTATCCTCATTCCATCATCTATTGGGTAGGACCCAAGCAGGGCATTGTCGTTGTCTATGTCACACACATAATTGTTTTTACTGTCAAACAACTTCAGTTTCATTGTGGTAGCATTGCCTCCGGTAACAAGTTCTAGCTTAGTCTAAAAAAAAAAGGTCGGTTAACATCAAGCTTAAATTCATTAGTTTCGTTTTTTTTTAGCATTAGAAATAAGGTAAACAATCTTGATGCGTCTTTTAATTGAAAAACACATTTTAAAAATAAGTTACACCAAATATGTAACAATTATGAATCTAATACAATCATTTATATTCTTCTGCTTTCATAAGTAATAGTTTTTGATTTTAAAAAAGGCGTTATTCAATTAAAAGACAAGTCAAGATCGCTTACCTTCTTGCAAGTTCTTTCTAATGCTAAAAAAAACGAACTATACTTACTATCAATTTTATTTGTATTGAACTTTGTTTATAGACAATACTGTTCAAATTAACTGATTGATTGATTTATGTAGAAATGGAGGGATCATTCAAGATCATCAACAAGAAGGCTTTTGCCAAGCAGTAGGACAAGACAACATAGGAGCCTAAAAAAATACATTTTGTACAACTGCTATAATTTGATTCTGTTCTAAGGATATCTGTTAAAATCAATTATTTAAGATCTCATATAAAGATTTCTAAGGAAAGAAATAAGCCTTGTTCTAAATGAGTGTGTACTTTTAAAATATTTTAACGTAAATAAAAAGAATTTACACGGTAGGTGACTCATAACCTTAAACTCGGAGACTGTTATTCCTTTTTTGAAACGCCTCTCGACTGGGGCTCCGATATCAGCGTCAGATTTCGTGATATGTACGTTCACAAAATCTTGGGTAATTACTTGTATATCCTCCATAATTTACAATATTTGTTACACACAAACAAATCTCAAAATTGCCTTTGTACTATTTGTCAACTATATGTCAATGTCAAGCAAGTAAAAAGAAAATCAACGACAGTCCGTTCAAAAACTTGATGATAATTAAATACTTTTCATAAAATAAAAGACGCGACGAATATTATGTTTATTTTATTTAAACAAGATAGCAAACATATTTCTTGGCTTTCTTGAATTTGTATTACATTTATTTATATTTAAGGCGTGCCATCTGGTAGTTTAAGAATGAACTTTAGTTGTCGTACCGAACATGTATCGAACTTCGTTAATACAGCCTAATGCCGTTAGAGGGCGTTGATTTGTTTAATATATTTCACAAGTCTTGAAAATAGTTTAAAACATCGTGTACAGATGGCGTGGATCTCAAATACAAGTTATTTGTTCCTCGCTGTTCCACGCTACGAAATCGTCGACTGAATGCTGTTCGGGTTCAGCAGAAGCTCCTAGAGACCTGGAACGTTTCTTTCAGCTGATGCTCGCGCATCCGTACCCGCCTAGACTGTTAGAAGATGACTAAATGATAGGGACGCACAGAGCTGCAAATGCCCTGTGCCTACCGCGAAAACCGAAATTCGCAAATTGCGGGGATCTTTCTCTTTTACTCCAATGAAGGCGTAATTAGAGTGACAGAGAAAAATGCCCGCAATTTGCGAACTTCGATTTTCGCGGTTACGGCTACGTTATGAAGGACGAGCACGAGTCTACAGAAGGCCTGCCGAGCGGTTCTCTAAATACTTAGGGCCTACCGCGAACCTAGTTCGACGTTTTGCCTCTGTCGCACTTGTAAATTCGTACGTAATAAGTCTGACAGGGAGGCAAAACGTCGAACGTGGTTCGCGGTAGGCCCTTTGCATCGAAGAACGTGTTGCAGGATGGTGGATCAATCATAGTCTGGACCATTTCTCTAGAAGCGAAGGCGGACACTGTGTTCATCATAGGGCAGTTTGGCCCAGGACTGTCCTCGTTTCAAACACAGGCATAGAGAATCATAGCACTGAAAAGAAAGAAATGAGTATAATTTTCCTGGTCCTTAGGTAATGACTGACAGGTTGTGTTTGCCAAAATATAATTATGTATAGGTATACCGTCACGGCCACGTTTACAGTTTTTACAAAAAAAAAATTGGTGGTATGATTTCTTTGCACCCGAGTGTATTTTAAGATGTACAGTCACCTGCAATAATATGTTACTCTTCGAAGGCCGCAAAAATATGTAACACGCTCTTATTTGTAGAGCCATAAGAGCGTGTCAGATATTTTTGCGGCCTTCGAAGAGTAACATATTATTGCAGGTGACTGTACATACAAACCTATTAACACAAGTCACATGAACCCTCGCACATCCCATTTTCCGACGTCACAATCACAAGTAAAGTTCCTCAAGTGCGCCTACATAAATAATATCCGGCATACGCCTTCCTTTGTCCTCGTGGTATCCTCTAAAATGGAGCTAATTACACCTCCGGTCCCCATTTAATTAACGACAATGTAAACAACATTAGGACAGCCACAAAAGCGCAACTTGGGCCATCGGGACGTGGCCGCTCGAGAATGGACTCTTGATTAATTAATAGTTCCACAAGGAGGATTAGGTCAAGTTGTCTTTGGATTTAGGATGCCTTTATAGTCTGTGCGGAAAGAGAAGAATCGTAGAATGTATTAGATCCCATACATTTCACAACTCTTCTCTTTCCGCACAGACTCTATGCCCTGGGAATAGGGTGACTAATTATATACCCCCTTATTCATAAGCGTTTACTAAAGTTGACAAGCCGATAATAATCGTTTGTCCCTTTCCATCATACCGATACGTCGGAAAGCGACAAACGATTATTATCGGCTTGTGAACTTTAGTAAATGTTTATGAATAAGGGGGATAATGAGCACTTACATATTATTAGGCAATGGCTAAGGGCAAGAAGGTGAGCGATCTTGAACGCTTTTTAAAGTTCAAAAACTTACTTATGAAAGCAGAAGAATATAAATGATCGTATTAGATTCATAATTGTTACATGTTTGTCGTAACTCGTAACTTATTTTTAAAACGTGTTTTTCAATTAAAAGACATATCAAGATTGTTTACATTGTTTATACGACAACGGGTTTAAATATGTCGCCAATAGCGACTAAAAATTCAAGTGAGTGAAACCATTGTCGTATAAACAATTTGAAATATGTCTCACGAAAGTTTAATATCGAAGATTGTTTACCTTATTTCTAATGCTATACTATAATACTGAAGGCTCCCATTCGTCCCAATTTATTTCGATTTCAATTTCGGATCGACTCATGTTTGCCCGGTGTTAATAATCTGTTTTGTGTGTAAACTCTTATTGAAATAAGTACCTATATAAAATAAATACTAAAAACTCCGCTTCTTGTATAGGCACGTAGGTACCTATAGGTCAATTGTTTCCGTTCTACCGTATCTCAAAGAGAGAGCGTAGGCTGAGGCTATATTTTCCGGCTCTATTTATATACTTCGTTTTTTTAGCATTAGAAATTAGGTAAACAATCTTGATGTGTCTTTTAATTGAAAAACACATTTTAAAAATAAGTTACGGAAAATATGTAACAATTATGAATCTAATACGATCATTTATATTCTTCTACTTTCATAAGTAATAGTTTTATATTTTTATAAAGCGTTTTTCAATTAAAAGACATGTCAAGATCGCTTACCTTCTTGCAAGTTCTTTCTAATGCTAAAAAAAACGAACTATAGGTACTTACTGTAAAAACACGTGTATATTTCTACTCTAGGTACTTATATATTAGATTTATTTATTTCACAACATATATTATGATTATAGTTCAAATTACATTAATGACAATTTATATTTTATTTATATGGAGTGCCTCAAGGTAGTGTAGCTATGTAGGTACTAGAATTTATAGGAATCCATATTGTGATCGTCACAAATAAATTTAAATAATATCAAGATAATCTATATAAAAAGTAGGGCCAAGTTACTGCTTACTTTGTCAGAAAACGCTAGAAAGGAACAAGACTAGGCCTCATTTAATTTTCCCACGTTTATTAAAAAATGCAAAAAGCCTGGAATTATGCAAACAACAAAAGATAAAAATTATGTCTCACATTGTTTTCGTAATGAGATGCTCAAGTAAACTGGTATTATTCCAATTCTCCACGCGGCACAGAGGAGCGTAAAAGCCAGTGATAAGGTGCCTGGTAATTTTTATGGGTATATTCGCCGTAACAATAATAACAACTCGCAACTAATTAAAAGCGAAACGCGAACTCACGGAGGGAAAGAGCTCACCTACAGGTAGGGTTGGCAAAACTGGATATTCAACATGTCAGGTCACCATGCACGTTATTTGTTACCAGACTCTACGGGAGAACCAAAAATGAATAACTTTGCGTAATTAATGTGTCAACTAACATGATTACACAGTAAAATGTCAACTCAAAAAAATTTAAGCAAAATGCATGTGGGTTGACTCTGTGGTTGACACATTTTTGCTAAACACCATCCACCGATATATATATAGGTAAGTGTTATTTCGCTGTCGCTCTTAGCAGCAAGATAGGAGAGTGTCCGGCGACTGGATAGATATATATAACTACCCTTTATGTGTGTATACTGTGGCTATCGTGAAATTTGACTGTCCCCATCGTTTATTAAGGCCACCGTAGTCTATGTCATTCCGACAGTTGAATTGAACTACAGTTAACAGAAAATTAGAGGGTTTCCTTTATCCGGATGAAATGATAATCAGTAGATAGCTATTAAAGTCCGTTTGCTCCTTTTGATCTTTTGACCTACCCTACACAAAAACCAAACTTGCATAATTTTGATACTCATTGCCAAATGATGGTAACTATATACTTAGCTATTTACTTATTGTGTTTAGGCTGAGCGTGGTTGGTGCGCAAACCAATTTCTTCCAGAGGCAAGTCGTCTACATTCTGTGACTCTCTGTTTATACTTACACCAATAAAACGAAACACTGTGTTTCTGATTTATACCAAACGCTATTGAATTCAAAGACGGTCTTGATTCTTGACGGTTAACTTTGATTCTAAGTATTTCAACGGACTGACCAATTTAGTTCCGGTTTTCTTGACAGTTTTTGGTGGTGGGTTTTTGAACGTAACTCTAATTTATCTCAGGAGGTTATGAAATTTTAAAATTGTGTTAATTAATACCTACTTACAAGGTACCGTTACCAAAAGCCTAATTAAATTATGGACCAAACCTAACCTAAGTAGGCAATCGGTTATTAGCAAGAGTTGAAAACAACACGCTAATATAAAAGCGTTTCGCTGTCGGTATTAATAACAGTTGACTTAACTAATTTTAAGAAAAAAAACACTAATGAAACTTTCCTCCTAAGGGAGTAGTTTGTGCGAAGCATAGACTAATGTAGCCTTATAACTCTTATAAGTAATTTGAATTTATGAAAGCAGAAATCCAATAGTACAGTTATTGTCTTTGTTACAAAAGTATTTAAAAGTTATTTTTAGCCTAGGGTGAAACTGTCTAGGAGGCTAAGGTATCCGAATTTGCTGATAAAGACTGATGATGCAGAATAATTTGAGCGTCGAATAAGTTTTCAGATCCTATAGGAGAAAAGTTGAAAAGGTTCGAAAGGCGACCGAACTTTATAAGGACCAGGGGCTATTTAGGACACACATGAGTGAATCCTAGCATCGAGAATGGATTCAGTTAGTGAACTTTACGTATGATTGTGTTTCGGATTTTTCGAGTAAGTATATAAATGTAATGAGACGTCGTTAGAGTAATACAAAAAGATATTATAATTCTTAGAAATAACTGATTTATCTTTTCCACTGAAGTTTTTTGTCTGGCTTAGATTGTTATTGGCAATACTTATTTTACATTACTTAAATGTACTCATAATTGAAAGTTATTAAATAAAACCATACTTAAAGGGCGTATAAGGGAGGTTAATGTTTTTCAAATGTACTTATTACGGAATGTATGTGTACCTATTATTAAATGTACTTTATGTATTGACTCAAATCAAGAGTGAAAAGGCACCTTCTGGGCGAGCTCGCTCCATCGTAGGCCACGTCTACGCCTCGGCTAGTCTGTGGCCATGAGTAAGCCCATTCATAATAAAAAATAAAAATAAAAAACTATAATGAGTACCTACTATTTCTTTGGCATGCCCAACCGGCTTGTTGGATTGAAATTTAGGATTTTAAGTACATATTAGGTACTTACCTACAGTGGAATGACATACTAGGTCACTTTAGCATTTATCCCGGTTGCATCTTCAACTGCTATTTTAAATCTGACCTTTATTTAAATTAAATCAATCGTTTTCATTTACTTTCTATCATTTTTACTTACTATCCTACATACATGTCTGTTAACTTTAAGAGCCCATCAAAGTGCACACTAGCGCCACTGCCAAATAATCGTGATTATTTAAATTTAACGACAGGTATTTAAAAAAGGGGGCCGCTACGTACTGTATTGTGTATTTAAGTCCCTTTTGAATACATCAAACTAGTTTTTACTAGGACCTCAAAACAAAAACGGCCGTTTTAACTTTGGACGCATAGATTGACGAATCCAGCAACATAAAAACTAGTTTGAAGTATTCAAAAGGTACTGAGATACACAATACAGTACATAGTGGCCCCCTTTTTTAAATACCTGTCGTAAAAAATAATCACGATTAATTAGCAACGGCGCTAGTATGCACGTTAATGCGTGCTCTTAAAAGTGCTCTCATGTAAAGCTGTCTTTATATTAGTTAATAGTTAGATAAATTAAATATTCCTTGAGAGATCCATGTCGCTACTAACGCTACATAGTACTCTAATTAGCAAGTTGGAGCTAAATATTACATTTATGATATGTAAATTTGACTGAGC
Organism: Cydia fagiglandana; assembly: GCF_963556715.1. NCBI lineage: Eukaryota > Metazoa > Arthropoda > Insecta > Lepidoptera > Tortricidae > Cydia > Cydia fagiglandana. The sequence continues at coordinate 7,143,212 of NC_085941.1, forward strand.
TAAGTAACAGCGTCTTAATCTCAAGTTTGCCAGAAAATTTGGAGTGCGACTATTTACTTAATTTTAAAATAAACGTCTACCTTCTTAACCTTACCAAATCTACCCTGAGGTTAGTAAAACCGTATTTACCTATTGCGAATAATTACAAGTGTTATTATCAATAATGTAAAATTTAAGTCAATAGAAAAATGCATTTGATTTGTTGTTCGAGTTTTTAATTATCTGCCTATGATATTATCTAGTAATTTTAACACATTGGTCGTGTTATTTTCAATGTTTAAGTAATTCAGTTATGCTTCTAAATAATCATTATTAAATAAATGTACAGTTATAGTTATTAAGGATAGTTATGTATAGAAGGATACGATTAGATACACTTGGATAAGATTATTTATATTACTAACACAATGATTCTCGATGGTCTTGAATCAATAATTTATTATTATTATATATTATTAAAATATAGTAAGACAAGAGTACTCACTCCATACCAGACCAAAAAACTATTATTTTCATAGTCGACATCAAACTTATTCATAATAAGAGTCCTCATAATCATTGTAATATGAAGAAAATACTTGCTATAAATGTTAGAATCTTTGATCACGTCTTTTCGTATCCAAATATGCGTAACAAATAACAAAGGATCTCATAAAACAGAATAGATCAACCGTAAACTTTGTTTGTGTCCTTCTTACCAACGATTGAGACGTTTATTGATCCGAAAACAAAATAATAAGAGCATTAATGGAACACTTTTTTCTTGTGGATTAGAAAACAATTTCTTAGAAGTGTCTATTAATAATTTTTCTTATCCTATTAAAATTACGCCTACGAATTATAGAGTTAACCAATTTGTAGAAATTTTGCTCATTATATTCTATCAGGCGTTTCTGAGAAGATTTATCAGATTAATAAAATCTATGAATAATCCCTACCAGGTTTATAATCCATACTAATATTCTAAACGCAAGTCTGTCTGTCGGTCTGTTACCTCTTCACGCTTAGCCGCTGAACCGATTTAGATGAAATTTGGTAGAGAGGTTGTTATGTCCTTCACATAAGATAGTTTTTATCCCAGAAATCATGCGTTCGTCGCTCAAACATTTAAGCGCACGCAGCCAGTCAGTATGCTCTGGCCTTTAACTATGAAAATGTTATGTATGACTTAAAATCCTATGTCACTGAATTCTTCCCAACATTCTCAAACACTTAATCCTATGTGTTTAATTTAATAAAGCCGCATGTTTTGTGACTCGTAACTTCTTCTCCAGAATTCGCAATACGATTGTCATTTTGATGAACTCCTTTTCGGGGCATTTAAACCAATTAGTGGATCGATCCGGTTGTTTCTTTTGATGCTGCGGCTGAATCAGCAATTACAGAGCTTTAATCATCTTTATACAGAGGAAATCTTTAGTGACATGGTTGTTTTCTTCGTAGAAACTGTTGTGAGTAAGTAGTCAGGTATTTAAAGGAATTAAGTAGGCATATCTATGAAGCAAGTTATAATAATTAATAAAGCGTTTTCACTTAGGTACCTATTATCTGTGTATAATGGTTAGTAATAGGCACAAAAAATCCATACATTTTGCCAGGAAAGTAACAGTAAGAAGTGACTTAAACACAACAGTCACGCTTTTAAGTTAAGACGAAAATGCCCAAAAAAACTATTTAGCTCATTTTACAGTTTGTGTGTCAGGTATCTTTATTTTCTATTATTATAAAACTAACAGGCCTTTGCCCAGCAGTGGGACATTTTATAGGCTCGTTAAAAAATAAAACTAAGATTTTACTAGATACAGATTGCAAGCAAGTTCTTGCTAGTCTAAACTTTGCCTTAGTTACAAATAAAACCATTTTTTTTATTTTCTTTTATAGTTTTTTGAATGTATTGGAAGCTACTTAAGCAAATTAAACCGCTTAGTGCCATTTCGATCTATCTTCCGTTAATAAATCTAACTTATTGTCACACGGACAGAACGATTTTATTGCATTCATCGGTTATCGGGAATTTAATACGATTCCAATGACTAACGCGTCGCATGTTTTCAATGGAATTTTAACAAATTTCCGTCGCCCCCACCGCAAGAGGACAGTCTTCGTAAAAAAAAATCCACTGTTTTACACATTCGTGTGCTTAAAAAATGCTCATTCAAATATTTTCTCTATTACGAAGAATTTTAGGTCGCACTTTTTGTCCTGACACACAGTTATGCACATAAAAAATCCCTATGACTACTCCTTGTGTTCGATTTTAGACCTTAATAGCACAAATTTAAATGTCAAGTGGTTAAAAAACGAGAAACCGTGGTAGGAAAGGTGTATAATGAATTGAGTGACGTAATAGGATCTTTTGTGTCAAGAATGTGACATTTAGGAGCGAAAAAATTGCCTCCCGGAACACTATCTTTTGTGGAGATCGTAAGGACAAGTCGAGGCATCCAACACAATTAAAGTTATCAGCAGGGCTATTCATTAATAATGTTTTTAGGGCAAAAGCGAGCATTTTGTTTACATTTATTACTGTCGTGGTGAAGGCTCATCCATCAAGAGGGTATTAGGGCGTAGCTGCGTTTAACTAGAGTTATAGGCCGAAATAATTTGATCGTAAGCCCTTATATGCCCTTATTCAGAATGTCACATCTTGGTTAGTTCTTAATCCTGCATATATATGAGATCCCCGGAATTGTAGGGAATAGTTGTTTGCTCTGACATTAGCAAATGAAATATAATGCAAGTAAAAAAAATAAGAGAACGCTGTGAAATGTTTACGGAAGAGATTCAGATTGAGCTCTCGTTTTAATAAAATTTTGTCAGACTTTTTATTTCACTCGTATTCCTTTACGCGTAGGTAAGCGTTAGGTATATAGGTAGATAGGTACAGTCAAGGAATTTAAATTCCGACCCATTTCGTACTTTGTCACAGTGACAACCGTATGAGGTCTCTAGCGGCTTTCATATTGATTGTCACTGTGACAAAGTACGAAATGGGTCGGAATTTAAATTCCTTGACTGTACCTATTAAAAGTACCTCGTAAACGATATACCTATTGAGCTTTCATCAAGTCTATTTCACTCCATTGACCTAATTAGAAGATTTAGCACAAATTGATTGAAAAAAAGCTTTCTAATTAAGGAAGTTAAGAATCGTCGATGCTCATTACAGTGTTTTTCCAAAATATACTTTATTCGCCTTAAAACAATGTTGATTTTTATAATTACTTAATTGTCAGATAAGAGAATGATAAAACCAAACTGAAATGTACAAACGGTCATTATGGAAGTAAGCACGCTATCCATATAGCTATAACCGTTAATCTCGCCCACCATAATAAATTTAATTAGGCAAATGTTTTGGAATTTCGGTACAGTAACCATACCTTTTGTTTTTTTTAGCACGCATGGCTAGCGGAAATATTTGTTTTTGTTAATTGTCGTATTTTAAAATTAACTGCCAAATGTACGAAATAGCGATGGAATCTTTAAAAGCTCGGCATTTTTATTAAAGTACTTAACGAACACGCAACTTTAAACAATGCGTTAAATCTTTAGTTTAAGATTGGCAGATGGATTTTATATATTAGACTTTCTACCTTATTTCAATGATTATAAAGTTAATATTAAGAATCATACAATTGGATGTTTTGAATATTTACTTTATTTTTATCGTTTTGAAGTAAAAATTCAAATGGGTAAAAACTATCTGACAAAGACAATCTAGCTGTAAGTATGTTTTTAGATTTCCCTTATAACTTAAGTTTAAATGTCTGCTACGTCGGAAATTATTAAAAAAATCCTAGTTTCCGATATTGTAACGCCACTTAGGTGACAAGTGATAGTATTTCACAACAAAAAGCACCCTATTAATCGTTAAGAGAGTCACATTTCTAGACACCCCACTAACGTCTCATTATCGAGCACATGCCCTTTTTCGGTTTAAAAAGTGACACTTTTTGTAACACTTCAGTCACAAAAAATGCCAAATTAACTTTTTTAAAGGAAACGATCTGTTTTCGGCGCGCCACGTGTGACGCTAAGGGGTTGTGCACAAATCACGCGTGGTGTTTTGGCTACTTTTTGACCTCCCCCTCTCCCTTGGTGATATTTGGTGAGGTTTTTGGCTACCCCCTCCCCCCACACAACCTCACGTGTATTTTTTTGAAATTTTTTCATTCGAACAAAGTTTATGATTTTCTATATAGTATTGTATTTAGAAAATCTTGTTTATTTTTCTATTATCGTTAAATAGACTCGCTATTATGAAGTGCAAAGTGAAGATTTATGTTTAACTAAACCGAAAAAAAGTATCCACTCATGTGGTAGGTTTTTTTTAGTTTCGCTCACTGTAGAAAAATACAGGCGAGGTTTCCTTATACCCCCCAACGTGATCTATCGTGAACCCCCTCCCCCCATCGAACCTCGCGTGATTTGTGCACAAGCCCTAAGGAGTTCGCCTCAAATTCTATTTGAGGACGCCACATGGTCCGTTACTGGTTACTTTGTCGTCAAATATCCCTCATCAATAAAAATACCTATTTTTGGCGCAAGACGAATTGAGGACTAGTTTAAGAGCCCTACTTGACGTTAATATGCCTGTGATGTATGGGACGTCGTTACTTAGCTGACGTATTGAAATGCTTTCCCTCTATGAATTATTATTTCGCTCCTTAATCACAGAAGCGATTTAATTACTGCAAACAAATGTGACAAACCTCTTTGTTATTTAAAGCCATAAAATTTTACTGTACCTATTCTAATATAAGTTTAAATAAATATAACAAATAGAAACAATAGGAAAAGAAAAAACTGACTTGTTTTGTTATCTCACTTCCGCAAAAGATGTTACTCGAAAAAACCTTGTGAACGTAACACGACATCGCAAAAAAACTTTCGTCGGAATAGTGTAGGTACATTCAGATAAAGGAAAAAAGGAACGGTCTTAACTGGTTCCGACATTATATTCGCATTTGAGAAGATCAAAGAGTATGTTGTGACACACACGGGAGGAAAAACTTCTGTAGGCGGCTGAGGTGAAGACCGCCCGAGGCCTCTCGAGTAACACCGTCCTTGAGGGAGCCAGGCTTTGAAACAAAATGCGTTTGCATACATTAAACTGTAAGAATGTCGGAGATAGGGAGGGCACACCGCTGGGTCCCGAGGGACGGTGTTTCGGCGATTACGCGGACGGAATTTAGCATCGCCAACTCGCCTTCTTGCCGAGATAGTTTGCACGTAACACTAGGCTCTTTGCGTATTTTCGCAGTCAAAGCGGCTCTCTTGAATACTTCCGTAAGTGTTTCCAAGTATTTGAAAGGCAAATTAGGAACATATCTCGGGCAAGTTTCTCAAAAGGGCAACTCCGGCTGGAGTGGCGTAAATATTTGGAAGTAATAAAGTTATCGCCACATGAAGTGTGTTGTGGGCTCTGTTTCTGCGTGTTTCGCTTTATGGACTGGAGTGTGCAAACAAAATTAACGATACAACAGTTAATCCTAGTACAAATTAACGGGATATGTATACTATACCAAATACAGTGAAGCGGGGTCCGTTCCGTAATCTCTGAGCAAATTCGTCAGGTCCTTTGGGGATATTCTCTACCGCAACGCATAGATATATAGTTTGTAATTACAAACTATAATTATACTATGCAATATTAGTTACATAGATAATTGATGTCACTCCCCAACGATTTGCATATTTTATTACCCGGAATAGGTTGGCTATGGTGTTATGGTGCTGTTAATTATAACCGCAGATGGAGTATTTGCGACTGTTTACTTTAGTCTGGCTAGTTAACAGTATCTGGCATCTGACGTCATATGAAGTAAACATAAATCTCTCTCTCTCTTCCGAGCTATGTATCCCACATGGTGATGGGGTCAGCTTTCCGTGTTAGTTGCTTCCACTTCGCCCTATCCTCGACGTCGTAAACATAAATAAAACAATGAATGATGAAGTAAACATAAATGATAATCTTAAAATTTGCCTATGAGGAGCAATGGACATTTCATGGACTCCTCAAGTCAAGGAAGAGGGGCAAGAGGTTTATCTGAATACTATCAAATACAATGAAACATGCAGTAATAAGTAAAGTACGGAGAGCTTTGAAGATTTTTGAAATAAGAGAGAGAGAGAGAGTTTTTAATATATTATATATACAATTTTGAAATGAAGGAATATGAATAAAAATGTTTAGAGTGCAGACTCCTCAGAATTGTATCGCCTTTTTCCTTTAATAATACATTTAAAAGCCCAAACTAATACACATCATATTATCAGAATCGCTGTTGGCGAATTTTTCAGTCGCAAGATAACCAAGTTAGCCAGTTTTATCTGACGATTCTCCCCATGATTACTCCCTAACTATTAAACGTCCTGCATCAAATGCGTAACCAAGGGTCCGTCATCATATGCAATAGCCGAACGCAATAACCAATAAAAGTCACTATAAACTCGCCGGTGCCGTCAGGACAAAGGGTCTCTAGTGGCCAATGAAGACCCGTAGGGCTGCGTCGAATATTTTTACGACTATGACAGTCCTGCTAGATTTTGGTGCGTGACGTGGATTTGTTATGTTTGCTTCCGTATTGTTGTGTGAATGAAACCTACGAAAATCTCGTAAAAGTTTGTTTTGTTTATTTTTAACATATTTAGATACACCGAAATATGGAAGTTATTGCTCAATCAAACAATTTTCATTTCGTAAATAAACACTCGAGCGGACCAATTTTAAAATAAATAGATAGTATTTAGCTCCCAATACTATTTAGGTAGAAAAAAGGGAGTAAGGTACTTGCGCCTAATAAGGCCCACTTTTAATTTAATTTTTTATTTTTTTCATTTTTGATATGAACTTGCAATTTTGTCTATGGTACTAACCAAACATGGGCGAGAAATTTAAACTCATTTACACTTATAAAAGTATGAAATTTTGAAATTGAGCAAGCTTTAAAACTGGGCCTTATTAGGTGCAAGTACCTTATAACGGTCAACATTAGGTATAAGTTTTCCGTAATTTTCTGGATGTCATATATTTTGCACTCTTTATTTCGCACACAGATATGAGTACAAAATTGTCCAGAAACAGCTTTCGAAGTATGTTGGTACATATATACCTTTAATAACATATATTAATTTTAAATGAGTTACAAATGTATACTTATTTAATTTGAATATCATATAAATCAGTCCGATAAAATGTTACCCCTAAATCTGACGCTACACTGACGTTCGTGTTCTTAACATTATTTAGCACACATCCTCAAATTTAATTCTTCATTTGCTCAGCAAATCCCCACTAGTTTTAAAACCAACTTAACCTCCAAGTTGGACGTAGCTCGCGCCGTGACAGTCACGCGAGACTTAAGAACTTCCCGCGTCTTGACAACCCTGCCCGGCAATTTACCGCTAACACTGTAAATCCACAGCCTTTCAAACCCATGCGATATTGCGTTTTTCCTAACCGCAACGAAGCTTTGTAGTCACGAAAGTATGTAAGCTATTTTTGATGGAAATTTTAACAAATTTTTCACAGGACGAATTTGAATTCCGCGCAATAACGCGCGTCGATCGTTGAAATTTGATGCTGTTTTGTTTTTAATCTTGATAATAAAAAAGCATAAAATTAAAATACGATTTAAACCTCTTTTAACGTTTTAAGAGTACATTGCTTCGCTTTTAGTGCATTTGCTATTAAATAAATAAGAAAAAAAACATAAAAGCTTTTCCATTAAAGCGCCGCACGCGACTAGCAAACTTTATTCGCCCTATGACAAATATGAAATGAAAACATAGGAATGACTCCCACGGGATTCTTCGAACACTTACATTTTTCTCTTAAAACCATAACAAATTTTCGGATTACACGTGCAGGGGTCTTCCGTCTCTCTCTATTGCTCTATTTATTGCCCTCTACCCTAAGCTAAGTTATCGAGAGTATAATCTCTCTTACGCACAGAAACTTCTACAGCTGATTACTACTTGGATGTGATAAGACGAGACGATATTAGTGAGGATAGGCCGAAAGAAATACCCATTTGGAAATATCCAATAAGGACGTCGGTAACTAGGCGGAACAGAGGGCTTACCGCGAACACCGTTCGACGTGTTGCCTCCCTGTCACACTTGCGTACGAATTTACAAGTGCGACAGAGAGGCAACACGTTGAACGTGGTTCGCGGTAGGCCCTCAGAAATTATCATCCCGTAATAAAAAATACAGGCATATTTATTTATTTATTTTATTATATTTATTTAAACTTTATTGCGTACTAAAAAGTACCTATACATACGGTGTCAAATAAAGGACCATTTTACATAAAAAAGCATCAAATTAAAAGAAAAAGCAAGGTGATGATAAAAGTTTTAGCGCCTAAAACAAAATAAAATCTTCAATTAACAATATTTGGCACAGTAAGTTAAAGGCTAAGCTTCCGTTTTTACCCAAACTTTTGCTCGTAAAATACCATTAATTAGCAATGTCCGCCATAAAACAGTCATTATACTTTCATTAGCGGATTGCCTATCCACATTATTCCATACGCCAACAATGTTTGAGGGTTATTTTCCAAGTTCCGACTTGCAGACGAATAAAATCCAACTGTAATCCCCCTGAGATTAATATTATTTGATCGTGCACAATAAATAACGAGAGGAATTCAATGGGAGCGGAATTACAAGTTTTTTGACACAGTTGCGAAGAAACTTTGACCGGATTCAATCTTCGGGGGATTTGGAAGAGTAGGCATTGTAGCGTCCTAATGTTTTAGTGGGGGTTGGTATTCATCAGCGGGCATTGGACTCTGGTCATTTTACTGCAATCTTTTAAATGTACTAGCTTCTGCCTGCGACTTAGGCCCAGGGCTATAACCGCGAAAATCGAAGTTCGCAAATTGCGGGGATTTTTCTCTGTCACTCTAATTACGCCTTCGTTAGAGTAAAAGAGAAAGATCCCCGCAATTTGCGAATTTCGGTTTTCGCGGTAGCCGCTCAGGTTGCGCTAACCACAATTGACGGATTGATCATTGTCACACAGACCTGAGCTATATATGAATATAAATTTCAAATTTTTTTTTTGCGAACGCTTTAACGGTGACAGACGGTTTGGCGCAAGTGTCCCATAGTCTCGTGGAATGAATCTTAGTTGGTTCAGCAGTTTAAGCGTGAAGAGAGACACAGACAGACAGAGAAACGAAAAACGGCTAAGTATACGGTAAGAATGCTTAGTTCGTGACCTAAAATATTTTCAGGACAAAAAGAACAACTCATGTTGGGGTCGTAGACACACAGCAATTCTTTAGATTCACATCTCTCCTGAGTACAAGTATAAAGTTAAGGGTCATAAAGTCTAATTTTGTTTGAAATTTTAACCTTATAAAATGGGACTAAGTTACTTTTCTGTTTTTTTTTTATTTATTTATTTTATTAGTTTTAGTTTTAATTTATTTAGTCTATACTTAATTTTAATAATAGTTTGTATAAGTTTTGTTATTGAATAAACTTTTCTGTTAACCTTTGTGATGTAATCATTTGTATAATTTGTTTTTTATTTTATTTTAAAGGTGTGTATGAAGTGTCCCACCCGCTTTGGGCCAGCGTGGGGACTATAGCCGAAATCTCGCGCATGAGAGACGGCCAGTAATCAGCTATGAGACGAATATATGCTGTATTATTTTTAATACCTATTTATTTATATTTGTACACATAAACTATTAACTGTTATACACAGGAGTGGATCAAGTGACAACTTTTGTCTTGTCCCGTTTATAAATAAAATACTAATAGTATAAATATAAATCAATATCCCCCAATAAATAAATTTAATTCAATAAAGTGATGCAGTATGCACGGGTCACTGACAGACCTCAGATATGACGATTTATGCGATCCGGGCGCATACAGCCAAATAAATTGTACTTATGGGTTATTTGCTGAAACTAATGTACGGGAAACATCAATAATATTGCTAAATTGTATTAATTTTACCCCAGATTTTATGTGGTTACTGCAACCCGAGTAATAAATCCAATTATAGAGAAATAAACACTTACTTGTTGTTGTACTTACATTTACACATATTGGAAATAATTTGTATGTAATGTAATAAAATATTGTGCTTACTGCACAGAAAATCTGCCAGTAATATTGCAATCAATCAGATTTGTTAAAAAACTAACGGCGTTGTGTCTTTCTAATTGGGTTTTTCTAAGATAATCACGAACTTTCAACAAAATAAGAGTTACAGTCAGCATCCACCCTCTAATATTTTGTAAATTTACAATTTGTGTTCAAAAGTGTCTGCCACACAGAATTTTTTCTAGGTAAGTATATATTTTTACCAAAAAGAATAGATAGTATAGAGGGGTCCTGTCAGTATAAATTTTGTAATCACAGTAGATTTACCGCCATCTATCGATACACGACTAAAACTCAAAATTAAAACGTATAAATTATCAATATATATATGGATAAATGATTTTATTATTTTTATATCATTTTGATCCGTGTTCAGTCACTGATATCTATGTGTTAAAATTGTTAAATATGAAACGGTGTCGTCACGCCATCTAGCCGAGGATAGGCTAAAGTTGTGTGCGGCATCTATCTGAGAATAACTTTTTCTTGATTTCCGAGGCACGTTTTTTCCTTAGACTTTATTCATCTTATACGAAGTTACATATGTCTTTGTTTATACCTAGTAAATATAAGTATTATTGATTTTGTAAAGCGAAGATAATCGCGACTCGCACTCTCTTCCGCTACTATTAATGTAGAGACTACACAAGAGTCAAACATTGAAACTCGTCTCCGAAAGCCGTCAAATAATTTGCGCTCATAACGGCGGCACATTACTCCCGCCTTCATTATGAGGAATTGCCAATTTTCACGTGTGTCTCATTTTATGTCGCCATAAGATTGAGTCATAATTCACGGAAAACATTTCATTTGCATCATCTAGGCGGAAAATGGCAACGTATTTTTAAAGAAATACAAATTTTGGTATATTTGAATTAGGTATCACATTTGCTTTGTTGCTTTATGTAGGCGTATTTTGATTCATAGATAATGTTGTTTTTTACTAAGGTATTTGGCAGGATTTTATTTTAGCAATCCGCACTGAAGCGACCCTGTTAGCTAATCCCTTCTAAGTCTTGTAACAGACCGACACTTTAAGCCTAGCAGTGGGTAAGGGTCGTAAGACTGAAATCTCTTATGGAAATATCTCGTACCGATTTTTATATAAAATAATATAATTATATTAAGATCCATAGATTCATATGTGATTTCAGTTCTCTATTTGCTCGTTTTTGTGATCGATCCACTTTTCCTTCTCTATAAATTATAAGACACCACCGGTCCAACTCCGTCAAATCACAGTTAGCTCATCACTACTTGGTTTCCATTAACCGTAGGCGGTGGGAAACCTACTTTATTAAAGATTGAAACGAAAATATGCTTGTTCTTGAAGCAATTAATTTTAGTTAATTACATGTCGGATTCGCTATTTATACCTACCTAATTTTAATTCCAATTAAGTCTCGGCTACAATATAAGTCATTAACACATTTAACCTTCCCGGGATTAACACTAATTATGCAAACAAACAACCTACACACGTCAAATAAGCCCGAAGTTCGTTCACCCCGAATATGAAATGCACCCTCTCCAAGACAAATTATTTCATTTCCCCACCCCAAGGAATACGTGACTGCACCATCATCTGTACGGGTATCTAGTGATGTAATGCAGCAATTTATTGTAACGATGGGCGATGATTAGTATAGTCGTTTTAAGTGGGAGCGAGAGAAGTTATTAGGTCAAAGAAAACCATCGTAAATTGGCCGTATTACATACTAAGGGGTGTCTGAGAGGTAAAGATACCTACTTTGAAAATGAAAGGTGAATCTAAAGGATGACTCACGCTAGACCGAGCAGGGCCCGAGCCGAGGCGTCCGAAATATCATTTTCTATGACGGCTGATCGGTGATAACCTGGTGCTTTCTATAGAAAACGAATCGCCGGAAGCTCCGGCCCAGCCGCGGCCCGGTTAAGCGTGAGTTATCCTTAATCATCATCATCATCATCTCAGCCATAAGACGTCCACTGCTGAACATAGGCCTCCCCCTTCATGATGGGGGGTGAATGCCATAATCGCCACGCTTGGCAGGCGGGTTGGCGATCGCAGTCGAGTACACCGAATTTGAGGGACGCTGCTGCCCGTCCACCGGTGGCCTTGGACGTAGTTTAAGGACATACTCGGGTCAGCCGCCGGGTTATCCTTAATAGGTAAGTTTAAAATTAAGAATACCCAGAAATAATTTAAATAAGATAACGCAGACTTTGATATTTCATGGAAAACTGTAGGCCAATCAATTTTTAGTGAGATATTTCTGTATTGCCCTCTGTATTCCTTCTACAATAAATACATGTAACAAACTAGAAGTTAGTTTAAAATTATATTATCAGATTGTCAGCTACTAAAGTGACATGAAAGTCCTTGGGGGATTACGCTGACAGAGGGTTGCCAGTTGGGATTTTTGAGCGACGCATTTTGAGTAAAATCTTAGATATTGAGATATTTAACACACTTTGAGCAGAAAAATACTAGTGATAAATCCCAACGTTAAAATGTTTAATTTAGGTACCGTTGACGTCAAAGTTATTCGCCACATTTCAAAAGGATAAAGCGCAAAGTGTAAACATACCTAAAACTAATTGTAGATATATTGAACCATGTTGCATACATAATCAATTTTTATTATTTATTTTAAACTTTATTGCACAGTAAAAAATATACAGTGACAAATGGCGGACTTAATGCTACACGGCATTCTCTACCAGTCAACCTTTAGGCCAAACAGAGAAGCATAGTTGGTGCGGGGTATGTAAAGAACACTAAAACTAAACTTGCTGCTTAAAATTAATAGGCACAAATATAAATGTAATATGAAGATAAAATAAATAAATATACAACAATAATATATACGTACATGTATACAATAAATATATATAAATATATAATATATGTTTTCATGAAATTCCATCATCATCATCATTTGGCGTATAATTAAGTGTACATACACCAGGGACTATATACATACATATATCATTATATCATATCTATTGTACCTACCACTAACTATCTGATACGAATCTTTATTGTTCGAAATTAATGAAATAAAATAATGGAACTGTCGATACCCTGCGCCAATTACACTACATATTAGCACGCTCTATCCTACGCATGAAGGAACGTGGGGCGCAGTGTGGATAAAATAATTGTTTATCCTGCGGTGGTAAAAATGTTTACTACAATCCAGGTGAAAGTAAACTTTTTATCAATGGCAAAAACATTTCGTCATGTGTGATTGAATCTGTACGAGTATTTGAGGTAAACGTACTAGTGCTCGACATGCTAATGCCCAATAGATGACCATGCTGTTACCTCTATTGACAATGACTTAAGTTTCAAGATAACATGTACTGGGACCGCGTCGAGCACCAGTGAGGTAGAAGTACTAGTGCTCGACACTGCACTAGTATTCGACATGGGCACTTTATATCAAAGTAATATAGGTTAAATTTGAACGACGAAGATTTTTCTGTATTCAAATTTAATCCTTGTCACTTTGACATAAAGTGCCCATGTCGAATACTAGTGCAGCGTCGAGCACCAGTACTTCTACCTTAAGTTTACCTTAGTTAGTAGTCGAATATTTAAAAAGAATAGTTATTTATAACACGTCTTAGGATAACGAAGTTTTCCAACCAAATGGTTTTCAATTAGCGACCAGTTTAGCTGCTTCGGGAAAAATGTATACATGTGAAATCAATTAGGATCGTCGGATTAAATTAATAGCTTAGCTAAACTTCTTGCGTTTCATAGCTTTTGATAGCTTTAAAGTTGTCTGACATAAAAGCGCCTTGAACAGTTTTTCATCGATTATGCACTGCCATCTGTTGCGAACTTTTACCAAGTGGAAAGCGAAGTTTGCTACGGAACCCAGACACCTGATCATGCTTCTAATGCAGGTTACAAATATTATGTCTTGAAGAGAATATGGTCAATTCATGCCATGCATCAGATAGGTACCTACATATAGGTAACAGAGCAGTGTTAAAATCTAAGAAAAATATTTCCACCAATAAAACGCTTGCACTTTTTCGGTTTCCTTCTTTGCCCAGCCTGCTCATATGAATTATTGTGGACTGTAGATATTTTTTCTGACACTAATGAATTGGGTACCTAATAAGATAATAAAGTATACGTATCTACTTATTGATTGGTTCGCTTCTTCGAGTTTGTAATAAAAATGTTGTAAGGGCGCGATAGAATTAGATCAAATTTGAGTTGAATCCTAGTCGGTCTAAAGTAGCTTCTCCAGTTGCTCAAAAAATACCTTAGAACATCGAATAAATAAGGTTTATTTTAGTCATAATTATATTTCTCAAGCGCACTTTCCAGTTGGCTAATAAGACATCAACATTTACGCAAAACACTTTTTCCACCCTCATCACTTTGTCACCATCAACGTGAAAAAGTCCAGGGAATTTGACCCCAGTTCAAGCGAGCAGAGACATAATTAGAACAGGCTAATGTCCCGGAAAAACAATTTCATAAAACATCTCATTTCGTCCGAGCCGCGGTAGCCGAATAAAAAGAAATAAGACACTAAATAAACGTCTACTTATACGCTCGGCTACACCTTCATTTAGGGTCCACCATGAAAAATGTACGCTGATGTCCTCCGAGCGACAACATTCCGCTTTGCGTGAAAGAACAATTCGCTTACAGCCAGAACGCAAATTAAAATGGCTACGGCGCACAAGCCACAGCATTTGGAAACCTCACCGCACATTCAAACGAGACAAAAATACTTCCTAATACAATGCGATAGGGACTATAAAAGGATTCTCGATAAGAGTGTTTAAATTTGGAAATCCTTTATAGCTTTGTGTCACAGAGAAACCGTTTGTGGAAAATCGCTTGACGCGTGCTTGCAAAATTATCTATGGTCTGGTGAATACGATAGGTTTTCACTGATTTAATTTATTTATAGCTCAATGTGATTAGGTATAAAGTTAGTTTTGCAATTGAAATATACAGATTTATATCGAAATTTTCATCTTTTGTAATAGTAGGTACCTCCCGAATTTAAGTTTACAAATTATAAAAGTAAATGTCCCATGAGTGTGAATATAACGCATATATAGGTATTCCACCCATAAAATTAATTTAGCTATTAAAACTTTTCCTGGAGATCCTATTGAAATAACAAGTTTAATTTACCGTTTTCACCAAAGTAATAAAAAAATTATTTGCCAGTTAACATCCTTTAAATTTTAATTAAATAATTGTGTCAAAACACGCTAGACAAGATACCACTGCTTTCAAATTAAGAAGGCAGTAAAAATACACTAAAATACTGAGAACCGTTGAAGCAAAAGAGGAAGCCTGGAAAATGTCTGGAGCAATCAAATCTACTATGTTGCAAAATTAGTCTAAAGCGTCCGATCCAAATGACGACAACTTTGAAACGTCTTGAGGAAACAGCCTGTTTTTAATTATACTTCCAATATTAACATTAACGATGTCAGATTGAATTGAAATAATTACGTTTATAATGCTTCTAATGACCGCCGTTTGAAGTTTTGGCACAGGAAATATTCAGTTTATTTTCAAATTATGACGTAGACTGGGCGTGTTGTGATATACCAGATAGACGGATAGATGCTGGTAATTAAATGATTACGAGGGATTTTACGAGTTTTTGGATCAACAACCAAAGCTGTAAGTATAAATAAGTATACACCTAGATGTGCTTAAAAATGTTAAGCTGCCAGGCCGTAATGTTACTGTAAAAATGTGTGTAATTTGCTCCAAAATTTGCTCCAACTATATTATATGTAATTGATATTTGTATACTGTTCGCCGAGCAAGCAGTGGTGGCCGAGTGGATATGACGTCTGACTTTCAATCCGGAGGTCGCGGGTTCAAATCCTGGCTCGTACCAATGAGTTTTTCGGAACTTATGTACGAAATATCATTTGATATTTACCACTAGCTTTTCGGTGAAGGAAAACATCGTGAGGAAACCTGCATACATCTGCGAAGAAATTCAAAAGGTGTATGTGAAGTCCCCAATCCGCATTGGGCTAGCGTGGGGACTATAGCCCAAGCCCTCTCGCGCGTGAGAGGAGGCATGTGCTCAGCAGTGGGTTATATAGGCTGAAATGATGATGATGATGTATACTGTTTAACGTAGACCATCACTAGTATCAAATCATGCTTTCATATATGACAGAATTTTCGTATAATAACTGTTAGATCTTACACGTACACAGTGGGAAACAAAGTAAAAATTTTACGCTACTTTAGATAGGTAGTTTAGTTAGAACGACAGAAAATTGGGAGAGAACGTAATTTTAATAGTTACATTAAGCTATAGTCGCAGTTTGTGTTTCTTCCTTTTATTGCAGTTGATATTAGAAACTTGGCCTTCAGCCAAAGTATAAAATTGCAAATAAAGGTCGTTGGCCAGTCTGCAACAAGCATGTAAGTACCTATAAGTATAAAAAATTTAAATTGCGTACGTCATAAAAATGTCTAGGAAAGATAAACAACCTAATTCTAATTTCACATATATACTTTTCTATAGTTTTTTCCACGTGGGTTCATTCACCCTTATTTTCGTGCAACGTTAACCCCAAAGGACCCAACACAACATCTACTTAAATATAGGTATGTATGTACCAGATAGAAATAACGACTCGCGCGTTATCTACGGAAACTTATTAAGATAAGCCGTCACGAATAAGGGCTATTTGTCTTATTGGGTAAATGGATACATTACCAAACAACCCCGGTATTTCTCTTGGTCGTGCAGTGTACGCGAGTAGATATTCTGGTGATCCAGCGTAGTTGTAACCTTGATATCCGATAAAACAGGAACGGTATTCAGATTTTAAAATCTCAACCTCACTTTGTTATTGTTATGATACGAATTTAATACAATTCGCAGTGCATCTTAAGCTGCGAATCGTTTTATGAATCTGGGGCCAAATTCGACACATACAACTGTCAGATTTCGCATCCACGTCAAATCAATAGTTGATTTTATCGCATACTGAGTTATGATACCATCAACGGTGGATAATATCATTTGGTACAACCAAAACTCCACTCTTAACTAAGGATGGTTCGGTTTAGTTTGCTTGTCACCCTAACTGTGGATTGTTAATGTCAAATTTTGACATTGTACGTCTTCGAGAACTTATGATTTTTCCCACATCAACGGGATATCAACACGATACGTCAAACGTCGCTTGTCGAATAGGGGCCCTGGTACTGATATCAGCTTAGTGCATCTCGCTTGCACTAATATTTAAGTGTGCGCAAGGGCAGGCGTGGCTCACTCCGCGATTTCGTCGGTTTGCTACAGGTAGCTAAAAGTACATCCGTTCGACCCCAATTTTGGGGTTTGCCATAAGCCGCGCGTGGCGCTGTCGCCATCTAGCGGCCATATCAGTGCTGATCGTAACAGACGCGTTTTGTTAGAGAGTGAGTCTTCTGTACCTAGTACTATTATTTATTCTGTGGCAAGGGCATCAATCATTATCAGAACTTCGAATTTTTCTACAGATAAATAAATGATTGTATGAGGAGTAGCACTTATTAATGAGAATTAACGAATATGACTCTTGTAGAGACAGTTTGGCGAGTGGTCTACAACTTCCGCCGTCCACGGGTCGACCTTTCGCTTCCATTCCTGAGGGCCTACCGCGAACCACGTTCGACGTTTTGCTTCCCTGTCACACTTACGTACGAAATTACAAGTGCGACAGAGAGGCAACACGCCGAACGTGGTTCGCGGTAGGCCCTCTGTTGACTCGACGCTTGTCGCTGCCACTGGACGCTGCCGGGCACTGTCGTGGCTGAGCCATAAACAGGCTGCGTAGCCAACTTGCCAATCGCTTACGCTCTGTAGCGATCGAAACGCAACTTTTACTATCGCACTAATATGGAAGAGTGATAGAGCGACAAAGCGTTTCGTTGTCGTAGCGATAATTAGTCACCTTTGCTTGGCCGGCTGGTCCGCCTGGGCGTTTGACTCGCGTGCTAAGCAAGCATTTGGAACGCCACTGGCGATACGTGTGATAGACATCCCTAGATTGTGAGGTAATCCTGTGAAAGGATATTAAGTGATGTGTTTGTGATTACCAATTCATGTCGGTGTCCAATCTGTTTAATGGAATTTATTTAATAGAGGCGCCTCCCACAGCGGCTGAAATGTGGGTATTGTGGGTAGCGTAAGTGAAATTACACAAACGTACCTACGTGCATAGGTATGTACGCACGTAGCTATGCTTTCAGTATTCAGTAATTTGTTGCTTTCATAGGTACGTACATTACGTAAGGTGGTACATCAAAACAAGATCAGCTATGAGCCCTGCAAGGGCACTGCAATTTACATACTTAATAGTTATCTTAATATAGCTTTCACCCTATTAGTGTTTTTTCTGAGCGTATAAACTGGTTTCAGCATGCTTCATTTCACGTAAGTATAGTCGCCACCAGATACATCGGCGCGGCCAAGGTGTTCACAATATCTGGACATGCACTCTAACGCCCTGACAATAGAGGCGTGTTCAGATATTTGTGAGCGCCTTAGCCGCTCCGATATATCTGATGGTGATTGTACATGATTTATGTCTGAAAGCTATCACAAGCAGAAATAAATTAGTAAGTTAATACTCGTATGAGGCACCAATAGTTTGAGGCCCGGGGAAGCTTAGGACTTATTACTTATCTTATCTTATAGACTTAGAACTTATCAGTCATCATCATTTCACGCAGACAAAGTCGCTAGCAGAAGCAGTTGAACATTATGCTGTGCAAACCAGATTTTTTTGAAATTCGTCTTTCTTTGGATCGATTAAAATTATTTCACAAACAAATAGTGTCCATAACTTTCGAATGTCACACTTAGTTTTTCAATTGGAACGCCAAACCAGTTTTAACACTGTGAGAAATTAAAATGTTCATAACAGCGACGCAAACTGGCGTAGCTAACATTGAAATATGCATCTGTCAGGGAGAGCGTGGACAAATTGCAAGTGACGTTTAGTCACGCTTAGTGATGTGCCTCAGACTTTTCCTAAAGACATTCCCAGAGTTTTTTTAATATAGGAAAATAATGCCCATTCTGCTTACGCAAAGTGCTTGTGTGTTTTGGCCACATTGCTAGGAAAGACGGTGATAACCTGGAAAAGGTAATCACTGGTAAAATCGAAGGCGATAAGCCAAGATGCAGGAGCCCAATGCGGTGGACAGACCGAATTCGCTCAGCCCTTGATGCAACGCTCCACGGTGCCCAACATTCGGTGGCAGACAGAAAGAGGTGGCGGCAATTGTCAAATTGAAGCTGTTCCCTAGAAGTGGCCACACCCCTCAGTGATGAGGAAACCGATGCAAGGAGGAGGAAAATAATGCCAAATGCCGACTGAAATCTTTTCTATATATTTGGCGACGGCAAAATATAAATTTAAAGTGAAATCGAATATATTTCGAATAATGTACGTTTATGAATAGAATGCCGTGCAGAATGGTGAATATTCCCGGAAATATCTCCAGACAGAATCGGAATATTTCCGTAGCACGTCACCATGTAGATCGGAATATTTCCGTAGCACGTTACTAGAGGTCTCGGGAATAGTTAAATTTCCCAGTAAAATATAGCATAAGGAACAAGAATATTCTCTTAGAACGTCACTAGTTACGCTCAGTAATGTAACTGCATTGATGGGTGGACCAAGGACGTACCTATAGAAGTCCCGGGAGTATGTAAATTTTCCCGTAAAAGATACCAAACAGGGAACGGGAATATTCTCTTAGCACATCACTAGTTCCGTTCAGTAGTGCAACTGCATTGATCGGTGCACCAGGAACGTATGGCTTTTATCAGTGTCTGGTTAAATTAGTGCGTGCGTCCTACTAGAAGTCCCGGGAACAGGTAAGTTTTCCCGTAAAAGATACCAAACAGGTAACGGGAATATTCTCTTAGCACATCACTAGTTCCGTACAGTAGTGCAACTGCATTAATTGATCGGTGCACCAGAAACGTATGGCTTTTATCAGTGTCTGGTTAAATTAGTGCGTGCGTCCTACTAGAAGTCCCGGGAACAGGTAAATTTACCCGTAAAAGATACCAAACAGGGAACGGGAATATTCTCTTAGCGCATCACTAGTTCTGCTCAGTAGTGCAATTGCATTGATCGGTGCACCAGGAACGTATGGCTTTTATCAGTGTCTGGTTAAATTACCGCGCGGGGAAATTTGACAGAAAAGTTGCTTTTAGTTTTTAAACGGGCGTGTTCCGCTCGTTTGTGTTTTGCAATACTTATAAAATGAAACTTTTGAAATGCGCCGGAAAAAGTGGAAATTTAAAATATTTTTCGTATGCCGAAAAGTTTAGGTGTACCTAGTTCGATTTCACATTTAACTATCAGAAACAGTAAAGAATCTCAAGGTAAATATATTTGATCGACAGGTAGGGAGGGACATGTTTAGGAAATCGATGGTTATGAGTTCGTAATTATCTTGCTTATTTTAATTTGTATTATCTGAAAAATATTTATTTTACCAATAAAGAAACAAGAAACTAAACTAAACTATAGGAAACTTATTTCTAGGTACTTAAACCTAAGCAAATTTATTCACTGTATCTATGTAGGTACAAACAAAGCAACGTGTCTCGCTCTAACTAAATAAATTACGCAAACAATTAAATATCTGCAATAATGCCGCTATGGGGTGCGACAATTTGTCTGGACCGGTTGCTGGGGTAACTTCTCCCTGTAGCTACAATATACAGGGTGTTATCGTCATGAGACTCTGGGTATTTATTTCACATTGTATTTTACAAAATCTTTTTTTTTTCTTTTATGCATTAATATAAAGTTAAAATTCAAAAAGAAAAAAATTATACTGGAACTCATGAGGTTATGAAAGTAAGGTATAGTTTAGTGTTGTACTAATCTATAATTATTATAAATAAATATTAGCAGACATCTATCTTACACATATTTATCAACCTAGCCCCAAACTAAGCAAAGCTTGTACTATGGGTGCTAGGCGACGATTAGTTTAGATTACAACCATTACTAAGGCACAAATATCTGTGTTATCACACAAATAAATGCCCTTACTGGGATTCGAACCCAGGATCATCGGCTTCGCAGGCAGGGTCACTACCCGCTAGGCCAGACCGGTCGTCAAATAAGTATTCGTTTTTATTCTCAGAATCGAATATTACACATTCTCACAATAATTATGGATAACGGTGTGCTATGAAAGTGAAATTGTAAAATGTATTATGATGTTTACTGATCTATATTAGTTTCTCTCATAGCATATTAAATGTTAATTAAAAATATTATTATATTACAAATTCAAATAACAGGCTTATTGCAGCAAAACATAGACAGTAATTAATTATGGTATTCTAAAAGAGCATTGGACATCTCTATATGTATCAGTATATTTCGCACACGGCTCGGCCACGACATTGCGCGACGGGCGGCGGCGGCGGAAACCATAGGTTGGAGCGGGACACAGCGATTGGATAGTTCTTTCCCACCTATGGTTGCCGCCGCCGCCGTGTGATAATCGCGTAAGTACCTATAGATTTTCTAATGCAAACATCACCCTGTATAGCGGTCGTTCCGAAGCACATGCAATGCGTAGTTAATGTAATTATGAGGCCGGAGCGTAAACGGTTCGGACTTGTTACCATTAAGAATTGTCTTTTATCCAGGGCTCGAAAACATTTTCACTTCTAATATAAATAATTTTTCATAGCATCGTTATTAAAGGTTGGATTTAGCATATTAAGAAAACAGATCAAGCATATTTTCAATGAAAACGATATTAGAATAATGAGATACAAAGACATATTATGTGTCATATTTTATGTGAACTTTAATAAAATTATTAAATTTTTCATCAACTTTTAATATATTGGATTCCATTATAATATTACGAAGCCATGTTTATAAGCTATCTGAAAAAGCGTAAAGCAAGTAATCCGATATATTTTGAACCAATGGTTTGCAATAGGCGTTGCAAATTGGAGGCAAATGCTTGTATTCATTGGAAAAGTTAATGAATCTCGCCCTTCAATTTAACCGTCCCCACTTGGCAATGTCCTATGTACCTATACCTACCTTACTAGCACTATACAGTGTGTGTCTGACCATGGGGCTTTAAATTCAGGGCTCGATTCTACTCGCTAAACTGAGCTACTTTTACTATGGCACCAACCCTGAAATCCCGATTTTTTTACTGCTTTTTCATACATTTTAGCTGATCAGATGTCGACGTTTTCTATGGAAAAGCAAAAAAAAATTCTCCGATTTGAGGGTTGGTCCCATAGTGAAAGTAGCTCAGTTTAGCGAGTAAAATCAAGCCGTGGATTTAAAGCCCCATGGTCAGAAACACCATCTATACGGAGGCTTACGGCGCGATTCGGGAAATGAATTAGAGATTCACTAGATATGAAATAGTCAAGTTATGTGACGTTCCACGGCAAAAGGTACCATTGCCCTGGCTGAATATTGGAGTGGCGTTATTAATAATGTAAGCGCCAGCCGCCAGAAGGTTAAGTTTATTAATAATTGGTTACTGATCACCATCAGAAAGCCAATTTGAAAGTTCATTTGATGTCAAACTGTTCAGTCGTTCGATTGTAAATTCACCTTTTTGATGTATTTTTTTTAATTAACGTATTACGAATGACATAATTTTATGAATAGGTATACACATTGTATTAGTTTAATGCAGTATTAATAATAGCGTAAGTTTGAAGACATTACTCAATAATAATAGAAATAATGCCAACTAGGTATGTATCCCCGTAGGTATGTATGGACCCGGGTATGTCCTTAAACTACGTCCAAGACCACCGGCGGACGGGCAGCAGCGTCCCTTAAAGTCGGTGTACTCGACTGCGATCGTCAACCCGCCTGCCAAGCGTGGCGATTATGGCATTCACCCCCCATTAAGGGGGAGGCCTATGTTCAGCAGTGGACGTCTTATGGCTGAGATGATGATGATGATGAGGTATGTATTTAAATGTTAAATTAATGAAACAAAAGTGATGCTTAGGTTATAGAACCGTTTTTCCCCCGAAGGGTAAAAAACGGATATTTAGGTTCCTGCCGAAGCTTGAACCACATTATGAGATAACACCCTTGTAACTCAGCCCTAATCAAGCGAATTCATCAACTAGTAGCGCCATCTATCGCGCCACTCAAGTACTAATGTCGCCCGGTTGCCAGCGCTCGGCTGCTTTCTCTTCAGTACCACATAAGCCGGCAAGGCCCTTAGGTGTGGTTCAAGCTTCGGCAGGAACCTAAATATCCGTTTTTTACCCTTCGGGGGAAAAACGGTTCTATTTAGGTGTCCGTGCCTTCGCTTGAACCACATTATGAGACGTGTTTAAACCTCTGCCGGCGCTGGTCCGGGCGTACTGTGACTGATAATATTTATATTTATGCAAAAATCACATAATAAGAACGTGGTCTTGAAATTTATTCCATATAGATATACTAAAGGATTGTTTGCGTCAAACTAGATTTTCCTTATTTGAAATTACCGATAGATGAGACAATTGTTAGCACTGACTGGCAACGTAAGTTATTCGTTGCGACTATAAAATTACTTAACTTTTTATATAAAACAAAACTGTGTAATTATTAGTTGAAAAACTGTCCCTAAAATCATAATTAAAGATAAAAGAAGGTACTTGTAGGTCGTACCATTTTTAAATGTAACCACTATCTGAAGTATTAGCTCTGATGCATGTAACGTGAACCACATCGAGTGAGTTTTACATTAAACCCGTCCAAGCTACCTCTGATGCTTTCCTTTGATGCTTGATGTTTTCCCACTAGGTGATAAAAAGGTTTTGTTGTATGATGTAATGATATTACTACTACTTATCTACTGCTTACCACAAAAATAGCACTGTCGGCCCATCAACTGTTTAAAATTTGTAACTAATTGGAAAAGCTTGGGTCCTCTCTGATTTATCGTATTTTCCAACAATTTAATATAAATTGGTAAGTTGCATCATATGATAGGCCAGATGTAATGTTATATACGTCTATGTGGACAAATAACCAAATGTTCGTAAGTATAGGTACCCACTAGAATACGACATTGTCATTATTTAGATATAAATAGTTATTGACTAGGTATACCAGGTTTATTTGTTAATGGGCTATCATTACATAAGGACAACATATTCCGTAAACAAATGTGTAAAAAAAAATAATAATTATAAACTTATTTGTGGAAGCCATTGAGATTTATTTCGAATCGAGTACTCCTCTGCCTGAAAGTAGCGTCAGAAAGTGAAAAAGAAAATACAACACTTCATGATGCGTTACTAACTAGTAACAACTCTCAGCAGTAGTTTCAACTGAGCCGATAAACATCCTACCTTACTGATTAGTTTTAGGCGAGGGTTGCTTTAAAAACAACCATATTAATAGTAATTCATGAATAGATATTAATTCTTATATGAAAAGGTAGCCCTCCTAGTCCTCCTACCTATTTCAAGTGTCAATTATGAATCACAGATAACTGGAAACATGCCAATTAAGCTGGTGCCGGGTCAACCAAGCTTTTATATTATATGCTTGTCAGTCATGCAAGCGAATGTATTTAACGAATGAACAAAATCACTGACACGCAGGTGACAATCGTATGAAGGCGATGATTATGAATTTAAAGTGATGCTGACAACTCCGGTTGTTGTGGATGATATCTCTCCATGATATTGTGCGTAGACTGAAGATCCGTCTACCAAGTAGGATATTTTAGAAGATTTTTTAATCTTTGAATAATTCCAATGCCTTCACCTATAATTTTTAGGCTAATTATAACAAAGGCTTGTAATTGTAGGTTGTTTAATGTTAACTCTTTCTGGTGGCAAGCTCATTCCCAAACTGAAGATTTTATGGTTCGCGCGCTGGTAATGGATTGTACGATGCTTTATTGTTAGACTTAGCACGATTTGTGAGTTTTTAATGCTTTTGTATACATACAATATTCTATAAGAGTGTAAAAACCTCTTGATTGATGGTGGAAGACTCTTTGACTTTCTAAGAAAAGAGGAGGTGGACCTATCCACTTTAAATTGTAGTGCAACCTTTACAAACCAATTGCGAAACTTTCGTAACACCCAGACAAATTAAAACATTATTATTATTTGTATATGGTGAGAACCAATAAGTTCTTGGCATTATAGCATTGTAGTTGCACAAGCCACGGGTGTCTCATGATATCATCTAATCTCAAGTGCAGCGCCAGCACCGGCGCGCGCGGGCGATGCTGTGGCACAATTCCTGTCAAACCTTAACATGTGTACTTGTGTAGACGCATTCATTACCAAATATTAGTTTGTACTTTGAAGCCCCAATCCGCATTAGGCCAGCATGGGGACCCTAGCCCAAGCCCTCTCGCGAGTGAGAAGAGGCCTGTGCCCCGTAGTGGGACGTATATAGGCTGAATTGCTATTATTAATAATTTTTAGGTACTTTGGTTAGAAATTTAGCAATACAAGGACGTTGTATGTTGTTTATTGGCTTTCGTGCAATTAAGTTGTGTATCAATTGATTTTAGACTGTTTTTATTGTCGCGAGGGAACCCTAGGGTTAATTAGGCATCATGATGCCCACAAATAAACAATTATTTGATGATCTTGGCCTTTCTGCGACATATTATATTTATGTCACTACCTTGACGTAATCATAGAATAAATAATAGTATGTACTGCAGGTACAGAAGGTTCACTCTCTAACAAAACGCGTCTATTACGACAGATTATGACCGCAAGGTGGCGCAAACGCGAGCAGGTGTCCGTTACATAGCGGTGCGCGGCAACTACTAGTGCTAGACACCAAAATTGGTGTGGGCCGCATGTACTTGGAGCGACGCGACAAAATCGCGGAGTGAGCTACGCCTGACGTAACACTGATATATGTCTACAGATATCTTATATTCAATGATGTAAGCATATTATCATGAATATATGAATTGTAGTTGTCTTCACAACTAATACTGTAATTCTATTAGCAGCACATCTGCCCTATAACCAAGATACGATAATTTTGTAGGGTACTACACCTGGAACTCTAATTGATTGCATTGACGATGATGTTTCCAATTACATGCCCTACGAGACTTGTTACAACAGTATGCTGTAAACCCTGGAGTCCCTGGACTACTACCTTTCAGCTAAGCTTGTAGTACTTAGATCTGGCAATGCTGCAATGTCAGCAGAACTAGTGTTGATTTTTAGAGTAAATTGCAGGCTCTATTTAACCGGCGAACATATTTGTAGTCATGATTCACTACCAGGATCACATTTCGCTTAGATCTTGCATTTTGCCTGAACCACCGTATGTTGTTATTCTTTATAAAATCATGTGAGTACTTCCTTATCTGCCAAGGAAGCCTCTCATCTGGAAATCGAAAGAAGGATATTTCTGGTCCGTGTTCTTTCAGAATCCGGTATCTGGTATCGGTGACTGCCTGCAAATATTTTCTACATATTACGGATAGTATGTACGTTTACGTACGTTGTACATTTGTATGTATATTGGCTTGCACCGCAGTCCACTAGGTTTCAAAGTTTCTGAAGTGACTTCATTTTAATTTATCTATTTGGAAAAATTAAACAATCATTGTTTAGATGTAGGTAAAGCCGTAGACCGTGGCTGTTGGTTCGACAGTTTAGTCCCTTAGTCGGCTTCACCTCTAATTCAATACGCGATTTTTCGAAACAGAATCAGTAACTCCACTCTAACTAAACTTACGAAAAATCTTTTCATAAATTCTTTATTTATTTACATAAGTAATTTGAAGGGGCGCTTCATCGTCTACATAGGCATAACAATTACCATTAAAGAAGCCGATGTTTCACCTCCTATTGAACAATCATGGGTAACTATGCGGATTGCCGTACTAAATTAATATTGTACTATATAGGGTCCTTTTAGACATTATGTAAAAGCACCTCCTACAAATGCCGTCTGTTTCCGATAGTTATATCACCAGTAGGAGTTCATTTCCTTTGAAATTGAACTATGTAACGTTTACGGTCAACGTTTTATGATACATGATTGTTATACCGACGGCGCAGGTTGATTGACAACCCGCTGCTTAGATACTCTTCCGAAGTGGAGCTTGTTGCTTACAGCATTAAAAATGCCTTTGTCAGTTCGGTCTCTTGGACGGAATGCGATCCTGCCCCTGTGTTTTCTAGATATTACTCTTAGTTCAGTGGTCTCAGTTTCACAGCTACATAGTAGACGATTTAACCTAAGTAAAAGATTTATCTGTGACAGGTCGCAATTTTTTAGCTAATGGTCAATATTTAGAGATGCTTCAGTATTCCCAAAGACACTATTAAGTCTCATAGTCATTCATCATTTAAGAGAGGGATTTAGTGCGATGATTATACACTCATATATATCATTAACTCTTTATTTATTTTCAGGTTTAGAGCCGCAATAAAGAGATATCTTTTGTTAGCCTATGACAGAGCCGTTAATGAATTGGCATTATACGTGTAGCATTCCTATTTAGAAGAGAGAGTTTTAGTCTTCTTTCCTTCTTTAAAGCTAACGTCAATTTTTCTTGCCTCCCCCTCTCTCTTTTTGGTATAGGATCTAGTTGGGCAAAGTATAACACACGGTTTTTCACTTTGTACTGTGAAAAGGGAAGAGCTTTTCACAGTTTCTTAACTGCTATTTTCCATGGCCAGTTAGTCATTCAGTTTAGGATCCTCAGAATGTATATTTTTGGTTTGTTTGGTATCTCACGGCAATTGAGATGGCAGTTATCGACCAAGACCAACATTTGTACACGACCAAGACGGAAACCGTCCTTTTTTCCCGGCAGGTTGAAACAATTACTGTAACTACATTTCGTTATCAATTTCGCGCCAAACCCGCCAATAGAAATTCTGCTGCTCGTCGTTCTAAAAGGTGACACACCATTTGGTCGGCTACAATGATGATGACGTCTACTAACTGGGTCGCACATTGGTTCATGACCATGCAGATTTTAAATGCGAGTCCGGCCGTGCAGACATCGATCGATAAAGCGACCAATAAGTCGTCCACTACCGTGTTAGTGGTAGGCCATGAGACTGATGAGACAACGGTTTTTGTTTAACAAGATAACGTCATTTCAATGTCATTTCAGAGGACGATGCGATATCGTCTCATAGGACGACGCATTAATGTCTCACGACACGACAAAATGTAGTCTTATGGAACAACGCAATGTAGTCCCTTGGGACGCAATATCCTCTTACGGGACGATACCACAAGATGGCGCAATGTCTTCTCACATGATGACGTAATTCATCGCGATGCCTGTCGTATCACAGGATGACGCCTTATTGTTTACAGGACGACGCTTGATGTCCCACAGGACGATGTCATGTCATCTCACGGGACTACGCTATGTCGTCTCACGCAACGACGCTTGTCGTCCAACGGGACGACGCCATGTGCCATTTATACCCGTATTCTGTTCAATGATGATGGCTATAGGAGCTCACTTATTCTCATCGCTGGTCCATGGGCACTAAGCGGAATGTCACAAGGTCTTTTAACGAGACGATGCTCGTTGTCTTACAAGACGCTGCCATGTCGTCTGTCAGGACGATCACGGGACGACGCCATGTCGTCTCACGGAACGACGCATGTCGTCTCGCGGGACGACGCCATGTCATCTCGCGGGACGACGCCTTGTCGTCTCACGAGACGACGCCATGTCGTCTCACGGGACGACGCCTTGTCGTCTCACGGGACGACGCCTTGTCGTCTCACGGGACGACGCCTTGTCGTCTCACGAGACACGAGACGACGCTTGTCGTCTCACGGGACGACGCCATGTCGTCTCACGGGACGACGCTTGTTATCCCACAGGACAAGGCCATGAGGCGTAAGTACCCGTGTACTTTTTATGACGGTGCCTGTAGGAAGGTCACTGCGTCTCGTCGCTGGGCCATGGGCACCGAGCGGAATGTCACGAAGTCGGAGATTTTCAAAATATTTTTTCGATTTAAATTTCTCGATCTTTTTAAACTTGCTTTGTAAACGTGTTGCTCGGCTGAGTTACAAAAGCGTACTGAAGAGAAAGCAGCCGAGCGCTGGCAACCGGGCGACATTAGTACTTGAGTGGCGCGATAGATGGCGCTACTAGTTGATGAATTCGCTTGATTAGGGCTGAGTTACAAGGGTGTTATCTCATAATGTGGTTCAAGCGAAGGCACGGACACCTAAATATACTATTTTGATACTATTTTAGATACGATTTTCAATAGGTACATAAAAAATGGAATGTTGTTGAGTTGAGTTTGTATGCTTCTGGCTGGGTTTGTTTACATAAAAGCAGTTCACATTTCAATGTTATTTTTCCCATACTGGAATAGAAAATAAGCACACTACGCTACGAAAATATTTGAATGGGATACGTTTGTTTTTTATTCTAAATAAAAAATAATAATTGTGAATTTTAAAAATAAGTTCGGTAAACTATTAGTTATGTAGCAAAAAACACATAACTAATAGCACACACAAACATAGCACTTTAATTAACTATAATGGTTATTGAGTTAAGGTGCTAAAGGATAGATAGACAGACATATAGATAAAGGGACATGGGGAATCTTTAAGAGTTCCATAGTTAAGGTAACTCTTGCCCGAGGTGTGATTTATTCTCTATTATACTTACTCCAGCAGTGGGACACGTAAGGCTCCAAATAATAATAATAATAATAATAATACTTACTCTATTCTTAGTTCTCATATTTTTTAGTTTTTGTTTAAGTACTAACAATACTAATAAGTCTTCTGAAAATAAACATTTTATACTAGTAAACAGGTAATAAAAATAATACAAGTACTTAATCACATACTTAAGTACTATTAAGTACTTGTATTATTACTAGTAAAAAATATTCAGTTGAGATAGGTAGTATTTTGTAGAAATAGTTTTATTACGCCCTAGAGCAACAATATAAAGGTCGTTGTCGCATCGTATTCTTAACTACTAAGTACGTAATAGCTCTAGTTCTGCAGTAGGCAATTACTTACAGCAATAGGGCAATTAATATGGCGATTTCATTCCGCCGGCCTGCAGCTAGATCGTAATGACTAATGATCGGTTGAAATGTAACTGATGATAAAATTCGCGCGAATTTCGGACTAAATTGTGTTTCGGCTATTTTCATATTTCTCCACACATTCACCGCTATGGATATGTAGGACAATCTTCTTCTTCTTCTTCTCAGCATATTTGCGTCCACTGCTGAACATAATTATGCCTCTTTCATGGATTTCCATGTTGTTCTTTATGCGGCGGTTCTATGCCAGGTCGGCCCTGCCGTCTTTCTAATGTCGTCCGACCATCTGGCTTGTGGTTTTCCGTCCCTCCGGCTTCCCCGTCGAGGTCTCCAGAACTGTACTCGCTAGCCCCATCGGTCGTCATCCCTGCGGCGGATATGGCCGCCCCATTCCCACTTCAGTTGCGCAATTCTTTTGGCGATGATGTCGGTAACTCTCGTGCGTTGGCGAATAGCATCCCAAGCATCGCGCGCTCCATGGATCTCTGTGCCACTTTTAGCCGGTTTAGGACAATGTAGGTACCTAACCCTATCATTATATACCTAACTATCGTGAAGTTGTTCGCTCTTTCTCATCATGCGAGAAACTTAATGCTAGCATAATTTAATTCCTTTTGGTACAATGCCTCAGAGGCCTATTTTAGATATAAGCTAGTTACTTATTAATATCGTTTAGTAGTAACACTGTAGGTATACATCTTGTATGTAAATAGATTTTTTCATGCATAAGAAAATTTATCTACACCTACGATGTGGCGTATACGGCGGTCCATGGAGTATTCAAATTCAAATTCAAAATAACTTGGGGATCTTAGAGAAATACCTACAGAATACCGATATGTTGCGGTTATTAATTTAACAGAATATATTATAATTATAAGACAGGGGAGGCCGTTGCCCAGCAGTGGGATACAGTATAGGCTACACAAAAAAAAATATTAAAGCTACTACATTAAGAATAAGATTTTTGATTATATAACTATCCAACTAAGAACAAAGACTTAAGTCATTTAAAAGGGTGTTAGTAAGTTATGAGTAAGTGAAAGTGTTTAGAAGGTACCTATGTGAAGTTATTATGTAATTTTTGTAATGCCGATTTTATAGTCTTATTTTACTATGTAAGTACATATAGTTTGATTTTGAGTAGCAGGGATTAAAAATGTAGAAAATTATAAGCTTTGCACATGTTTTGCACTATTTGCTGAGTGACAAGTCTTACGTTATTGTTCTACTTCATTTACTACTATGTATTAGGTACTCGTAAGCTATTTCAACAATATGATATTAGTCCAAATATGTAAAGTAAATGAGTTGTATCTAAAATCGCAAAGCTCGTATCGTACCTAACTGGGACTAAACCAAGATACGACTAGAACAAAGTTTATCGTCATGTTAGGTTGAACATTTGTTGAATATTCAAATTTATAGCATTTGCATCTTCAGTTGAAATTTGTTTGAGATAAAAAGAAACACTGTATTTCGCATATTGTGCTCGACGCTAAATCCTCCTGCATTGGTTTAGACATTTGACAAATAGTACCTACTCAAGCGTCGTCTCTACTTTACATTCAACTTCATTTGCTTGAAATAAAACTTCATATAAATATAAGCGTGGAAATATAATTTTACAGTTTACATATATCTGCAATAGAGATTTTGATGTTGAAACTGGATGAAATTGTGATGCAAATGATTGTTCTTTGTAGGCTGATAATATTCTGAGTTTGATAGCTTGCAAGTACGTTTACGCCTTAATATTGTGCGTCCAAATTGGAGCTACTAACGTGGCAACATAGTAGAAGTGGCAATATGCTTTTTTTTTGCAAATAGGTACGACTCTCTCGACGAATCTCTTTTGTTTTTTGTTAAGGTTGGAGATATAACACAAGTATTTAGGCAAGTATGGTGAAATGTATTGCCAGCAAAAGGCGACTGCTATAATGCCGATTTAGTAATGAACATATTTAACAAAAAAAAATGTATACGTAGGTCACATTGTCTTTAACGTTCAGCTGATCAATTTTACTAGCAAAATACTAACTCGGCAGCGCAATAAGTGCTAAAATTGATCATTTCCGACAATTGAAAATCAATATATTATTTTTGATTAAATTAGGGAGGATTTTATGATGCTAACCTTACATCTGCAGCAAGGGTTGAACGGGGGACTAAGTATACCATTACAGACACCTGCACCATGCAAAATGCTGATGCAGTTTCGAATGTTCAATTGATTGAAAGTTTTATATATTATAAGGGTGAATATCTTATAGTCGATTGAAGTTTTTATATTGTTGACATTGTTGTTTATAAGAACACATTTGCTATAACTAAATAGTGGTGTTTTTAGGCTTCCGTACCCAAAGGGTAAAACGGGACCCTATTACTAAGACTCCGCTGTCCGTCCGTCCGTCTGTCACCAGTTGAAATTTTCACAGATGATGATTTCTGTTGCCGCTATAACAACAAATACTAAATAGTACGGAACCCTCGGTGGGCGAGTCCGACTCTCACTTGTCCGGTTTTTATTATATCCTACCACCCCCTTGAATGCGCAATACTTAAGTCGCTTTTAATACTCTTACAAATACATGTCTAGAACTCGTCTTTGAGTTTGATTCCTTAATCTCTATTCGGAAAGACGAATGATTCACAATTTAATTTTTCTACTTAAGTGGTGGTCTATAAATAGGTAAGCACTCGAGTCCATACTGAAAAGTTTCTTTGTTTAATTCCCATTGTTTATCAACCGTAGGCGATTGCATGCCTCTGAACCGATATAATGCTGAATTCAAGATCCGTAAAAACTTTGAAATAGCAAAGGCAAAATAATACAGGCTACCCCACATTATACCTTTGTATTTGGGAATACTGGGCCTAATTCTGTTCCTGAATTTTGAGCGCCGCTTAGATTAGCTTGTCAGTTAATGGACTAACATTGTCCAGGCATTAGAAAACGTCACGGCTGTCACAAACATTGCGATCTGTTTAATTGTCAATTATAAACTTCCTACTAATGACTTAGCTTAAGTTATAATTATAAACTTAGTGCTAAAAATGCAGATTTTTCTTAGGGAAACTTAAGGGAATTCTCAATGATCGTACAAACGTTTATTTTGCTGAAATACTTTGAGACCTTGGTTTCTAAAGGGGCCCACTGATTAACAGTCCGCCGGACGGTATCGGCCTGTCAGTTGTTCGGAACTGGCAAAATTTGGTTCTAACTGACAGGCCGATACCGTCCGGCGGACTGTTAATCAGTGGGCCCCTTTAGCGCCACTTTCACCATTATGTTAACCCAGTGTCAAATTGTACTGGTAAACATGGTACCTTCAGGTCTAACCGGTTAACCCCGGGTTAGTGAATGGTGCAAGTGGCCCTTAACGATTTACGATTGTTTGAATTTTTTTTGCGTAAGTTGCAACACGATTTGTTTGATAGTCTATCTAAAAAGTGACCCATCCCACTATTTGTGTGAAATACAACTAAGCTCGGATAAGACTAACCTGCCCAGTATTGATGGGATTTGAAAACTAAATAAATATATAAAACTACTTTTAATCCCAGCAGGAAAACAAAACGCGAGAGTTTGTCTAACAAAGAGATTTAAAGGAGACAAACAGATGAATTCTGTTTACTGTGGCCTGTTCCCATGGCCTCGGGGCTAAGTCCGCACGTGCCGAATCGGGTGCTGTGACGTACTACCCTATTTTGAGGAGTTACCTTTTGCTTTATTCATTTTTCGTCACGTTTTTTGAAGTTGCTTAAATGAAAGTTTATTATTGAAAAGATTTTACTCCATTATTCATAAATTCTTAGCAACAGTCTTTTAAATTTTTTCTCTTAGTGTCAAACACAAATGTCAAAATTACGGTCACAACCGATTTCAACGGCTTGTTAAGTTTATGAATAACGCACACTAAAAAACTATTTGCGATAATTATGGTGCATTTTAATTAATTGATAATTACTTGATTAATTAAACATTATCGTAGATTATAAAATGTGCAAATGGTGAATTTAATGCCTCATAAATTGGAACTAGTTGCCATAAAATGTTAAAGATAAAACCTTGTATTAGAATTTTGAGGTTTTTGCGTTCGTTATTCATATATTTCGGACCATAAATCTAACTCGACAAACCTATTTCAGATAACGTTTTGAAAAGTTAGTCCGCATGGAGTTACATAAATAAAATATGAAAAAAAATCACGATCCGTACAGTCATGTCATTTGTTTTATTCGTACCTCAATTTGTCGCAATATCCTTTAGTCAGGCATTGTTAAATCTGTTTCCAGTGTGACCTATGTATTCGATATTAAACTTATCTGTACGTGTCGTATATCACCAGAAGGCGTATTCTTAGTTCGTGAATATTGTTTAGATATTATCAAGTATATTATAAATAAATAAATGGTAATTGAATGCAATTTTAAATCCCGCATGCAACACTCAATGATATGCGTGCTCCCCGGCGCTTGTCACATTGAAGAAACTGATGAGAATTTTATGCAATTCCGATCTTAGATAAAACGGCGAGGGTGCCGAGGCCTAGATAACCGCTGCATTGTAAGAATACGAGAGTAACTGCATGAAGCGCGTAGGTAGTTACTGCCTTTTCCGCGCGATCTTTATTTTAATGCAAACCGACAACAAATAACGAATAAATATTCCCTTTTTTTATTGTTCGGTTGTGACGCGACGAATGCTTTGATTTAGGGACAGATGAGAGGGGTTGCGCGCGACGAATTGTGGTCGAGATTATTCCGGACAGGGATTTATATTGCACCCACTGCTTGGAATTTGAGCAGTATCGTGTTTCATCAATATCTGTAGGGTGTTGTTGACCCACGACGTCGCTTACAGCATGCAATTTGTAGATATTACAGAATTATTGATGAAGATGTTGTAAGTTGGACAAATGTGTTTTTTTTTGGTCATGATCATTTAACTAAAAAAAATATGGTTGTCTGTAAAGTCAGTTTACGGACGATAATTTTGCGTAATAACGTCATAAGAAAACATCACCATTACATTACGTAACGTTACCATGGAGATCTATCTGTCCACAACGTTACCGTTACGTTACGTTAACGTTAAGTGTCCACGTGACACTTTTTCGTGCATGCTACTGCTACCGGTGTTCATCGATGTATAAGACGTTATCACGTCAAAATGTGCGAGCTAAAAATCAATCTACGATGCTTTCTGTAAACATCTGTAACGCGCAATAACTGCAATATTTGTATGTTATCTTAGTAATTCTATATTTTTGCCAATTTTTTCATGAAACCTAGGTACTGTAGAAATAAAATCACAATAAATAAATATAGATTTAAATTTGAGACACGAAGTGTATCCCATACTTTTTTTACTAAATGACACGATTTATTTTTATTTTACTAAATGATGATGTGTTGACATAGTTAAACACAATATATTGTAATGCTTCATGGTATAATAATATCCTCCGCCTGGTACTCTCTTCCGAGATTCGCGAATGACCTAACTGACACAGGCCTACGTCATCATGCTGTTTACAGGTTCTCAAACTTTAAAATGTGGGAGAATTTTAACCAACGGTGAAAATTATTTTAACAGCATTAATTTTAAGTTATTCATGTAGAAACATAGTAAAATAAAACTACCCTTTTCACTCCTACTCTTACACTTAACACTTCCGAATAGAACAGCCAACCATTTTTGTAACAAAACATTGATTACCAAGCTTACGACGTGAAAAGTTTGGAAAACACTGCAACTGCTGACACTGAGCGAGAAGGAAATAACAATTAACACGCGTTCGAAAAGGATGACGGTCAGGGTATGAAGTTATCTAGATCCGAATTGTCAAATGTGACAGTAGTAATCCTGTGTTGCCAGTAGTGTAAACAGAATTACCCGAACGTCTGAAATTTCTTTCGTGAATCGGAAGATATTCCTAACGAATAATTAAAAAAGACGTGTTATTGTAAAATTTAAGATAAAATACATATAAACGAAAATTATAAAGTTATAAAAAGATATTTTAACTTATTAACCATAGGTATAATGTACCCATGTAACATGCTATGTTGAAATAAAGTGGCAATGTTATTGTGACGTAGGCCTGTGTCACTCTGGGAAGAGAAGACCGTGTTTTATTAGACCATGGTAATTAGGGTGGTTCAAAAAACATTTTTTTTTATTTTCCGACGGGCCACCCCCTTATTTTGTTACACTTATTATGCTGATAAAATACACCAAGTTTCGTAATTTTATCTCAACTACAAGGGGGTGCTCAACCACTTTGAAAATTTTGTATGTTGTATGAAAACCAAAAAAAAACAAGTATTTATTATTCAAAATTTTATTTAAGTATCTGTTTTCACATTATTTGCACATGTGATTTATAAGTTTTTAAGTAGAAAAACATTTTTATTTCAATTTTTTATAATTTTTCAAAAGTAAGATTTTTTGAATTTCACCTAAAAAAATCATAAAAAATAGAAATAAAAATGGTTTTTCACCAAATAACTTTTAAATCACACTTTCAAATAATGTGAAAACTACTACTTACATAAAACTCAAAAAAATAATAACTTAATTTTTTTGGATTTCATACAACTTTGAAAAATTTCAAAGTGTTTGAGCACCCCCTTGTAGTTGAGATAAGATTACAAAACTTGGCATATTTAGTCAATAAAACAAGTGTAACAAAATGGGAGGGTGCCGCTTCTTCTAGCTAGAGTTTGAATTTTTCCCATACAAACGTGAACCACCCTAATGGTAATGCTTTATAATTATGTAATGAGCTTTTTGCAGTAACTTAGGTTTTTTTTTATTAAGACTGCATCGAGCAAAATCAGCGAAAAAGGCAGTCACCGTTTAGTGGCTAGCGTCCACATCTCTTGATAATTTTTTTTATAATAAATATCATTATTATCCCAAAGAGTGTGTTTACAACGAATCACCCTTGAAAATTTGAAATCTTTTACAATATAATAAATACACTCATGCAAAGTTGTACCTAAAACGAGATGAACGAGTGTCAGCGTTTAGTAAAATTTGTATAAAAATTTCGATGCTCAAGCTATAAAATCGAGTGATTTCGAAAGCCAGATAACTGGACTACAACGAATCAGGCTTTTCCTATTTTTCCTCTTAAAGACAACAGAGAAACTCAATCGTAAACGTAAACTTTCGTAAAATTTCCATACATCCGCCATATCTGTCAAATTCTCCTTTGAATCAGATGCCCGCTGTGGGCCGTCCGGAGCGGACGCGTACTTAAAATCTCCCATTTTGACAGTTCATTTATGACATAAATTCATGTCCGTATACGAATGATGATACCAGTGAAAAACTGTGTTCAAAATAAATAGGGTAAATGAATAATGTCACACGGAGATCAAGAGTCATTAAAATTTTGATTTGTTTTTATTCATAAGTCATAATACTTTAAAAATATAACAAATTATATAAAAAATATACGAACACAACCAAATCAGTGTAATTAGTTTCTTCCTAATTCACTAAAAATGAAAAAAGTTTGAAGATTTGTTTTATCTTATTGGAATAAATTTTCATTGTGCTGGCATTCATATTACGTCATTTTAAAAACATATATGACATAATGTCAATATACTAGATAGACAATTTATCAACAAATTTCTTCACATTTTAACGTAAACAATATAAATTATTAAAATTTTATTTATGAAGACGAAGCAATGTTGTTCACATAATATCAGCAATAAAATTCTTAGTTTCAACCAGTTTTGTTGCTATTCTGAGAGCTATCACGTGCTTTGAAAGTTAATTCAATGATATATCATCAAGAAATTGAAATCAAGACTCGACCTGCAGTCTCAGCGAGTTTTTGTGGCTATATTATCAGTTGAAAGAACGATATTTAAAGCCAATACCGCAGTGGTCTGGTTTACGAGTACCTATATTGGTTCCATGTGACGATTTTTATATAAATGTATCTATCAAATTAACGTGCTTTTATTTCATTGATATTCGGTGCAAAACGATAACTCAGTAACGAAAAATAATTACTTATCAGAAATGCCTTAGGGTTTTTTTCAGTGAACGTTTATTTATAGGTATTTATGAGGTCTTATGTCTTATCAGAGTGGCTTTGGCCTTTGGACATTTTTGTAATGCTTTGTAATAAGGTAGGTGAGGTATCTATATCCCTAATTGTAGTAACCTTTTTTTGAATGAATTACAATTTAATTATTTAAATAAAAAAGTGGTCTACAAACATACATATCCGCTCGGTCCGCTAAAATAATTTAAGTGCCCTACATAATAGGTATATTTAAGATTAACAATCAGTAAACATCATTAATTACGCTCAAATGCTTGTTTCAAAGGTATAAAAGTACAATTTGCTAAGTAAACTGTCAATCTACATTAATTATAATAGATAGACTCCTAGAAGTCAGCTTACTGAAGATTATGAACAACATATATTATAAGTACTTTCTAAATAAAATACAATTTGTTTTTCCATGACTCATGTAGGCCGTATTTTACTATAGACCATTTTAAATTGAAGATGAAATTAATTCATGATAAAAGCTAATAAGGCCCGGTAATATTTTCTATTATTCTTGAACTTATGTTCAAGTCAGTGTTCAACTGTCAGTGCAAGTAACAAGGCCCGGTTCCGAACCAACATGGTATGGTTTTTTTATAAAACGTGTATTTTTCAAAAGCGCCGGAATATTTTTATAACTATTTTGGTATATATGAAGAAACATTGATTTGGTAATAATATCCTGATTATTAATATAACTATTTCAGTTAAAATAAAGGTGGGCCTTATATGCTTCACCTGACCTTATTCGTCCACATTTAGATCCTATAGCTATATTTGGTCACTTTGGCCGTCACTCTCCATTTGATGCCGATTGTACTAACCATTAAAAGTACAGCTCATATGTACTTTTACCTGTACTGAAACTTAAGCATTTGAGCGTAATTAAAGATGTTCACTGATTATTAACATTACGTGTTAAAGAACCGTGTCCCGATTTGGGCCATGGTGCGTCCATTAATGAATCGCATACTAACGGATAGAGGTTTACGAGTACATTCAAAGAAAAATAATTATAGGCAACCCAATACTAGTGGCTTAGTATACCAAAAATAAGGGAAGAGGGGAAATGGTCGGCTCCAATCTATGAAGTCCAATCTATGCTTCATGCTTTTAGCAACTAGGGCAAGTTATATATCATTTTTGTATAATTTAGGGACGAGGAATTCAGTTTTTAAATAATCGTATATAGGTATAACGATTCATACAAATAAACTGATTTTTGCACAATAAATGATAATGATATGTAATTTTAGGACAATTTTGGTCTTTACAATCACAGTGTGGTGATGTGTACTAAATAAAAAATTGCAAAATCTAGGCCTAGCAACAAGCTCGTATGAATTGTAATTAATCTTAATCTAACTATCAGAACAATTTATTGATGTTAATATTATTCCATAATAAAATTGGATTATTATACATATCAAATTTAACACTAAGAATTTCACAGAAGGATCGTCAAACATTAAAAAGATTGTATAAAAAATACTAGTCTATAATTTCTAGAATAAAATCTAAATGTCAAAAAAATAAAAATAGGCACTCATATATTTTTTCTGAATATTAATTAGTAGCGCGTGGCGGTGATGATTTCTATTCAAATTGAATTATGGCCAAAGTCAAACATTTAAAAAAAAAACTGAATCTGGCATTTGAAAAGTGTGAATACAATGTTTTAATATTTTACAGATAAATTACAGGTGATAATTTTGTAGATGTGGAAGGTAGAGTTGTGCTAGGCGTGGTAAGCGGGTGCAGATGCAGGAGCAAATAATAGGCACCAAGCGTTCGTTTTCGCACACCGATTTATTGTCCGTTACGACACACAATACACACATCTATCTATCTTTATACAAACAGAAGGAGAAAGAGCGAAAGCCAAATAATAATTACAAAACACAAATTTAACGGGAAAAAGCAACTTAGTATGACAGCCTCGATAACAACGTTCGTATCTAGCTCTCTGCGCCTGCGGGAAGCGGGCACAATACATCGCTGTCAGCGCTGCAGCCGAGGGCGGATCGTTAGACCGTCAAACACGGCGCGCAGCGCTTACAGCTGCTCTAGGATTACTTACACAGAACAGAGCTCATACATGTGAAAATTATCTAATAATAAAATCGGTCGCTCTGTCCGCGGGTAATTTAATATATTTGGGATTTACAATAAACTATACATTCATCCCTACAATTTTACAAATGAAATGGGTTTCTGCCACCATTGCCACCCTATTATAAAGCAGTAGGCTTTTTTACTAATAAGGGATGCCCACCAAATACGCTCATAAGAACGATTTATTCTATAGATATAGGCTATGAATTATCTAATGATATACAGGGTGTAATCGTTAAGTGTAGCCGGGCTATAAATCCGTAAATATAACAGATATCAGAAAATTTCAAATTGATATCGAAAGTGCGTTATCCAATGAGTAAAATTACATTAATATATTTTTTTAATAAAAGCAGAAATATCCCAAACATTAACTTCAAACCCACCCATACATTTAGTACGACGACTCACCCCTCAAAGAACGTTGGTGTTGTAAGAGATAAATCTGCTTGAGATTCATTATTTGCGTTAATAAACTGTAATAAAATAATAAAACTACCGTTTATGAAATAATAAATCTAACATTTATTTTTTAATCACGCCGCAAAGTTAATTTAGAAATATTTAAGGGGGCCCGTCAATGTATCGCACAAGAAGGGCGTCATTTCGAGAAACTACTGTAAACAAAAAATGTACTTCCTTAAAAAATAAGTGTTAGATTTATTATTCCATAAACGGTAGTTTTATTATTTTATTACAGTTTATTATCGCAAATAATGAATCTCAAGCAGTTTTGTCTCTTACAACACCGACGTTCTTTGAGGGTTGAGTCGTCGTACTAAATGTATGGGAGGGTTTGATTGGAAGTTAATGTTTGGGATATTTCTGCATTTATTTAAAAAAAGTTATTAATGTAATTTTACTCATTAGGTAACGCACTTTCGATATCAATTTGAAGTTTTCTGATATCTGTTATATTTACGGAATTGTAGCCTGGCCACACTTAACAATTACACCCTGTATAAGTTAATTCAGGACGCGTCATGGACCAGAACCCATACTATCCGGGACACAGTTCTTTAATATTATGTAGGACTAAAAAGGCCCTCTGTCGGTGCGGGTGACAAGGCCCAGTCCCGGGCCTTATTGAACGTATGAGATGAATTAGTAAATTTAAATATTTTAATATAGGTAGTTATGAGTTATTTGATTTCCCGATAAGTTTTAAGTAAGCATCACTTACTGACTTACAAAAGTATAAGTGTAGTACCTGAATTTTATTAGATGTTTTTAAAGCCTTATTATCAACAGAGCTTTAAAAATTAAGTTATAAGTGAAATATAATAAGCGTCTATAGTTGTAAAAAATGTTACAAGACCTATAACTAATGAAGGGATAATTTTAGATAGAGTCCACTTTTTTCGAGTAGGTAAAGTAGACGATTTCTTATATCTTTAATAATAAAACTCCTAGGTTTAATTTGGTCTATGTCTACAAACCGCATACCTACCATCGCACACCACCACACTGTTAACTGACAGTCCATAAACCTTATTACAAAAGGCATAAGGTCTACCGATGGACAGTTAAGAGTGTCGCCGTTTTGTACCTATCTTAATACAAAAGTCAACAACGAAAATAATTAATTACCTAATACGTCACATACCTATGACATGACATGAACAAACAAGGAAAGCTATATATAAAAAGTGTTTTTTCTCTGTCTTCTCACAAAGGAAAGCTTTGACAGTTTAAATTCCTCAAAGAAGGTCAGTAGTTAACACTAAACTCGAAACAGCACCTTTAAAAAAACATTAGGGGTCACTGACCTGTCCCAGTAAATTGAGGTAGTGTGCGTGAGCTGCGTTTGTGTGTGAAATGGGGTAATTTGACAGAATCTGAAAATTTACCCTCCTCGACGCCCTCTTAATTATATTGTTATATCTACTACTAATATTATGGCTCTGCAGTGCTTGTTTATGAATGAATGATGAATAATATTTATTTCAGGACATGTCCCATATTATGTTAGTAACAAGTTAGGTACATACTTAAATTTAGTGTTAGTGCAAAGCAGCATAAATAAAATTTAACAAACAAACATTATTTTATACATTTTATAAAAAAAGTCAACCTAAAGCCCGTATCACCCTTACCCTTAATCCCACAATAAGGAAAACGAGCATCATTTTAAACAGTTCTCAACTCAGTTACCATTTCCCTCCAAGATTTTCCAATGGACACTTTCACTACAAACCCCGATATTTCCTACACATGTTCGAGATAGAGTCAAAATTTTAACACTCCTCCCACCGGGTGCCGATAAAAACAATCAGTTCCAATTCTAGCCCGACTCGGGAAATAAGAAACAGACGTTCGGTGCACTCCGCAAGGGAAACTTCACTTTTTAT
Source organism: Cydia fagiglandana (assembly GCF_963556715.1). Classification (NCBI taxonomy): domain Eukaryota; kingdom Metazoa; phylum Arthropoda; class Insecta; order Lepidoptera; family Tortricidae; genus Cydia; species Cydia fagiglandana. Next base: position 7,185,976 of record NC_085941.1, read on the forward strand.
AGGGGACCAGAAATTATGTTCGGATGATATATAGCGACACTTTCCGCAGGATTTAAACGTACCGTTTTCGTAACAGTTACTTACTGCAGGGCGTGAGTATGACCCTTAATAAATTTAGCACGTACGGAAGGATTGGTGGGAAATTATTTCTTTTGGCATTTGGAATTTTCCAGAATAATGGCTTGAGGTCGAGTGTTGGGCTCATTTATGCCTTCACCTCAAGAATCGTTTAGTTTTACGAATAATGAGATCGTGGACTGTTTATAAATAAACCTTCAATACTTTTTTTTTCAATGGCAGTATATTCAGTTAGTCATCGGTAACAATTATACCCATCATCATCAATGATATTATATTATATTACTTGAATTTCACGCAGTACCTATTCTTAAACATCCCTGAATAATTTTGTCAATAAGAACTATAATCAATTTGAGTAAATAAGTACATATTACAGTCACCTGCAATACAGCCTGGCAAAAAAAAATAGAAATTAAAAAGTGGCAACACTGTAGTATTGTCCCTTTCAAATCAATTTATATAAGAGAACGGGACGACGCTACAGTTGCCACTTTTTAATTTCTACTCTTTTTTGCCAGGCTGTAATATCTTACAACGAAGTTCGCAAAAATATCCGACACGATCTTATTTGTAGTGCCATAAGAGCGTGCCATGTATTTTTGCGGCCTTCAAAGAGTAACATATAATTGCAGGTGACTGTACATGTTACAATCAAGTTCAAAAGATAGCCGTAAGCATGAAGAACATAATGTATTTCTAAGTAAGCAATAATATCAAGATCAATATTGTAGTTAGCCATCTCTCGGTCGGTAGGAAGCAGATGCAGTGATAAAACAATGCACGATTGCTTCTCATCGAGTTGACCCGCACCTTGGAGAAAATCATTAGAAATAGGCCATGAGAAATATTTAAATGTCAAATAGAAATATTTATTACATGTCAGCTGTCAAAGCGCCTCATAGAGGCTTCTGGTGACCAGAGGGTTGGCCAATATTTTGCCCAACGGATCAGCATTGCCATCCAGCGGGGCAATACGGCTAGCCTTCTGGGCACCCTACCGAGCGACTATGACTTAGGTCAAGTTGTTTATTTATGATTTTTATATTATTTTATAAAAATATTATGAATAAATCATTTACATGTGTCTTCAGATCACTTTTCACACTGCTTTTGCTCAGTGCATTAGTGAGAAACTGTCGTCTCAATTAAGTCACTAATCGATTGTCACCATTCACTATTTCGTCGGGTGACAAGAAAAAGTCACTAACTAACACCATTAAAATTATTGGATAATAAACCGTGTTACAAGTGTAATAAAGTGCATTGTTACTTTAATTTTTTGATAGTACTCAGTGACTTTTGCTTGTCACCCGACGATTTAATCGATTTGCACCATTTGCACCCTTGAAAAAAACTGTCGCCGCGCCGGAGCGGCGCGTGCCCAGCCGCGGGCGATTCTGTCGGCGACATATCCTAATGCATTAGTAGAATAACAATTACTCCCTCATATCCCAAACTATCTTTTACACAAATTTTAACTTTATTTTCATGGAATAGAGTTGCATTTTTAACTAACTGCAGAGTGAGATGAGATTGTGCGAAATTTAGGTAGTTTCGTTCGGCATTTGCAAAATGGCCCAACTAAATGGAATTCAATTTAAAAACACAGTTTTCTGCTCACGGCTACAAACGTGTTAGGAGATCGTTAGGGCTGTTAGCAATTTTCAATTGTTCCAAAGATGAATAATACTACTACTAATATCCATAGGATACTTTCTAAACAAATCAAAAATGCGTGATTGTATGTAACAATAAGAATGCTAATTATATAAGTACCTAATGTAATTAGTAAACTCCAGCTCTGGTGCTAATTTAACATTTTGGGGCAGTAAAAGCAAAAAGAATTTTAAGTTAATGTGCCATGGATGTACGAATACTTGTTAAAAAAAACTAATCTTCTTAAATGCAATTCGGCTTCGCAAATCGAATCCTTTTGGATTAGTAACTCTTTTCTTATACGTGGGCCATGCTAAAAGTTTCTGGGTTCTGATATATGAGACGATTTATTTTTTCTAAGTGGCCAGTCCAGGAATATTGAGTATGCCCTAAGTAGTTGAGAACGACGTTATCAATTCTTATTCCATGTAACCGTTATTTATATGAATATAGTGGTAGGCTTAATCTTAGGTACAAGTACTAAAGGGCCCCACAGATTATACCAGTTCGCCGGACGATATCAGCCTGTTAGTTAATCGCAAACGGTGACAATTCCGAACAACTGAAAGGCTGATATCGTCCGGTGAACTGGTAATCTGTGAGCCCCTTTAGTAAGCAAGTCAGGCAACCGTGAATTTACTAGGTCCATCTAAAGGGTACGTTTACACTTCAGCAGTAGCTATCTCCTTATAAACAGTAGTTATTAACTACCACTGTAACAATAGGTACGTATGTGCTTCTACAGACAGTACTTAGTATTTTAGTAATACAGTTGGATGTTTGGGCAAAGATTAATAAGCATATTTAAATGTAATGCTTATTATCAGCTTTTGGTCTCGGTACTGCTCTACAAGTCTACATTTTATGCCATTCAGTTGTAAGATGGATTAAATTGAAATAAAATTTCCGTAGTAACAAATAAGCTAGCTTTAGCCATGACAACCCGTTATTCAAGGCTCAGCTGAGCTGTTACTTACCAATTGGCGGTTATTTTGTTTTTTAAAGAAATAAATGCAACCATTCAATATTTAATGAAATATTCAATATATGTGACGTTATCTATGAAAAGGGACCTTATTGTCGATGGCGCTTACGCCATTATTAACGATGCTCCAAATGCTCCAATATGCCGCGCGACGCTGTGCGGCGTAAGCGCCATCGACAATAAGGTCCCTTTTCATAGATAATGCCCCATATATATTCTTTTGAAAAAAGTACACAACTTATGCAATACATAGCTATTACATGAGACAGATTAGTTTTTCAGTGCCTACATGAATCCCGGGTATGTCCTTAAACGGACCCGGGTATGTCCATAAACTACGTCCAAGACCACCGGTGGACGGGCAGCAGCGTCCCTCAAATTCGGTGTACTCGACTGCGATCGCCAACCCGCCTGCTAAGCGTGGCGATTATGGCATTGACCCCCCATAAAGGGGGAGGGCTATGTTCAGCAGTGGTGGACGTCTTATGGCTGAGATGATGACATGAATCCACTTTTAAAACATTAACTTTTACTAAATCAACACTGAATTAAAATGCCGCATCTACTTGTAACGTACCTCCACCCCGAACCCTCTTAGCGCCCTAACGACGTTTAACTCCAGAAACATGTCGTCTTTGCAGAGTGTATGTAAATTGGTAATTGTAATAAATTGCATGTACATATTTTTATCGTTGGTCTGGGGTGACAATCAATATTGGGTTATTTTCGTTCGAACGCGTGGTAAGATGTGATTTTAAGCTAAACGTGCATGTTATAGGAAACAGCAGGATATTAATTTCGGTTTACGTGACAGTAATATCGTTTTCGTAAATTTCGTGTGGCGGTAATAAAATCTTTATATTCATCAATAAAACGTGATTCACAAGTAATGAATGTGAAGATAATTGTTAATGGATACTTTTATAGTATTGATATTATCGCCTATCGTCGTTTCCTCTCCGCTTTCCAAAGCTGATATGTGCTCGATTTATAATTGACAAATAGTAGGTTCATCATAACATACTCCTCTTTTATAATATTAATTTTGGTTTCTTAAATATTAATACTTTTTGAGATATTGGGTAAATAAAAATATCTACTTTTTGCCCCTTTTTGTTTATAACTTTTTTGTATTTATTGTGTGCTAATAATACACGCTTCGAATACATTTTTCTAGATATCATGACGAATCTAATGAGGTATCACACGTATTTTTAGGAGTATTATCTCTATTTTTCATCGTTTTCAGTTTCTCGAACCGACTTCATTTTGATAATAATCCCGCACATACCAGATTTGGTAAGCGCAGCGACGGTACGCTATGTAAGTTTTATCTCATATCAAAAGGCATTCAGTTGCTATCTGAATGTAGCAGTGGCGAAGCGTAATAGCATTTGAAACCATACATGTTAGGTAACTGGGTAACGTGTATCAAGAGCATAGAATCCAAATTGTCAACAAAGTGTCTCAAAATTGGAAAACGAGAGCCGAGTTCTTTGCTCCGCATCAACGCAGTCATCTATAATGAGTCTGTCCCTACTTTAATTCCTTTTATTCAAAAAACAAATAACTTTTATAACTTTTATTCTTCAGAAATGCATTAACGAAGGTCATTACGTCGCTATTATTAAAAAAAATAATTAAGAATGTAATATGATAGGCATTTTCCCTTAATGATCAAGAGTAAACTATAAGACTATGATATTTCAAAAACGTTAAACCTTTAAAGTTTGTCATTCATATTATTGTTATCCAAACATATAATTTTGAGATCCCGTCTTGGATAATTTTATTTTGATTAAAATTTACCCCATTTATTAATGAAAGCAAAAAAATCACGACAAAAATATTTTTATTTATAGGCACCAATCTGCCCTGCCTGATTCGTCGCATTGATTGGGCTCATTAACATTTATGACATTGTATCAGGCAGCAAATAAAGTAATATACGTCAATATTCATCATAATAAAACTCTTAATCAGAATATTTATCATTTGCCGTGATAATACACAAAATTAACCGGTTTTACGACATGCGGGTGCACTCAAACGTATCTGCAGGCGTTATCAAACATTCAGAGGGGACGAATTGATGCATTACGTGTGCTTGTTGCGATATGCAGTATTTTTATCAGCTTTTACCGATTGCTTTCGATTTTTTTATTTAGATAAACAAACAGTCACTACAAAACAGGCTATAGTCTATTTACAGTAGGTAAGTATGTGTGTGCTACCAACACCGTTCACCATTTATTACAATTACATAGTTTGATTATTCGGAGCTTATACCTCTGAAGCTTAAGGCTCCGGAAGGCATTGATTGACAAAATAAAGGTTATCATTATTATTAGGTACATTGTAAGTTCATGACGAAGTAAAAATAATTTACGCTTAACAGTTAAATTTAGTAGCGGTTGGAAATATTCTTGGTATTTTTATTGCCAAACCTTCTTACAGTTAATTTCAATTTCTATGATACTTGAAATAGATTCCAATGAGTGGCGTAAATGTTAAATGAAAGAGTCGTCAACAGTTCAAAACATTGAGTAATAATCTCTAATCAGAGCGGGAACTTTCTAAGTGGAAAGTTGCATATGAATTTTCTTATTAATGTTTACAGAAATTAATGAATTTTTGTAGCTATTTCTATGAAAGCAATAAAGCCTAAAGCATACGTAATAAGTCTGTCTGTTGGTCTGCTATAATACGTATCCTTATCTCAGGTCCATACATTTTGCAGGATCGGCAATTACGCGTATTCTGGTAGGCCCAGTCTGGCGCGGATAATAACGCGTTAATTATTCTGGGCGCAGTTGACGGTGATGGCGATAATGGGAAACTCAATAGACTAACTGCCTTATTCGAACTTCAAGATATTCACAAGAGACGACACGTACTAGATCCATTCTAGATACGTTATAGTTTAGATATCACCTAGTTCTCTTTTGCAGCGCAATTCGGGCAACCAATGTCACTTTTACGTTAGATAGAGTAAGATATCTATTAGATGTGAATTGAATCTCTAAAGGCTCCTCTTCACGTTGGGCCAACGCCAACGCCAACGAGGGACGCAGCCATGCGGTAGAATGAGATAGCAATATGACTTGCTCCCTCTAACGCATAAATGCGTCCCTCGTTGGCGTTGGCGTTGGCCCAACGTGAAGAGGAGCCTTAAGTCATATCAAATATAGTGGAAATGGTTCAAGAGTATCTCTAGAATCGCGCAAATGTCAAATTTGACAGGTGAGATCTTAAACATATCGTTATCGTATCTTGGTGATGTCTAAAAGATATCTAATAGATGTCTATTTCAAAATCCGAATTGGGCCCTAAGATTACAACTAAGGGCTGAAAGAGAAATTGAAACTATAGTTTCGAATTCTCTTTCAGTTATTAGTTATGAAACAAACTAGGGTGTAGGCATCTTGACCACTTAAGCGCGTTACTGATCCATGGCGATCTTATTACAGCTATTCATCGCCGTTTAAAAAAATACCTACTAGAATTTCTATAAATGTTCTATGTTATAGTTTTATTTACATTTAACTATTTATAATTCAGTTTTATAATGTTTACAAGTTTTTAAAGAAAACAGGATCTAAGGCACCAAAAAAGGTTCATCGTTTTTTTCATTTATCTTATATTCATTATGAACTTGTAGTTTTTTATAATACTAGCAAATAAAGATGACAATTTAAACCCCTTTATAAATAAAGTTGGCAAGCTTGCTTTGGCACGAGTACCTTATATATCTACAGTCAGTCAGTAAGTACCTAGTAATTGTCATATCAACTCTTTGCTACCAATATTTTATTGTTCTTAATATTTTCCAGGAAAACGTTATCATCAATCGTTAACATCGGATATTTCACAAATGCTATAAAAGCTCATAAAGGAAACTCACCTATTTTATTTGAAGCGTATCGAAAAATGTATTATGAAATTTCACCTATCAACCTGTCGCAAAGAATACGATCGGAGCGTGCAAAACGCGATATATGTCAAATAAAACTTATTTCTCCCCTGTGAGGGTGCCAATTTAGTTGCCAACGCTAAATATGAAGGGGCGTTCTGGGGTGTTATTAGTCCCGCAAACTTAATGTCTATAGGAGACTTGAACGCGTAGGAAACCAGTAAAAGGTCAAACATAGGCCACACTAAAAGGTTTTGGAATTAGCCACTTAAAGATTAAAAGCAACAAAAAGAAATACAATATCATTTAGATACATCTGTTTATCTATCTTTTTTAAATTACATGTAATATGAACATTTTAGGCCCAGTATTGCTGCGACTTTTCGCAGTGACCTCAGTAGGTAATAATTATTATTTATTTTGGTAGTTAGGTAAAAGTTATCGTTTGTAATTAGTTTAATCGTGGCCATATTACTGTTACAAATTATGAACAGGATGGAAGTGTTTCAAAAGATGTCCTTAGCTAACATCAAAGCTATGTGTTTCATGATAGAGACAGAAAAAAGACTTACTGCCGTATTCGAACTTCAAGATATTCACACGTACTAGATCCATTCTAGATACGTTATAGTTTAGATATCAACTAGTTCTCTTTTGCAGCGCAATTCGGGCAACCAATGTCACTTTTGCGTTAGATAGAGTAAGATATCTATTAGATCATCTAATCCAATCCAATTCACATCTAATTTAGATGTGAATTGGATCTCTAAGTCATATCCTGTGGAAATCGTTCAAGAGTATCTCCAGAATCGTGCAAATGTCAAATTTGACAGGTTAGATCTTAAACATATCGTTATCGTATCTTGGTGATGTCTAAAAGATATCTAATAGATGTCTATTTCAAAATCCGAATCGGGCCCTTAGTAGTGGTTCGAACAACTTTAGGACACTAACGCTGCCTGTTTTTGATATTCCAGAACTCTCAGAGCTACCCTAGTAAGTTGTTACAGATTTTGAGGTCACAGTTACCTGGTTTGCCTGAACATTTGTTTCTGTGTTCTGTGTGTAACAGGAATACATGTCTTGATCCTTCCCCTTTGCGGGGTTAGTCTGACACTGACTTAAACACAAACACGCGATGGGGTAAGTTTTTCTTTGTTTGGCCTTTAGTTGGAAAAATTATGGATTATATGGACATAAAGCACGACTACGTATGTATTGAAATTACTTGTTTTATTTTAATTTAAAGGGAATAATAATATTCCTAGATGTGAGTTATGTTAATGCAATATATTACAAATTATTAGGAAACTAACGATTATGAATAGGTACACCTACCATTGAGACATCGCAGTCCACTGTATTATTCAAAGTAGTGTGTATGGAATTATATACCTACCTATGGATATTGCAAGATGTACTTATTTCCTTTACTATAATTAAATAGGAAATTATTGCATTACGAACGTACACAATATTATAGAAAATTCAATTTCTAAAAACGTTTACCCCCATTTCAATGTAAATATATGATTAACTCATCAAAATAATGACTGCTATTACCATTGAAAGGAATTCCATCTAACCGACAAATTAACACAGGGGTGACATTGACAACTAAATAACTGCTTTTATAAAACCATCATTCACAGAGGAAGGAAATGTTACACTGTTGGCACGTGCCCGTATTCCCCATGTTCCTTATATTCTCCATATTCCCTGTATTCTCTATTCTCCGGACAATAATAGCGATTCTTCCTGTCGCCATTTCCACAGTTCTTATCGGAAGCGATTCACCATTGATTTTTCCGAAAACAATACAGGATGAAACGCAACTACGCTGAATTAAAATCCATTGTTGTTAATACTGCCAAGAACTGAAAGATATGATACTGGTATGTGCAGGTTTATTAAATCTGGGGCAGGCGTATAGTGGATGTGAATAATGTGCATTTATTGACGAAAATATCGAGACAATGGCAGACTGGAACACAACATGGCGGCAACTTTTTAATTAAGTGAGTATTGAAATAGTTGGTACAAAATTGCGAGGTAGGCAAAGCGTGTGTAACAGGGAAAATACAAAATAAGGTCAGCATAAACATAAATCGTCCTACGGCGCGATTCGAACTTTAAGATATCGCGCCGTTAGACATTCACTAGATATGAAATAGTAAAGATATGTGACGTTCCATGGCAAAGGGTACCATTGCTCCGGCTGAATATTGGAGCGGCGTTAATAATAGCGTAAGCGCCAGTCGCCATAAGGTACCTTTTGCCGTGGAACGTCACATATCTTTACTATTTCATATCTAGTGAATCTCTAAATCATTTCCCGAATCGCGCCGCTAGTCCCATATTTAGTAACCTCAATAAAGCATGCGTTGTTAGTAGCTACCGTTCTTAAAATTCATACAAAACCAATGATATTTTTGTTTGTGGGTAGTTTTGCACATTGTAATTTTGACAAAGGTTTGACTCCCGTTTGCCACGAACGTTGTAAAGGGTTCGAAACATCTGGGTGTATTTTAAATTAAATATATGCGATATCATCAGTTAACATAGTTTTATTTCATTCCATTATGGGCATATTACTAAATTTAATTTACTCAATATTTTTGGCAAGCAATTCAACCATGTCTTTTGTTCGTACGCCGTTACTTAGTTTAAACCGACCCTACACATTTACGACTCGAAAACTTATCAAGCGATGATAAGCTATGCTCTCAGCTTCCCGCTTACGGAAATCTAAATGTGTGAGAAGGAGACGCAGAGGATATGACGCTATAAATATCAGTGAATACGTATATGGATAGGATAGAGGTCCTGCCGTATTGTTTCGCGCTTGGCACCCTTCTCTCCGATGTCACATGGATTTGAGTGCATTAGATTCGCTCGAACGCTGCATGTCGGTTTCCTGGACGGTGGTCGACACGTGACTCCAAATAAAAGGCTTCACGCCTGATCGACTGGGCAATACAATGTGAATAGAATTGCCCGTATTGTATAATAGCATTCAGGAGGGAGTACTATTGATATTATTAGTTTTTTATTACAGTGTTATAATTTTAATAGTTTTTGAGTGGGTGTTATGGGAAGTAACACATTTTGAGTCACACAATTCGTCTATTCTAAAATAAAACCTAGAAATTACTTTTAAGTTTGATTTCGTTTTTAATCCCGAGTTTCTTAGTATTCATCTGATTTGCGAGAGTGTCGAATGGTCTGGTCTTGCTTGGTTTGGTGTAGGGGACTTCTACTTCAAGTTAAAATCAAACATGGATAAATACAATTATGAGAAATAAATACGTTGATTAAACGAATTTAATTTAATAAAAGGAAAATACTTAAGCAAGTTCTCGTTCAATGCTTTAATATCAACTTTTAGGAAAATTTTAACTTATTACGCCATCATTTTCTTTTTACTTACAAATTAATTGGAGCTGGAGAGTGAACAGAATTAAAACAGATAAAATGTTCATCAGAAACTTATAATTTTTTCGTTTCAATAAAATTCTAGCACTTTATACAACATAAATGAATAAAGTGTACACAATCCAGTAATTAAATCCCGTTTGAAGCAAATTGCTAAGGCGTCAACCATTTTGAATGTCTATAATGATTTATTCGAATCTACATATTTAAGGAGTCCATCCCGACAAGTACCCGTAATCAACTTTGACGTTTCATGTAAATCTGTTTCGGGCCTTTTTTATCTCGAGCTCTTTCATGGGAGTAATGTGATTAGCCGAGCCGGGGTTCGAGTGCCCTCGTTCGGTAGGGCGCTAAATAAGATGCGACATTTTCCGCCTCGGGCACCTTTGATAGTACTTTTAAAGCTGCGACACGAATTCCGAACCTCTCTTTTATTGGTCACCATTATGATAATTACATTAAGGGCCTTCCTTCGATACTTCGTCTTTCGAATTTGTTCTGTTGTTACGGTAAGGCGTTTGCCGCTGGAATATTGAGCAGCTCATTTGTGAAAATCGCACCTATTGTCTACGTGACACTTTTCTTTGAAGGGATCCTTCAAAGTCTTTAAGTTCTTACGGTCCAATCCAATTATATGAATTTTTAAACCGATTCACATTAAGAGTATCAAAAGTTGCATTATAAAAAAATTGCCTTTTCAGCGATAACTTCACAGTGATACCTTTATTATGTTATATTATATTCCAGGGGTCACCAAACGGCGGACCGCAGTCCGGATTCGGACCGCCGACCTGTGTTATTTTTTTACTTATTTAATAAATTGAAGTAGAAACGGACCGCGATGGTCATTTTATTTTAAAAACCGGACCCCTGAAGAAACTAATTGGTTACTTGCATTTTTTCTAAAACAAACAAAATTACTTTAGTAAGCAGTGGGTATCGTCATCATATATACCTACCTTATATGTCGCGTATTGATTTTGCCTGTTTAGAAGTATGTACAATAATTATTTTTCAATCTTCACAAAAACGCCAAGCACCCAGTTTCGGACGGCGCCCGACGCTCAATCGAAACTGTTCTATTGGATAAAAACAAAATCGAAACAATGCTTAAATTAAATTCCATTCGCTGGAAATACCTAAACTTTTTTATTAGTAAAATAAAATAGAATTTCCAATCTGGTTGTTGCAAATTTTTCGTTAAACTACTGTGCTGAACAGCCTGTTTTGGGTAGGTATAAGAAAGAACGCTAACATATTTAGCTAACCTAGGGCAGTCCTGCATATCTGACGATCGTGGTCAACATCAGAGCTGCAGATGGAGCAGATGATCTGCCTCCACTGGGTTCTGTCCGATGTGCGTCCTACTTGATTGGTCCAAGTTGTTGATACGATCACCATACAAACATTATCAGCATACAAAAATATATTATGTCTCTATATGTACAGAACAAACCTTATATCTTCTTGGAAAATTAATCTGCCTGTGTTGCAGGGGCAATAAAATTTATAATAAAATGTTGTATATGAAATCAAGTCAAAATCCTTTGAATAATAGATTAAAATAGGCCTGTTTAAATTCAGCAATGCACTTGTGAACCACGCCCAATAAGGCGCTAACGTTTTGGATCAATCGCTTAGGGAGACAAGATTGTACTGTTTTTGCTACATCACTCACCAGGGATACCTTTACTAGAGTATAGCATGTGATTTTATTCTTTATTTTTTGGTATTAGAGTAGCAAATTGATTGGTGCGTTGACAGATGACTGGCGAAGTAACCCCGCCCGAACTATCAAATCACAGCGTTACAGAAATGAGTTAGCAAATAAAATTGCGAAGTCACGGCATTGATCGAATATAGCGTATTATAATAAATTGGAAATTTAATTTGATGTCGTTTCCATAAATTCTAAAAATAATGGATATAATATCAGGTAGGTAGGATTTAAGCGGCCTGACATAAAATAACTAGTGGCTCTCGGAGCTGTAGACGACGCGAATTCCCATGGCTCCGCCATTTTGAAAAAAATACCCAAAACTGATTTGACAAAAAAATATTTAACCATCTAATCATCTCAGAAATAGTCACCACAATCAGTTGAGAATTGCGACCTGTAAATTTTAAAAATATTGGATATAATATCAGGCAGGATATCCAGGCATACGAAAGCATTTTTGCATAAGCTAAAACGGATACCTTCGCTGACGCTCGGTCATTAACCATATTTTTCTTTTTGTCTCTTCTGCCTTCTGCTCATGCTCTTTACGTAATCTGTTTTATCATTAGTTGGACTTATCTTAAAAAAGTTTACGCTTTATGAATCCTGAATTAAATCATTCTAAATATAAATAGGAAAACTTCTAACGGCGCAGTGATTAAATTAAAATCCAATCTGTTTTCACGAATCATTAGATCAGTGTTTACTGAAACATGCACGGGCATCTCGCACTGTACAAAAACGTTGAAAAGGCTCCGTGATCCCTTTAAAGCGCTATTTCCTTTTTATATCCAATGAACCGAGAAATGCGGCGAATACAAGGCCGGATTGAGTTACCGCCATAACGTAAGCAAACTGTAAAGCATTACCAAATAAAAACAAATACTTGGGCCTGAAACGAGAATCATAATTAGATTTTTGTGTGAAATATTTTTCGGGGTCTTTGTCCATATTTGTTTTTGAAGGCAAGCGAAACTTTCTGACAGTCCAAATAGAGTTATTTCTAAAAGGAATATAATTTGTTGAATTTCGGTCTTGCCAAAACGAGTTATTAAAATATAGGGAGTGGAAGAGGGAAAAAAATATTAACACTGCGTAATAGACTTATGACACTTATGAGTAGGCATCATTTATGTATAGCAATGTACAAATTGCAGAACATTCCCAAAAAGCGGAAACGTTCTCAAGAATGTTCTCAGAGCATTCCTGCAACATGGAAATTATTGTTTAAACAAGAGAATATACTTGAAATAAAGTTTAAATAGGCATAACTTAAAACTAAATGTTATTATGCATGTACTATTGTCTATTACAGTTAGCTATTTTGTTGATGTGATAAGTTTACCAATAAGTTGCTTAAATTCTCACTGTATTTCAGACAACATTTCGACTTTCGACAATTTTTTCCAAATTTTATTTATTTTTCATTAGAATCTATAGGCCTCTATCTCCCGCCATGCCAAATCTCAGGGCGCTCGGACCAACTTGAAAAAAGTTAAAAAAAAAGTCGGCCAATTTGATTTATTTTTAATGCAGTTTATTTTGTCTCGGGGCCCTCTATGACATTTGGTCGAGCACCCCCCACCTATCACGCACCGTTTAAAAGTTGCCATACAAAATAAAAGTGGCCAGTTTTCCTGCACTTGTAGCATTTTTCCAAAAAAATTTTTTTCGTAGGTATCTAGGGGACCCCGAGATTTCGTGACCAAAATTTCAGCGCGCTAGGACAAAATTAAAAAGTTAAAAAAAAAGTCGGCCTTATTGAAAAAAAATGGCGGCGTCAAAAACTGCTAGGGTCCCTCTATGACATTTGGTCGAGCACCCCCCACCTAAGTCTGACCGTTTGGCCGGGCCGTCATACATTTTTCTGACCGGAAGCGGACGGCCAAAAGTCGGAATTTTCTGGGGGTAAGGACTACACCTAAACTATCGTGAATATTCATGGTATAAACTACGATAAATAAATATATTCTCGTTCTCGAGAACATTCTCAGAAGTTACCGAGAAATTCTCATGTGGAAAGTTTCGCAACTTTGGAAAGTTCTCGTGCGTGCATTGCTATTTATGTATCCTCTTATGCTTATAATTTTTTCCCAATCAAGGCTTGGCTTATTTCGTGACATGAAGCCGAGCGAGGACTTTTAAGCATAACCTTAGTAATATTTGTTAATTTGTAATTATTTTAGCGTATTGCAAGTATTTTAGTGTCAATAAAGATTTTTCTTTTCCATTTTATTTGCCATTAAAAATAAAAGGTGTTTACAACAAACACAATCATCTCCACACAAACAAATACTTAACACAATCTACGTTTTCATAAGTTTCATAACCAAAGTACAATTCAGAAAATTACTTGTGCAAAGCATAGCCAATTTGGGAGGCGACCCAAACTTATTATTCCTACCTATTTTCCCCAACAAGAGAAACTAATCTAAAGAAAATTTTCGAGTCCCCGTGAAGAAAATAAGCTTATAAGGGAAGTGCAGTTCGCGCACGACTACCTAGGAATACGGGTTGGCAACAAACTTTAAATTAAACTTATTCACGGAAAATAAGTTTTTTACGATTCCGTTGAGGCTGTCTTAATAAGCAATCTTGTGACATAATTTCTTACTGTGCGGACGTTACATACACATACAATATTACAGGCTACTAACTACTGAACAGAGATATAGGTATATATAACTCCGTATATATAAGTCTAAGAAAAAAACGTGCCTCGGAAATCAAGAAAAAGTCATTCTCGAATAGATGGCGCACACACCTTTGGCCTATTCTCGGCTAGATGGCGTTGACGACACCGTTTGATATTTAACAATTTTAACACACATCTGTGAAAGAACATGGGTCAGTATGGAACAATAAAAATTAAAAATCATTTATTCATAAACATATTTTGATTAATTTATACATTTTCAATTTTATTTTAAGTTTTAATCGTGTGTCGATAGATGGCAGTAAATGTACCGTGACTACAAAATTTACTTTGGCAATAGCCCTCTATACTATCTATTCTCTTTGTACTGAATTACTATTTAAGTACACTTGTTTATCCGTTGTCAAATTATAAATCTAAATTTTGATCGTTTCTAGGTAATCTATTGAATTGTTTGCAAACACATAAGTCAGAAAACAACACATGCCTCTTATTGTGCTATGTACGGTGATACAGAAAGAGTAGAGACCCATCAGCGGCCAACGGCTAAGTGAATCCAAGTAGGTACCAAGCTAATATACAATTTATTTATGAATCCCCCATAAAGAAAGCAAGCACGGTAATACAGCAAAATGCACATATCGCAAAAGTGTTCATGCGCCGATGGCCCGCTCGGTGATGCATCTCGGCTATCTCAGTTAATGCTACACATCAACTTTAATGGATTGGCCATTTGTGTTATTAGAAAATTTCAGTCTACAGTTTGGACGATTTGGGGAACTAATATTGGATTATCACAATAAGTGCACTATTTTTAAACGTGAAGGTACTCTGAAGTATTAAATATAATGTTCATGTGACATTGTACTAGTGCAGCTTGGGTTAGTAGGTAATGTCACTTATAGTCACTTTTAACTATGAAATAGTAGGAAATAGTAGGATTCCTTGCATATAAAATGTATGGCGTTGTACTCTACAGTTAAATAAAAACAGTCTAGAGGTATTTTAAATAGGTACCTACCAATGCAAATGAAAATTTGCTATTATACATGTGTCTGAAAATTTAATGTCACTTTGCGGATATATGATGTAAACGTGGAAAACATTTAAAACAATTGCCATTGAAATCAAATGTTCAACTAGGTAGCAATATAGTTCCGTGAAGAGCGAGATTGCACGTGTTTTAGAAATTAACAAAACAAGTTTACTAATTAGGTAGAATATAATAGAAGCAATTACAGTTTTACTAATAAAGCATTGCGCCAAGTATATTGCGCGCTGAATTCGTAGCAGCACGCCAAACTTTAGTTGAAATAACTTGCAAGCAACAATTAGGATTCAGCAAACTCTCCATTTACGAGTACATTACCAGTTGGAGCAGGTAACTAAAGCGCCCGAAGACTTCAAATTTGAAGACACGTCCCGATCCCGTAAATCGCTTACAATTAATCAAGGAAACAAAAATTAAAGAGCAAATTAAAGTTCCAAAGGAAGCATGCGTTCGCTGAGCAACAAATGCGAACTGACAAAATGTTAACTTGGCATGAATTATGAGTTCCGTAGCTCGGCGGCTCTAGGGAAATTAAAGTGTCTTGCACCAAGTTTAAGAAGAGCAGGTACCAGGTACAGCCTTGAGCCGGATTAAATAATAATCGTTTTGCAGACTCAACGCGGCTGTGGGCTCGATATGAGCTATGCAATATCAGCGACAGTAGGCATAGGTATAAGTATATCACACGAAACTGAAATTGAGCATGGAAATACTTAATTTAAAGCGAAATATGATTTGTCGTCGTATGTTTGTGGTGACAATAAAAACATATGATTTGTCGTTGCGACTTTTACATTAGTAATCGTTGGTATAGCGTGAGGTACTTGAAATTTAACAGCTTACCTAAGTAACATCACGAGACTCATTTAATCACACTATTAGTTAATTTAACTTATGTATTTCCTTATGAAAAGTTGATAAATGTGACTGTGCTGTGATAAATCTTACAACAGGGACAACGGATATTTGTGTTTCAACCACAGTTCAACGAGGCAAAACGGCGATGCACTATTTGTTCCGGAAAATAAACAGAATTTAACGTAAAGACCATAAAATTTCAGCCCCGGAGACATAAAATCGGGTCAGACGAACCACCAAGAAAATTTAGTGAAATGAATGAGCGCAAAATAAAATGCATTAAAAACCTACTTGGAACAGTTCCAAAGACGTTTGTTCCTTAGTGGCTTTTACAGTTTATTATTTTTGAGACAAAAATACCAACCGCGACATGGATGAGCAGTAATGTTATGCAAGATTTTCGAGTTCGCTAAAAGATATTTTTAGTTCATAAAATAAAATGATTGTTAAAATAATCGTGCTATTCAATTCAGTAGGTATGACACAAGATATCAATATTATTTATATGCTGATTCGTAAAATGGTTAGATGCCCCATCTTATGTAATGCTCGTGACTATCAAAACTAAACTAAGCCTAAATTAACCACTACATGAGATTTCTATCTTATACCATATCAATAATTCTTATCCATACCTAATACGTATTGCGTCCTGATTGCAAATACAACTCAAAATCAAAAATGTTTTTACTAAGTATATAATTCATAACATGTTCCCTAATTCAACTCATCAGAGTAAATAGGTAATGATTGTAACGATTCTTACGTGCCTATAATTTTTCCATGTGAGTTCCTTATTTCAATAATGTAGCCACTGAAGCCAAATCAAAATAGTCTCTCTGCTCAAGTGATTAAAAACTAATTTAGAAAGGAAAACTGATTCAATGTTAAAATTTAAGGCGTCTCACCGTCATCGGCCGACAAATAGGATCGAGGAGCTGAGCTGGCGCATGTATCGGCACCCTGGGGAAATAAAGGCAAGCGTCAGATTGCACCCGAGCCTTTTGACCTTTCTGGAACTATACTAAAAACGGATTAGGTGCTGGTTATTATGATATATATATATATATAATAATATTATTTTCAAATCATCAGGTGACAATCAAAACTTATTACTAATTACTACCAGTTCGTTCAGGGTTTGCTATGTCACAATAAGGGTGACATTTTCAATTGTGAAAGAACCCTTTTTACAAAATAAAGATTAAAAAAAGTTCAGATCTTTAATAAACCGTATACCTACTAGTAAAAAAAGATACAGGAAAGCCGAAGGACCTAACTTAAATATTTACTACATATTAGTGCCTACAGTGATAGTTTTCCGGACAGACATATAATATAAGCTTCATTAACCTCCTAAGGCCTACGGTTTTAACCAATGTAAATTAGTAGTTAATTGAAATCACTTTCAATTTAATTAAAATTGCATTTCTTTTGGTTCAAAGGTAATTCTCATATATTATTCTATGCTATTGATTTTAAATTCAACTGACAATTTTTATTACATACCTTCTAAGGATATGATTTACCGATAACGTTTCGCTACCTATTATTAAAGTTAACATTTTTGCAGTATGTTCAAGTAAATTTGCAGCATCATTGATAAAATAACTAAATTAGTTATTCCCTTTAAATAGTTAGAATTAAACTCAATCTCCATTTGCAATTATAAAGCCAACCGAAAACAGGAATTCTATATACAACTTGGCTCTGTTTCGGAAATAGCGACAGTTCCTATCTCATTATATCGCAATTATCCCGAAGCCGGACGGAGTGACCCAGTCAGTTGTGCAAGAAATAACTCCGCATTAAACCTGTCGAACTGTCCACTGCAACAACTTGCTTTCAGTACAGGCGGCAGCGTACTGAGACCGGGAAAATCGCTTTCTGGTTTAATATTGACTAGCGACCTGCCCCGCTTCGCACGGGTTAGCAAATTATACACCTAAACCTTCATCAAGAATTATTATGGGTATATATATTTATTTTATCTTCATATTACATTTATATATGTGCCTATTCATTTTAAGCATCAAGTTTAGTTTTAGTATTCTTTACATACCACAACTACAACTTATCAACAAGTAAATAGAGCTCATCCGTGTAAAGGATGTCTCACGTTAGACCGGGCCGTGTCCGGGCCGGAGCTTCCGGCGCATCGTTTTCTATGGAAAGCATCACGTGATCGCTTGTCATGTCATAGAAAAGTAAGCGCCGTAAGCTCCGGGCCAGAAACGGCCCGGTCTAACGTGAGTCATCCGTAACAAAGGTTCCTATATCGGTCGAGGCTTACTACGCTATGGCGTAGCCGGCAATATTGATATTTCCATGCTTATCATTTACCGGTTCTCCATACAAACGTAGTCCCTATTTTGCGCCTTGAATACAATTTTTTTTAAACTAAACTAAATGTAAGGAATTAGATAAAAATATTTAAAAAAAAAAACTTATCTATAAAATAAAACTAAAAACGAATACTAAATAAAATAAAATCAAAATATGTCCACGAAATTGGGCCCCTTTGGCATGGTGCCGAGGACGTTGGCAGCATTTCCCCGCTGTATTGCTAAGCTAATACGTTGAGCGAGAAAGCTGCTCTTCGGTCACCAGTGAAGTCTATAAGCCTTTTTGATGTAAGTACATAGTACATACTAACTATAGCTATGCCCATTCGTTTGACTGTTTTCGACTTTTAGTTTATTATTAAAGTTTGGAGCGAAAAACTAATTATTCCCCCTTGTCCTTCTCTTATAAAATATTGATAAATCGACCTCACGACACTCTGCAATTTGATTTAAAAATATGTAAACCGTAAAATTCTTTTAACTTGAATCCAAAACCTTTAGCGATCGAAACTCTAATCAGCGTACACGTCAATTTTAATTCCGCTCAAACCACTTTTTGTCGAAATCTGCTCTCAATTGAGTCTGTATTGAAATTTCTTGTTTCCTGCTAGGTATTTATTTATATAACTCATCAATACCTTATGAAGAAAAAAATACTACAGTAACTTTATCACAAAAATATTTTACAGCTACAGAAAATTTAATATAAAATGTATGTGAAAAAATTCAATCTAGAGTTAAGCTTTTAGTCCAACGAGACGAGTGCAGATTTAATATTCAAATTGAAGAAACAGCAACCGGCAACCAAAGTTAAATGTGATTTAGTTTCATTTTTCCAAATAGATCTTACGAACTCTTTTCATAACTCTCCCGGGCCCGCCTAAAACTTACTCCGAGTTATCATTCTGAGTAAATAAAGTTAACCAGAAAAATTGCGCCTTCGACCAACTTGCCCATTCAATGCTTTTGTATAAGACCCAAACTTAGGCTCTTATCAGTGCTGTAAATGAAAGAATTTTCACGTTCGTGCGCACAAGTCGTTATCAGATTTTCGGTGAAATTCCTTTAATATTATTGTTTTAGGCACTTGTCCCACCAAGTGCGAGTAAGCGATTAACTATCGGCGATTTTCTCGCCCAAGAAACTAACAAAAGATTAGGATCCTGTGTTAGTAAAAGAGACACATATATTAATAGTTCATCGCTGGCTGTTCACACTGCCGGCGAGAACACTCGCTCTACTAGTTTGTCGTCGCGGTAAGAGAAAACTAGCTCAGCGGTACTCGCTCGGCGATGCTCGCTTCGTAGTTAGAACTCAAGCTGCGAGATCAATCAGTCTGCGTGTTCGGCTACGCTGCACCGCCCGAGCGAGTGACGCGAGTAATAGCCCGTCGCACTCGAACACTCGCCTATAGCCGAGCGACAAAACTATTGGAGCTAACACTCGCTACTCGCCGCTCGCCCACTCGTTTCTAGTTTATCGTTCTACTCGCTTATCGCTCATCGTCGGCGGTGGGACAAGTGCCTTAGCGGAAAAGCTACATTTCGTCGAATTGTAACCGCAATGTTGCCGCAACAGAAAATCACACGAGGTCGCGTGTGTCACGGAACTTAACATATTGTTACTTACTAAAAACACACAAAATTACGCGTTCAACGAATACCATAATAACGAATATAATAGTTTCTAAACTAGTTGTCATCAATAATACATGAGTAAATTATAGCTCCAATTAAATCTTTTTTTTTCATGTATTTACCTGTTCATTCATAAATCTAACCACTGACTTCACCGATTCTAATCCACAAACTTTATAAATATTTCGTGAATATTAAAATTCCGCACTTCCTACTTACGAACCACGGGAGTACCTACTTCAATAATGCATAGCTCGGCCGTAAAACGTACTGGGTGAATGCGACGCGGGCTCGCTAAATGGCCCACGGTAAGAATTTAGTGTTAAAACGTGCTTCAATTTGCCAACGATGTGATAAAAAGAAACCGCAGCGTTGCAATGTGTAAAGTTTATACGATCGTGTGTGACACGTTCGAAAGTTTCGGTGATCGATCAGGCGGCCGGGAAGTGCTAGACGGACGGAGTATGGTTCAAGCTAGATTGAGATTTAATAGAAACACTTGTGCAGTAAGCACCAATGGTAGCGAATGAAACGACGCGCCTAAAGTAACCACACTGGAATACTTTTGTAAATAGGGATTTATCTCTTCAGCTCCCGTTCAAAAGTATCTGTCTCATTTTGTTATGTTATCGGAGAATGATGAATAGTTTGATACGCTACTTATGATGCTGACTGTATATTTGTACAATACAGGTAAGTAAGTAAGGGAGAATATTTTGAAAACGTTTTTGAAAAACATTGACATGACGATGGAAAACATACAATCTGTGTGGTGGAGTGGTCACTGCTAGAGGCTGCAACTCTGGAGGTGTCACAAGACTCACAAGCACCTTGCCATTTCGACTAATTACATTATGTATATTAAATGTGAACGGCATATATTATGTAGTTACATATTCATCTACGTAGTCAGTCATTCATATTTTATTGGGAATGCTCAAAACTAAAAATCTGATAACGTCTAGCGCGTTGCCTACTTATTTAGTCCGACCATGGTATTTTGCCTATAGCTAGGCTGTGTCAAATGTTACCTACTCATTTGAAAAACCCTAAGTACTTACTTCTATTTTATTTGGTCGAGTGGCTACGGGCTAGCTAGAGCTAGAGTTAAGTAACCGTAAAATTAGATACCAAAAAATATTACATGGTATAAGCCTATATTTTATTGTACCTAGCGGTTTGTGTGACGTAAACACAGAAACGTAGACGATTATATATTTTTGGCCTAAATTGAATTCTGCTTGGTTTGATAGAATACCTAACATTTTTCTCGTAGCTCGGATTAGGTACAGTCAAGGAAACTTATATTAATTCCAATACAAGTACAAACGGGCTCTTAAGGGCTCTCGAAGTAAAACGATTTTCACTTGTACTCGGTTACTAAAATTGAACACAGTCGCGAAATTAAAGTTGAGAAAATATTTTGAGTTGAGGATCAAACAAGCGTTTAATCAAACACTTTCAAGTAAAGACTAAATTATGAGAAATTTTATAAAACAGAGAATAAAAATTTTGAGAATCGTGTACCTTATATTTTATTATTGGATATACCTAATGAATTTTTTTAAATCACGTGATGTTAGGTGAATCGACTCGATCTTGTGAATCGTTTATTATTTATTATTTAAATACATTTACACGGCATTACAGCGTATGCCATGTAATCGTTGCCATGGTTTGCGTGTAACAAACAAAAAATTGAGATTATTCTACTTCTTCTTTTTTCTTAAAACGTGATACATACTTTTGTTCCAACAAACTGTACAACTATTGTCCCTTGGACAACGTGACTGAATAACAACTTCAAAATGTTGATCCACCGTAGTAAAAAAATCCTTTAGCTAATTCCGTGTCCGTTATATGCTTATCGTGTCTTTTCTTACGTTTACTATCAATAACATTTCATAGTATAATTTCATATTAACAGTTTCCGCTTTGTTTATCATATTCTGTATATTAGTATTATGGATCGTGCAGGCCATTAAATGGAGTTTCTTTCCACATAATTTCCCACGAGATAAGAAAAATTGAAAGAGTCGCTTAGGGCGTCTTTCAATTTGTTTCCTTATTCGTCAACAAATGCCGATCAAATAGATCAGTATGATTACCCAAAGGACAAATTTCGTAAGACAATGTCAAATAAGGGAGGCTTGTTGGTAGACACGTGTATATTATCGTGTATTATTGTGTATTATTATATAGGCTTATTACAGTTATTATGTTTAATAAATTTATTTGGCATAGAAATATAATTGATTGATTGATTGAGCGCTTTTGAAATGTGGACTTGGAGAAGAATGGAAGGAATAAGCTGGAAAGAGAGGAAAACAAATACGGAAGTATTAAATTTGGTAGGTGAGAAGAGATCTCTGCTAAAAACAATTGAAAACAGAAGGGGAAACATGTTGGGGCACCTGATACGTCACGATAATTACATAAAGTCTATAATTGAAGGCAGAATAGAAGAACAGAGAGGCAGAGGAAGACCGAGACGTGCATATATTGACGACAGGACAAAGAGAAAATTAATGTAGTGACGTATCAGGAACTCAAAACAGTAGCAGAGAAGAGAACGGAATGGCGAATACTCCACCGACAAGAGCTAGGCTCTTAAGGACAATGATGATGATGATGAGAAATATAAATATGAACCAAGTGTGCCCGTATTCGAAACTATCGGCGCGATTCGGGAAATGAATTAAAGATTCACTAGATATGAAATAGTACTATTTCGTATCTAGTGAGTCTCTAATTAGGATTGTTCATTTTTTTTCAAATGTTCTATTTCGAAAACCATTTCGAGATATAAGGTTTTTAAACAGTTTCCGACATTTGCTGCGATATAATAATTGAGGATTGAAGATATTTCAACAAATATCCTTATGACCTTAGTTTGACCTTCTCCTGGGCTGAATGTAAAGTCATTGCATAATAAAAGTTATCGAACCATAGTAAATAAATCCGTCACTCACGTATTGTCAAAGTTATCATTGTCATCGGTTGTCATAACAAATTTTTTCAGTTAAATCGCTGCGCTTGTTTGTTACAATTTGATTTATAATTAATACCTAAATAGTAGATTTCATTGCTTAATAATATATCAAAAACCTTGTTCCTACGTGTGGGAATGATTCACAAAAATAATAGTTCGAATCCACGAAGACCTACGATGTGAAAGATGGACAAGATGGTGCCGTGAATTAAACTTGGAATACCTACCTACTTCACGTGTTACACACAGTATTGCTGTGAGAATCACGTCGATGTAAGTATAAAATTAATATTAATTTACTACAATTAAGTATTTAAAAGCTCACTTTATTGGTAGGGTCGTGGTATCTATTTATTTTCTGTGGTAATGTAGCCAGAGTACCTAAAGGCAAACCGTTAAACAGAGATGGTGCCTACTACGAGTAGAAAGAAGGAATATACAAGAATACATAGCCATACTCAAAATTCAGCCTGAAACTGCTTTAAAAAGATATAATTTCTAATTTCCAGGTACATGTTGCAGTTCAAGCTGCTGATATCATGGTGGACAAGACTTAATAAAGAGTTGTGAATAATAAAACATGTTTTTGTTTACCTACTTTTTTATTAATTTGGGAAATATGTTATAGTCCGGTGGCCGGCTGCATGAAACAAACCTCATCAAAAAATAGAATATACCTACCCTGTAGAGGTACCTGACATTTAGTAGCTTCCAACGCACTTGGTCGGCCTAGGCTTAACCTGGCAGATTTTGTACAAATGGCAAAAACGTTGGACAAAAATTCATCAAAAAAAACCTCATCGAAAAATAGAATGAAACTTGTATGGTAGGATACCTGACCTTGAGGAAAGTAAAAAAAAAGTGGTTGGCCTCACCTTAGCCTGGCAGTTTTTGCAGTCCGACCAGATTTATTGGGTCACGTGAGAGCTACAATTTACCTCATCGAAAAATAGAATGAAACAAACGGATTATAATAGCTAAAATAAGCCTGTTGACGTATGTCTTGGTCGGCCTCACCTTAACCTGGTTTTTTTTACTGTCCTCAAAGGCAGCTATCGTACCATACAAGTTTCAAGCAAAAACTGCCAGGTTAAGGTGAGGCCGACCAAGACATACGTCAACAGGCTTATTTTAGCTATTATAATCCGTTTGTTTCATTCTATTTTTCGATGAGGTAAATTGTAGCTCTCACGTGACCCAATAAATCTGGTCGGACTGCAAAAACTGCCAGGCTAAGGTGAGGCCGACCACTTTTTTTTTACTGTCCTCAAGGTCAGGTATCCTACCATATAAGTTTCATTCTATTTTTCGATGAGGTTTTTTTTGATGAATTTTTGTCCAACGTTTTTGCCATTTGTACAAAATCTGCCAGGTTAAGCCTAGGCCGACCAAGTGCGTTGAAAGCTACTAAATGTCAGGTACCTCTACAGGGTAGGTATATTCTATTTTTTGATGAGGTTTGTTTCATGCAGCCGGCCACCGGACTATTATATATGTTTCCAAAAAAAATAGTAACTTTACATTAAATGTATGTTTATCATGTTCTGCACGAGCATCTGACAATGATGGCTTCTTGTTGACCATC
The DNA here is from genome assembly GCF_963556715.1 of Cydia fagiglandana. NCBI lineage: Eukaryota > Metazoa > Arthropoda > Insecta > Lepidoptera > Tortricidae > Cydia > Cydia fagiglandana. The sequence goes on from NC_085941.1 coordinate 7,210,890, forward strand.
CAGAAGAGAAGTGTATGGTTTGTTATTTTATTTACTCTGATCCCAGGCATTATTTACGGTCGTAAAGTATTACGACGATTAATAATTAATATGACGTTCGTTTCAATACAAAATGCTCAACTTTGTTCTGGGCCCAAGTGCAGTTACATATCTCACAGCTGTATCTAAATAGGAATCACGATGACCTGAAATAATAGGATATAATTAGCAAAATTGGCATGTTCCTAATATAGTAGTATAAGTATGTAGTACAATATCCAAACAATGGTGACAAGCCGGTAGAAAGCACCCACTGGGTGCTCAGCTACCTTTAGCAATGGACGCTTGTAACGATTTTATGAATCCAATCTTCTTACAAATCGAATAAGTTAAAATATATATGTAGGTAACTTACATTTGTATTTTTGCTCCCTTGATTTCAGCCAAGTTATGGTTGGAGTTGGATGCTATATGGATACATACTCAATAAAACTAAGTTATATTATATAACTTATAGGCAGATTTCTGGAATCAGCTTTCTCAAATTTATAGCGTAGGTATTTTGAAATTAATGATTCAAAATAAACGAGTTTTCCATTCCAGACGATATTATTATTTATAGAAACACGTGACACTGACATTGTCGACAGGTGACATTACAATCAATTGACAATGACAACTATTTTTTTAATTCTTGTTGCTGCTTGTGCTTTATCAAACAGCCATGTCGACGACATGTAATTTACGAGAAGTCGTATCTCATATTTTCAATAAATTATAAATGTTCAACCGAGCCACGAATTACTAAATCATTCAAATTAGTATTTTAAATTAACCTATATTTTCCGAAAAAATAATGGGGGTCTAAAAAAAATGAACAATCCTAATTCATTACCCGACTCGCGCCGTATGTATTTAGTATGTAACGTTTGCAAATTTCAAGGAATATGTGACATCAAGTTAAATTTTCAACCATATTAGTTTTTTTTCGGCCAACATTAGAAATTGCATAATTTTATCAAACCGCTTCAAGCAAATATTATTACTGACCTGTGTTGTTTAGAAACGTCGAACATAGATTTAACCTGCGTACACTTTGGCAATATAATTAAACAAACATTCAGGACAGCAAATAGTTACTCAGTCTAATTAGCGCATTCGGGCTGCATTACAAACAGTATGCAATTAAGTTGCACCCTAAAAGTTTAATGAATCAATGATTTGATTTGACCCCCGGTCGTTATTTATTGATATAGTTAATCATACAAATGGCTAATCCATTAGGTCCACAGTAGACTCCACAGTCCAGTGCCGGCGATTTGATGAGAGCAAGGGCATATATATTATTTTAGTTAGCTAAAATATCGGTCGATTTTAACCACCTGAAATCCAATTCTATAAAGTTTTGTCAGTCTTTCGTATTGGTATTTTTAAAAGAAATTAAACTCTATTAATAAAAATTAAAATCTATAACTTCGTGGCGGTTGACAGGCAGCGACATTATTTGTTTCATAAAAAAACAGCCATAGATATAAAATATCATTGTTTTTATGATCATATTGTTAAATAAGTAAGACTTTTAGTATATTCTCATCTATTAGATCTGCACAGGGACAGATAAATAGGTAAACAGCTTTGTCAAAACTATGATAACTGTGTGTGTAGGTAATAGGTGACTCTTCAAGCATTTATGAGTTTTACATCTGCAGCAATGTTTAGATAAAACCAAAAAGCTTACAAATGGAGGGCGATTCTCAGAGATGACATTCGGTGCCTGACTTCGGTGCCAAAATTTTTTTTTAACTTATATAATATGAGAGTTTATTTCCTAAAATCTACCCTTGATATAAAAAATATTGGTAGTGGAGGCCTCCATTAGAACCTTATAGTTTTCAAGATATTTGAGATTTAAAAAACACCGAAATCATGTGCAGGCACTGAAATCAATTTGCGTCACCGAATTCAATAATGCTTACACCAAAATCACATTTAGGTTTTATATCTCAATTATATAATTATTTTAATCATATTTTTCAATCCTATTTGTTAATAAGTGATGTAACAAGGCTAATGATCTCGAAAGCTTACATAAATTTAATAGATATAGACTCAAGATTTTAAAATAACCAAATTACGGCTTGTAAATCAACATCTCTATAAGATATCCCACACTATATGACTGGCCTCATATAAATAGGGTGATGTGTGGTCCTGAAATGAGTTTCAGACATGTCGACATTGTCGACCACAAATTCGCACATTATAATCATTTATTCATTGCATTTTATATCCATGAAGGAGAAGATGTTTGTTTCATGCAATCCGACCGCACACGCATCTAAAAAAAACTTATGTTACCTGCACCCGATAAACAATACACTTTTGAGTGGTGTTCAATGCTCATTAAATATTTAATGTACTTATAAAGCAATGTGATGCAATACGGAAAACAAGTATTTTTTTAATAAAAGAGTTCAAAAGCGTGAACTCCGTCAATTTAAAACTATAATATTTGAAGTAGTCGAGTAATGCTTGAAGATCCAATTACCAATTAATTATGATCTCCAGCACCCTCAAACACTTGAGCTAAATTGTAACAAAGTTGTTGAAAAAGACATAAGACATTGAGGATTGTTAAAATATTTGCTGTGTTCAATGTGTGTCTATGGCTATCCTTTAGAAATATCGATCAGTAGGTACGCTCAGTGCCTTTGAAGCGATCTCGACATTAGAATGCTATTTTATTTTTAATCCCTTGTTCTGTACATCCTGTCCCTTGGGTTCACCTTGCATAGTACTTACATACACAAGTTATTTTAAAAGAAGTGGGATCTAATTGACTACATTTATTTAACATGGCTGACATGATTAAAGGTATCGAGGTGTAGGGCCTCCGGTGATACAGAGGACAACGAACATAATTTACTTAATTGGTTGGAAAAGAATATCAAGACAGAGAAAGAAACATTGGGTCTATACGTCTGGTTTAAAAAACTACTCATAGTGAACTAGTGATTTTGTGTACCTACTATGACATAATTTACTTACAAACATAAATTTACGTTTGTACAACGTATCATTCACTTTTTAGACATGATAAATTAGTACAACAAACTAGTTTACAAAGCAGGATTTGAATTCAGTGATCACATTTTTGATATCGGTGGTCAAAAAATCCACCGAAACCAGGGAAATCAACACCAGCGATATCAAAATTAATCGCTTTTTAGCAATTACAGAAATAGCATGAACGATACAGAGGAGATGTAATAATGGTGGATTTACGTACTTTCGATGACTTCTTAATCACTTACATACCAATAATTGCACTAAAACTTTCGGAGTAAATTGCACCACCGATCTCAAAAAAACATAGGACCAAACCCAGCGAAGGACGGAGAAACGTTTAAAAAATCACTTTATTGTACTGTGACTGTACCTCTCCTTTATTCAACGGTTAAGACTGCGTCGTGCAAAATCAGCGAAAAAGGCAGTCACCGTTTAGTCGCTAGCGTCCACATCGCTTGATAAAAAAAATTATAATAAATATCATTATTATCCCAAAGAGTGTGTTTACAACGAATCACCCTTGAAAATTTGAAATCTTTTACAATATAATAAATACACTCATGCAAAGTTGTACCTAAAACGTGATGAACGAGTGTCAGCGTTTAGTAAAATTTGTATAAAAAAATCGATGCTCATGCTACAAAATCGAGTGATTTCGAAAGCCAGATAACTAGACTACAACGAATCAGGCTTTTCCTATTTTTCCTCTTAAAGGCTACAGAGAAATTCAATCGTAAACGTAAACTTTCGTAAAATTTCCATACATCCGCCATATCTGTCAAATTCTCCTTCTCCTCAGATGCCCGCTGTGGGCCGTTGGAAGCGGACGCGTACATGCTTTTTCCAAATTGACTTTTCAATTTGGCATATATATTGACAGAAATTCATGTCCGTATACGAATGATGATACCAGTGAAAAACTGTGTTCAAAATAAATAGGGTAAATGAATAATGTCACACGGAGATCCAGAGTCATTAAAATTTTGATTTGTTTTTATTCATAAGTCATAATACTTTAAAAATATAACAAATTATTTAAAATATATACGAACACAACCAAATCAGCGTAATTAGTTTCTTCCTAATTCACTAAAAATTAAAAAAGTTTGAAGATTTGTTTTATCTTATTGGAATAAATTTTCATTGTGCTGGCATTCATATTACGTCATTTTAAAAACATATATGACATAATGTCAATATACTAGATAGAAAATTTATCAATTCACATTTTAACGTAAACAATATAAATTATTAAAATTTTATTTATGAAGACGAAGCAATGTTGTTCACATAATATCAGCAATAAAATTTTTAGTTTCAACCAGTTTTGTTGCTATTCTGAGAGCTATCACGTGCTTTGAAAGTTAATTCAATGATATATCATCAAGAAATTGAAACCAAGACTCGACCTGCAGTCTCAGCGTGTTTTTGTGGCTATATTATCAGTTGAAAGAACGATATTTCCATCGCAGTGGTATGGTTTACGAGTACCTATATTGGTTTCATGTGACGATGTTTATATAAATGTATCTATCAAATAACAACGTGCTTTTATTTCATTGATATTCGGTGCAAAACGATAACTCAGTAGGTAATGAAAAATAATTACTTATCAAAAATGCCTTAAAGTTTTTTCAGTGAACGTTTATTTATAGGTATTTATGAGGTCTTATGTCTTATCAGCGTGGCTTTGGCCTTTGGACATTTTTGTAATGCTTTGTAATAAAGGTAGGTGAGGTATCTATATCCCTCATTTAATAACCTTTTTTTGAATGAATTACAATTTAATTATTTAAATAAATAAGTGGTCTACAAACATACATATCCGCTCGGTCCGCTAAAATAATTTAAGTGCCCTACATAATAGGTATATTTAAGATTAACAATCAGTAAACATCATTAATTACGCTCAAATGCTTGTTTCAGTACAAATTGGCTGAAATACTTCCGACATAAAACCTAAAGGTATAAAAGTACAATTTGCTAAGTAAACTGTCAATCTACATTAATTATAATAGATAGACTCTTAGAAGTCAGCTTACTGAAGATTATGAACAACATATAAGTACTTTCTAAATAAAATACAATTTGTTTTTCCATGACTCATGTAGGCCGTATTTTACTATAGACCATTTTAAATTGAAGATGAAATTAATTCATGATAAAAGCTAATAAGGCCCGGTAATATTTTCTGTTATTCTTGAACTTCTGTTCAAGTCAGTGTTCAACTGTCAGTGCAAGTAACAAGGTCCGGTTCCGAACCAACATGGTATGGTTTTTAGGGTTCCGTACCCAAAGGTTTACCCTTTTACTAAGGGACCCTATTACTAAGACTTCGCTGTCCGTCCGTCCGTCCGTCCGTCTGTCTGTCACCAGGCTGTATCTCACGAACCGTGATAGCTAGACAGTTGAAATTTTCACAGATGATATATTTCTGTTGCCGCTATAACAACAAATACTAAAAACAGAATAAAATAAAGATTTAAATGGGGCTCCCATACAACAAACGTGATTTTAGACCAAAGTTATGCAACGTCGGGAGTGGTCAGTACTTGGATGGGTGACCGTTTTTTTTTTTGCTTTTTTTTGCATTATGGTATGGAACCCTTCGTGCGCGAGTCCGACTCGCACTTGCCCGGTTTTTTTTTATAAAACGTGTATTTTTCAAAAGCGCTGGAATATTTATATAACTATTTTGGTATGTGAAGAAACATGAACAAATGAGAAATCTATATTGAATTGATTTGTTAATAATATCCTGATTATTAATAGAACTATTTCAGTTAAAATAAAGGTGGGGCCCTTATATGCTTCACCTGACCTTATTCGTCCACATTTAGATCCTATAGCTATATTTGGTCACTTTGGCCGTCACTATCTATTTGATGCCGATTGTACTAACAATTAAAAGTACAGCTCATATGAAAACCTGTACTGAAACTTAAGCATTTGAGCGTAATTAAAGATGTTCACTGATTATTAACATTACGTGTTAAAGAACCGTGTCCCGATGGTGCGTCCATTAATGAATCGCATACTAACGGATAGAGGTTTACGAGTACATTCACGGAAAAATGATTATAGGCAACCCAATACTAGTGGCTTAGTTGCCGTTTATAAATCGTTTGTGTCGAGCAAAATCAGCGGAAAAGGCAGTCACCGTTTAGTCGCTAGCGTTCACATCTCTTGATAAAAAAAATTATAATAAATGTCATTATTATCCCAAAGAGTGTGTTTACAACGAATCACCCTTGAAAATCTGAAATCTTTTACAATATAATAAATACACTTATGCAAAGTTGTACCTAAAATGAGATGAACGAGTGTCAGCGTTTAGTAAAATTTATATAAAAAAATCGATGCTCAAGCTATAAAACCGAGTGATTTCGAAAGCCAGATAACTGGACTACAACGAATCAGGCTTTTCCTATTTTTCCTCTTAAAGGCAACAGAGAAATTTAAGGTTAAAGTTAGGTGAGGAATATAAGGCCCGACGGGTAACAAGGCCCAGCATTCAAGAATAGTAGTTAAAATAACAATTAAATAGCTGTAAGCAGTACTGTAAAATACTGATAAGTGTTTGAGGCCTCCTCTCTGAGGAGATTTTGTAATGTCATGACCGAACTGGACCAAACGTTGGCATGTTATGATAAGTCTTGTCATTCATGATAGTGTCGGGCCCGTATAAAGTAGTATGAACGACAGCCTTACTGGATCGTATTTTATATTTTTCTTAATTCTATAATATGTCAATGCGGTTACCAACTTTTTCTGTCACGTGTGATTATATGCTCTTTGTCTGTCACACGTGTCTTAGAATAAATTTGCACGTTCTTTGTTCGGTTTTATATTTTGTTTGGAAATAACTTATTTAACATTATGCTACGCTAACATCGGTGCACGTAGAGAGATCATATTCAACACATACATGGATTTTTCATAAATTGTGAATCCGTATAACTCCAGCTAATAAGGAACAGATTGCTATTATATAGTATAGGCTTTCCATAATATTGACAACCGTATGACATCATATGAAGTAATAATACGCAAGATTTTGAATTGTTGATTCGAATCGCAAGTTGTTCAAGACATGAAAATTTTAGCAATATTATTTATTTTTTACTTTTATGAATCATTCATTAATTTATTTCATCAAAAAATGGTTGTCTGTAAAGTCAGTATACGGACGATAATTTTGCGTGATAACGTCATAAGAAAACGTGGCCGTAACGTTACCATGGAAATCTGTCCACAACGTTATCATGGAGATTTGGCCACAACGTGACCGGTGTTCATCGATTTATAAGACGTTATCACGCCAAAAATATTTACAACAACAAATCCACTGCTTCATTGTTCACCCTAATGCCACTAAACATCCCAACTCTGTAGGTTTATAACATTAAAAATGTTTATCAGATCGTTTTCGTGGGAGACTGTACATTTTCAAAAGTTACAACGATAACAAAAGGCAGTGGTATTAAAAGATGCAGGAGTTTGCGGAGCATCGTAAGGTAGGTAAGGTATTAACACAATTATCGTTACGAAACACAAACTAAGCTTTTGCGATGTAGTACAATTTAAATCAATTCTAAAAGTGAAGTTTGTATAGGTATGTATATTCTTCTGAGAATAAATTGTCTTATACCTGGAATCGATTGTTTTAGTAAGTTAGGTAACAAACACTCTATATTACAATCTTGTACCTATTACAAATGCAAAGTATAGATCGTGTCATTCACGAAAACGCGTGCCTTGACTTGTATTGCCATGTTATTAAAGGTTAGATTTACCAAAGCAGCGCGTCATCGTGGATCACATGAAACTATAAAACAAAATGCCAACAATCAAATGAATCTAGGCCTTAATTTACTATACAGGGTGGAAAGATAAGTCGGGCCCTGGAGGGAAATTACCTTAATTATACCTTATTTTTAAAAAGAAACAAAACTGCATTCAAAGATTTTCTAAAAACTCGCTTGCCTCGCCCGGGACTCGAACCGACTAAAAATTCCAAAAAATAAAAACTCGCAAGTTTATTCTACTAGTCGATACAGTTAATGTTAATGATAACATTTCTCCAAGAAACATTAGGTCTTACACTCGTCTGTTGTACAAAATATCCATAAAATCTAATATTTAGTACTTAAGATTTCGTTTGACAAGCCAGATTGAATAAAAAAAGAAAACTACTTTTAATGCAGTTTTGTTTCTTTTTAAAAATAAAGGAATGTCTCTTTTAAGTAAAATGAGCCAGCTTAAGGATTTAAGGCTCCCTCCAGGGCCCGACTTATCTTTCCACCCTGTATACCATTTTAAATTTAAGGCGTAATTAATTCCAGATAAAGGATAATAAGGCCTAAAGGGAAATTTTGTAGGCCTTATTACCCACGAACAATGTATGTGAACTGAATAGGATAAAAAGGAACTAGATTATAACATATTGTTCTCATGTTTAGCACAGTGTAATAAATAAATATTTTTTTATGACAAAAACGATCGTTATATGATAAGTACCTACAAGCTGAAATGTATGTACATTTTACCTGTGTGAAAATTGTATAATTGAGATAAATAAACTAAATTATACTTACTATATTCTCTGTTATTCTTGAACTTGTACTTGGGCTAAAAAGGCCCTCTGTCTGTGCGGGTGACAAGGCCCGGCCCCGGGCCTTATTGAACGTGAGACGAAATAGTAAATTTAATTATTTTTATATAGGTAATTATGAGTTCTTTGATTTCCCGATAAGCATCACTTACTGACTTACAAAAGTATAAATGTAGTACATATGTAGTACCTGAATTTTATTAGAGGTTTTTAAAGCCTTATCATCAATCAAGTTATAAGTGAAATATAATAAGCGTCTTTAGTTGTAAAAAAATATTACAAGCCCTATAACTAATGAGGGGATCATTTTAGATATAGTCCACTTTTTTCGAGTAGGTAAATTCGGACTATGTTTACAAACCGCATACCATCGCCCATGACCACACTGTTAACTGACAGTTCGTAAACCTTATTACAAAAGGCATAAGGTCCACCGATGGACAGTTAAGAGCATCGCCGTTTGTACCTATCTTAATACAAATAAAAGTCAACAACGAAAATAATTAATTACCTAATACGTCACATACCTATGACATGACATGAACAAACAAGGAAAGCTATATATAAAAAGTGATTTTTCTCTGTCTTCTCACAAAGGAAAGCTTTGACAGTTTAAATTCCTGAAAGAAGGTCCGTAGTTAACACTAAACTCGAAACAGCACCTTTAAAAAAACATTAGGGGTCACTGACCTGTCCCAGTAAATTGAGGTAGTGTGTGTGAGCTGCGTTTGTGTGTGAAATGGGGTAATTTGACAGAATCTGAAAATTTACCCTCCTCGACGCCCTCTTAAGGCACAACTAAAGCATACTATGTTTGAGACACTGAGTTCCTGGTCTACAACTTTGAAGGAGTACTGACATGTTTTGCAAATTACACCGATATCAGTCACTAGCCCGGGACACATCGTAAATTTGGTTTTATTCAATGTGTTGAGCAAACACATTATTGTGATATAAAGAATACGATAAGCTAACTAATACCCTATGCGTGAATACCCATAATAACTCCGATCTAATGCCCCATCTTGAGTAATAATTTTTTGTTTCATAAGATCTGGGTGCGGGACACGCCCACCGAACATCATTTTTGGCATTTGAATTTCTTTTTCTTGTATTATATAAATAATAAATAAATAATTTGATAGTGTCCCAGACAGAACATAACCTGAAGATCATGCCTAAATTAATTCAGATTTATTGAACAGTAAATTCAATCAATTACTGCCCCGGACACGTAAAAACGGCCCTCCTGAGAAATGCCCTGGAGCGATCTGTTTTAATAGAAACTACAAGCCCCGCGATTAAAAAAAGTCTTATGTCATACTAAAATTCATATGCGGTATAGCACTTTTGAACTAATTCTGTAGATCAACGGCATTGGTTTTATCAATGAAAAGCTAAAGCCTTTCATACACACCGGTCGAATACCTATTTACTATGCGTCCATTCGACTCCATTGAGGCACATATCCAATTTATTTAGACCGATTTAAAGCGTTATATTTTATACAGTTGATAAAATAACTTCAGTTTTACTCTCCCGATTAATTATATAATGTTTTCGTATTGTATACACGTTCGGTGAAATTTGACTTTCAAACCTCGATAAAATTTTATTTTTACATGTGAAAACTGAATGGTGTATATGTCGGCGGCATATCGTAAAACCGGGCATATCGAGATATTCCTAGGCATATCATGAAACGCCGCCATTTCATGATCTGACTAAGATTTGCCCAGGCATATCACGATCTGCCTTATAAAAGAGGCGGCAGATCGATCACAGCATTGGCATTCGTTGATATTCCTAGCTTCATACCGGGCACATCGTAAAATAACCTCGTGAGGATTGCACGATATGGCTGGCGTTCGTTAGGCATATCATGAAATGCCGGCATTTCATGATCTGCCTAGGAATATCACCCTGTGAGGTTTGCACGATATGGCTGGTGTTCGCTAGGCATTTCATGATCTGCCTAGGAATATCACCGTGTGAGGTTTGCACGATATGGCTGGTGTTCGCTAGGCATATCATGAAATGCCGGCGTTTCATGATCTGCCTAGGAATATCACCCTGTGAGGTTTGCACGATATGGCTGGTGTTCGCTAGGCATTTCATGAAATGCCGGCATTTCATGATCTGCCTAGGAATATCACCGTGTGAGGTTTGCACGATATGGCTGGTGTTCGCTAGGCATATCATGAAATGCCGACGTTTCATGATCTGCCTAGGAATATCACCCTGTGAGGTTTGCACGATATGGCTGGTGTTCGCTAGGCATATCATGAAATGCCGGCGTTTCATGATCTGTCTAGGAATATCACCCCTTGTTGCGAAACGACGCGGTTTTGGAATGAGATGCAATTCCAATTCACAACATTCAGGATCGAGCATAAATATCTATACTCACCGGTAATAAACGGTACAACACGATAAAATAACCAAAGGATATCACGCACTGGAATGACCTGATACTGCATCAATGGCGGAATTCTCTCGATGCCACTAGTTCTTTTTTTACGTTCAGCACCTTCTCCTCTTTCACACGCCGGCCGGCGGTACGTTAAACAGTCTTAGGCCTTTTGCCACGCAAAAACATATAATGTGATTTAAATCGATAGCGGTCGATCCGCATGCCGCGGCGTCTCACTAATTCTCTTTTTCGCCAACAGAGGCGCTGCTGAGGCTCGTCCTGAGCGTGCCGCCCGAGAGTTTCGGGCGATCCTATTGGCTGAAATGTCAATATTGTATCGTTGTGAAGTGCGTTTTGGCTTTGCATCAATAAACGGTAGAAGCGTGCCTAGGAAAATCACCCCGTGAGATTTGCACGATATGGCTGGTGTTCGCTAGGCATATCATGAAATGCCGGCGTTTCATGATCTGCCTAGGAATATCACACCTTGAGTCTTGCACGATATGGCTGGTGTTCGCTAGGCAGATCATGAAATCCCGGCGTGTCATGATTTGCCTAGGAAAATCACCCCGTTAGGTTTGCACGATCTGGCTGGTGTTCGCTAGGCATATCAGGAAACGCCGGCGTTTCATGATCTGCCTAGGAATATCACCCCTTGAGGCTTGCACGATATGGCTGGTGTTCGCTAGGCATATCATGAAATGCCGGCGTTTTATGATCTGCCTAGGAATATCACTCCTTGCGTTTTGCACGATATGGCTGGTGTTGGCTAGGAAGATCATGAAATGCCGGCGTTTCATGATCTGGCTAGGAATATCACACCCTACTTATTTGATATGCCTAAACGTAGCCAGGCAAATCGTCAAACGTTGAGGTTTGAACGATATGGCTGGTAGTCGTTAGTCAAATCATGAAATGGCGGCGTTTCATGATATGCCTAGGAATATCTCGATATGCCCGATTTTACGATCTGCCGCCGACATATATAATAAGTGGTTCGGACGTTTGTATTTTAGTTTGTATTTTATTTTGGGTAGTTCCATTTCATAACTTTGACGATAAAGAGGAAAACCCACCTCACCCCGTAGTGCCTCGTATTTGGGGTGAGAGGGTTTTTCATACAAAGGTGATTTTGGAAGATTGTTGGATCGTTTTTTTTTTATTATGCGTATTACTATAGCCCCATTTTAAATTGGAATACATTATTTTTGTAGCAGTAGCCTTAAAATCCCTTCTCACCCCCCTCTCAAACCTTCTCTCCCCATTCATAACCCAACTCTCCCCGCGAAACCTACTCACCCCGTTTTACGGTATATCTATGATAATAATAACAACCAGATCGAACTAGCTCCAAACGAGGCAAAGCTCGTGGTATGAGTACTATATCAAAAATAACTCAGGAACTTCGGAAATTCCTGATAAACACACAAATAAATGCACTTACAGCGATTTGAACTCGGGTTCTCCTGTTTCGTAGACATCTAATATTATTTGCAAACATTCCAAAGCAACATCCTGAAGTTGAATGTACGTTATTTTGTACTGTTCGGCAGTTAAAGGGTTAAACGAACCTCCAACAAGTCCTTATCAATTTCATAACATCCCCAGCGCTCATCGCATAATATTTCAATCACAAATCACTCCGCACACCGTAGAACATTACACCGCAATTTTAAGGGGTAATAACAATTAAAAACAATATCCCCAGTCTACCCATCGGGTTATTGAAAGCGTCGACAAAGGGTGAAATTGGCGAGCGCTAATTAATAAATCAGAGCTCGTCTGGGCAAACAGCGGCCGTTGGCTGGTGATAATTTCCAGCCGTCATTATGGCTAGAGGTTGTGAGAGCCTTATGTAGGTTTTATAGTGTTGGACTAATTGTACAAAGAAATGTCTGCTAGTAGTCTCTAGTAGTCGAAGCCGCCGTAACGATGGGTGAGAACACCCATCACCTATTGGATGACTATTCCCGAATTTGGTTTAAAGAAGACTGCTTTCGTACACGTATATCCTAAAGATAATAAACATAATAACATATAATGTGGTCGTGCCGTGATAAACTGGACAATAAACATTATTTTAATGTCAATTTATTTTATTTGTCTACCCCGAACATTTATATAAACTAATGTCGGGTAGTTTAGTGTTGTTGTTTAGGTACCAATATTTTCCATTTTTCTGGGACGTCAGTCTTCTGTGACCACAGCTAGTGTAACCTGGCTGAAACGTCGAAAAAAAGGTATAATAATGAAATTTACCCGTTAGTAACATTAATTATGTATAAATAAGGTTGTAATGGAAGTATGGAGAAGAACGTGGTTCATAGAACTCATCTTTCTATCTCTCTTTTTCTAGCTCAATACCGGGGGGAGGGTCCGAGTCCGTGCACCGTGATCCGTTATCCCGACGATTATCACAAAGTACTTCCTCACTTGTAAATTGCCAAATAGCGATCGAGAGGAATGCTTTGTTTCCTCAGAACACTGAAGTAGTGGCGAAGCGGAACTTTCTAATTATGTGAGGCACTGGCCAGAACAATTTAACGAGATCTAAGGTTTGAACATGCAATCCAAAGATGCAATCCCGGCTCCCCAGACTTTCGATCGCAATGAACACATTCGTTTGCAGCGGAAAGCACTTCTGGCTCATGAAAAATGCATGAAACTGCGGAAAACATTGTCTCTTTCGATTGTTTACCCTTATTCATAGTCCGAACGTAACTTTATGGTCCATAAACAATATTCGCGGCGCATTGTTTGTTCAAAGAAATGACCAAAATTTATTCATAGACTTTTGGAGATAAGGTGAAAAGTAAGCTTCACACACGGAGTTACGAGAGAAAAATGAGTTCAGCGACATTTTCTTGTTTATCTAATCAAAAGTTGGAAAGTATTACATCTTTGTTTTTCTTGATTATATTTCAATATTAATAAAATACCTAAACACTTGAATGAAAATTACATATTAAATACAACTTAAAATACTGTTTATCTTATAAACGGTTTCCTAAAAGCTTTTAGAATCGCTGTCAATGAGTACGAGTAACTTTTTTTGTAAACCTAAATGTATTCTGGAATATTAAATGCTTTTAACGTCTTTATTTATGCCAATCCCGTGACACATTAATCAGAACAATAGCCCGAAAAACGGCAAAATATCAAGCGCCGGAGCGCTTTAACATAATTTTTCGGGCTCCCGTCTGGCAGTCATCTCTCAAATTAGGGTCGCCTCAGTCGGTCCAGGAGGTCCTTTCAAATATCAATTATGTCGTCGACGGCACTGTCTTCGCCGACTGGTGATTAATTAATTAGGGATGCCTGCAATTAGGTCTCCTGTGGAGCTTCACGATATTGTCACTTGCTGTCGCAGAGCAAATGTCTTCTTTCGATTTCGTAATCGTATTGTTTGGTGCAGTCAGCAGCAGAAGTTACTAAGCGGGCGAGATGTTTAAAATTACCTTGACACGCTTTTATTCTCTTAGCAATAAAGTCTCGTCAAGATCATTTTGAACTCCTCGCCCGCTTAGCAACTTCTGCTGCTGACTGTATGAAATTTGTCAGTGCAGTGTGAGCGTTAATAGGCGTTATGTGACCTAATTTGTTTATGTTTTTATTAAGTTTGAATTAAATACTTTTATATTTTTAAATAATACCAAGAGTTTTGTGTTATCACCATCAGTCTACAAACTTCCTATCGCTAAACAGAGGTCCGAATAGTCTGGGTCCTACCTAGCAGACGTATGCAGGTTTCCTCACAAAGTTGCAAGGCGGATAAATTATACTTTCTTCCCGAAATTATTTTCCTAAGGAGCTGAAATGGTAGTTGAAAGCAAGAACATAGTCGCAGGCAGAGGATAGCTAATACAATTTGTGATCAAATTATAAGTAATAAATCAAATGAAGTTTTCACAGGTATGATTTATACAGGTATCTTAAGATATTTGTTTTGAAAAGAGACTCAATATGTTAGTAAAGTTTACATGATGGACTGCGATTCAGAAGCATTGTGACATATTTGATTACTAAAATAAATGAATAAAATATATTTGATTAACAATTGAAAACCAATCAAGTTGATCGAAATTAGTTTCAGCTAAGGTTTGATTCTATTAACGCCGAAACTAGACAAAAGCTCATAACACTTATATCGCATCATTTAACAGAATCAAGTATCAAACAAAATCTCGCAAGAAATCAGTTAGGTAACAAAACGCCAAGTGTACCCCGAGGGATTTGCAGGCGAGAGACGTGATATATAATATTAAAAACTTTTTTGCTTGCGTAGGTAGTTCTTATGATGAATTGAGTAACCAGGAATACGACGTCAAATTCATGATACGAACGAAAATTGAATAAGAATATAGATATAAATGGTATAATACACCGGGTGTGGCCTGTAACATGAGAAAAAAATTAAAACATGGATTGTACTTCTGAAACGGTGACACTTTTGTTCAATAACTTTAAAGTTTATAAAATTCTCCTACAAATTAAATTTTATCTTCCATGTACGTCATTATCATTGTGATTGACGTTGCTTGTCACGCCTAACAACAAAATTTGTGAGTCTAAACCGTAAAAAATATTCAATGTTAGTATGTCTCACAACAGTTTAAATTTGATTATTCAAAATAACAAAATTTGCAATACATTTCGTCTTAGAATTAAAACTTTAAGTGTATTAAAAATCATAATACAAGTTATTTTTAAAAGTCGCTGAACAAATGTTGTTCGGTATGAGGAGTACAGGCTACAGTTTAATTTTTTGTTCGTATTACAAGCCATGCCCGGTATATTACTGTATTTTACCTACATGGAAACTAAATAAAAAATATATAAAAAAAGATTAGTTTTATGAATAAAATATGAATATGAATAAAAAGAACGACCCAACGATACACGGTGACGATAAAACCCATTTGAGCGATTCTCGAAACTCAATGCAAATATTCAAAACTTAAATAGGATTTTTATTTATTTTGTAAATCCTAGTACCCGCAGAAGTAATCTAACTGAGACCTTAATGTAAGCAACCTGGTAAACAGAACCTAAAGGGCAGTCAAATATTTAAGTAAGTGCTCCCAAAATCTACTTACACGAGATAAATGGACTTTAATTCAACCTTCGTAATTAAATAATCCGTTCCATTACTACAAATACCACGAGGACAAAATAAGTTGGTCAGGATTTGGGACAGGAAAAGCTTTTAACATTTTACTCCGCTTGCTGAAACCCGGATAATTTTACTGTTGTAGCAGTTTACAGTACCACTGGTTGTTAGTTTTATACGACATATAACTCATTATGTCGGAAATTATTTAGAACGAATAAACCTACAAATCCTACAACTAGTCAAATAATTTTTATTATTATTTTTGTAGTCATACTTTGAATGCAGTTTTGTTTCTTTTTAAAAATAAAGGAATGTCTCTTTTAAATGAAATGAGCCAACTTAAGGATTTAAGGTAGTTTCCCTCCAGGGCCTGACATATATTTCCACACTGTATATTACTTGTGAGGCTTTCTAATAATAATTTATAGTTAGAGCACTTCATTATCCATTTTTAACTGTATCAGCAGGCGTATTATGTCATTTCAGGGATAAGAACTAGTTAGTGTGCCTAACCTTGCCGCCATTTAAAGATAGCTAATAAAAAACTAAAATCCATTTATTTTATGTCGTATTATTTTTATTACGTTTGGTCTAAATTCTGTCTAACTTATAACATCGGAGTGTATAGTTTCAATGTGTCGTTCGCTACTACAAAAATAAAACGAGCACAATGGACCAACACAAAATGGTAACAATCCGAAAATGGATCCTAATAATACCAATTTCGATATAGTGAGGGTGTGAGCTTATTATACTGTCATATACACTCGACGTGTCCCGTGCAGTGTTGAAAGAATTCCACCTAATATGGGGAGGGATTATGAGTACAATTGCAATTTTATCCATTCAGTTCTGGATTTGAGGGACACGTACCAATCATGTTGTTATTGGAACGTTATGGGATTATTTTACAGATTTGCTAAAATGGGGTTATTGAGAAATCGTTCCAAAACTTTTAGTACCATATAATCCATACTACACATTGCACATGTTAGAAGATATCTCACATCGAATTACTTATGATTAATCGAACACAGAATAAATAATAGCACTAGGTACAGAAGACTCACTCTCTAACAAAACGCGTCTGTTACGATCAGCACAGATATGGCCGCTAGGTGGCGACGGCGCCACGCGCGGCTTATGGCTTTCCCCAAAATCGGGGTGGAATGGATGTACTTTTAGCTACCTGTAGCAAAGCGACAAATCGCGGAGTGAGCCACGCCTGGTATGACGCTAATAAAAACCAGGACGCGGTTCTCCTTTTGGAATCCCTCAACGGTACTATTACGTGATAATAAACACAATTAATTGAAATGTTCTAAGTTACTAGAAGCAATTACTTCCTGGAGATAACACCAAAACTTCATAATGCGTCAACAGATCAAATCTACTACTAAGAGTTTCGTTACACAAATAATTGATTCGCCGCCCCGTCGGCAGAGAACTCTCAGTTCTATTTAAGTTTCCTAAAAGGAAATGAAAGGAAATCAGAGCTCGTGCCTTCGGTGCCTTTATCGAAACTTATCGCCTTATAACCTAGAAGAAAATGGCAGTAGACCCTTTTATTAAGCTAACATTTAGAAAAATGTTCTTTGCGCTAGATTAAATATACTTATTTAATATCATATTATGAAAACGAATACGTTACACTTGTTGTAAATGAAATAACCTTTAAAATTAAGGTATATACTATTATACGCTTCAATTCAGCGCGTTATAAATGTGCACAATTAAACTCAAACAGAATAGATACTTCCAAGTTGTCTTATACATTCATAACTTATGTCAATGTCGAACTTAAATAATTAAATCAATTCTATTTCTAACATTTAAACTTTCGCGTTTTGAACGTCGCGTCGGTAAATAAAAGTCACAAAATATATGCGCTAAGACCCGGTTATAAATATGTTTTAATATGAATTCTATTTCAACATCTACCTAAAGGAGACGAACTCTAACTTATTTACTTTTAAGCGAAAACTTCTCAAGTAAAATGTGATAATTTCAAAGGCGAAAAAGGGGGGAAGGCTGTCAAAATGGCGTGAGAGAAGTTCTCAAGTGGCTCGTCAGCAAATTACTGTCTAAGTCGGAGTATCGCCGTGGATACAAGTTGGTATATAAAGTTCAACTTTCCGCCATACAAACTTATGATTTTCATTAAATCCCCTTGGAGTTAAAACCTTTACCGAGACCATTTACACAGGGACTTTGAATATGCTTGACTTGCTATTAAGAGGCATTTAAGTTTCAAATAAATTACAGATCCAAGGGAAGTTTTTTTATTTCAAAATTACAAAAACTTATTGAGCTACCCATTCTAAAGCAATATAAAGTAATAATTGTTGGTGATTTTGATTCAAATTCTCGGATATTTCAATTTTGTCTCAAAAAGGATTTTCCCAGCGAATATCAGTCGGTTAGTAAAATATTACCTGTACAAGTGAAGTGACATCCGATAGGAAGTTATCCGATACTAATCGCGATATAACAAGGAGTATAATTATCTTAATAATTTCGAGCCCTGCTTATAACTAAATTATGAAAATAATGTAATGAAATATAGGTATACACCTATAATCTCTTACGCTTTCCTTTGCAAGGATAAATGCGAAATCCTAAACATTTTCGATAAGAAATCACGTTTGTATGTCTCGAAAAAGACAGCCTACTTAAGTAGTTTCCCAGCAACTAACTTAGTCACGCAAAAATTACATTAACTCGTTTCAACACCAAGTTGAACTCCGAATCCAAATGTAACACTGACACCCAACTCGCATATCGCACACATGTGAGCCTAACTAACTGAATACTGCCTCGCCTAAAACTCCGCGATACAAACTTTCGACTTGCAAGATTTGCGAAAACGCTCGCGGCTTTTCTGCTGAAGCGAACTATGCGCAGTACGATTACTCTTAAACGATTGCGATTGAAAAATTTTAAGTTGACGTTTAATACTACGAGTTTATTCGTTAGGTGGATGTCTAGGGATGGGATGCCGATTATCAGCCAAAAGATGGCGTCACTGTGCACGAATTGTGGATTTTCACTATTTCTCCCAAAATACAAAGTTTCATAAGATGTGTTGATATGTGCGAAAACTATAAAAAATACTACATCCAAATCGAGACATGTTCAACTCAACATTGTCTCATTTCGTTATTACCGGAATCCAACTGCAAAATATTGCAATTTCTTGCATTCACGCACACTTACGTACTTAAAGTCACCTTAAAGTCAGTGTCAAATGTCAGCAGATTCGTAATGTTACAGTAAAGTAACCTAGAGGGCGCAGCGGAGAAATGTTTATTGTTGAAAAAAGATTGGAAATTAAATAATAAATTCTTGTTTGAGCAACGATTAAGAATTACAAGGCATTCAGAAGCAACTAATGTTTTCGACCATCAACTGTCATGTGCTCGTGGCACCCGTAGCCTCTATTTTGAAAAAAATCAGATTGTAGCTAAGATACATGGTTCAAACCCCGACAATGCCAGTTTTTTTTTATTTTATAATTTTAGCATTCTCTTTTGAATTATTTTAAGCGTATGTTATTATTCGAAACTAAACTTACGTGAGTAAAATATTTTCAGTATTTTAATTATTTTTTAATAATATTATGGGAAGATTTATAAAAGTATTTTTATTTTCCGGTTTTCAAAGGATATAAATAATGATTAAAATAATTAAAAAAAAGTCATGCATGAGGCTAATTAGGATCGCGGAATAGGTACATAAGAAGTCAACTATCGACGAAGTATAGCTGGTCAAGCAGATCTTGTCAGTAGAAAAAGGCGGCAAATTTGAAAAATGTAGGCGCGAAGGGATATCGTTCATAGAACATTTGGATTTCGCGCCTTTTTAGGGTTCCGTACCCAAAGGGTAAAACGGGACCCTATTACTAAGACTTCGCTGTCCGTCCGTCCGTCCGTCCGTCCGTCTGTCACCAGGCTGTATCTCACGAACCGTGATAGCTAGACAGTTGAAATTTTCACAGATGATGTATTTCTGTTGCCGCTATAACAACAAATACTAAAAACAGAATAAAATAAAGATTTAAATGGGGCTCCCATACAACAAACGTGATTTTTGACCAAAGTTAAGCAACGTCGGGAGTGGTCAGTACTTGGATGGGTGACCGTTTTTTTTTTGCATTATGGTACGGAACCCTTCGTGCGCGAGTCCGACTCGCACTTGCCCGGTTTTTTTACTGACAAGATTTGCTTGACCAGGTATAAAATAAAAGTTTCCAAAATTTTATTGAAATGATATACCTACATGAAATAATCAAATACAACACATTTACTTAAAATAAATTTTAAAATAAGGCATATAAAATTACCAAAAAGATGAAACAAATTAAATAAATAAATACAAAAAGAAATGAGTCTTTGTTCGTGGTTTGAACCCTGTCATGCTATTCAACTTGTTAGACTTATACTCAGTAGCTAAAAGCCACTAGACCATTTGACCATAGTAGACTCGGGCGAAAAATGCCTTCTTATTTAAGTAACCCATTACTGTCAAAAATATCAAGTTTGAATTGATTTGAAATATAATTTTTCATTGTCGACTCATTGACATCCAAACGTTGCGAGCATGTTGTACTTTAAACCATTTGGCAACGTCGCACGGGGAATTCTTCTGAAAATGTATGTCCTTTTATATTTTGATATTTATGGATATATGAGGATTCTTCTACTTATGTTGCAAATTGATTAAATTATCGAGAGAAAAATGCTAATGCAAAGAAAACAAGAAATATCCGTTTCATTTCTCATGCTATTGATTCGGTTAAATTGTGTTCTAATGTATGGGGAAGACAAACTAATTATAGCCAGCCTTTTATGAATGTAGTATGATACCATAGGGTATGGTGCTTTACGCACACTAGCGTCCCTTCCCCTCCCCCTGACGCAACCCCCCTTTTTTGCATGAAATATGTCCCGGTTCACAGTTTTTTACATTTTTTGAGGAAAGAATATATTTTAGGAAAAAAGTGTCAATGAAAGAAATAATCCTTAATAAATTCTTAATAAAAAAGGTCATATTGATTTTTTTACATGATGCACATTCATGTAGTAGCTTGTTAAAATTCGAAATAACATAGTTTTTACTTAGGATTCCAAACTCATTTATTATACACGGTGTAACACGAGGAAACCGAATAATTTTGACAGCGTATTCCTGATCATATTTAGAGACAAAAATGTCCTATAAACTTTTTTGAAATGCGGCTAGTTTCAGAGTTAATACCAATTTAAAAAAATAAAACAAGTTTTTATTGTTACATAGTTCAAAACGCCTTTTTGATGGCGATGTTGTTACTATGGGATTTAGTCTAAATATCCTTATTGATATGTCAAAAAATGACAATTAAGTAACACGTTGCAAAAACTATGTTTTACGAAAAAAAAGTAAAAATCCATGTTAACTGACAAGTTTACCAATAACATTTACTTTTTATGTACATACATATATATTCAAAAAATTAAAAAATGGCGGCCAAGTGCGAGTCGGACTCGCGTTCCAAGGATTCCGTATATTACACAATTTTTAACAATGTATTTTTTATTTTATTTATTTATTTATTTAGATATTTAATTCAGGGAACAAGGCCCATATTACAAATTCCTTACAGACTAACATACATATGTATTTTATAAATTTAAAACTAAACATTATTTATGCGAAACGTGAGTGAAATCTTTAAAAAATCCGTAGGAGTCGGATCAAAAACTGTAATTAAGTCCGACTCACGCTTGACTGTACATTTGTAATAGGTTTTCCTGTCATCTATAGGTATAGACCTATTTTATGTATTTTTTCAAAATTTTAAACCTAGTAGTTTCGGAGATAAAGGGGGAGGGGGGAATAGTCATTTTTTGCCTACTTTCTTGAATAACTTCTAAACTATTTATTCGAAA
The DNA here is from genome assembly GCF_963556715.1 of Cydia fagiglandana. Lineage (NCBI taxonomy): Eukaryota > Metazoa > Arthropoda > Insecta > Lepidoptera > Tortricidae > Cydia > Cydia fagiglandana. The sequence goes on from NC_085941.1 coordinate 7,233,005, forward strand.
ATTATAAAAAAATATATATTTGAGATCCTTACAATAAGCTCTTTCATTTGATATGTAACATGATATAGTTTGAAATTTTTTATTTTTTTATTTTTTCATTTACCCCCCAAAAGTGGCCCCCATGTTTAAAATTCATTTGTTTACAAACTTACATATGTGTACCAGATTTCAATTTGATTGGTCCAGTAGTTCCGGAGAAAATCGGCTGTGACAGACGGACAGACAGACAGACGCATGAGTGATCCTATAAGGGTTCCGCTTTTTCGTTTTGAGGTACGGAACCCTAAAAACAATAAAAAAAATTGTTTTCGGCGAAATTGACCTATACTCATACAAACATTTTTTCCTCCTTTTAATTTGACCTCAGAAATAAAATCTTTCGCATTTCTTATATAAATTGAATATAACCTTTTTTACTAAGAATTTAATAAGGAACTATTTCTTTCATTGACACTTTTATCCTAAAATGTATACATGAGGTCAAAAAAAAGGAAAAGATGTAATATGTGTTTAGGTCAATTTCGCCAAAAAAAAAATATGTTTGGTTTTTTTTTAATTTTATGAATGAATTTGTATATAAAAATTAAATGCTATTGGTAAACTTGTCACTTAAAATGGTTTTTTTTTCGTAAAACTTAGTTTTTGCAAAGTGTTACTTGTCACTTTTTGACATATCAATAAGGATATTTAGACTAAATCCCATAGTAGCAACATCGCCATCAAAAAGGGGTTTTGAACTATGTAACAATAGAAACTTGTTTTTTTTTTATTGGTATTAACTCTGAAACTAGGCGAATTTCAAAAAAGTTTATAGGATATTTTTGTCTCTAAATGTGATTAGGAATACGCTGTTAAAATTATTCGGTTTCCTCATGTTACACCGTGTATAATAAATGAGTTTCGAACCCTAAGTAAAAACTATGTTATTTCGAATTTTGACAAGCTAATACATGATTTAGGTGCATCATATGAAAAAAATGAATATGACCTTTTTTATTAAGAATTTATTAAGGATTATTTCTTTCATTGACACTTTTTTCCTAAAATGTATACTTTCCTCAAAAAATGTAAAAAACTGTGAACCGGGACATATTTCATGCAAAAAGGGTGGGTTGTGTCAGGGGGAGGGGAAGGGACGCTAGTGTGCGTAAAGCACCATACCCTAAGGTATCATACTACATTCATAAAAGGCTGGCTATAATTAGTTTTTCAAAAAGCACAATTTGACCGAATATATGAAAGAGGGTCATTGTTGTTGTAAAAGGTGTGCAGGAAATGATACGTTTCTGCACTAGAGCAGTTTAGGTTCCAATTCCAAGTACGATTTTATTATTCTTTTTACAATAAGCAATTGAAATTTGGGTATAAATGGATTTGTTATACAATTTCCATTCTGATATTTGACTCCCCATTCCATAAATTACTTTTGGCCAAATTGTTAATTGAAAATACCTACTTTAAAAAAATACCTACTCTCAAAAACACCTACTATAAAAATGTATTTAAAAAAACACATGCATTTTACTTTCCTCGTATGCGAAATGAAAAGTAGAGTGTTTTAACTCGGGTGAAAGGCAGCATTTTTGAAAAAAAACCAGGCAAGTGCGAGTCGGACTCTCGCACGAAGGGTTCCGTACCATAATGCAAAAAAAAAACAAAAAAAAAGCAAAAAAAAAAACGGTCACCCATCCAAGTACTGACCACTCCCGACGTTGCTTAACTTTGGTCAAAAATCACGTTTGTTGTATGGGAGCCCCATTTAAATCTTTATTTTATTCTGTTTTTAGTATTTGTTGTTATAGCGGCAACAGAAATACATCATCTGTAAAAATTCCAACTGTCTAGCTATCACGGTTCGTGAGATACAGCCTGGTGACAGACAGACGGACAGACGGACGGACAGCGAAGTCTTAGTAATAGGGTCCCGTTTTACCCTTTGGGTACGGAACCCTAAAAATATCAGCTACTAATGTTATTGTTATGCACAAGCAGAAGATATTATAGAATCTTGTTTATTTACAAGAAGATGAAATTTTTCTCCACATACCTATATATTTTTGAGAAAAATATAGCTAGGTATTTTAGTTTAAAAATCATTGTTACAATAAATATAGGCTTTTCCAGAGAACATTTACCGAAACGAAAGCAGAATTCACAAGGGTTTTCGGTGGACGACCGTAACGCGAATGATCGTTTGGACTGACCTTTCTATAAATATATAAATGTATTTTATTGTGTAATAATCATAATAATTATTAAGCCCGCAGGGCAGCTTGTGGCGAGCTGTTGGGGAGTAACGACCCCACGGACCCGAGTGCTCCCGAGAGTCGTTCAGGATCTCCGTCTCCGGCGTGTCTTCGTCGGTCGGAGTGGACCCCAAGGGGACCCGCAGGACTCTCAGCTCTGGCTTGCCTTCATTGGCCGTCCAGAGAGGAGTCGCTAGAGCTATATGCTCCAGGGGTGGAAGTGAAAGATGCATAAGACGCGAGTTGGCACAGTGGCTGTTAACAGTCACTGGGTAGAAAGCGGCGCACACCTCTCGACACCCCTGAGCCGCTCACACCGATGTTGCTCCTGGTCATCTTCGCGACGGCAGTTTCAGGGGCCCATCTAGTCAGCGGCGAGTCACCGCCTGCCTCGATGACGGTGTTAACATTGTTATGGCAGGTGTCCGGACCTCTTTTACAATAGCCCAGTCTCATTGTCCACCCAAACATCAATCCATAGACCGGAATACTGTTCACTTTTTCTACAATAGTCACAATGCCTGCTGCGACCGGTTCATGGGTGTCTATTGTTGCGCCTGTGAACGGGTTCCAGCAGGCGTTCTACATGACATTAAAGCTCTCCAAGGGGCCTCTACGTGTTGGATCTATATCCCCACGCAAGCCTATCAAAAGACCGGGATTTATAGGCCCGTGAAATCCAAAAGGAGACACAAAATTAAGCTATATTAAATCTGGGAATGAAATTATATCAGAAAGGAGGTATACTCGTAACATGCTTTGTGCATTAAATATACCTCCCTCTATTGAGTGAAAATAAAACAAAATACACAGGTAATCTGTGTTGCGGTTTTAAAGTGCCATCTGTTACACCTTTGACAAATTAAAAATGATTACTTGTCAAATGAAGTCGCCATGTTAGAATTACACCGATACTATAAGCATCACTCACACAAACAAGCAATGAGGCAAAATTTTACCAATATTCAAAGGCTTTTTTCTTAATAATTTTAATCAAAATCTAGTATTTTTTTACGTTAAGCGAAGATAGAAATGTATATACTACCCAAACATTACATATACAAGTGAAGAAACCCTATATAATAGGAGCTAGGGTGCCAAGAAAGTTGTATGAAAATCGAGCAAGGAGAACCACCTTATAGTAAGGGGTTTTATTTAACGAAAATAATATAAACTGAATACTTAAGTACCTTATAAAATAAAATAACTAAAACTAAACCTAACAAAAAAATAAAAATCCTTAAAGCCTACCTTCTAAGCCTAGGCCCCTCGGCAAGGTGCCCATCGCGCAGGCAGCATTCCCGCGCTGTATAGCGATGGAAATCCTAATATGGTATATATGGCTTTTCATCTCAGAAGAGTTCATGCTTCATGTGCATAAGGAGCTTTTTATCAGAAAGGGATCACATGAAAAATACCTAAGGACCCTTCTCTGGTGGAAAGCCACATATTAACTACAAGTTAGCCACTTAATCACTTAAAATTTATAATAAATACGTGGCTCTTATATGTACAGTATGTATCAGAACGAAAGGCATAGAAAGAGACTCATTAATGTTTAGGTCATACTGCAACTTTTACTATGGGACCAACCCCGAAATCGCAAAAAGAATTACTCTCCCATAGGAAATTTCAACATCAGACCAGCAAAATATATGAAACATCCAATTTTTTTCCCCGTTTTCGGGGTTAGTCCCATAGTAAAAGTTGCTCAGTATGACCTAAAAATTAATGGGTCTCTTTCTTTGCCTTTCGTTCTGATACATACTGTATACTTCTTATTTTTCAACAAATTGATAAGAACATACACATATATATTGATTACATTCTGGTAGCCAAGTGGCAATTTGTCACTATCCCAATATCGTTTAATAGAGCTTTCCGATACGTCGGAGAGAAAAATCCATAGGTATATAAATATTCATGAAAAACTTTCGTTAACCGCGTCTAACGTGATTTACATGTTGAGCCTCAGCGAGCCTACGGGACGTTTTTATCCCTCAAACGAATAGCCCGTCCCGTAGCTGCGTCCCATAAACTTGACCAGATTGGCGTAAAATATTAGTTGTTGATGTTCAAACTAAATACTTATTTTAAACGTGATAGTCCATTTCCAACGACAGCTGCACTACTGTTCATTTTACTATGGAAATTGACAATAAAACCGACGCGTTCAGTATCAGTAATGTTAGCTGCGGTCAGAAATGGAATGTTACCATAAAAGTCTACAGAATAAGACAATTGTTTTGAAGAAGTATTATAAATCTGTTCACGAGTAACCTGCTTTAGATGCGAGACCTACAGGCACTACGAAAGTGGATTTAGAAACACGTCGCTTCGTTTTAAGTTGCAATATAGGGTGATTCTGTAATGTAATGCATAAATTTAGACACCTTTCAGAAAAAATGCGGACTCGTGTTTATCGACTACGGGCGGGCGAACTTTTAACGGGACAATATTGACTTGGAGAGTAGGAAAGGAAATATAAATATAGAACAAGGAATTCCCGTAAACTATAATATTATTCTATTTAGTTTCTCATGATCAAAAGATATTGAATAGAGAAAAAGGTATGTTGCTTTTCCAGTTGTTTTCAACTGATGTTTAATTTACTTTTTACTTCTTTTGTAAATACGCTACGCGCGTTGTAATTGGTATTTAGAAATACTATTTACGTTTCCTAGAAAGTAGTGGAACCTAGTTTCCTGTGTAATATTTAGTACATCTTTGATTGAAATTGGTAAACGTAAAACGTCCCCTGCAGTTTTAATTCACTAAAACTACTTACTAGTAGCTCTACTATGAGTTCCGTGAATGACAGTCGATAGTGAGAAAGTTAAGTAAAATGTATGGAGTAATTGTACAGTGCCTCTACCGGTCACGTAAAGAACTAAAATTTTCAATTTGTACCATGAGTTACAAACGTTTTTACGCGAGTTTTCCATACTTGCCTAACTTCACACCTAAAACGCTCTCTTTCTAATTATATAATGAAAACAGAGCCAGAATTATTCTGCGTAAATACTTTACGCGAGTAAACGTGACAGTTGTTATGGAAAAATACGTGCGTTTCCAACGTGACATTTCTATCAACTTCTAAACACAACAAATACGCAGATTTTTCACGAATATTAATGCAATTTTCAACGTAATATGTATAAATTTATAACAGTATGTGAACTTCAAGCAAAACTTTAAGGGATAAATCAATTAATAGTTCGATAAAAGGCTGATTTAGTACAAAGGTAATGAGTTATACTTGACATCATATTTTCCTATTTCTACTGCTACATTTGCGAAAATCACATTGCTTACGAGCAGTTTTTGGTTTTAGGCAAGAAGCTGATTGAAAACAATGCGTATGCATGTAGAAGTTACATATGTATTAAGAATTAAGGCTCAATACAAGGAGCGGTACATAGACATGTTGCTGTTTTTGTTGCTGGGTGCACATAACACATAGTAAGAATAATACATACCGCAAGACCTATTATAATATTTACACAAGAATTGCTACGTATTTTATTAAGCATTATTATCTTAAATAAAATAAAACATACAAATGTTCACTGAGTTTATTTATTTTTCTTTACTAAGTAAGTATTATTTTATTTTCCGTTGTTCAAATTATTGTGTTTGGTACCTAGGTAATCGTTTTTTATGTCAACTTGGTAACAGGAAATATAAAACTTTCTTCAAAAACTTTTGCTGGTGGTTCAGAATCTGAAAATTTAAATAAGATTTAAACACATTTATTGCCAAAAACCCGCTGCGTGGGTTCATTTTGTATTGGAAATGGGGCACTTGGCACTGAAATATACTCGAGATCATATAGGTACTATAAAATTAAGATCGCTATTAAGGTCATACGTAGGGTCTGTGCAGAAAGAGAAGAGTCGTAGGTATAATGTATGGGCTCCCCTAAATTTCACGACTCTTCTCTTTTCGCACACTCTATTAGATAATGTTACTTAGCAGTAGGAGACGGCCGCTGGCATGATGCGGACTGAAGCGGACCATTATAATACATACCTATTTTAATATTTTAAGATTTCTTCTCATGTGTGTACTATTTTCATCATAGGTAATAAATATGTAGCCAAAAGCAGTCTGTATAATCGGGCCGTATACTTTGCTTCCTATTTTTTAACACGCAAAGTCATAATTTTAACTCGATTATTAATGATGTTTACGTAATTATCATATTTTGCAATTTTTGTCTTGAATACAATATATTTTAATTTATACATTGTTTACTAACATTGATGTGTTTATTATTTTCGTAACTATGGCAACGTCAAATCTTTAAAAATTGTAGAATGAAGGTTGAGTCAGTAACAAAGTGACAAAATTGGTCTTAGAGCATTTAATAACTGGAGTGGCCATTGAGTGCTTACTGTTAGGATTTAGGATTAGGGTTCCAAGCAGGAAAGAAAAGCTTGTTTTAACACCATATACTTAGGTAATGTTTATTAATCTCAAGCAAGACTACATAGTAATAGCGTCTCATACGAGAAGAAAGAACACCTACATTTTTTTTATATTGACAACCGAATAAATCAAATATCATAGTCGTAGTAGTCTCGTAGGTATGCTCTTTATTTTTTTTGTTGACATTATTACTTACCCCTCTGCCGAAAAACTTGCACAATTGTGCAAACTTTTGTATGGACTGACATGGCTATTTGTACGTTACGTACAAATCATGTAGAAATAGCAATACATTTGACGTCCCCTCCCCCGCAAAAATCGGCAGACTGTTTTGTAAAGAAAATGACAGCGATGACATCTCCCTTCTAAATGCTCTTAGTGGATGGTAGAGGTAAGGAATACAATCTCCATGTAATTAATAATGAAAAAGTGTCCGTCAAAAACCTTAAGAAGTATACTTCCCATACTACGCAATCGTCCATACAAAAAGAGAAAACGTTTTTCCACTAGTAAATACGAGTATCTTCCATTCTCCATGATTTTTAGTACGGTATTGATACAATGAAAAACTAGGTTTATGGGTTTCCTTTTTTTCGCTACTCTGGAGAGATTTAGGAAAATTATAATAGCTGACAGCGTGCCCAGTTTTTGCAAATATTCTTCCATAAAGGAGTTTTCTCATAAAGTCATAAAGGATTCTCCTTACCTCTACCCTCCATATTCACGGCTACCATCAGTATATGTAACATTACTTTCTGTGCATCTCACTTGCACTAATATGCGAGAGCGAGATGCATAGATAGTAAATTACGTAGACGTGAGAAAATGTGTCAATTTTGTTATTTAGTTCTTTAGGTGAATCCTAGAGGCGCTGTATTTAACTCCGATATAACTCTTGCTCTGTTTTTTAGTATACTTAGAAAGGGACAGCATCGTTTGGAGTGGAGTGAAGTTAGGTACATAAGACCGTAAAGAAACGTAAAACGTGACACACGGCACGTTTTTTCACTGAAAGTAAGTGAAAAATACTCTGCCAACTGATGGTAGAGGCATAGATGTATGTAAATGTTAAATGCATTCTATCGGCGACATATTGCGTGAGTAGTGCCATTATCACAAATAAATATATGTACATATTATTACAATATTATATCCTTTCAATATCTGAAATCTTTGGCATGTAGAATAATAGTATAATAAAACGACTCGTATACCAGTACACTTCATTCGCAAAACTTATGTTTGAAATTGCAAATAACTAATATAAAATTTCCATTTAAATGCAATATTGAACGTCTGCAGATGACCGAAGTAGGCTAGCTAGCTAAACTAGACAAAGATGATACAGTAGGTTATTCAAGCATTTTATATTATGTAATAAATAATGCCTTAATAATTTAAAGTACATAAATATTTATTGATTAAAATAATATACTATCGCTGCAGCACAGAAACTAAATAGACGATATTTAAGACGAAACAGAAGCTGAGTTTTAAATATTTTAGGTAAATATACCCCTCTCGCTAACGGAAGCGGCTCCTAAAACTAGTGCGATAAAGACAAGGCGAAAAATCCTGCGTAAAAATTTCAAAAATCGAGGTTTCGTACTCGACTGTTTCCTCCTCCAAAACTTAACTAATCGTAATCAAATTTGGAAATCTAAATGATTATGAAATTATCTGTGTCGGACCGTTTTGCTTTTTTGGCTTATTGATATCAGTTTTGAATACTAACGCCTCTCATTGCGGCATAGTCAATGAGGCCATTTTGTCCATTTTTGAAGGGCTCTAGCGCCTTAAAAAACATAAATATCAAAAAAAGCAAAACTGTCCGATACAGATATTGACAATATTAATCTGTGTTGAAAAAATCATTGCTCTAGCATCAAAACCCACGGAGGAAACAGTCGAGTACGATTGCATGGAGAAATGACCACTCCTGTTGGCTTTTAATTAGTTATTAATTAGATAGGTACCTATCATAAATCTTTAAATTATTCTTATTTGTGCAATTGTTTCTAAAATTTAATAAAAATACATATTTACTTGCGACGTTTAGGCTTACAATGTCATAATTTTAAACTAATACCGTAATACAAAGCAAGTCGAATCTTGACTTAGTGCTATTTATATTTTTTTACTAAGAACACTGTGGAGAGACACTCTTTCTTTCGGCTCAGCATTGCTACGAGCAATTGACCGTAGTTATGCAGAAAACGACCAACTCAATTTTTTTATCAATGCAGAAAGCGACCAAAGCCACTGAGTTAGGGTGTAAGTCACTTTGACAAAAATAAAAAATTGGTCGCTTTCTACAGAACTACGGTCAATTATTAGGATTGGCCCCACTTGACGTCTTCTTGCGTGCACGACTACAGATAAGATAAATACCTGTATTTTGACAACCCTAAATAGGCGAAAGGGATAGTGCTATACATTCGAAAAGTATAGCATGATTCGTCCCTGAATCGCTGTCAAAGTTCGGTTTTGTAGGAAGTGTCCTTTCTATACGGTAGTACTGTTATTTATTCTGTGCTAATAATTATCATCTCACCACAATGGCTGCAATTTTCGAAACAAGATGCACTGTTTCTTTGTCCATCTTTGTTCTGGTTGGCACAAGAGTTATGCCCGACACAGTTGGCAAGAACTGAACATTTAGCTCTTCGCTTGAAAAGAATAATAGTCCTGAATATTGTATAAGAAACTCGAGAACTAGGCAAACTACTTAGTTTGCTCTTAATAATACTTCAAATAGAAATAAGTATCGAAAGTTGCGAAGAAAACAAAGGGAGCCACGAAGTTCGTTTGGAAAATCTGCTATGGACATATTTATACGCGATTAAATATTCAGTTGCTTACTCGAATCATTTCGAGTAGTTTTTTAGGGTTCCTTATCTCAAAAGGAAAAATAAAATGATATAAGATCCATAACACCATATTGATATTATCCTTTTTTGCATCGAGCTACTGAAACAATTAAGTTGTTTGGTACACATGTGTAAGTTTTTGACACAAAAACGGACATGTAATGTAAATACCAGTTACTTAGTAAGATCTTAGAGGATACAACCAACGGAGACGCCATGTCTATAATTTTCGGTACAAAATAGTCTGCCGTTTTTTGCAGGGGTGGGGCACATCAAATGTATGCGTAACGTCAACATAGCCATGTCAGATAAACGTCAGTCCATACATGTGTTTGACATGTGGTTGACCAAGACCATTGGCCGCCTTTTTTCGACAGAGGGGAACGCCTGTTAATGACCACTCCGTGGTTATATTCTCTAAGAGTAAGATACTAAGCCCTAAGGCAATCAAGATCTACTCATGCTGTTAATAAAGCATTAATAAAGTTTCCTTGATAGTGAAATGGGGAAGTGGAATATAAATCCTAAGCTAACTCAACAAAAAAAGGAAACAACTTGTTTAGATTAGCAAAGCCGTTCCGCAAAACGATAATGTCACAAACTATTTGTACGCGTGTTTTGCGTGGTCTAACAAAGTTCATTACGCAGCGATTAAAACAGATAAAATGGCGGGTTGAGCACAAAATAGGGTGACCCTACTCATAAAGGTCCCGGGATGTGCATGTGGGGAAAGGGACAAATTTATGTTGCTTGGACACAAAAACCAACGGTCGTGTCCAAAGCGGCAGATACTCGTGGAAGCATGGAGTCTGACATCGGCACGAATAAGGTTTATTTATTAGGAAAGTTTCTAACTGGGAGCAACAGTAAATCAGCAACATGTCCAGTAGAGGACTAAATATGAACATTGGGCCGTGAATGGGATCTACGCTATGGAATATTTTGTGATTTGTTACTAGAAAAAGAGCTTTATCACTGAACCAAATTTATATCTACATAATAACATTTGGGTCGTTACGAGTTTTCCTAATAGATTCTATAAACATAAATGTTACGATGGTCCGTTTAAACCATTCGTTATCTTCATTATTTAAGAATTTTATTTTACTACACGGTGTCAGTAAATCTTGTTCGATTGATTTTTATAACGCAAGGCGTTACATAACATTAACTTTATTTTTATTTAAAGCGACAAAACTTACAGTTGATTTGTTTACCTTACTATTCAAAATGTTTTCTTAAGTGTCATTACGCAGCAGGGTTCTAAACGGATTTAAAATAATAGGTAAAAAAGTTGCATAGGTACCTACTTAAGTAACTTTTTTGATTGGATTCTGTAAGAACAATGCATTATTGAAGAAAGTTAATTCCAATTAGAGAATTGTTATCAATATTCAAATATTAGTGCTAATTTAGTTTCCAGGGGGCCGATTTTTGAATTTCGACCGCACGATTTCGTGTATTTTGTTCAATAATATCTCCAGTACCTGGCATTTAAATTCTACTAATAGAATTAAAAACGAGTGGTCAATACCACTCGATTCCCAATTTCTATCGTTCGTATTTCAAAAATTAGCATTTCGCTGTTTTTCACCGATTTTCGAGTGACGAAATCGAACGCTCGAAATTAAAAAATCGGCCCCAGTACGATTTCAGTATTCATTTTTATTATTTATTTGTTGCTTATTTCCCTGTAAAGTAAAACAATACTTTTTTACTTTTTGGTGTAAATGGACGAACGTTGTCAAAAGCTTTACTTTATTATACGTACTAGCAGTACCGTAAAATGGGGTGAGTTGGGTGAAATTTGACATTCAAACTTCGATAAAATTTTATTTTTACATGTGAAAACTGAATGGTGTATAATTATAATAAGTGGTTTGGACGTTTGTATTTTATTTTGGGTAGTTCCATTTCATAACTTTGACGATAAAGAGGAAAACCCACCTCACCCCGTAGTGCCTCGTATTTGGGGTGAGAGGGTTTTTCATACAAAGGTGATTTTGGAAGATTGTTGGATCGATTTGTTTTTATTATGCGTATTACTATAGCCCCATTTTAAATTGGAATACATTATTTTTGTAGCAGTAGCCTTAAAATCCCTTCTCACCCCCTCTCAAACCTTCTCTCTCCATTCATAACCCAACTCTCCCCGCGAAACCTACTCACCCCGTTTTACGGTACCCTAAAACCGATCATTTCATAACATTTTACAGCATTCCCGGCAATAGAAAACAATGACGTTTACGTTAAACGGTCATACCCGAACGCCGTGAGATTTTATTGGATTTTTATTTCACTATAACAAATACCAATTCGATGGCAATAGAAACGCGTAACGGACGGAAACGATAGCCATTTATATGTAGATGTTCACTTAATTAACATTGTTGTGGGTTACTGTACTATAACTATTTTAAATCATTTTATTATAAAGAAGGAATGCACATTTAGATGTTTGGTATTATATTCACAAACCGAAAACATTGAATATAATCTAATTATCTGGCAGCTTCCTCGCACAACGCATAAGCATTGCAATTCAGCGAGGCAATGCTGCCAGCGTCTACGGTACCTTGCCGAGGGGCGATTTTTATTGTAGTTTAGGTTTTATTTTTATTTATTTAGTATAATTTTAGTTTATAAGTTTTTATACAACATTTATATTCTTACTTGAAATAAATACTAAGTATCTAATTATAATAAGCATGTTGATAATATAATTGATATATTCTTTTTAGTGTCATTCCCTGATATGTTCTCAAAATTCTGTTTTTCTTCACAAAATCAACAGTCATGTCGCATTATATTCGGACTGCAAGACAACTTTAACGGATTTAATACAGATTGATTTTCATAATTAGTTTGAAACAATTAATCATTAATGATCACAGGTATTCGGAGAATTCACACGTTTTACAAAACTTCATTAATGCAATGCTGTCTAAAAAGAGAGAAACTTCAAAATTCAAATTAAAGTGTAGGGCTGAGTTTATCTAGAAATTATATTAAAACATAAATTACGTGTTCTTATTTAACTAACAAAATTAAAAACTTAACTAATCTAAATTAAAATAAACCTAAAAAGGCCCCCACGGCATTGTGCCAAAGATTCTGGCAGCATTCCCTCGCTGAATGGCAATACTAATGCGCTGCGAGAGAAAGCTGCCAGCTCTCTGGTCACCGGTAGTATCGACCAGCTTTTTGCACAGTTCTTTAAGAAGAACATGCACGCTTAACATAAATTTAAACCATTAAACATTTAAAAAATAATTGCATCTCAAAGCATCAAATTGATGAAGCGATCGGGTCGCTGTGCAAGTGGGCTGGAGTTGGTTCTTTGGTTCATCAATTAATATTTAACTGGAAACAACCATTTGTATCAATTACAGCCAACGCTTAATTTGGGTAAATACCAATTTTATGGGCATGAACGATTGTGGTTACAACGATGGAGCAAACGGGTCTAAAGAGGTTTCTAATTTAATATTGTAGAAGGAGAGTACAGTTTTTTTTTAATTATTTGATGAGTATTTATTGCTTCGGTCCCGTTATTAGGGATAATATGAATGTATGTAATTAAAACATCTTTGTCTTTTAGCTTAACAGTAACAAACTCTTAAATTATTGTCCTTTTAAATATGTTGAAGCGCATGAAATTTTTGATACCGCAGACATAATACCTTACGTAAAGGGATATTAAAATATTATTTAAAATTGGAACATAACTATATGTAAGGAACGCAATGCCGCCGTGACAGAGAGACAACTTTGCACGTTTGCAACTCCATGTGTAGGTTGCCGCAAAATTTAAAAACTGATTTCGTGAAAATGACCATACGGTATGTACTCCGAAAAAATAAATACTTTATCAGATTCTTGGTATTCCTATATGAAACACCTACAATACCAGGCGTGGCTCACTCCGCGATTTCGTCGCTTTGCTACAGGTAGCTAAAAGTACATCCGTTCGACCCCAATTTTGGGGTTTGCCATAAGCCGCGCGTGGCGCTGTCGCCACCTAGCGGCCATATCTGTGCTAATCGTGACAGACGCGTTTTGTTAGAGAGTGAGTCTTCTGTACCTAGTACTATTATTTATTCTGTGACAATACCTACATGTGTGAGTTTATGTAAGCTCTATTATTATATGGATTGTATTAAACAATTTTTGTTAACGTCACCGTGCCCTGACGTGACCTCGCCTCGACAAGGATTAGGCATGACTCCAGATAAATTACACGTATCATACCTCGACACGACATCGAAACATGTCAAAAACATCGAGCACAAAAAATTACGAAGCATTATCGGATGTCCCTCGGAATAAATTGCCTTTTAAAACGGATCCTCCCAATAACGTTAACAATAAGATCGAATGTATATCAATGGAGTTTCGCCCACCTCATCAACATAAGTACACAAAGGTTTGGAATGCAACGACATTACCATATCGATGTGTATAAGAATTTCGATAGTATTGTCGCGAGGAAGCATCGAGTGCGTCCGATACCGATCAAGAAAAAAGGTCGCTCGACCCTCACGATGATATCTCATCGCGTTTATTCTCCAAAAACAAACTGTTATTCTATTTTGATCTTTAACTCAAGCCATTAAGGCACGCTTTCAGGTTCGAGGACCGCAAAAGTTATCGTAGAAGTCGTACAGTCTTATTTCATTTTAAATCACTGGTGACTCATTCCGTTTCTACTACTTAGCTTTTATGCAGGCACTCGTATCAAATTGAATCCTGGAAATGAAAACCAATTCTTTTTTCCATTTGTGTGATATCGTTTTTAAATTTCAAAAGAATTTCTAGAACGATGAATAATTTCTCTAGTGTTAAATAAATTGAATTTAGTGATTTTGTGCCACAGTATGCATATTTAAATGGTGAAACAATGAATAGCTTCATCACGATGACGGCTTCAAATAATTCCTAGTGTCTGAACGAAACATGTTTTTTTGCCGAAACCGAAACCGAATGTTCCGCTATGGCTCTAGTCAGCCGAAACCGAAACTGAAACTTTTATAGACTTGTTAAAATCGTTGAAAAAATGTCATATAACAGCTTCTAATACACATATTAAGACTGCGTCGACCCTCCAGTGGCACCCTCATCAGGAGAACTGTGTTTTCTAATAAACCAAGTTCTGTAATTTCTGTAAACGTAAATCAGTATATTAATATTGTTGTCCTACTTGTTCCACAACTTTTGGTCTTTGTCACATAGTTTAGTTTCATAGAACGAAGTACCATTTCGTAAGTTTCGGCCCGGCCGAAAAGTTCGGCCGTGTTTTGACCGAAACCGAAACCACGGCCGACCGAAACCTAAACCGAATCTTCTGTCGGACACTAATAAATCCCCATTGAAATTTGAAACTAATAAGATTTTTGCATACAAACACAGCTGGCTCATTCATAAGCATTAACAAATAAACTAGAAAGCATTACAAAAGAATTACTGCCACGTGGGTTTCTTACAAAGAACCCCCCACGCGCCACACATGTCAAGATTTTCTTTTAACAAGCGAGGTGGACGAAGAAAACAAATGACTGTTACTGCATCAATGCTGGTGTTTGGTTATAATAATCATAAATTATTCCAGTAACTTAACAACTATTCATTTACATATTGACTTTTCGAATTTGAACCTTATTTTAAGAGGAGCAAGAGGTTGTGTTTCTAATGCGAGATGTAAATATTGTTTTTTGTTAATCTGTCACGCAAGCATGATCACAAGGAGGTGGACGTAATGAGACGCGTTCTGAGTGGAATAGATCATCTTGAGTGTCTGGACTTATTAGAATGGATACTCAGATTTTTTTTCAATTTAAAAAGAGTTTGAATCTAATTGGGTAAAAATGTTCATTGGAAGATATTCATAATGATAACAGTTTCAGTGTCCTTTGTAAAACAGTTATACGGAAAAAACGAACATCGTATAACTGAAATCTTTTAGTATTTTTTCTTTTGCAGAATTTTTAGGGCTATAAAGAGGCGATCCGACTTAAACGGTGTAACTATTTTTATTAATCTGATCCATGAGAGAATTTAGTATATATTTAATTTATTTCAAACACGAGGCCAAATAAAACTAAATTAAGCACTTATTTTCTGAAAAGTTCTCTAAGTAATTAAGCAATTCCCAGGATTAGTTTATTAGGATATTTTTTTACCTGTAGGAGTAAACACACTGCCCTATTCGAACTCCAAGATATTCACAAGAGACGACACGTACTAGATCCATTCTAGATACGTTATAGTTAAGATATCAACTAGTTCTCTTTCGCAGCGCAATTCGGGCAACCAATGTCACTTTTACGTTAGATAGAGTAAGATATATATTAGATGTGAATTGGATCTCTAAGTCATATCCTGTGGAAATCGTTCAAGAGTATCTCCAGAATCGCGCAAATGTCAAATTTGACAGGTTAGATCTTAAACGTATCGTTATCATATCTTGGAGATGTCTAAAAGATATCTAATAGATGCCTATTTCAAAATCCGGATCGGGCCCACAGACGTGTTTAAAAATAACCGCTTAGCGAATACTGCCAGATTAACAGCAACAAAGTTTGTTGTTTACTTTTTCTTGTTAATATTGATACACGCGCCTTGCGAAGATTTCAAGACACGAGGTGAACAAACTTTGCTACCGATTGAAACCCAAAAACTGAATATTACCAAATAAAAACTGTTAAATAATACAAATCAATCCAAATCAACTCTATTAAATAGTTATCATTTAAAGCTTTTAAAACCATCACTTTTAGTCAATTCCAATTGACTTTTCGTCAATTCTAGTTACTAGCCAATATTAAAAATTAAATTAAAAAATATGCATTGAATTACTTTGCCACTGTTGTGTAATAAAATGTAACTTTCTCATCAGATTTTGAAGAATAAAGAGAGCCTTTACGAGCTGGTGTGGTGTGGTGAAAAATAGTTTGTCATGCGTAGAGAAAAAAATATTTTTAATTACGCTTCTTTTCAGCAGCAACTACACTGACATCTATAATAATCTCATAAACTCACACAATGCATACAAATACAATTATTTTCGTTACTTTACCTGTGTATGTGTGCTATGTCTAAAACATTATTGTAGACATGGATACATTTTATGTGCTATGGGGAGGAGGGGCGTGCAGATTTAAAACTTATCTCGAATTAATTAATTAAATAAATAAAAATGGAACGATCTAATTACTCCAAGCTACCAGGCGCCCAGAAATAGTTAGAAGCTGTCCAACCAGATCAGTCTGTTACGCGCGTAGAAAGTATGGTGTGACTCGATCACTTATAACTGTCACGTACATTCATTTGTAACTCCGGAAGCTCAAACGCGTGTAGATCTTAATATGATAAACGGGTAAATGGATTTTAATACTTTCTCGTGTCTTTACTCGTTTTCTCTCAAAATATTTAGATATATTTTGAAATGTTTAGGTATTTAAAATTTGGAAAAGCAAAATTCCATTGTGATTTTGTAGAGTATATCTTTTAGTTGCAAAAATGACGAATTCTGAAATGTCTAAGCAGTAAATAGGTAGTACCTACGTATTTCCACACCGACATTCGTATATTATACAGTGTTGTAATTATACTCCCAGAAATACCTACCTACACGAAGGGAACCGTATAACATAATGTATCTACTATTACAGTCACCTGCAATAATATAAGGTTACACAACAAAGGTCTGCAAAAATATCTGAGAAAAGATAAATAATATTAAAATCGCTGGACTACGCAACCAATGTACTTACCCATTTTTACCCATTTATAATTATATCCATAAAGTGGGTAAACTTACTCTTATTCAGCTATGTGTAAAGTAGCATGACTTCCTTTTAAAACAAAACTAAATTCGTAAACACTGCAAATACGAAAGCTCTTAGAAGTTAACCCTCCTCACGCTGGCAAGGAGAAACTCGCAGTTAGCTAATGTCTGCTAATAATCGTTATTGTGTAGGTAACTACTGCCTTGCTGATTGCCTTGGGGTTCTAAAGGCAGTTTTTGCCTTAGTCTTCTGGATTAAATTTGCGCTTTTATTCTTGGAATTAAAAAAGTAAGTGATTGGCATATCAGTACAGTTTTTACGCAATGATTTACAGCTGTGGTTTTAATTCTCAAGAATATTATGCTATGCTATAGGAAAAAAAGGGTATTGTGTGATAGGAGTAACGATGGAAGTTTCGTCTAAATTTTGTCACAGACAGACACTTTGTTAGATTTTCTGTTATGTGTACAATTTATCTTGAATATTCTTAGCAACTTGTAGGTATATAATTCCGAGTACTTACTGAGGAGTTAAAATTTTAACATTTTCTCTCTATTTATTCTACTTCACATTTTCATAGACAAGAGTTCGTTTCAATTGAAAAGTAATCAACTGTGTTTTAACAGCTACATAGTAATAAACCGTTACACAAAAACGCACCATTACAGACAAACTATGTCCCCTATTTACATATAAAAATGTTATAGTACTTACTTAAAAAAAAGACGCATAAAATTCCAATAATTTTGAATCTCATTTCCCATCGCATTGCGTTCCGCTTCTGCGTTATTTATGTAATAGAATAGATATAAAAGGTGTGGTAGTGTGGACTCCACCTTAAATACGAGTACCAGTGGGACTGTCACGCCCCTTTTTGCGGTTAACTAGGTTGTCGAAAATACGTGAATTTTTGGATAGTTCTAGGTATTTTTATAAAATAGTTCCCCAGATTTTGTAAGTTGCCCAGATTTTGTAAGAAATCGGAAGTCCCGAAAACTATATACCGTAAACTCGGGTTACTATGACCCAATGGAGGGTAACTTTGACCCACATAAAAACCTCATTTAAAAGGGTCTAACATAAAAACGTCGAAGGTTAGCTGCAACCAACCTCATGGCATATTTCCATAATTATAGTGCAATAATATAACCTGGACCAAGTAAATCTCAATGGCCAAAGTTATTATCCAGGGCTAAAGTAACCCGACTTTACGATATGGCTGCTCCCATTGAAATAATAATTATATTATTATACAGTTATGATTTTGTATCCATCAATATTGAGGCATTCTGAGATTAGGCAAAGGCATAGGTCTAAGTCTAGAGTGTTAAAAATATTTAAATTTTTTTTCACACGTTACGTACACTTCCTCAAGTGCGAAGCCAAAAAATTCACCATTTGCAATGGAACCATTTAGAAGAAAAAATGGCTGTGCTCTTTATTTTTTATAAACAAGCATATTTTATTATTTAAACTAGGGTAGATAGTTTAAATTCAAGAACCAATGGGATCTGACACATAAGTACATAACTGAGACAGTCCATCACAAGTTGTTATGGCGATGAGGGTGGTTCTAGTGTCTGTGACTGGTTAAACTGCTTTACTAGAGAAACACCACGAAAATCCACGAAGAACAGTTTCAGTTAAGCGGTAACTCTATAAACACAACAGCATTTTTTGACCAAAACTCAAAATGGCTGCCGAAGTGCTGAAGCCTCTCAAACCGCATCTAATATCCGTATCTACACATAAAATAAATAGATAAACGTATAGTAAATGGCGTAACTTTACACCCTAACGTTTTTTTTTGGTAAATAGCCGCTAACCTACATAAGGTTTCGTACAGACTGACAGGCCTTCTCGTATATCACAGAGTGACACTCTCGATTTTAGAAGCAAAAAACTGTCAAGAGTGCGCTGTTAAATTTTACGAAGGTTCATTTGCTATTCTTTCTACTCTCACAGTAACAAACAGTACCACATTTTAAATACAGTGTTTTCAATCAAAAATAAAATAAACCCTTCCACAGCGCCCTACGATCATATTATAGCACTGCTACTTAACTGCACTCGTTCGTTCTGTCTTCCCGACTGTCCACATAAGCCTTTTAAAAAATATTGATTTTAGGGGTATAGCATTTATCGTGAATTGATACAACACTAATATTGGGACAAATTGTAAATTTAAGTAACTTTAAGTTAGTTTATTCTCAATAATTTTAGTTGTTTTATATGTACGCGTGTGGTCAAGTATAAGTGGCTAAGCATCTGTTAAAGTTAAATTACCTTGTTCCTCTATGTAATTGTGTAGATGTATTATCCGTTGGTGATCCTTAAATAAATAAAATAAAATAAATAAGGCCAAGTGTATTTGGGTTAGCGAGTTTAGGTAAATTTGTCCTTATCATTCTTTACGTAAGGGGCTATAACAGTCCGCCGGACGGTATCAGCCTGTCAGTTGTTCGGAACTGTCAAAATTTTGTTCTAACTGACAGGCCGATACCGTCCGGCGGACTGTTAATCAGTGGGCCCCTGGCTCTGTGTTCTCACGAGGTGTCGTGGTAACGGCCGCATAATGAAATAGTCGTCTGTTATAAATGGAACCCTAATAAATATCGATAACGACGGAAGTAAAGTTAAGTGACGCGGAAACTTGTCTTTTGGCGAGGAATCGAACTCCATTAAGGTGTAAAGTGAGTCGGCTTGACGTGAGACATCCTCGCCTGCCGACAATGTTAGCCTAATACATTTTGACTTATTAAAAGTTACGGGTGCGGGTCGCTTTAATAAAATATGAAGGTAAAAGTTTGTAAAATTTGGGCAAAAGCCATTATACGGTACAATATTTAATTCATAAAAATGTTGCACGGTGATTATCACAAATTGATTTTTGTTTGGTGGCTCTATTGGCTTTATACAGATACACCTCAAAGTATACAAATATGTACCTACACCTCAAAGTACCTACCTACCTCTAATAGTTTCATTACCTACAGTCGCAAGTAAAAAATAATTAGTTAGGTACGTAAATCATGCATCATGTAGTTACTTTCCAACGTCCCATTTTTATTTTTTTCGTATTACCGGTTTAATTTGTATAAAATTTTACAGCAAGGGTGAATATTTTATCATTTGACATAAAATATAGGTTATAAAAATGAGTTTAACGACATTGGGCGTGGTAAATAGGTATCATAATGAATATTATGTTTACCAGTTTCCAGGTACAATTATTGGAATATAAAACTGCATTAAGCTATGTCGTCGTTTCGCAGAAAATAATTATAATTATTTTCTGGCAAGGTATTGAATTTAAGTTTTACGGTATTTGGCCAAGTTCTCACATTTGGTATCATTTTATGTTCTTTTTGATGTACATACTCTAAACCATTATATTTTTTTACTTCTAAATTAAGTAAGGAATTGAGCTTAGTAACTCAAGTACAATTTTGCAGTGTTTTATGTTAATTTAACCTTATTACTATAAATAATCAAGGAGGAAAAGCTACATATATTTAATAAATACGATATTATTTAATAAAATTGGCACTAACTATTTTATCGCCGGTGGTATAAAATTTCAGTGGATAATCGCTAATTACGTTTCATATTTTTATGTTACACCCATAATATATATGAATCCTGGGTGTCGCTTGATTATAAACCTACATTACCCGCCACACACTGCCAAACAAGAAAAGATTTAATAAACTTTTTTATGGTTCTGTCATTGAATGAAAACATCCGGAAAACTAATATCTACCGTCATTGCCATAAGCAATAGAATACAAACATGACAAGTAATTTTTACCAGCACGTGGTACCGCATTATCCGGGACTATTTTTACGATGTTTGTTTCAACTTTTCCCGGTTAAGTTCCGACGGCTTGATTAAAACAAGGAAAATATTATTTGTTTATGACTCTCTTTCCTTATACAGAGATAAACAAAGTCGGTAATATGAAAATGTTTTTTATTAGGCAGGAGATCTCGCTGCTACTGTATAATTACATTATTTTAATTCGGAATAAATTGTTTGTGTAAACTTTTGGGTTATAGGATTTTTATACGCATGTATTAATATTCTGAACTACGTAGAATAAATAAAATGAAAATAAGACCAGTTCTGGAAAAAGACCGAAAAGTGAACGTAATAAAATTTGTCAATGCGGCTACACCTCACTGTATCTTAAACTTTAAACATGAATCTATTTATTAAGACGTGGAAACACTTTTGGCATTATCATCGCAAGCACGTTTCAGCAGCTCTTTTGTTTTCTTATACTGAAGATAAAATAAACGTAAACAACGCATATTTTGAAAAAATCAGTCAAAGTGTAGCCCATTTTTATTATAATTAAAACAGTTCTATCTTTATGGAACTTTTACATAATAAAATGCGTTTTAATCCCTACGTCACGGAGATTTTAAGAACTGTAAAACCTAGATATAAAAAATCCAAATATAAGGTATCGCTTATTATAAAATGTGTTTTAATCCATATAACATGGAGAATTTAAGTATAGTAAAACCTAGATATAAATAAAAATCCTCGACCTATAATATCATTTTGCCACTGATGTCACAACGTCGGTCTTTAAAACTTGGGATAGTTAGGATCGTTCAATCGAACTTTATCGAATCCAGCTGATTCATTGAAACACGATACCAATTCGTTTGACGTCCAATACTCATTGGGTAACAGATGGATATTAGATAAACAGGGATCATAAAAAGCTATCACCTGTCCACTTTCCTTATGAGGCCGACTGGCTCGTAATTAATAAAAAATAAAATCTGTCGAGCGAAGGCCTTAAAACGCATTTAATTCTTGATAAGGGTAACAAATTGGATAAAGATAGCACGCCCTGAGACGGAGATCGTAAGTGCATTGCTGTGATAAGTCGCGTGTGTGACTGTGAGAGTTTTGTGGATATGACAGCTGAATTTTGCTCGTTTAATGCCAAGATATGATGTAGCAACCATTTTTAGGGTTCCGTACCTCAAATGGAAAAAACGGAACCCTTATAGGATCACTCGTGCGTCTGTCTGTCTGTCCGTCTGTCACAGCCTATTTTCTCGGAAACTACTGGTTGTTAAACAATTAAGTTGAAATTTGGTACACATATGTAAATTAGTGACCCAAAGATGGACATGTTTTTTTATAATTTTAAAATACATAGGCTTGAAGTTAATTAAGAAAATATCCAAAAAATGACCATTCCCCCCCCCATTTATCTTCGAAACTACTGGGCCTAAAATTTTGAAAAAAAAACTCAAAACCCAACTATAGTCCATTACTGCAACTATGGTCCACAAGTTAAGTAATTAAGTATTAATACTGTTCCATTTGGTTATGTATGAGTGTTTATATCCATCTGTAAAAGTATTTTGGCTTACAACTTAAAAAAAAAACAAATAAAAGTCACACTTGAACGAAGATAAGAAAAAAAACGAATTTAACTCTAATTTAGACCATAGTTGGGAGCTCTTATACTATAGTTGGGAGGTTTTACGGTACTTCATTCAACGATCTTCGAAGTCCACAAAAATAACGTGAAAATATGTCCTTTGTTGTGATTCATGTATTTTGAATACAAAAATATAGTTTATTGGTCATATCGCCACAAAAGCTGCTTCGGTGAATCTACTTAAACTTCACGACTCATATGCAGCATCATCATAAAAAAACTACTTCGTTTTATCACTGATCCACTCTATTCTTTACTTTGGCCTTCATACAACGGCGCTCACTTTTCAGTACTGTATCGTTGATGTTTGTAATCTTAAAATGTCAAAGGTATTTAATTTGAATATCATGCTACGCCTTATCGTACAGTCGTATATTAAAATTTATCGATGACTTATCTACGGCAAGGATAAAAGCGTTCGAATAAATGATACTTAATATAAAAGGACCAATCTTGAGAGGGAATGTCCGCTTCTCTATACAAAGGTTTTCCTACGTCCTACAATTTGTCCTTGGGTTGTCCGCGTTGAAATATAAATAATTTAAATATTGACATTATAGAAAATATTTTTACACAATTACTTAGCTATGCTTTTATAGTTGTTTATTATAAAAACTTTGTTTCGAATAAAATATACACATGTTGATGTCCTACAAAAACTACAAAAATGCAAACACAAGTTTACAAATACTAAAATGTACTTAGATAAATGCTGAAGTTAACGGATGAAAAAAAATGTAATACCGGTTAGTCGAGCAATGCCTTGCTTTAAGGTGAACGCATTTCTACCATGCTATCCGATACGTCTGCTTACGACACCGATATCAACTCTTACGGATGTCTCATTGTGTTGTCAAAGCGTGATCGTATCAGATTCACTATATCGTACATTATTCTACTACCAAACGCCATTACTTATAGAAAAATAATGGCTCTAAATTGATTATTAAATTCGTATGTCAACTAGACTTAATTTTAACTTTATATGGACATTAAAACAAATTATTACTAATAAATACACATACAATGGACTAAATATGTACACCTCATAAATTTCAACACCAAATTTGTTTCCGATACTAAAATATGTCCGTACAAAATAAAAATTGATTGGAAATGATAAACGCCCGTAAGTCACAGAGGTTCGGCTTTAAATAGGCATTCAGATTCCGAGATAGTGATTCTTCCATAAACACGTTGTATGGTGTCCCACTTTATTGTCATATGGCACGGCATGGAATCGTAAAAAGCCGTTAGTGTAATAAATTCTCGAGTATGGTTAGGTGTGTACAGACTTTGACAACTAGCTTAAAGCATGCAAGCTATCAAATATTTCAACATTTATAGCAGTTTTTTTATCAGAATCAAGACGGAAAATTTGATTTAAGAGTCACACGTCTAGCCACCGCCGCGAAGCGCTGGTGGCCTAGCGGTGAGAGCGTGCGACTTGCAATCGGGAGGTCGCGGGTTCAAACCCCGGCTCGTACCAATGAGTTTTTCGGAACTTATGTACGAAATATCATTTGATATTTACCAGTCGCTTTTCGGTGAAGGAAAACATCATGAGGAAACCGGACTAATCCCAATAAGGCCTAGTTTACCCTCTGGGTTGGAAGGTCAGATGGCAGTCGCTTTCGTAAAAACTAGTGCCTACGTCAAATCATGGGATTAGTTGTCAAGCGGACCCCAGGTTCTCATGAGCCGTGGCGAAATGCCGGGATAACGCGCGGAAGAAGAAGAGAAGACACGTCTAGCCACCGCCATACAATCGAAATTACGCTCACATTTTAACGACATGATGATTAAATTACTTGAAATTTGGCATAAAGTTTTATGTAAGATAATAATTATCTATGTCTGGTACTCTATATTAATCTGTGCTTACTCGTTTCAAAAATATAACCGGTCAAGTAACTTTGTCAATAGGAAAAGGCTTTTCAAATTTTCTATGGGCCGATTAACCTTCGCGCCTCCATTTTTAGGGTTCCATACACAAAGGGTAAAAACAGGACCCTATTACTATGACTCCGCTGTCCGTCTGTCCGTGCGTCTGTCTATCTGTCACCAGGTTGTACTCGTATCTCATGAACCGTGATAGCTAGACAGTTGAAATTTTCAAGAATGATGTATTTCTGTTGCCGCTATAAAAGTAAATACTTAAAAACATAATACATATAATAAATATTTAACGGGAGCTCCCATACAATAAACAAGATTTTGTCGTTGTTTGCTTAATGGTACGGAACCCTTCGGGCGCGAGCCGACTCGCACTTGGCCGGTTTTTAAATTTACCGGTTTTTTCTACTGACGAAAAAGGGCTGGACAGACTTTACGGGTAAATACATTATTTGAAACAAATTGTCCCGTGTGTAAAGCCCCATTACGACGCTTCGAGAATTAGCATGCGATTTTCGTTGCATTGCGGTATTTGGTCGATCAATCGAATTCATTGTACTGTAGTTACTAAATGTTTCGAATACCTATTGCAAGGAAGTTCTAAAATCGTCTGAATGGGGCTTTAAACTGCTCAAAGTGAGAACGCACACCCAGTTTAAAAGTGATTAGCATATCACCACAGTTGTCGCGTTTAAGTCAAAAGTCGCGTGCGGGTGACCACCGTCCTGCGGCGGACTATTTAAAAAACGTATTTTTAACGAAAATATGTGAAACTTTAGTCCTTTTTGTAACTGAGGGAAACCTCATTTAAATTAAATTATTGATGGCACCGTTAACTTGTTACCGTGTATGTGCTATTTATCATGAAAATAGGACATTGTTTATGGGGTAATATGTAAATGTTAGACACGCTATGAAAGGGATTTTTAAATTAATCCTTTTAAAGGCGTAGTCAAAAAGGTTTCAATTTAGTTTAATTTCTCTGTTTTTTTTATTGTCATACTACGAAAAGCCTATAGTTATAACTATGTAACTATGTGTGTCTGTATGTAAGGTACTAAACGGGAGCCGGACAACTTTGAAAACCGCATTATAGTTGGCATGGTGGATGGAGGACGGGGTAGTGGACATCCACCAATCCGCTGGGTGGACACTGTATAGAAGGCCTGCCAGGGATCTAGTACATAGGCGCCTATTATTAAGAAGGCGGCTAATCGTGCAGAATGGAGAGCCTTGGTGCGCAAAATAACGACCTCATGTAGTCGCGACCCTCAGTCATGAGGAATCGAGGAAGAAGAGATAATAACTATGTATTAGAAACGAAATCTTTGTTAATAAAGAGATTTTCAAAAAAAATATTAGTCAGGTAATATTTATCTTTGTCTATTTAGACACGGATTTTTGTAACATTCAGCTGCGACCACGTTCTAAATTAATTGAAGTGAGGCTGTATATTGCATAGTTTGGTTTCTGTTATGTGGTGGCGCAGCCATATTACATTCCAAAAGGGAGACCGGGTAAGGGTAACCGGGGATCCTTGCGGAATTTTGCGTTTAAAAAATATTACAGGCGGTAATAATCACGACTGGATTTACATATGTGAAATATAAAATAAGTA
The DNA here is from genome assembly GCF_963556715.1 of Cydia fagiglandana. Lineage (NCBI taxonomy): Eukaryota > Metazoa > Arthropoda > Insecta > Lepidoptera > Tortricidae > Cydia > Cydia fagiglandana. The sequence goes on from NC_085941.1 coordinate 7,259,324, forward strand.
TGATAAAGTTGAGTCATTGCACCCCCTTTTATTTAAAATGCAATGCGTAAATTAAAGCAGACGATGAAGTTGACTTTCATAATTTGTGTCACGAACGAATGAAAAGCGCGGAGCAGCGCCAGCTATACATTTCTACAATTTTTCCTTCATTTTGTACAACAAAGGAAACAAAACAAACAATAACTCGAATAAGCAATTATATAAAACTTAAAACTTTTAAAAATAATATTATTAATATTTTTTTTTTAATTTAAAAAAATATTACATTTAATTGCTTACATTTTTTTTCGTTACTTATCTGTTATGTAATTTACATGCGAAATAAATTAAAAATAGTTTGCGTAAAAAAAATGCTAGGGGTCGGGGGAGTGCGTTTAAACCATTAATGTTTAAACTATTTTTGTACCAAATTGCTACAAAGTCAGCACTCAATCAAGTGATCCAATAATAGATTAATTCGTTTTAATTTAAATTAATATTTTTTTTCTAAATTTAAGCTAGTTATTTATTTATTTGTATACTGTATGACATATATATTATGTAAAAAAAAAACCATTTATTTCATTAAAAACAATTATTATACATTTACAAACATATTAAAAGTCGTACGTCACAAAAAAATGTAGAATGTCCGTTATTTCACTGCCTCTTGACAGGACCCCTATGTCGAGGCTTAATGAGCGTTACCTGTCCACAGCTTTAACATACGCTTGTAAATGTGATTTTTGAGTAATTAGTCCGTTTGCCCGCTCATATATTATGTGGTAAACGGTTTACTTTTAATTGGGAGAGGTCTGCGATACGTGCGTTATTAATACTACGCTTTTAGACAGTTTTGATAAGTAAATGGGGTTTGAAGTATGCGTGGAAAGTAACCATCGAGGGAGTTCTGTTACAAACATGCATTTTTTATTTAATTTATTTTTTATTTTATTACGGATATTTATATCGACGGCAATGTTATTTGACTCTACCAGACACTAAAGTTAAGGTTTTAATTTTATTTAGGAAAATAAAAGTAACTTAGGTTAGGTAATAATTTAGATAAAGCTGTATCTAATTCTAGGATATAGCGATTATTTTACGGATGATTTTATGATTATTTCAATTGTATAGTACGTATAATACCCACAAGTTGCCCATATTTTATCGAACACCGATAAGACTCCTTCAATTTAAAAGGTTTCCCGAAGTAAACAAGATCGTTACCGCGGCGTACCTACAATGTCGTCACTTTACGGTATCGGATAAGTACAGAATCGGCCATAAACAACCACGTTAATATCAAATTGACGACCATTTCTGCACTCGAAAGTTCTTACATCGCGAATTGATTGCACAGTACGGCACCTATCGAGGTTTAAACCCACGCAACACTATCGATTCGCCACGCGTCCCACACGACCAACATAAATCATAAATCAAACATACATCCTCACTAACGAACGTAGTTCAAACAGTGGAATCGAGTTATATGAATAAAAATGAATGAAACAATGGCCGAGGCTTCATGGTACTTCAATTTGTCAAAATGTGTCAGGATGACACTGTTTGCGCGTGCCGCTGCGGGTCTGAGTTCGGGATCTACCGACGCTTTCAATGAATATTGTATTACGAGCAAAAATGAAATGAAAAAGTGAAATTGAAGGGGGAACGTGAAAAGAGAGCCGAGCCCGTGGGCTATCGCTGGCGACAAGCGGGCACGAAACGTTCTTTCTATCTAACGAACATAGACGAATCGAACGCTCATGCAAACTAGAATCATTGCGCTCATGGACCACATACAGTTTGTACAGATTTAGAGGTCTCATACATACTGGTCAGCTGAGCACGCGACACGCTTGCGATAATAAGCAATGGTAATACACGGCCAGTTTTGCAGTTTTGTTGAACGGTGACGTTTTTAGTTTTAGTTGGGGCGCGTCTGTCCTTTGTTCTGTCTATTGGTGTGTTTATTCCTCGGAGTAATTAACAATGGAGACGCCATGTCTAAAATTTTCGGTACAAAATAGTCTGCCGTTTTTTGCGGGGGAGGGGCACATCAAATGTATAGAGTACGTCATGTCAGATAAACGTCAGTCCATACATATGGTTGACCATCGGCCGCCTATTTTCGACAGAGGGGAACGCCTGTTAATGGCGGCTCCATTGTTAATTACTCCGAGGTTTATTCGGACGGAATAACGGTATGAAATAAATAACAGCTAAGCGATAGCTTAGTTGAATCTGTCACTTGTTTGGACAGATACGCAAGCCAAATATTTGGACAAAAATATTCAATTTTTTTACAAATGTTTTCGTTTGTATTTCATACCAAACTGTATTTCAGTTCGCGTGTGAAATATTATGGAACTTTAATGTGATGTTGATGTTTGCTGCGCTGATTTACTTTAACACATTCACTGCCACCAACGCATATGTGCGTTCACGGTTAAACAAGTTTGTTCCTAGGCCACGCCCCCTGGCAGTAAATGCGTTAAAGAGCACAACCGAAATTTATTTGCTTGTAGTTGAATTTGGATTTGTTGTTGATTTTCGTTAAAAATGTTGTATAAACATGCAATAAACATTTAACACACATATTTGTGAATTTATCAATTCCTTTCATCAAATTCTTGAATTTTGTTAATTAAATAATAATAATAATGTATAATTGAACAATTTCTTATTTGCATAGTTAAACTGATTTTAAACAATTCGAGATCGTTTAGTCTGTTTGCAGTTAAAACTCGTTATTTAACTTCGTGCTCGTCACGCTGTCTGTCGGCTTAAAACACGACAATCGGCTTTGCAATTAGTTCACAATGTTCCCTGAAAATATTTGCATTTTTATTGAAATTCTGATGCCACAGTTGTGAACACTATCCCGAAAATCTACTGGTACCAGGGCTATAACCACGAAAATCAAAGATCGCAAATTGCGGGCATCTTTCCCTGTCACTCTAATTACGCCTTCATTGGAGTAAAGGAGAAAGATCCTGGCAATTTCCGAGATTCAGTTTTCCTGGTGCCTACCATCTCTGCATATTTTAGTCACTAAAATATAGTGTATTGTTTACGTTACAACTTTGTAGTGGATCTAAAATACAGTGGTTTAAATTTCTCGTTAAAAGCCGTTGGTTAACTAAAAATAGAGTAGCATATTTCCAAATATACATATTTGTTAACTGTTGGCAAAGACATATTAGTGACTTTTTTCACGTTAACTACTCTTTTGCATGCCAAACTTGCAATAAAAGCAATAAAATACTTAATGCAGTATTATTTCCTTTACTTGTTTTGTGTAACAAGTGTTTACTTAGTTAGGTACAAAGAATTCTTAATACTATCTCGACTGGACCTTTAAAATGCACCCCGTTTTTCCATTCATTTTAAAATCAGAACAATTAAACGCACGGAATAGGGGTTAGGTGCTATCTGAAGGGTGCATGCTTGGTTGAAGTGTGCAAAATAATATTCTTTCCAATTCTTCCAGACTAAATTGCATTCAAAACAGTTTAGCGTAAGATTCATTTTTGTCTACAGCGGGACCGTGTTACTGGAATGAGCGATCAGTTTTCCGCAATTCTCGTGAGTTATGATCTGACGAATTTTTCACGAGAAAAAGCTTGCATCGGATTATTCTGCGAGCAAAAATACGTCTTACGTCGTTCGAGCACCGGCTAAGATTCAGTAAGGAATTCGTTAAGCACTTAATGGTTATTTTTGCTTGCGGGCGGATGGAGCGTGTTGATAATTTGGCGTTTAATGAAGCAAGCCTGCTGCGTTTCTCCGGCGGAAGATGGTAGAAAAATGGTCGCAGTGAATGCAAATTTCCTCGCTTATTGTTTGGTTTATTGTCTCGTTTATGAAGCGAAAAATATGAATACATTTGTTTGCTTTTAGATTTGTTTTGCATTGAATTAAATTGATCAAACTTGAATGGGTTTTTATTAATCAATTGCCTGGAACAATAATGCCTGCGTGTCAAAATGCGTTACTGTATTTGATTGCAGTTACTTTTAAGTAACTAAAATCGACATTTAATTACCTATAATCATTCATGCTCTTCATTATGCACTTTGAGTTTTTTCCTGTATTCGAATCCACCAAATTTTTAATACCAAATAAAACATTAATATAAACAATCAGCAGATTACAAAAAATACAGCTAGTTTTACTTACACAACTACACCTAACCTATTGCTTAAAATCTGCCAAACCATTTCGGTACCGGACGTGTCAAAATAAGTGTACAGTGTACAAAAACGCATAAATCATTATCCTTCTTCTACCGTCGGTCGGATAAAAATAAATAATACCGTCAACGTCGTACTTATACTTGAGTATCTATACTGAGTCATACATCCACCATTATATACCAAGACAGCAACTTTTGCTGAATCACGACCCAAAATTCGAATATCACCGGTCTGACCGCCCGAAACTTTTTAATTGTAATGGAGATTAGCGGCTATCTGATTCGGCTTAGTGTGCGCATTTGTAATAACATTGTTATTTTTGTTCGTTTGACAGCTGTGGGCGGTGAGATGCACAGATAAGGTAAGAGCGACGAGGCACAGCTAATGCGAACTAGAAAGCACGACTTCAGCCACTGGTCTTAAACCATATCTTTTGTTTTTAATATAACGTTCCATTAGCATTTTATCCGATCTGAACGGTAACTAATTGAGGGAAGATACTCGTATAAGTACTGTCAACTATCGATTTAAACTCGAAAAACCTTATGTGTATCGCTTATTGACTGAGCAAATTTCGTAATTTATAATTATAAGTTACGTAACAATACAATAGTAAGGTTAAGTAGAGGAATTTTTAGAGTAAAAACATAATTATTATTACAATTATGTACTAGCCAATTTAATTCTAAATATTTTCCATTCTCCATGATTTATTAGTATGTTATTGACACAATGTAGGTTTAGTTAACCGAAACCGTTTTCTTCCGAAATGGATTTTGTGTGAAAAAAGTTACTGTTGTCAGTAGTTATATACTTCCTTCTTAGAAGTATAAGATTTATTGACATATGATTATAACATATACATAAGTGTCTGAGTGAGTATGAGTATGAGCTTTGTACAAAACAATGTCAGCAAATAAACTTCTCCTAATGTGTCAACATTGTCAATAGTCTCACATCGACTCGGCACCCCTTCAAACCCTAATACAGTCATTAGAAAACTGCAACTCATGTTGGCAATTCATGTATTTAATAACGTCGTCACCACCCCCCAGAAATCTATTAACGTCACAACGTTTTAATAATCAATTTACAGAACCCCTTGGTTACGAGAATCGAGCGAAACATCAATAGGCAACGTTACTGCAATTTTGTTGAGGTTTTGACTAATGAATAGACACAATTTTAGGAATAAGAAAGGCTTCCTTCGCTCTCTTGGATGAATTAATATTTATGGTAAATATGTAGGTACTTAATATGGGAATTAACTATATTACAGCGTAAACAGATTTGTGCGTTTTCAACGCGGTCATCTTTTGATTCGTCTATTTTAATTTGAATCTGCGTTTTGTAATGGTGCGTCAGTTAAAGAACTTGTAAAATTTTATTTAGATATATATAGGTATCATGGATAAATACAAATTTTGAACAGCGATTAACATACAAATTTTTTATATCAATTTAATTGTTAAAAATCAAATCAAAGCATTTTACCCAGAGGTAAGAGAAAAATTCATCTTTATATCTGATGCTTGTCCTTGAGAAATGCAATTTTCACTCAAATGTTAGTCATAAAAAATTCAAAGTCTGAAAATCGAGTTTCTTAAACTTTCATAAAATATTCTGAAAGTGTGCAACTGTGAATGATTTTCAGACAGATTCAAATCAAAGCAATATACGAAAATTGAACGGTCTGTGGAATGGTTCCACTATTTAAACTGGATTCAGCAAATAATAAACCCAAGAATTGAAGCGTGTGCGAAAATACTTGTATCGATACCAATATCTGGTATTCATTTCATATATATAAAAAAAGCATATGTTTGAAAACAGTATTGTATTGTTGGATTTTTAATATCTTAAACCCTCTTAGATTGACTACTTTTACCTATTATCTAAGGGCTACTTGCACCATCCGGGGTTAGACACTAACTCGGAGTTAACCGTTAACACAGGGTTAAATTGTACTGGTAACCCTGGGGTCAAACTCGGTTCAACCGGTTAAACCCAAGTTAGTGGCTAACCCTAAACGGCAAGTAGGTAATCTAGACACTACTAAGCGCCATTTGCACCATCCCCTTAACCCGGGGTTAAGCGGTAAAACCGTTAACTCGGGGTCAAATTGTACTGAAAACCATGGTGACTTCAGGTTTAACCGGTTAACCCGGGGTTGGAGAAATGGTGCAAGTGGCTCTAAGTGTCTAGATTACCTACTTGTCGTCTAGGGTTAACCACTAATTCGGGGTTAACCGGTTAAAGGTAAGTACATACTAACCTTTTCACAATATTTTATTGTTTGCTTCGGTTGTTACGTTGTATACTAAATTATAAATGCCATTTTAGAAGGTGTTAATTCCTCTACCCTTGTTTTAATTTTGGTAAAGTTCATCTTGCCTTTAGCGGGACGGTTAAATAACATTGTATGTAAAATTGTAAATGCCTATCCTTTCTCGGATCTATCATTTTTGACGCGACCATGGCTTTTCCATAACTTTGTTTATTAATCATTATCATCATCATCTCAGCCATAAGACGTAAACTGCTGAACATAGGCCTCCCTCTTTTTTGGGGGGTGAATGCCATAATCGCCACGCTTGGCATGCGGGTTGGCGATCGCAGTTGAGTAGGTACACTGAATTTGAGGGACGCTGCTGCCCGTCCACCGGTGGTCTTGGACGTGGTTTAAGGACACCCGGGTACCCATTAATCATTAGTATTAAAATTATTAAAAAGAAACTCTTTGGTTTCCAGACACCGCCCAGCCCTACGATACGCTAGCTATCTTGATCACGGGCAAGCGACGCTTGATCGTCGCCCAATGAATTGCGGATTGCCCACGAATCACTTGATCGTCTAGACGAAGGTTTAACGGCGACGATTATATTGTGCCGAACTGTATGTGATATAATTTCAGTATAATATATATATATATATATATATATATATATATATATATATATATATATATATATATATATATATAGGACATTCTTACACAGATCGACTAAGTCCCACAGTAAGCTCAAGAAGGCTTGTGTTGTGGGTACTCATACAACGATATATACAAATACTTAAATACATAGAAAACACCCATGACTCAAGAACAAATATCTGTATCATCGTACAAATAAATGCCCTTACTGGGATTCGAACCCAGGACCATCGGCTTCGCAGGCAGGGTCACTACCCACTAGGCCGATAATATAATATCGTCGATAATATGATTAGGGTAAGACCACCAGTGAATGAACACTTAAGCAATTATCCAAGTTTGAATAATCATTGCTCAGCATTCATTAATAATTGGAATAATTAACTGCAATTTAATCAATCCTCATTTCATAAATAAGAAAGTAATTTCTGTGATTTTTAATTACTTCATAGTTTTTGAGTTATACCAGAATTTACCAAAAACTACCCAAAAACCTAATGAATGAACATAAAAACTAGTGAATGAACACCGAAAAACCCAGTGAATGAACATTATTTAACTCTTTTTAATTAGCATAATAAAATCATTTTTATCACAAACACCGTTTCCGGCTCTATTTGAATAGGTATAGCAATAGCGTTTATATCTTTTTATCCCTCCATATTGACTTCAAATCGATTAGAATGTAATAAAATTATGGTTATTCACCAATAACATAGAAACCCGTTACATATTAAAAAGAAAAAATAAAACCAACCATTAAAACAAGAACCAACGTGCATATTTTGATGAAAAGGGGTCATGCTCACCAAATAATGCTTAAAATAATAAACTTGTCACTGCATTGTTCATGGTTACACTGTTCATATATAGAATTAGTAGAAATCCAATAAATGAACAAGCCAAATTTTGTATTGTTCATACATAGGCATGACAAATCTAGTAAATGGACTCTAGAAAGTTGGTTTGTTCCAATACTGGCTAAATGAATCAGAATCGTTTTCTATGCAGAATCACAAAAAACAAGCTCAATACGATTGCGTTTACATATACATTTGGGAAAAAAAATGAAATCTACGCGACACCAGTAAATGAACACACTGTTCATTTACTGGTTTCAGAACATTTGACGAGCCAGTAATGGAACTATAAAAAAAAAAAACTTAATCGCATAATACGCCGACAAAGTGTAAATAAATAGAAAGTTCAACTCTTAATCTAACCAAATAACTAAACTTTGTACTGGTAAAAATTAAATAAGCACTTCATATGTTGCTCCAAACGTACACTGTTCTTATCTGGGATCTAATATTTTCATACAAAACTTCAAATCCAGAAACACGTAAACTTCAAACGCCAGTCACGTCCTAACTTGTCGAAAATAAATTTATTACGGGTCGTCATTGCATAGGAAATAGAGTTGTTAATAAGAAAAAAATTAAGACAAGTGGAAGAAATTGCTATATTTCTTATTTTATACGAAAAACGTGATTTTGTTCATTCACTGGGGGGTGTTCATTCACTGGAGGGTTTACCCTACCCTATTAAAAATAAACGTAAGTTTCTTTAATTTATGTTAGATGTACATAATTAAAAGTATGCGCTCGTTAATTAAACAACATCTATAGTTCGTTTTTTTAGCATTAGAAAAAAGGTAAACAATCTTGACGTGTATTGAAAAACACTTTAATTATTATTCAATATTTTGAATTGTTACCAACATATTTGCCGTGACTTATTAGTGACTTATTAGTCACGGCAAATATGTAGGTAACAATTATGAATCATTTTCGATTATTTACATTCTTTTGATTTCATAAGTAATAGTTACTGATTTATAAAAAAAGCGTTTTTTTTTTCAATTAAAAGACAGGAAATATTCAAGAACGTGTAGTCTTTTTCTTATGCTAAAAAAACGAACTCTAGTTATATTATTAACTTAAACTAATGGCTATTAAATACTCAACCAAATATATTAGTCGTAAAACAAGAATCATTTTGAGATCCTTTATATGAAAATAGATACGTATCACAAATATTGACATTGAGTTTTCGTCTCAACATTTCTTATATCAACAAAAAGTTTTCTTAAACGTTAAGCATTATGGTGACAAGGCGAGATTTTATTCAAAAGCCTTTTTTGCAAAGAAATGCCAATCTACGGCTGTCCTCCAATAATATTTTCTGACGTTTCCTGACGTTAGATTCCTGCCCCCAGATAGGGGAATCTTACACGCCGCCCAATCAATCAAGGCTTTTAGCGGTTTGTATTTAGAACTAATGGCTTGGCAGAGAATAAATATGTAGTTATTTTTTGCAGATATAGAGGAACTAGTAAAGTTTTAGTGAATCAGTCCGAAAACAATTATAATAAATATTAAGTCAAAAAACAAATATTGAGTATATTCATATTGGTTTATTTTTGCCTTAAGTAAAGGTGACATTCGGATGATAACTGCGGCGGCGGCGTGGATTGTCAAATGCCTTGATAAAATGAGTCATGGATTGAATAATCGAATCGTGACAATAATGTGTGGCGGTAAAAGTAAAAAATAATAGTCAAATACTTGCTAAAAAACTTTTTTAATGATCCAAAACTAATGAATCACGATCCAATTGCCTTAACTATCCGGTTTTATCCCACCTTCCTCTATATTTTTAATTAACTGTGTTATAGATAAGCCCCAAATTATTTGTATTTTAATTTACTATATATAATAAACATATTTATTTAATAAGTACCTATAAAATAAATTATTATACCTACGTCCTACATAGAAATCAACAATCTCATCGTCGTGTTTTTTCATTTATTCTCTGTGAGAATAGGACCCTTAAGGAATAAACTATCACAAATTCTGTCCCGACTCTATCACAAACTTGCCAGTTGATACTATGTAAGCATTGAATAACTGTTTGATTGAATAACACTTAAGTTTGATTGAGAGCCACTCACCCGTTGGCTGGGAGGTGCGTGAAATTAATATAAGATCACTCAATGTTACGGTTATATTTGCCCCTAACTAATTAATCGTTTAGCTATGACAAATCGACTGTCATATTTTGACGAATTGCATGTTTTGGCAGTACAGGCTATATATTTTGGTAGTCTAATGCTCATTGTTGCAACCAATTAAGAAATCAATCAAGTATCCAACTCGAACAACGGCATCATAATTGAGTGATTTGCAAAAAAAATATATTAAGCGCAGTTAAGAAGCTGTGATTAGTCTTAAATTAATTGATTCATTTGTGTTACGAATGATAGAGTATGTAAATTGTATTATATTGTACTTAATTCTTACGTAGTTCGTCCGCTAACACACTTTCATGCATCTAACTTAAATAGAAATGGCTTAACTGTCGTAACAAAATGGAATCAATTAACTGTAGACTAATTACTTAAAAAAAAGGTGCTTAAACTATGTACAATTTTTTTGCAACTCACTCTATAATCAAAATACATATTTACTTATCAATATTAACTTTAACAGCTTTGCAGTCTTGTGTATTTAGGTCAGTTTTTAAATGTTAATAGGTTTCATTTACATTGGAATTAGGGATCATCCATTAATTACATCGCACGTTTAGGGGGAGGGAGCGTCAAGAAAATGTGACATATTGGGACAAGAGGAAGGGGGAGTGGCGAATTTTGTGACGTTACTTTTACCTCATCTTCATGTCAAATAACAAGTTTTTGGAACGATAATCGTTTTTATTCGTGTTCCTAATCGATATAGTGTTACAAAACTACTAATATGACCTTTATATTTTTTTTATAAAATAATTATTAATAATACCTAATTCGAATTGTCGATTCCGTTAAAAACAAAATTGTCAAAAATGTGACGTCACACCACTTACCCCTTATACTGACACCTGCTTCTCAAAAAGTGATTTTATTATTAGTGAATTCGAACTGACTTCTATGCTTCCATGAAGGCCTAGGATTATGACCTCTATCGTAAAAGGCTACTGGATCAGCGGGGTGTCCGCTGGGGTTGCCTGAGCTCCCTGTGGTGGCAGCTACAGCTCTCGGCTTACTCCAAAAAAGGCGGCATAGACCGTGTCACCTTTGACACCTTACTAGTAAGAGAGTCGCGAGAACGACTCTTAGAGTGATATTCCATTTCCAACTGCAGCTGCAATACTGGTCATATTACTATGGAAACGCGTTGCTGTCATTGTCAATTTCCATAGAAAATGAACAGTATTGCAGCTGCAGTTGGAAATGGAATGTCACTTTTAAGGTGACAGTCCATTTCCAACGACAGCAGCACTACCATTCATTTTACTATGGAAATTGACAATAACATCGACGCGTTCGTACTAGTAGTGCTGCGGTCAGAAATGGAATGTTACCCTTAGGTGATCTTATTAGGTACCTACCTTATAAATAAGTTCCTAAGATGTAGCTATGTATGATATTGATAAAAATATTTATTTAAATATTAGTTAAATGCTACGAGCGGTAAGAAATTTGCAAATATTGATCTAAAAAATAATTTTACTTTTAAATAATACGAATTTAGTACTGATCGTCACAATGTTTTACTAACACTAACATTCTCAAAATAACTAAGTTTTCAATTAATCAAATCGATATTTTACATACGTTAATTTAATTCATTGCCACAAAAGCAGTGGGGCGCCTGCGCCGTACGAGCAGAACGCTACCTCGGTAATATTCTTTTAAAAATAAGTGGCAATCAAATATCAAAGGTTACTTTAATATGCAGTAAAATTTGAAATCAATTTCTTTCCGAGCCATAAATGGGCTTTCCGTGAATCACTGGAAGCCGTAAGTAATTTCGATCCAGTGTATGATTTGTTAGTAAGAAGTAGTTAAAGGTCCGCGAGAAAAGCAGTAAATCACTGCGAGCGACATCAACCGCCGCGGCTGCATATTCTCGAAAAATAGTATCCAACGGAGCCACCACAATACAGAGTTTTTTAAATATTTATAAGTCTTTTGAGAGTAGACGTTCCGTATGAATTATTTTTAAGCGCCGTGAAACGTTGAACTTACTACTATAAATTTATTTACATCGTACGTAAAATATTCTTTGTGCGTAAAGAAATTTATGCGACAAACTGTTTATATCGAGTTTGTGTTAAATTTAAATATTTTATTTGACTTAATTTAACATGGACTGTGTAATCATATTTTTTGTGATTTCATGATTTAAGCTTATAATATACCCAGAGCAAACTAAAAGATACAGGCGTACACCCTAATAGTTCCTTACAGGTAGCTCAGTAGTTTAAGGTAGCTCAAATAACACAGTATATGACTGAGAAAAACAACCAAAAATGCTAAAATATGTTACGAAACTAAATCATAATGCGTCGAGCAAAAACAAAAGCCACGGATGCCCCAGAAACTCGACACTCCACTCCCGAAAATATCCAAGAACAATTCACTAAAACGCACCGCATTCTCCGTTAATTTGTCTGAAAGCGATACTTTGTGCACGACCCAAAATCTATACGTGTAAGTAAATACGCTACCGGTAATTTGTGTTTGCCCCCAAATTCTCTTCCACGTCAATCGAACAAAGATATACTGATTGAATAGTAACACAATATCCAAGGAAGTAAAGCCAAACATTTCCGCGGGTCGTAGTCCCGAGCGTGTCGTTTGGCTTTTGTTTTTTTCACGTGGCTCTTGAAATGTGAGTTAAAATGTAAATAAGGTTACACAGATAATTATTTTAATGAAAATAATGTGAGACTACCTTATTTCAGTATACAGTGTAAACGGATACGCAAATTGCAGTCCTTTTTGTATTATTTATATATTTCGTCTTCTTCCTCGAGTCCTCATATCTACATATCATATTTTGTGCACCAAGGCTCTCCATTCTGCACGATTTTCCGCATTCCTAATAATAGGCGCCTGTGTAGATCCTTGGCAGGCCTTCTATCCTAATAAGATGTATTAATAATATTAATGATAACAAGAGGTTAGAAAATGAAGGTAGCTGTTTCTAGCTAAAGGAATTCATGAATACGGTAGGTATAAAAAGTAATTTTAGTCTGATAATAAATAATTAGGTAGCAAATGCTACTTGTACATGATTAATAATAGAACACAGAATAGATAGCAGCAGTAACAACAGATTATAAAATTTAAGACCACAATGAATTTAATGGCAAAGTCCAACCTCTCAAGGCGGTAAGAGCATGCAATTTACTAAAAACAAACGCCTTCGCTGTCTCACAATTTGAACGAATCGCTTAGCGAAAACATTAGCTACGGCTCAAAGGCTTTTCAGCGCAAATTGTACGTGAAATTCAACTGGCAACGCTTTCGGGTCGCGAAGATTAGGGGTCGATATCGTGCTTAGTTTGAACTTAGATGATGCCGTCGTATCGTATCAGGCTTGAACTTGTTTGTTCTGTTTCACAAAGCCTTATATTTTACATAGGCTTACTGTTTTCTAAAATCCGGATTCTCTGAACATTTTCAAGAATATAACATTGCCATTTCTGTCTCGTGGTTCAATACTAAGATAAAAAGCAAGCCCTAAAACTAAGTAAAACATTTTGCTGGCAATACCTCTAAAATAATTTGACCAATCTGTTTTGATATAAAACAAATCCAATGGTGATATCAAAATGGAACTAGTAGTCGTATCAAGGAGTTCGTAAGCGTCGTGGTGGGCGTGACTGAGTGTTTGCTTAGATCTTTGTACGTCTCGACTGAGCAAATACTTTTATCGTTATTGACACAGTGTTAAGTTGCCGTCTACTGAATGCCTATGAGAGCCTTTTTTTATATTTCGTTGGGCCTTCGATAGTAAAATAATATTGGTTATCGTCTTTGTCTGGTAGCTTGAGATATAATGATCTGCGTCTTAGGATTGGTAATCAATCACTTTACTAGACGCACTTATGATAAAGCTAAAACATGATAAGGACAAGAATTTATTTGCGCTTTTTAGGGTTCCGTACTCGAAGGTTTAAAACGGAGCCCTATTACTAAGACTCCACTGTCCGTAGTGTCCGTCCGTCCGTCTGTCTGTCACCAGGCTGTATCTCATATGAACCTTAATAGCTAGACAGTTGAAAATTTCAAAGATGATGTACCTATCTCTGTTGGCGCTATTACAACAAATACTAAAAAGTACTGAACCCGCGGTGGGTGAGCCCGACTTGCACGTATCCGGTTTTTTAGCCAATAATTTACAAAAATAAATAATTTATATTCCCTTTAAAATGGATCTAGGTTTCAAAAGAAATTCAAAGTCACACACGCATCATTAAAACATAACACGTTAAATATTAAGCTATAATCGAGATTTTTTTACGTTAACAAGAAAACAAATTGAGATGTCTTTAGAATTCACACGGCGGAAACGAATTTAATTTATCGACGTCTCATTCAAACTGCGGACGACTTCGTTGCGTCGTACGACAATTATACGGGCGCAACTTTATACAAAAAGTTTGCAACAACTGTATAAACTGGGATTAAAGCTGAAATTTGAATAACCAAACTCCCTTCTAAGTTTGCTGATTCAGTATTGAAGTGACAGAACTTTAATAGGACTTTAACAAATAGCTAAACATTTTGTAATTCGAGGAACATTCTGAATGCGTAGTTTGCTCAACAAAAGGATGGGCCGCCTTCATTTGTTCAAACTCTCGGCCGATGCCAACATCTGCGCTTTTTTTGATACTTGACCAAGGTGAAATAGATATTTGTTCAACTAGCCAGAAAATCAACAGTCATTGTGTTTTTATAGTAAGGTGGTAATAAGTTTATTTTGACAATGGTTCGCTACGGTCCAGGATGCACATTGCACATTTGACGAAATAATTTTGCTTTGAATACTTTCGAATGTTAAGTAGATTTGCGTTAAACCCAACTTGGGATTAAATTTTGCTATGTACTTTAATATCCGGATTACTCGTGGCTTTTTAACTATCAAACGGCTACCGAAGAACGTAATAACAGTAAATTTGGTAAAGTTATTTTAGAGCTTTTCCAAGAACGCTCCTAGTAATTGCACAATTCTCTTCTTTCCCAGTATAAGTACTAAAATTTTATAGCGGTTTAGCCTTTCTTTTAATGACTAATTTTGAGCAAAATAATTTCTGAGAATTTCTGCAAAATCTTTAAGTTTCCTGACAGTAAAATATCTTACATTCAAAAGTAGTTTTGTAATCTTTTACGGATATCTCTACATGATGATATTTTTCTAACACCTAATGCTCACAAGGTAGCTCTCTGTACTATACAGTATGTATCAAAACGAAAGGCAAAGAAAGAGACCCATTAATATTAGGTCATACCGAGCAACTTTTACTATGGGACCAACCTCGAAAGCGCGGAAAAAATTAGATGTTTCATACATTTTGCTGGTCTGATGTTGAAATTTCCTATGGGAGAGTCAATTTTTTTCCGCGTTTTCAGGGTTGGTCCCTTAGTAAAAGTTGCTCAATATGATCTAAACATAAATTGGTCTCTTTCGCTGCCTTTCGTTCTGATACATACTGTATTAAATTAAAAATCAAATAAGTTTATATTCAGAGACTTATACTTTAGCCAGTAGTTAAAGCCTCGATATCAACACTGAACTCGTTCTAACAATAAATACGAAGATAACGCAATATCTGTCTGGCGCACAGTGAGTGCAGGCCATTTGCATCGAAAGTAAATGCACTGAAACTGCCTCTGGCGGAATTTAATAAAAACATATATTAGAACATGGCGTTGTTTATTTCTGTTCATTTATTCGGAGCGTAGCAAGTATGCTGGGAAGCTACCTGCATGGTTAATATAGGGAATGCACTAATATTGCGTTAGGAGCGTTTTGTTGTTTGTGCTAAAAAAGTTAAAATACGTAAATTAAATATTTTTTCAAAGAGTTTTTTGTTACTTATCGTCAGTATTATAGTACATTACTACAGAGGCCGGGACAAAAGGGGTTGCCGGCCGAAGACATATAGACGGCCGAGCGAAGCGAGGCCGGATAAGTCTGAGCGCGGGCAACCCCATTTCCCGCCGAGGTATGTATAGTGCTTTTCTCAAACATGCAATGAAATAAATAAAATAAAAAATCCACGAAACCCAAGTTTTATTTATAGAAAAAACTAAAAGTAAACTACACCCAAAATATAACCAACACGTACCTACATCATTATCACGCGTATGTTTTACACGAGTCGTGTATTTTTACTACCCGTATATTTTCATGTATCTTTGATTTTTTCGCCTTGTATCCGTCTGACTGTCGTTTTCGTCACATAAGTTTACATAGTCTTTCATATTGATATCATGTTTCACATACATCGTTGCTTTATGCATGGAGTAAATAAGTATAATTTCCACAGTGTTGATGAATTTGTAGTTACATTCATTTAAAATATGCCACAAAACTGTTTCTAATAAACTGTAAGCCATTTTTCTTAGTTTCTCAAATAATAAAATTGCCATAAGCAACCATATACATACTTCGTCTTTGACTTGGCGGCAGAGGCAGCAAGTTATTTAAAATCAATTCTGCTTACGCTGCCAATTCCAACACCTACGATTACAATTAATTTCATTATTTCGTCGGAACTCATATTAAAGTAAAAAAATCAACAACGCACCATAAATCCAATAAAACAGCATAATTTTTTTTCAATTTTACCTCCATAACAATGAAAAAAAAATAACTACGCGTGTTTGAGTAGACCTTTTTACCGCTAACGTTTAGATGAAATATTTTAAATGTATTTATTTGTGTAGTTAAATTTATAATTTAAAATTATAAAATTTGGTTAATAATGATAAATAAAACTGCAAATTATAGCAAACTTTGTTTTTTTTTTTATAGGCGTAGTGGCAGTGTCATTACGAACCATAAAGCCAATACTGCCTCTAGTTTTTTTTATGGATGAATGCCACGATGCTGTGTCACAAATATCTGTGAAATGAAAATTAAAAAAGAGGACTTTGCCGGCCTAGGCCTGCAAGATTTGTATGAAATTCCATTAAATACCTTTTGTCCTAGCCGCACCTGAAACGTCATACTTCGCAGCCTATTATAAGGAACATAACATCAATATTTCATTGCATGTTTGAGAAAATATAATTATGTATTTGTAACTGGTACAGTATGAGAAAAGCAAATAAATCCAGTTTACAGATATTGATGGTGTACGTAATTTATCATAAAAACCGGGCAAGTGCGAGTCGGACTCGCACACGAAGGGTTCCGTACCATAATGCAAAAAAAAAGCAAAAAAAACGGTCACCCATCCAAGTACTGACGCCGACGTTGCTTAACTTCGTTTTTTGTATGGGAGCCCCACTTAAAACTATATTTCATTCTGTTTTTAGTATTTGTTGTTATAGCGGCAACAGAAATACATCATTTGTGAAAATTTCAACTGTCTAGCTATCACGGTTCGTGAGACACAGCCTGGTGACAGACGGACGGACGAACGGACGGACAGCAGAGTCTTAGTAATAGGGTCCCGTTTTACCCTTTGGATACGGAACCCTAAAAAGCTACATTTATACCTAACTTTACAAAACACTTATTTAGTAGGTACCTACACAGTTGTTGTTATTATATACTGCCTTAAAAATAGCACATCGTATATAAATAAGTATTATTTTCCCATTAGCGCAGAATTAACTTAAATTTATTGAGGACAAATCAGTCTATTAAAACTCCGTATTTGATTGATGGTGTCTGAAAATGAGAGATCTCTTTCGCAGAAATTTGTATTCACATAATATCGTAGACGACATAACTAACATCAAATAACTTGATCTATTACGTTTTGTGATAGCAATTGAGATGGTGTCCTTTAGAAATATACACTGATCAAAGATCTCTATAATCTCTAAACTTCGGTTGGTTCTACTTGCATTAAATTTAAAATATTAAATAGATTAGATCACACGAAAATTAGTTGTAAAAAATAAAATATTACTTATCAAATTTTAAGTATTCGATTAATCTATGCAGTAAATCTGTTTACAACCATTCTCGATTTACTGAGGTCGTATGTTCTTTTGATTGTTCAGGTCAACTCTTAAAAGTGAATTTTGCAGCAATGCCCAGCATCTTTCCAATTTATTGGTACTCATTACTCATTATAACACTTTAAAGTCTCTGCTGCTTTTTACACGACTGCCAAAAAAAAAGAGTGTAATGTATTGAGGTAACATACCGATGGCAACTGTTGCGATTGATAAAATTAGTGATGTTCGTTGCGTCATTACTGCCGTGTTAAGAAGTTCCATCCCTCACTTATTTTTTTAAAGAAATTGGTCAGTGACATGACCTTAAAGGTGAGATTCGGATGAAAATTGCATACGTCATACGTCGACGATACCATACCATACCATACCAATATCATAGCGGATAAATGATCGGCCACCTGCTACGACACGACCACTTCATCAGAAACATCATAGAAGGGAAAATAAATGGAGGGAGAGAGAGGGGAAGACCAAGGAAAGGTTATATGAGCCAAGTAAAGGAGCATGTAGGGGCTGTGTCGTACCAGGACACAAAAGGGCTGGCTTCGGATCGACCAAGGTGGAGACAACTTCATCACGCTGCACCGACAAGAGCTAGCTCTTAAATTGAAAGAATGATGACTATTGACTATACGATACATAAAAAATAAATAAAAAATAAAATAAAATAAAACATACAACCGAATTATTAACCTCCTTCTTTGAGATTTGGAAGTCGGTTAAAAAAGGACCACCAAAGCTTTGATTTCTTTTCGATCTATATCAATATGCATACGTAATACCAGCCATCAACTGTTCTGTATTCGAGCCGACCAGTTGTCTGGTTACTTACGGAATATTGTTACTGCTTTTGGCTTCAAATATGACATTGTCCGGTAAAGACCACTCGATAGATATCTGATATATCTTCCGAAGAAATATGTAACTTGGCAACTCTTCGTGGACGAATATTGCATAAATATACCCCTATTTTGTGGCATTTAAGTTTATGGATGTTTAGTTAATAGATTGGTAAAGTTACTAGTTCTAGTTCATACGACTATCTATTACTCCAGAAAAAGCGATTGACACGCTCCGGTTAAAAAATATTTACAAAAACTAATAAATAAGTAGTACATAAGTATTTTATATTATCATACCTATATTATATGGAAACTTTGAAAGTGAAATACCTACTTAACATACTTTTAATTATACATATTTAGTTTTATTTGATATTGAGACTATGACTTATATAAAAAATATAAAACCCATCGTGTTAAACCTACGAAGCTTTGAATAAGAGTACATTCGCGGTATTATTTTCTCACTCTCTCGCGTTATTTAAACGTTTAGATAAAACCTTTTCAAAATATTATTTGCAGTAAACTCACGATTTCACTCATTTTGTTGGATCGTTGAAAATCTTATTTCATTTCAAAATATTGAAACGAATAATATTGATTCATTATCTGACATATATTGAGATCTAAAAATATAAGATTTAGAGTTTAGATTAAGTAACATAAATTACAAAAAACCATTGGTCGCCTTTCCACACATACATTATAGTTCATTGAAATATAATATTTAATAGGGATGACGAATGATAACTCTCATAAGAATTTTGAATCAAAAAAGTATGGACAAAAAAACAGCATTATATTATGAGTAGCAAATGAATAGCAAATGACTAGCAAATTGTTGAAAATAGAAACGGTAAAATGAAAACATATTCAATGCGAAAGCAACGTCAACTTCAAGATGAAACGTTCAAATACTCCAATTTTCAGTTGAATCGGAACTCGCTTTTAAATTTAACAAAGGCACTCTATTTAGACGGGTGAATTTAAAAGTTGCCAGCGAACTACTGCGTTCTCATTTATTTTCCACGCAATTTCCGCGATACCAAGTTTCATTAAAAGCAGTGTTAAGCGAAAGTTTGATAGCGCTCCTAGTGCACGTTGTATAGCGCAGCGATCAGCCCGCCTCCGCTCAATAGACATCCATTTTATGCCTTTTTGCTAAATAAAACTTACCCCACGTTCCCATATACAACGCAAACTTAACTTTTCTCAATAGAAAAAATGGCCGCCATCGACCTTTATGAACTCTCGATATACAACCTTAAGGCTAACGCATTAAAACACATTTTTATGATAAGATGCAGTGGCCGTTAATACTTAATATATATTTTACTATTATACGAGTTTTTCATAAGTAGCAGTGAAGTGTGTTGCAACGCGAATGTGCTTCTGTTATGCTTATGCATTTAAAGTAGTGCGCGTACTTTACCGACATAGTTCAATTTTAACTTTATTTTGTAAGTACACTCGTAATCTAAAAATAGGCCAAGTTGTTTGATTTGCGCCAAATTTACGGCCTGATTCGAACTTTAATAAACGTTAAAAAAAACTTTTGACACTGACATGTCCGATCCAAGTCGTATCTTTGGTAAATATTTGACGTATCTTAAAGTTCGAATCAGGCCGTACTTACGTCAAAGTCCGACTATCGGTAAGGTTAAACTTCGAAAATCGCCTGAATCGCCTTGGGAAAAGGATGGTACGGCCGTGCGTCTTTGTTTTGCTCGACTTGGCGGGGGCACTGCCGTGTCCCCAGATTTGTGTTTTTTAGGTTTAAAGGATCCAGACTATTTCATACATAAGATACAAAACTTACGTAGATACTCATCTAGATGTATGTATTAGCTATATTTAAAGTAGTTTTTAGAAACAAAAGCTGCACAGACATCGTTTGTATGGACTGTCCCACAATGCATACTTGCTATAAGCTCAATCACGACCCTAAAACAGTCATACCTTCATGACAAGATTTCCGTCATGGAATCAAAGGAATATAGTCTTTATTATTGTAGACAAAAGAATGAGGTTTAGCAGAGGGTAAAGGTCTCGAGATCCCGCTGAGAACGATGTAGGCGGTTATCTGTTTATCAGATTGAGATAGTATGAGGTACGAAGGTCGGGTTCGGCACGCGATGAAACACGCGGGAACTTGCTAGTTGACGAATATGGTTCGAAGTTCCTAGTTTGTACGTGTAAAGGTCATGTCAAGTGTCATATGGACAATCGTGGAATATATTGGAATAATTTAAACAGCATGTATGTAGGTACAATAGTTAAAAGAAAGTAGAGAACTTCATTTCAAAAAGTTCTATCTTTCAACTTGTCTTCATGCAACATGAAGGAAATCACTCATTATTAATTAATATTAATATTACGTACGCCTTTCTTTTATATTGTTCCCTGTAGAATTCTTATCCCTAGAATATAATAATCTAAAACTTGGCTAATATTAGTGCATATTTATGTTTTGAGTAGGTATTTTATATTATAATCAAATGTTATTGCAAGCAATTTTAGCAAGGACTCTTTTTACCGCGGGTGTCTACAAAAAAGTCAAAAATTTGAAAGAAAAGGAGGATAGGTATGTCTAGATTGGAAACGGCTCACGGAATTGTATTATGCAAAATATATCCATGTCAATATATAACCTGATATTCCTCCGCAGATCTCAATAATTATAATAAAAAACAGATTAAGATGTTTTCCAAATCCCCAACCACTTTACGGTCACAATCACAACAATACTGCGAAGACTACTTACAAATAGGTACTTACATCTTTACAATAAAAGTCATATAAATGTATATCGTCCCCATAACTCAATTTGCGCATATAAGACACTACGTTCCTCCAGCATTCGAAAACGCAGCCTCAGCATTTTTATCATATCTCTAGAAATGCGCTTGACAGATAATGTTCTACCGAGCGCAATAAAATCGCATCGGTTGCATTTTCAGTCGTTGACGTCTAGAATACTTCCGGTTGGTGATATGGAGTTTTTAGATTTAATTTATTTTATGTGGGGGTTTTATGTCATATGTGAAACAATTTGTATTAATGCATGGGTGTACTATTTATAAAATAAAATAATAATAATAAAACGATCATTGTCGCGATAGTCGTTTCAGTGAACGGTCTAATAGCGAAGAGTCTCGACCAACATCTTGAGAGACTCTCGCTAGGTGGTTGGATCACGGATCAGATGCAGAAGGCGGTGGTCTTGGACACGGCCTGGATAGCCCGCCGGTTCCTCTCTCTGCAGTCCTGACCACCGGCAGCTTGGGCCAATGCCCCGCTGCTGGCGGCACCCTGGGTTAGGTTTTTTATAATATGTTTATATGTTTTTTTTTATTGCTTTGTAACCGTTTTTATATCTGACTTCTATATTCATATTATAAATAATCTAACCCAAGATATTAAATGAATAAAGGAATGAAATAATATTTGGGGACAATCTTACACAGATCGACCTAACCCCAAACTAAGCAAAACTTGTATCATGATATAAAAGGGATAATTTTAATAGGAATATTATTTAAACTAACTGATTATAGAGAAAACTGACACTTCTATACCACACACGTGTCTCTGTATTTCTAGCTCTATCCTGGACTGTTCCAGTGGGTTATTAAGTATCGGCTATTTAAATAGCATATAATGCTCTGTATTGGCAACATCTATAAAATATATCATCATCATCATCATCATTTCAGCCTATATACGTCCCACTGCTGAGCACAGGCCTCCTCTCATGCGCGAGAGGGCTTGGGCTATAGTCCCCACGCTATATAAAATATATAGGTACACTAAATATCATGCTTCGACCTTTAATATAGAAATTGCCTTTAAATAGAATTACTTTACTTAAGTATTTAATTAATAAAACTTATAAGTTACTTTATGGATATAATAAAGTTAAATTAAGCGAAAACAATCAGATACTTAGTAAAGTTACTAATTAGATTTAATCAGCCCTTAATTGACTTTCGAATTATCTTGATCGTATCAATCAATTACTTAACCATTTAAGTATGGTAAAGTTTTGACTGGACTTATAAAGTTACTTCATTATGTTTTCAACAATGTCATCTTTATACCAATTATCTAGTCGCAGGCTTATTATGGATGACTTGATCCACGTGATAAGTGCTCTTTTTAATACCACGTGATTGAATATATAAACTGTCTTTATTATGGTGTCACGTAGATGTATGTTACGTTCAGGGTGGCTAGCCAAGATGCGAATCGTTTGTGCAGTAGCGAACGAAACGCTAATATCTGTCTGTTGCACTTACATGGAAGATTGACAGCCAGACATTACCGTTTCTTTCGCTACGGCGCAAACGATTGGAATCTTGGCGAGATGGAGGGCCTAGGGCCTAATATATCCTCATTTCAGGTAGGTACTACATGGTGGGTACCTACTGTTTGTAGATGCTATGGGATATCAATGTTTTTATTTTGTGTATAAACATTAAACATACTTTATTAGTAAAGTAGCATGTTTTGTGACGTACCTACAAGAGTAACTAGATGCTTTATGGCCCGTGAGACCAAGTTCAGTTATAAAGGAACCTTTCTCAATTTTAACTAAAAGTAAATTTAACTATTTTTCGGGGAAATGTTCAATTTCTTGCGCGGTCCGTAAAGCGTTCTATACCTGATATTTACGGAAGGTTATTGATCCACTAAATAGAGTCACAAATGAGGCCACGAGCGTCTTGACTGGACGCAGAAAGAGCTGTCCTTATTCAGTTAGACAGTACATGGTATTCGTGACTTACATTCTGTATAAAACAATTCTCGGACAAAGGTTCTGTCCACGAGCGAGCAACAAAGGAACAATGCGGTCGACAGAGATGCTTCGCTCCGTCCGATTGCGGGCAGCCGGTCGCCGAACTAGCTTTGGTGATTGTGCCTGTTACATTTTTATTGGGAACGTTTGCTTTTGTAGAAACGAACTGTGCATACTGAGCGAAATTTACGTCAAAAACTTTAAAGACATAGGTACTTAGACTTTTATGTCTTTGAGGTTTATGAACTTAATTTTAAAATGGAGGTATAAAGCTGACGGTCATAAAATTTCAGTGTGTAAAGTTTATAGGGGCATATTTTAACCGGACAGATTATGATATGATAAAAAAAACTTATCGTAAAAGGATTCGTATTAGTTATTTCAGTTATTTCCAGTTTTTAATAGTGATAATTTTATAGGTTGCGCGGTAGTGTTATTGGTTAGGGCCCCCCCAACATCTAGCGTCTTTCGAGCGTCGGCGTCTGGTCAGCGCTATGGAAAATGACGTCGCTGCGCAGTTGCGTCGACGTTGCGTCGAGCAGCGGCCATAGAGTTGTAGACGCCGACACTCGAAAGACGCTAGATGTGGGGGGGGGGGGGGGGGCTTATAATAAGTTGAAGTTGGGTAGCTATTTGATTGGCACATTTATGGCGCTTCGAGTACCTATATGTAAACAACAATAAAAAAGCATACATTTTTAATTAGTTTCCATGATAAATACTGCAGGTTCTATAGCCCTACTCGTATTTTTAATTTTTCATTGTTTTTTCATGACTCATTTGTTGATCGGACCTTAAAAATTCTTCTCTCATTTTGCAGTCATAATAAGTAAAGTGTAAACATTATGTAATATTAATATGTGCAATACTATTTATTAATATATACTTTGGCATTCACGGTGGGTATTTTTAGGTGTTTGCAATACAATGTGTCTCAAAATAATTAAGACAGATGACATTTTTTACTCTGCTACTAGTAATTGTTTCCTTTCATTCAGATGTGGTAATAAATTTAACATCAATAAAAGCGTAGCACGCAAGAAAATGGCTTGTTATCAATAGTGTACGATTGAAATATCAAAACCAAAATAGCACAACAAAATGAACGCAAACATGGTCGAATTATAAATGATATCTATAATAGATAATGCTTCTCCGATATCCCACAGGGTACGACAAAACATACGTTCTATTTACCGAACCACAGAATAGCGTCTTTGAAATGAGGCCACCCAGAAATGGTAGAAAAGTCAACGTATAGGAAATGGTAGTCCATATTGTCTGACAGAGTTGATGTCCCAATCGATTGTGTAAGAATTTATTATATTTTTAAAAATGAACCTACATAAACAATTGAACATATTTATTTTTTTGGGTTCCGTACCTCAAAGGGTCAAAACAGGACCCTATTACTAAGACTCCGCTGTCTGTCTGTCCGTCCGTCTGTCTGTCACCAGGCTGTAACTCTTAACCGTGCTGTAACCGTGATAGCTAGATAGTTGAAATTTTCACAGATGATGTATTTCTGTTGCCGCAAATAACAAACAAATACTAAAAACAAATAAAATAAATATTTAAGTGGAGCTCCCATACAACAAATGTTATTTTTACCGTTTTTTGCGTAATGGTACGGAACCCTTCGTGCGCGACTCCTGCTCGCACTTGGTCGGTTTTTAATATAATCATTTTATAAAACTTGAGCACAAAAACATAATCGTAACAATTGCTTGTGATTGCGTATTAAGCTAGAATTGCATTATCAAGGACATACATTGATGAACACTTTGTCACCTCTGTCATCATTGTCGTGTTTGTACCCAATATACAACTACTCGCAACTTCACCCGGAAAGACGGCTAGTACAACGTCCGGAGCTGCCATGTCATTACAATGCAAATCTGCCTTCACACCGCCAGTCACAATGAACGTACCTGTCCACCTAACTTTTTGCATAGAATCCCAAATTGAACCACGACCTAGTTGGCGCGTACAACGGGAGGTGACCCTGTTTGTTAAATAAGCTGTTTTAGAATACAAGTTGCCCTAAATACTAAACAGACGCTCGAAGTAGCTGGACTGAAATTTATACAAACAAGAATTCTTATCTACTAAATAGAAAACAGGAAAACTCTCCTCTTGGTGAGAAAATAAGTCAGAGTGACTAAAAAGCAAACTCAGAGCAATGATAGATTTGATAGATAGTTAATTATTCACAAACGGATTTCGATCTACATATTCAAATAGAAAATGTAAGAAAAAGTACGACACATCACGATGATCTCGCAAATAACTAATAAAAAAAACACTTAAAACTTTATTCACAAATAAGCAACGGTAAAAATACTCGCCCACTAATCGCACGGTTTCAATAAAACTTCCAAAACTCCGAATCGCAAACAGCCTTTCCATGTTCGCTAATAAATCCAGACTCCCAATTTATCGATAAAAACCACTCCAATGTAGATAAACTCGATTAATTTACAATTATTCAGCCTCGTTTAGTGCATAAACACACCGTCATCGGAGGCAAAATTTAATTGCGTCGTTATGTCGCCGGCTAGCCATTGATCAATATTGACCAGGCCCTTAATAAACCCTAATGGACGATGGGACGATGGGTGGACCATACAAACACAGGAACGCGTTTACCGATGCTTTTAAATTTTAAATAAAGTAAAAAATGTATGGTTCTGATTAATTGAGAGACATAAAGCGACATGGGAAATACTTTTATGCATCATTATCGTTAGCCTCGATGTGCTCGTATGCAGCTCTATTTTTTACATTCGTGTTATTCTTAATTTAATTGAAAGCTGCACTCTACAAAAATAATAGCAGTGAATTTATACCTATTTCCTGGAAATGGAAATATTCTGTGTAATATATATTAAACGTTGAATTGTATGTAGGTAGCCATTGTAGCCAAGCTGTAATGTAAGGCGTACTTTCAAACCAAACGTCGCGGTTTCAAGCCTCGGATTATACCGATGGGTTTTGTGGAACTTACGTATCAACGAAATATCATTTGATGAGGAAACCGGACTAGTTTTAATATGGCCTAGTTTTCTCTCAGGGTTAGGGCTGATTTAGACGGCATCGGCACGAACTCGCATGCGATTTTAGTTACATTGCGGTTTGTTGGTTACGTCCAATTCAACCGAGCATGCGACTTCATCCACCGTCTAAATGAGCCCCTAGTTTGACCACCAAAGCTGTAAACTGTGGTACTTTTATTTTATAGTCAGTAAGAAGTAAAGCATCAGACAGTAATAAAATCCCTAATAAATACTTAAAATGTAATAGTTAATTGGTCTTGAATGCCTACTACACTAATAAAAAGCTAAAATGACATTGAGATAACACTATCAAATGACTAAAATTATCTGTGTTCATCCAACCTTCTGTTATAAGGCGTAATTAAATTTAATGATATATTAATTTCAGTTCATAATAACATTTTACATTTTAGGTTTGACCTTACAAGATTAAAACAGAGTATATTATTTTGAATTCTGTAGATAAAGTGTCAAGGTTCAAATTCGATTGATTTTAGCATGTTGAAATCTAAGTATTTTGAGCATGTGTGGGCGGGTAGTAGACTGGAATTTGCGGTCGGTTCGATAGTATTTGTTTCTCATTAATTTGGTCAAAATGCAAATTAAATTTAATCAAACCCGCTTTAATGCACTTGAGCGAGCAAATCTAATCACAGATTTACATTGTTTGATGAATTTACATGGATAGATAAGTTCTAATGCTTAAATAGTTAAACGTAAATTATTGGTGAATATTGCAAATTATTAACATGTCTTTGGCATAATTTGGTAACCAGTTATTACTTAATAGAAGAGTAAGATTACCTTTTTTTTTTTTTACGTGGAGTAATGCATTTAGGCATTCCGCCTAGCCGGGGAACTAGGACGGATATGTCGGACTCGTGGCCAAGGGGCCAAATACCGACTAAACCCTCCACGGTATGCCCGTCTCGCAGCAATAGTGACGGTGAACACGGAATCGCAGAGCATTCTACCGCGAACACCGCCTGCTGCCGACAGCCGAGGCTGTCCCCTCCTTGGACCCGAAGGCCCTGGAGCCGAAGCTCCCCCTCTCGAAGGTAGTATGCAGGGCGACACCACACACTGATCCCTCATGACAACCTCCACGCCGGGAGGAGATGGAAAAACCCCGGGTTCCACCTCCTCAGGTTGTCTTAGCGATTTTTTATAGAGGTGGTCATCCTCGTGGCCACCATGCCGGCGCCGGCCAGCAGTGGCAACCCCCCCGGCCGTCATCATAGGCCCTCTGCCTAGACGGTTACGGGGACCGCAGTTTTATACAGGTCAGCGGCATTCCTGTGCCCTCACGCGCCCAAAGGCGCCCGGCCCGAAGGCCCCATCCGCGACCGTAGCCGCCCGGCCCGAAGGCCCCCTCCAGCACACACTCGGGTGAACTCTCCCTAATTGAGAGGACACCCTGTGCGGAACCCCCTCAACCCCCCCACGACAGGACATTGGCAGCACCGGTAAGGAATCACTTGAAAATCAAGAGATTATTTACCGTTGCCCCCGGGGTGCACCGTCCAAGAACCCTTCCCTTACCCCCGGATCAATTAGATCAAGAGGAATGAGAAGGGACCTGGCGCTCTGGGAGGTTTCCTGTCCGTAGCACCCCAGAGTAAGATTACCTACCACAAATAAATTTAATTACCAATACATAAAGTACCTTTTACTGATTTTGTTATAGCCTATGAGTTATTTGAGAGTACCTACAGTCAGTGTCATAACCAATATGGTATCCACTATGACAAAGAAGACTTAGCCAGAGTATGCAAATATTTACCATACTGCTTAAAATTATGGCAAATACTTTTTTCCGTATTTGCTATAATTTTCATTTTACTTTTTAGTTAAGGTACAATCGTCTGCGCTTGCAGTTTTCCAGTTAAAAAATAAATGCTTTAATCCTTGCAACCACCGAGCGGCTACTTGGCTATCACCTGCATGGCGTTCAAAGGCGTTTAAGCGAGTATTGCCCTAAGGGTGGAACACCGCGAGCGCAGGCGATTTTACATTACATTAAAGGAGTGAAACTGACCCCAGTCCCCAATGACAACACAGTCACCGCATCCGTACTATCCACAAAATGGGTAAAAAGTAAAAATAGATACGTCACTCCAATTCTACTTTCGGAAACACATCAGCGTCACGAAAATTGATGCATTCCCTCAGAGTTTACCTTTCAAGAAGAAATATGAAGTCGTGACGTTAATTACGCATTCCCGCGTACGCGCACCTAAAATGTAAAATGTTTGTTTTATTTTAATGAGTGTTAAATCAAAACTAATGTTTATCCTGTCCAGTTGATTGATCGTTGAGATGACGTTACGAACGGGCATTAAACTACATAGTTGTAGAGCCCTAAGGTCATTATTTGTGTGGTATTTATCTTGTCCCAGTAAAGCCTTGGAGGTATTTGGATCATCGGATAAAATAGTATTAATGTGGATAAACTTTTTAAATAATTGGATTAAATCTCACGATCATACGTTTAAGCTATGAATGAATAAAATTTTTATCTGTTTGAATTAAGTAACGTTACCGTAATCTTTAACCTTAACGAAGTTTACTAAAGTAAACTACTAAAGTAAAGGAAAGTATGGACATGAATTTTCATTTAAGAATAATCAAATTAAAAATGTTAACATAAGTATATATGTAATTATTTTATCGGTGAAAAGGTCGAATTCGACTTAATACTATTAAACAATTATGTAATTTATGACATTCGGTAATTTAAATTCTAAATTTGATTAAATAACTATAATATTTGATGTTCCCTCCTAACCGAGATTAAGTCAGTTTATAACATTTAATAATAGAGAATGCCTATAACGGCATTAAGTCCGCCTGTTGTACTTTTTGTATGTGCAATAAAGTTTAAAATAAATAAATTAATAATACGTTAAAATTTGTCAAGTAGTTTAGGCAGCGGACCAAAAGAAAAATAAACAAGTTAAAAATAAAATCTGACACAAAAGTATTTCTATTCTATGTATATCTGTTCCAAGTTCAGGTTACTTATACATCATGCGCCCCAGAGCGGACGCTCCGCCGATAAAGTTTATTTAATAAGGCGACTAAACGCATAATTCCCGGTCGATAGTGTCACAGACACCATGTTTAAGTGTAAACTGCTGTTCTCTCGTGATAACGCGTCACATTCTGATAATTTAGCACGACAAACGGGTTTGGAGCCATCTTCGTAGTCGACTTACTGCCGTATTCGAACTTCAAGATATTCACAAGAGACGACACGTACTAGATCCACTCTAGATTCGTTATAGTTTAAATATCAACTAGTTCTCTTTTACAGCGCAATTCGGGCAACCAATGTCACTTTTACGTAAGATAGAGTAAGATATCTATTAGATGTGAATTGGATCTCTAAGTCATATCCTGTGGAAATCGTTCAAGAGTATCTCCAGAATCGTGCAAATGTCAAATTTGACAGGTTAGATCTTAAACATATCGTTATCGTATCTTGGTGATGTCTAAAAGATATCTAATAGATATCTATTTCAAAATCCGAATCGGGCCCTTACACTATTAGAACGTTGAACATCAATATTCTGTGTCGTTAAACAATCATTTGATTTCATAATGATTAATTTTCAAGGTTCCGTTTACAGTCAACTGTTGAGATATGTGGACCTTCCCTCTTGTATAGAATGGACATCCATAACAGTTTTGAATGATTCACGATTCGCCGTTATCTTCACGCTATCTTCAGTTACCCGTGAACAAGATGCATGCAATTGCGTTGAAATATCGGGAGCTCGAAAACCATACAAAAGTAATCACGGTCCATATCCCGGTCAATATAAGTCTTATTGGTATCCATGTTTATACGCATAGTGAGTTCTGTTAACATAATATATTTACAACTGATTGTACACTCAGCCGCATAAAGCCCATTGATGAATGAATTCCATTCATAATGTGTCCTTGCAGCAGCTCGCTATCTAAAACTATGTAAATCATTTGTTTACATATATTTAAGGTACCTACATACGGTAAAAAAGGCATGTCACGTACTTACCTACTTTATAAATCCTTTTTTTTATTTCGACTGACCATGTAAAAACGTAATAATGTTGTTTATTGCAAATTAATATGTAAAAACACCTGTTTTCAATCTAATTTTGTAATCTGTTTTCAACTCTGATGTTAAAATTTCCAAGAAAAATATTATCTGTCACGGAATCCTGCCTTTGGTCTAAGATTTATTTTACAATACGCCTATTTATAACCTTATTTTGTTCAAATATGCCAATTTACATGAAAAAATATACTAACGCAGATTTAAATGGATAAAGCAAACGATTCCTTATCTCGACTCGTATAAATAAAGCATTACCACGCTCAAAAACGTCAAAGTTATGATAATTGTGATCGTTTTGATAACTTAAACGCGCCAAATGAGTTCTCCTGCGCCTTTTTAGCGGTCGTTGTAATATTTCGTATTTAAATTGCGAGGAATGAACACCTTTTCGCATTCTCGACACCCCGGAATGATAGGTAATGGACAACTTTATTACATGTTGACACGATTTAAGTTGTTGCACGATATAATGCTGGAATATAAAAGGATATTAATTCGCTGAGTTCGTGTTCGCAGCATGGTGTTCCGTATGTCGTGTGTAAAATAAACATGAACAGATTTTATAATCAGTTTTGATATATTTAGCACCGTCGCCTACACTACATATGTAAATATGACATTCTATCTCTCTTAGGTTCGAGACTTCTGGGCCCCTCATGATACTGTGACCTAAAGACCAAACGGTTTTTTGAACGTATAAAGGCGGGATTCCACCAGTATACGGCACTGGTGGAATCCCGCCGTAACTGAATGTTAAAAACGTCCGTTAAACAAAACAAACAGGTATAAAATAAGTGGATAAGAATTGTAGTTAGTTAAATCCATTATCTTCAGTATCACATTATATTTAGTTTATAATTTTCTTTATATTTATTTAGTTTATTATTTGTATGTATGTATCTTCATTCTCCTACATTATTATCATTGGTTGTGGCGGACAGACACTGAAGTGATTTCTTATGTTTCCTGTGAGACACTCACATACCTATACCGGTTTGGTTACATCAAATTTGCAGTTTAATAAGAGTAATAAGCCACTTATATGCAGTTACTGCATTCCATCTATTTGTTAACAACGTCGACTAGCCCCAAAAGGCTGCACCGCCTTTTTGCAACACATTCACTTTGTACGTACGACATGTTTTATTGAACGCGTTCTTTCCCATTCACCACGGAATTCTAATGAATACAGCTGCCGCCGGTGGCTAAAATCTCGCTGGAGGTGTTAAACCTGCCCCGATAATTAGGTAATAAATATTTATAAACGAAGCACTGACGTCTCATCACCACGGTGCACACCGCCGTATTATTTTTTACCTTTCGAACGTCAGAGGACCTTCGTAGCGAATCCTTTGCAAAAGACCGGCCGCAACTCTTTGTAAACTTTCAATGGATTCTCTTCTCAATAAACAAAACTGAAGGTTGCTTTTTGAAAATATCCAAGTTATATAAGTCATTTGAATTTGTGTGAAATGAGTGTGAATAATCGGAATACTTATTGGCAAGTGCAGTTTAAGCTTTCTGCGAATAAAATAAGTTGGGAGTCTACAACTTTGTAAATAAAACGAAATGGAATATCTTAAACATCTACATTTCAGTAACTTTCTATCTATTTTCTTTTACTTTTATGTTTTTGAATGTACTCTTCTGTAGTTTAATAAACACTATCATAAGTACCTAGGTACATAATGATAATAATTATAACATGTATTAATAAGCTGTCACGTGTCGGATTTACACTTACATGAAAAAACTAGCTTAATAAAGCAAAAAAAAGATCACGAACAATCTTTCAGTAAGTTCATACTTCATAACAGAAAGATCATTTAAATAATACACGAGATTATTGCATTGTCTGTACCGTATGGCAGGACAGAGTTTTTCCTTTGTGTTTGTGTTATTAGAAGATATTTGCTGGCTGCGTAGGGAAACAAAGAAAACTAGCATGTTATTAAAGTACAAAATTAAACTTGACATACAAAATTCTTTATATTATTATATTTCTTTTTATTATATTAAATATCTCGAATGGTTAACAAAAGGCCGTAGCCAAGATGCCATTCGGTAGAAACAGTAGGTAATCACTATCAAACACTCTTCCATATTAGTGCGAAGCATAGACATTAGCGTATCGTTCACTACGGCGCAAAAGAACATTTTCCCTATTTGTACAATTTTATATTATACTCGTACAAATTTAAAATGCCTACCTACCGCAGAAAAATATGAGATTTCCATAAAATGTGACATCTTGTTTAAAGATAAAGCTACCTAATTTTTAACCAAGATTTAACCAATTGCTGTGAATATTAAAATCGCCTCATTAAGTAGATTAAAACATTTAATGAGCACAAGTTCTCTACCTTTCCATTCGAATTAGTGGTCATTAAAGTTAAACAATAAAAGTCCTAATAAATTAAGCAACCTTTGAATAACAAGATTGTTTCTAAGGCCGATCGTCCAACTCAAGATAAAGTTTAAGCAGGTACCTTCAATTCTTTTAAGAGTATAATAGCGAATTAGTGGACAATAGGTTCAATATTATGTGTGTAGTACACGCTGCTGCCTACGAAGCAAGAGGTTCCGGGTTCGAATCCTGGTAAGGGCATTTATTTGTGTGTTTATTACAAATATTTGTTCATGAGTTATTATATAAGCCTTATTTAGCTTACTGTAGGACTCGATCAACCTGACTTATATAAATTTCATATAATACTCATTTATTTATTATTTATATAATAAAAACATTTTAGTTAAACAGCGATGAGTTAATTTATCGGTTCTTTAAAAACAAAATAAAATAAAAGTAAGATGTAAATAATTGAAATCTGTGACACCATGAAGAGTTACACGACTAAAAAAAACTAATGCTAATAAAATAGCTATTGCGCAAGATTGATAGGTAAGTGGAAGGCAAGCTTTAGATCACATCTGACGAGAACCACATTGGAACATTAAACCATTTTACTGCTCCAAACATTCTCGATTTGATAGCTTGTTTCTTATTCCCAAAAATACTTTAGTTTCCACTGTTCGGACATGGAACTGTAACCACAGCGTGTTCGCTGTTAGTCTTTGCTCGTCTCAGGTTTTATAGCTGAACGGACACTTGACAAGTAATTACATTGGAGCTTACTAAAACAATAAGCTGGTGTTAAGTGTAAGTATGAATCAAATTTACGTCCCGTTAAACCTACTAGGTACTATTTTATGTTAAGATTTATTTGCAGCATCCGTATTTAGTCAGCTATAAAAGACTGCTTGATGAATTGTTAACAGTTGAACTCGCGCGTATCTTCCTTTCTCTTGTCAATGCCTCCCTGAGCCTTAAACCTCAGTGGTATAAGCTCCGAATAATCAAAATAATTTTATTTAATAAGTGGTGAACGGTGTTGGTCACACATAACTACTGTAAATAGTGTTACAACACTTTATATTTCCACTTTCTAGTAGTGACTGTTTGTTTACCTAAATTAAAAAACCCGGGCAAGTGCGAGTCGGACTCGCACACGAAGGGCACCGTACCACAATGCAAAAAAAAAAACAAAAAAGCAAAAAAAAAAAAACGGTCACCCATCCAAGTACTGACCCCTCCCGACGTTGCTTAACTTTGGTCAAAAATCACGTTTGTTGTATGGGAGCCCCATTTAAATCTTTATTTTATTCTGTTTTTAGTATTTGTTGTTATAGCGGCAACAGAAATACATCATCTGTGAAAATTTCAACTGTCTAGCTATCACGGTTCGTGAGATACAGCCTGGTGACAGACGGACGGACGGACAGCGAAGTCTTAGTAATAGGGTCCCGTTTTACCCTTTGGGTACGGAACCCTAAAAAACTAGTCAGGCGCGCAACTGCAGGTGTAAGCGTGTCAGGTTTTAGACTCCTTAAGACTTTGTCTTCAAGGTCTGAGTTGGTATTGGTGCGTCCCTCAGGTACTACGACAAACAAACTGATATCAAAAAAATTACTTATTGGTTAATGGGGAAGAAATCCGAGTAATCAATTAAGTAACTGTGGTGGTAAAACATGTACTTATGCTCAGATATCGTTTAAAAACCTCTAATTTTTTATACCGTGATAGTAAGAAACCAAAAACCAACCACTATCCTGATGGTAAGCAGTTATTATAGAAGCTTTACATTCCAAGCTTTACATTAGCACTCTTAAATGTTTATATGTGTCACTTGTAGATTCAATACTGAGTTATGCTCTTGACAGCTATGGGCTCACAACTAAGACCAATATCGATAAATTAGAGAATATGCAGATTAGATTTTTAAAATTACTTGTCAGCCATAAAACTAAACTCAAATGTAAAGGTAACTACAGACTTCTTTTCAAAATTTGCAATATTTTACCGGTCAGTTTAAAACATAAATACTTACTTGCGGTCAATAACCATAGTTACCAAGAGCCTAACTCAGCTGATTCCTTAACACCAGTTAATCATACATACATCACAAAGGCTGTGACTTCAGGTAAACTATCCGTTCCTAGAATTAATAATTACTACGGGGATAGAACCCTTAGGAAAAGAATTCCATACTTACTTAATAGTTTGCCTGAAGCCATAAGACGTGAAAATAATAAGCCTAAATTTAAAACTATGTTAAAAAAACACTACCATAATAATATATTGTAATAATTTAAACATTAAGTACATACAAATTAAGTTAATAACTAGAGACTGATGACCCCGCAGTCAAACTCACTGATGAGTTTTGCGGGGCTATGCCTATCTTTAAGAATATCTTGTATTTTATTAAATAAATATTAAATAAATAAAATAAATAAGGGTTTTATACGTATACGATTTTCCTGTTTACCGTGTGTTTTTCCATGTAAAGATGTGTGTTATATGCTTTTCTCTGATTTAAAAAAAATTACCTATACGTAAATTATTTAAGCACGGCTCTACCTGCCATTTATATGTAAAAAAAGGTTTTATCCATTTTGTAAGAAATTCGAACAAAATGGAATAACCGATTGCCGTCGGGCACGTTCCAAGTTCAAAACAAAAGTAATTAAGTTTCAATGTAGCCCACAAAACTCTGTTCAACGATTTGTTACTGAGAAATCCTAATTTTAAAACGCAATCGGTTTCCAATAGCGACAGACCCGACAGTGTGAACTGAAATGTCTAAAATGGGAGCTGACACCTATTTAACCGGAAAACTGGAACTTTTGTCTTATTTATATTGAGCTCTGTTGGAAACTAATTTTGTTCGAAATTGTATAGGGTAACGGATTTCAGCAAAAAATACCTTCTTAGCATTTAAATAATTAATTAATAATCAACCCTTATAGTAATTGGGCATTAACAGGTACATAATAAGGTTTAGTTATAAATATAAGGTAGGTATTATTATGGTTTTTCCATTCTATTGTTTAACTTTGAAAACAAAAATTGAGTTAGTTTTAATTAGCAGTTACAAAAATAAAAACGCTTACGTATTCGTAAAAGAGACGTAAAGACCTATAAAAAGAGTCATTCATCAATTTGCAATCGGTTTAAGTTCATTAATCTCAACTCGTCTTGCGACCTGTCTATCCGTGTATCATGTTAATATCGAACGACAAATTACATCAAGCACTGTCACACATGGTGTCAATTATGGTAGCAAATAGTTTGGTTTACGGCGACGGCAGATTTAGTACTGTCAAGTAAAATTGGTGATACGTACTGCCAATTTTATTGATCGATACGAATATAAATTCAAGAAACTTGTAAATCTTCTAAAACTCTGAAAATGTATTGTAAAAATATAAGACGAAAAGTCTCTTTTTTGGGTCCACGTCTATAGTGCAGTAGCACGCACGCTACTAAGTAATAAAGATTGAAAATGAGTGTCGTCACAAAAATTTAAACAAACATTTTCTTAACAAATAAATTGTAATTTCGGTAATCTTTTTTCATGTGATAGAGTATCGGCAGACAGTATTCAAGCTTGTCGTAGAAAACTAATCTTTCCTACAGTCAGCAGCAAAAGTTGCTAAGCGGGCGAGGTGTTCAAAATTACCTTCACACGCACTTATTATCGTAACAATAAAGTCGCGTCAAGATCATTTTGAATACCTCGCCCGCTTAGCAACTTCTGCTGCTGACTGTACAAGGAATAATATTTTAAGCAAATGCTCGTTTGCTTCCAAAATATTTATCCACTAACCACTGACCCTAAAAGCGTAACATCTGACTGGGTTCATTCTATGGCATCATAAAACTGCCCAATTATTTCCGCTCCGGCTTATCTGTCTCATCTTGCATCAATCCACTCGTTTCTGACAAATTTACGACAATGGGAGTGCGCCATGATAAACAATAAATATTCGTTTAACCGCCCGCAACTCCTTTTCTTATCTATTTCGTCTAAATTAAATCTGAGCTGGAAACATACATTACATCCATTTAGTGACAGTTTATCTAAATTATGTCCACTACCTATTCCGCCAGCTCAAACTTGGACATGATTAATTTAGGTATCCTTAAAAAGCCTCATGATGAGTAAATACATTAATCAGCTTTATTAATATTATTTTAAACGAACAACCTCCTAAGACCCAGAGTCATTTTTGCGGTTTTGAATTTGGAACCTTTTTTTATTTAATTATCGTTCAAAATTCCATTATAATTTGTTCTTTTGAAAGGACTGTTAGAATTTAAAGTGTTAATATAACAAGCTTCACACACGTTAAGAAACCAGTTTCGAGTCCAGAATCATTTCAAGGAGGAAGCGAGTAAAACAATAAGAGGTACAATGTCATAAAATAAATTTTTAATACAGTTGCTCAAAAAGTGCTACTTTACGTAGCTGTTTAGCGTGCGGAAAGTTGGTTATCTCGAACTAGTGCTTTTTACTTTTCCAATTTTTTTAAATTTATACTTGTTCCAATTCACGACTACTTATTGATGAGTGTTATTATTAGTTTCCTTTAAACGTCGTAATCAGCATAAAAACCTACCGTTAATGTAAGAATACGAAAAATATTACATATTTCATATTTAATTACTTACCTCTTCATCATTATAACACGTTTATTTTTTAATATTCAATATTGAAAATTCCGTTCTTAATAAGTTGACTGAATGGAACGGAATAGCTGCCAAACGCCCATAGATATAATATACTTAAAGACGACGTCTAACCGAGCTGTCACTGTTACCACTTTTGTTTAGTGTACGATTAACAATGTTTTTCTTATTTTTTCGCAACTGTATTAAAAAACGTCGTTCGATACACGTGCGGAAATGTCATTCTTCACTCGTCCCGAGTCTTGCCACTCGCCTGCGGCTCGTGGCAAAATATCTCGGTACTCGTGAAGTAATGACATACCTTCCGCACTAGCATCGAAATGTACTATTAACTATCTTTAACAAGGCGTCTAATTAAAATATCCGTTCTCAACGACCGTGGGTAGATATCATTATATAAAGATGCCAAGAGAAGAGCAGTAAACATTAGTGATTGGCGTTCGGTGACTACAATACAAATCAGGCGGCGATCACTTAGACAATGACTTTGAAATGTACGCTGCTGCACCTAATTGTACAGTTGGCATGAATAGTAACGAATAAAACAACGCCAAAAATATCTGCTATCCCAGATAGCTTTTCCAAATATACATCATCTTCCTCGCGTTATCCCGGCATTTTGCCACGGCTCATGGGAGCCTGGGATCCGCTTGACAACTGATCCCAAGAGTTGGTGTAGGCACTAGTTTTTATGAAAGCGACTCCCATCTGACCTTCCAACCCAGAGGGGAAAATATTCCTTAATAGGTCCAGTTTCCTCACGATGTTTTCCTTCACCGAAAATAATAATAATAGGCCTTTTCATCTGTGTCAGATGTTTTAAGCAGCATCCTGGTAACGACACTGAAAAGAGACTAGTAAATATCAAATGATATTTCGTACATAACTTCCGAAAAACTCATTGGTACGAGCTGGGGTTTGAACCCTCGACCCTTGTAAGTCTCACGCTCTTACCTCTATGCCACCAGCGCTATTTCCAAATATACATAAATTTCTAATATTTACGTCCAAAAGTATTATCTTTTACATTCCTAATTGTTCTTGCTGGGTTAAAAAGACATCAATTAACAAAAGTTAAGCTGTTAGAGAATGTTATGACGCGTTGTTTGATCCGCTAACTTTAGATACTGACTGTACCTACTGGTGTATTCGCAATATAATTTAATGAACTTCCACTCTCTTTTGTTATCATATTTACTGTAAACGGACATTGTTTGACTAAAATCAAACAGTTTAGAGCAGCCTTCTAGTCAGAATATTCTCTGGGGCTGTTTACTTGCGCATCACATTATTGTTCGCAGTGCGAAATAATACAACAATTTCTATTTATCGTTGGAGTTAGAAACCTTGAACTATTGCGTAAACCTACCCAACTTTCTAGACATCGGAGTGTTTAAGAACATTTTGGGCCGCCTTAATCTGTTCTGTCAAAGTTACGGATGCCGGGATTAGTTCTGGACTATTCTCATTAATCTAAATGATGACTAGTCTCGAGAGTTTTGGATTATTTGACGTAAACTGTCAATAATAACATATAAGTCAGTAGGTTAGTATCTTATTAGGTAAACTTGTTCATATTTATTTTGGATCTCAAATATTGCCTTGTAATAACAAGAAGATAATTTTGACATCCGATGGTCCGCTGTTTGTTGGATAGTAAAGATGTTATTGTTCTACGGTAAAACAAAACAGATTATCTACTTGTACAATTTTAAGACAATCCTAAATAGGTACCTAAACATGATTTTCGTCTTACGGTCTCATGTTAGTTTGAACTATTATTTCTGTCATTAAAACTGGGTACTTATTTGAGACCCTTGAAAAGATCTAAAAATATATATGCATGATATGAACATAATCCGATGGGTTAAGATCACTGATACAGTTTAAAGCCCTATAATTTGTTTACATCTATGCGGGTAGAATCAAGGGCATCAGTTCAAACATTCAAAAAATTCTAACGACGCTGGCGCTTATTTATAGTCATCACGGAGGCTATTTATGGTCAAACATTAATCATGGACAACACGCTTCTAATTAAACTATATGGGGGCAATTAAAAAGGTACTGCATGAATATTTTCATACAAAAGATTGTTGTATTTTGGTTGGAGTGTTGGGCATTTCGGCTGGCCGGTGCCCCCGCTGTTTCAATTAAAGTACTGACAATACTTCGGATGCCTGAGCGCCGCTGGGACCCAAACACCGCGTCCGCTGTACTATATACGGATTTATTGGTCTTGATGGTTGTAATGTTGAGTTAACAACTGACTGGGCCTTATTTGTGAGCTTGTATGGTCAAATATGTTGTAAGTGTGACACTATTTTTATTTCGTATTTAAGCCTGAATTTGGATAGATATGCATAATTAAACCGCACGGAGATATAAGGATTAATCACCAAAAGTGGTGCCTGCTGATAACTATAATTTCACAAAATACGTAATTTGTAATAATTTAATAAACAGCCCAGAAAAGGTCCATAAATGAGTAGACAAAACGGTATCAAATTGGAAAAAGGCAAAAAAATATGTGATCAATATATAGATGACTGAACAAAAATACGATTACATTGTGTGCGGCATGTTCATCATCATTATCATCATTTCAGCCTATATACGTCCCACTGCTGAGCACAGGCCTCCTCTCATGCCCGAGAGGGCTTGGGCTATAGTCCCCACGCTAGCCCAATGCAGATTGGGGACTTCACATACACCTTTCAATTTCTTCGCAGATGTATGCAAGTTTCCTCACGATGTTTTCCTTCATCGAAAAGCTAGTGGTAAATATCAAATATTATTTCGTACATAAGTTCCAAAAAACTCATTGGTAGCTAGGATTTGAACCCGCGACCTCCGGATTGAAAGTCAGGCGTCATATCCACTCGGCCGCCACTGCTTGTCACCCGACGTTATATTAAATAACTTACAATAAACAGGGTAGGTATGATTAGACGCCAAGCACCAAGACTATTGAATCGAGGCATCTTGTTATGTATCTCACAATTGATACACGTACCGACAAAGCCCCGATAGCATCTAATCCAGATTTCCCCCACACTTAATTGATTATTTCATAAAGGAATACCACGACTCATCCTAC
Source organism: Cydia fagiglandana (assembly GCF_963556715.1). Lineage (NCBI taxonomy): Eukaryota > Metazoa > Arthropoda > Insecta > Lepidoptera > Tortricidae > Cydia > Cydia fagiglandana. The sequence goes on from NC_085941.1 coordinate 7,300,361, forward strand.
TTGACGGCCCGCACTGTGGAACTGATAAATTGGGCAAAACAATCACGTTGTCTCAAGTTCAAGTGCGTTTCAATATCGTAACTAGAGGGGCCTTATTCGGAATCGTAAAATATGAGATATTGTCGGACCAAGAAAAGTCTGCAGCGGATTTGATAGCCCACGCAGTGCAAGTATCATTTATACGTCATAATTTCATAGAAGTTTGACGTTTAAAATGACACTTGAATTGCGTGGGCTGTCCAATCCGCTGCAGACTTTCCTTGGTCCGACTCTACCGGCGCGGCGTCGCATTTGTACTCTTCAAAATCTGTTGATGATTTGCTATTGATATGTTATTTATCGCAGCGCACCAGCACCAATGAGTGCGAGTAAGGGTAACATTCCATTTCCAATGAGAGAGTTGCACTACTGTCAATTTTACTATGGAAATTGACAATGACAGCGACGCGTTCAGTACCGGTAGTACAGCTGCGGTTAGAAATGGAATGTTACCATAAGACTGATAACAATATGTAATCTATTTGACATTAATCCTTAAATGTTGTATCTGAAGACCTTGTTGTTAACTTGTAATGCTCTATAATATTATGGATATATGGAATGACATGATAAAATGACTTTAAATGCGGCTAAAACATATTCAAGCGAAAAGTTTTCACCATTTAACTTTAAACTTTGTGATGTCTGGTACATTCACTGGCAATACTATTTTACACAACGAATGCACCAAAAACATCTGACACGATCTTATTAGCCATAATATGAGCGTATCACATTTGTGGCCTTCAGTGTCATATTATTGCAGGTGACTGTACATTTAAGGTCTAAGATACAGATGAGACAAATTTATATTTGTAAGCAATTTATCGTTGTATCATGTCATGTACACATATTTATATCGAATCAGTCGCAGTGCCTACAAGTTAGAAGATAAAAATTGTAATAAAGTGTAAATTTATTCCACAATTCGTTCGTCAAAGTGACAAATGTGACGTTTAGCTCCCACATTATATGTCGAATTTTCTCATAAATCTAAGTCATTCCGCCGAAGTGCTTCGCATTCGTCTACATATATTGCTCCAGGCCAACTTAATTACACTAATATTGAAATAAAATGTTGTTTATTTTTTCTATGTTTTTTGATATAAGTACGTACTAATAATATGTAAGCATGTTTGCAAAATATTGTAGCTTATTTTGTTAGCGAACTTATTACAATAAAATGAATTTAGGTAGGTACACAATTCACATTCAATCCTCAAGAACTTTCAATGTGACTCCACGTCAATTTAAATAGACATTCACTTGTTTCGGCTTCGCTCTACAAAAATCACACGAAAAACAAACAACGCATGACTAATGAATGTTTTCTCAACTTTTTCGTTAGAAACTATCAAAGCCATATAAAACAATCAATTTGTACCAACAAAGGATCGTTACGATCATTTTGAATTCTTTTATGGCTTTTCAAAACTAATAATGTAGGTTTTATTATCGACCGTTACATTGAAACCGTTTCACGAGTGTGTTTAAGGCTGAGACATAGACGGCCTCTCGTAGACTTGGCACTATGAAGCACGCACGACAACTGGACTAAAAATTTGTAGTATCTAAAAAAAAACAATATGAAACTATTTGACAGTAATTGTTAAATGTTGTGTTTGAAGACATTGTTGTTAACTTGTAATACTCTCTATAATGTTATGGATGCATCTGTCACGTAAGGCACGCGATAATATAAAAATGACTTAAAGGTAGGTACCTACTATGCGGTTAAAACATGCTGTGAGCAACGTGGTCTACGTTCCCTACGTACCCTCAGGCGAAAAACAGAGCCTCAAGCGAAGGCTCTTTGAATACACTTCGCCATGATTTACATCTTTTAATCGCATTTACATAAGTACTTAATGTTTATCTAGACAACCCTATTTTTATTGATATTATGAATGTATTCATCGTAAACGAGGATGCGGCTAAGTTAAGGGGTGTCGGTTCTCGTTAATTAGTCAGCAAATGCCTTTGCGTGTGCGAATGTTTCCTTCATAGACTATAATTAAACAGGGTCATTTTTGGACCGTTAGCCATATTGTGCGAGGTGATTAGGTAGGGCATACTGAATAACTTTTTCTATGGGACCAACTCCGAAATCACAAAATTTTTTTGGCCGTTTCATACATTTTGGTCGAGTGGATGTCGACGTTTTCTATGGGAAAGCCAATTTTTTTTGGGTTACGGGGTTGGTCCCATAGAAAAGTTATTCAGTATGACCTACCTAATGAGCTCGCACAATATGGCTAACGGTCCAAAAATTACCCTTTATAGTTGGAAAGTAATCTGTGGGTTTGGGGTACGCGAGCGCGCACAAAATCGTCAATTGTACTGGATTAACGAAGCATATCATTACGTTTAATGAATCGGGTCTACGATCTTATCTGACATCAGCGTCACTCTTAAATCTATTACGTACCATCGTCCTCACTATTAACTGACAGTTTGTAGGCCTTATTACAAAGACATAAGGTCCACGTAAGTTAATAGTGTTTTTAGAAATAGGCGACGTAGTAGAGTAACATATCCGCCTGTAAACATGATTGTAATCATTTATAAACGGTGCCATTGCTCCGTAAAATATTTGTGGGGAAAAAGGAAATTAAAGAAAGAAAAATATTAGAAACACCTCGAAGTCAATCCCATAATTATAATATACCTATAAGTATAATTTGGATTAATTTTCTGTCGTTATTCCAACTTTAGATCCCATTTTAAAATCATTCGCAGTGGTAAATTATATCATTATCTAATACCTAAATTAGTACGTACACGATTTAAGCTCCGAGACAGGGGATAATGAGATCAATTTATAAAATACGCTACACGAATTTTTTTTAGCTTAAAACTCACCTTATATGAACACAACGAAATCATATTTTAAGTTTAATTTAAGTCTACCAGACTGAAACTACATACGTGTACAATTTCTCTCGTTATATAATCTAATCATATTTACTAGGTACGTAATAATAATGAAGAATCGACAAATACTTAATTTTAAACTTATTTAAAATTATTAGGAACCATCTTGTGACCACTTCTCTTACTTTAAAAGTATCAAGGAACAATGCACAATAAGTGCCGAAAAAATGTTTTCAACTAGGTACTTAAGTAGTAAGTAGTGTAGAACAATGACAATAACATTGAATTTTGAATGTATTTTCCCACAAATCATTTGCATTAGCGGTGCCTTAACTAGATCAGGCCTCTTATCTGTAATCACCTCATCGGGCTCTTATCGCGATGATCGAAAAACATCGTAAGTGAAAATTGCTACACGTACAGATTTTTTTTTAAATCGTTTGAAGTTGTTCCATATGTTCTATGATGATAAAAATACAGAATTTAAAAGATCTTTTCGGTTATCTATAAGCATTTGGGAACAACAATTACTGATACTGTCATGTACCTATACAAATAAAGAAGAAAATTAATTATAAGTTTCAGCTTTCGTATTTTATGTGTATTAGCTATACTTTACGCAAACGTAATTGTGAGCGCTAATGGGTTAAAATGAAATATTATTTTATTCAGTTTTACGAGATAATTAATGAGACCATGTAAACCACTATTTTTAATTTAATTTTTTAATAGGAAAAAAAAATAGACTAGGTACTTAATATTTAAAATTTTGAGTTCATTTGTATGTTCATACAATCCCTACAATGAAAGCTTATAAAGATTAATCATAATATTTTATACTTGCAAGCATTTTCATATAGGGCCAGGTTTTATAAGAGCTCCGGCGGCCGCGTCCCTCGCGTCCGCTTTATCTAGACATCTACACGACACTACAAGACGGTAAAAGACTACCGACATGGGTACCTAAAGCCTTTGTACACTGTCGGACTATTGTAACTGGACAAGACAGTGTGGAAGCACCTTTAAATATTACCGGTGCGTACATTTTAACATTTTTAATTGGGTATTAGTTTGACGCCGACAATAATAGGAATGAAGTTCTGTCTAAAATACATAGTGTTAGGTGCAGGGGGTGGGGGGGGGATAGTTTAGACTGCGGGATAATTTAAACTAATCGAAATATCTTCCATGTTTTATATTATTAACTAGAGTGTCATATATGGTCCAGATAGCGAAAAAGATGTGTTGTATGTGACTGTAGTTAATAATAGAAAACATGGATGATATAAATAAATAAATATTATAGGACATTCTTACACAGATTGACTAAGTCCCACAGTAAGCTCAAGAAGGCTTGTGTTGTGGGTACTCAGACAACGATATATATAATATACAAATACTTAAATACATAGAAAACACCCATGACTCAGGAACAAATATCTGTATCATTATACAAATAAATGCCCTTACTGGGATTCGAACCCAGGACCGTCGGCTTCGCAGGCAGGGTCACTACCCACTAGGCCAGACCGGTCGTCATATATCGATTAGTTTACCCTCTGCACCTTACGTTAAAATGTTAACTGTAGGTTCATATTACGTACCAAATAGCTATTAAGTTGCCGTGTTTTAAATGCTTAAAAAAGGGATATTTTTATTTAAGCGTTATTTTCCTATTATTGGATCGAACTAGGTCACACAAAAAATGAAATTACTTCAATTAAGTATCGACAACACCTACGCCCCAAATCGGCTCTTAAGACAAAACCGATTATAGATTTATGATTCTCCCTTGAATTTTAAAAGGATCTTTTTACATTGAAAATAATATGAACATACAGCTTTTTAAAAATAAAAGCACCATCTACCCTTCAAAATGACTCAGCATTTTATTTCAAAATAGGTACCACGAACCAAATTTAAGTTTTGATTTGTTGTTCACCTATTATACTTTAATAAAGTTTTGAACTTTTAGAGTAGAAGTTGCTTAAAGTTGGAACTCAGCTTGTTACTTAAGACAATTTACGACCTGAGGGACTTTAGAAAAAGTTGAAGGCACCTGTTCAGTCCATTTAGCGGCGATCCTTAAAAGGAACAGGGTTTCTTCATACACCGTAGTCTCCATTTTCCTCTCTGGATACTAGCATTATACAGGGTGTTTGGTACATCGTGCCAAATTAAACCGGCAGATAGGTTGAGTCATTAGTTATCTTCTCATGCCTAGAAAAACAAAATTGGCCATGGATTTTTTTTTACTACGCAAGTAAAAATTTGAAATTTACGAAAAACTGGCATAGAAGTGAAAAAAAAATGTGCGCTAAATAAAACATTTCTAGGCCTAAGAAGATAGCAAATGACTCAACTTATCTGCCGTTTTAATTTGGCAAACGATGTACCAAACACCTTGTAGAAAATATTTCTTCATCACATCAGCTCGAAGGCTCTTATTATTATTCAAAACCTTATGAGAAAGTTGTATCTTATCCACGAGAGTGGCAAAGTGATTCAATACAGATTACTGTATTGTAGAATTGACATTGAAGTGTTGATATTGAATGATAAATATTTAATAGCGTTCTTTTGTTTTTGTATGTCATATTTTACAGTTAGTATTTTCCTCGAGTCGGTGTGGCGAAAAATATTGTTTTATTTCGGTAGCTATGTTTGTTTAACCCTCGTGCCTTGAAACCCTCGCAATGCTCAAGATTCCACGGTTCGAATCCACTTCCAATTCATTCCGATTCCACGTATCAACATTAGTACAAGGAATTAAACAACAATTTTGTCCCCTTGTAAAACAAATAACCACACACGATTTAGTTAACCACATGATTAAAAACAAAGTATGTATGTATTAGCGAACACAAAATGAAATAAACAACATATTATAATACGCCTACACTACCGTTCACCTCTTGGCTTCCCCAAAATATCTACATGTAAAAGAATTATGGTCTTCAGCCGATCTGATAACACCATGTACCGATGACAAACGGGCCGGCAAACAAACTGATGTGGGTCCGACCAAATTTATGTCAACGCGCCGGATTTGATTACATTCAAAGAAAAATGTCAAGTCGGTAGTTTTTAAATTGTACCGATGATTGGAGATAAACAGGTAAGGTTTATGTTTGTACCCACGTTTGTATAATACAGGGTGTCCCAGAATTCGAAGTCAAGCCGTAAACGGATGATAGACCAAGTCATAGCAGTTATCATAAAAATACAAAAAAAATCCAACTCTTGTTCTTTAAAAATTATGGTCACTTTAAAAATTCACTAAAAAATCCACACCCTGTAATTATTCAAGATTACACAATAATAAAAAAAATTGAATAATTTATGGAATTTGTAGTAACAAGAGTTAAAGAACCATTACAGGGTGTGGATTTTTTAGTGAATTTTTAAAGTGACCATAATTTAAAAAAAACATGAGTTGGATTTTTTTTTTTATTTTTATGATAAGTAACTGTTATAACTTGGTCTATCATCCGTTTACGGCTTGACGTCGATTTCTGGGACACCCTGTATATAGTATGTTTTTAAATAATAAATAAATTATGGAAATAATAAATTATGGAATTTGTAGTAACAAGAGTTAGAGAACCATTACAGGGTGTGGATTTTTTAGTGAATTTTTAATGTGACCATAATTTAAAAAAAAACATGAGTTGGATTTTTTTTTGTATTTTTATGATAACTGTTATAACTTGGTCTATCATCCGTTTACGGCTTGACGTCGATTTCTGGGACACCCTGTATATAGTATGTTTTTAATAAAAACATGGTGTTTAGTGACTTTTTGCTATGTATCTTTTAATCTTGTTTTCGCAGACGTAGGCCGAAATTTGTCTTTATCTTCTTGATTGAAGACCGCAAAACCTCCGATATTTATACAAAGTGACTACCTATACCGCATATTAAGTGCGGTTAATCTTTTTAGGTTATTTGTTTTCTGTTGAATTTTTATATACCAGTCACCCTATAATAAAAAATAGGGAGTGCGAATATAAATTAAAGGTATTGGTATCACGCGAGTTCAGCGGAAGGTTGTCGCGATTTTTATTGAATTAAGTGTTATGACCCTCCATAATCCTAAATCGAACAAAATAGCTTCGAAGTGTTATAATAGGGTAGGTATTTCGGTCACGATCGGCCCTCCAGTTAATCTTAAATCGATACGATACTTATAAAGTAAAAGTAATGTACCAAAATCGGGTAATAATTTCACCGTCTTATCCCTGTCCACTTTACTTAATCGATATTAGACGTTATTACCCATAACCGATGAGACGGCGCCAAGATGATTTCAAATTATCTCGTCCACAATCTCAAAATATCGGATGACAAAGAATGGACTGTTTATTACGAAATAACGATCTATCGGCGGCTGTGAGAGAGGACACCCGAAAATAAAACGATAGTCGATAGCTAACTAGAGGAACGTATAAAATAACAGTTGAAAAAAGTTTGGAGATAAAAATCGGGCGTATTTTACATATGTTAAGGAAACGATGGCGTGTGTTTAAAGGCTAACGATTCCTATCAATTAAGGTTATGGGTGGACCCGACAGTTCTGTCGGCGGGACCCCCACTGGGTTAGAATTCGCACCTGTCCCTTTGGTTTAGTTTTTCACATCAGCGGCACCCAGTAAAGAATACAGGTGCAAACCCAAGGGGAACTGTATAGGGTTACCATTCGTTTATGTTTCTTATAGACAAAATAAACATCGACTTTAGATGATCAAGACTAAGGCAAGATTCACTATGCCTTTCGTCTGTAATGTATCAAGCTACTTAGACTTTGAGTGCATACTATTTCAGTACGTATTTACACCTTGTTTTGAAATACATACATAATGTATCTACCAAAATATCGTATCGTTCAACACTACAAGATTAATTGGCACTTGGCCACTTCAGTCTTTGTTGGTAGCCATTGGGTTGAAAAATAGGATTCATTATCATAATTTTTTGTATTTAGAGTATATTTTAATTATGGTTATGTTGTTCACCATTATAAGGAAATATGTTAATACACTATTCTATACAAATACTATTTTAAAATGTCGAACATAAATATCGCTTATTGACTTTGAGCAGGAGAGAATAATTAACTATAAATTATTCTTGGAAACTATACCTGAACTACTGTATAATATCAACTCAATTTAAACTTCAAGCAATTTTTCTTCAATTATGCATCGCATGTATCTCAAGGAATAAGTTTCTCTGTCATGAATATTAATTTCCTAACTAAAACAGACTGTCCTGAATTAATTCTGAAGTTTGGTTACCTGATACATTTTCCTAGTCATAACTGGATGTTAATTTATTGATATGTTAATTTTAACAAATAGAAACAGTATCCTACTGAGACGGAGTGGAACAAATGAGCTTGACGTTGCTACCCAAAACCAATTCATTTCGTGGACACGCGAATTAATATTCTAATTTTATTATGCTTTTTTGAAGTTAATGGAAACAGTGTTTGATTGATAGATCTTGACATTAATGTTACAACACCTGTTTTTTTTCTTTAGTGTTGTTTTTACTTTTTATTTCTTATGGTTTTACAATAATGAACTAACAATTATTTACTTGCAGGTTACAGTTGCCTCGATTGCTCTTCAGCCGACCCCAATCGATTTAAAAATTAAAACCCACAAACTATTTCATGGGTGCAGCCGATGAATGTATCTACACACATACTACGTAGGTACATTACAGGCTGATCAATGTCTGAACATGTACTCTAATACCTTGACAATAACATCATTTTTAGGGTTCCGTACCCAAAGGGTAAAACGGGACCCTATTACTAAGACTTCGCTGTCCGTCCGTCTGTCACCAGGCTGTATCTCACGAACCGTGATAGCTAGACAGTTGAAATTTTCACAGATGATGTATTTCTGTTGCCGCTATAACAACAAATACTAAAAACAGAATAAAATAAAGATTTAAATGGGACTCCCATACAACAAACGTGATTTTTGACCAAAGTTAAGCAACGTCGGGAGTGGTCAGTACTTGGATGGGTGACCGTTTTTTTTTTTGCTTTTTTTGTTTTTTTTTGCATTATGGTACGGAACCCTTCGTGCGCGAGTCCGACTCGCACTTGCCCGGTTTTTAGATGTTAGTGAATACTTTGTTCGCACATGCCATGGCACGGCATGCACCTTATGGCGATCAGATAAGGAATCGACTCTGCCTTTCGTCGGTGTCTTAATTTACGCAAACACTCAGACTTAGTGAAGTGACATTAAATAAGAGTTTTCCTCGGTGACGACGGTTACGTTTTCATTTGGTTCAAGATAATTGTGTTTGTTCACTTGGATAAAGAATTCAGCCCTGTTGAGTAGATTGCTAGATAATTGAATCTTAATTAAAGTATTTTTGTTGAATATTCTGGATTTTGAGGGAAATACGTATAAAGCGGCCAGTCACGTCATGGACTGATGGTCTAGGACCTAGACTCTAGGTGGTAGGTACATAGTGACATATATCTTCTGTTTAATTAATTCATTATCGAAGTAGATTGGTGTGTGCATTGCCGTTTAGCTCTTTCAACAAAACCCTGTTTTATAATCTCACGGTCACCTTTTTATTGTCACATGAACTAACCATTACTATTAGAGTTATCCACCCACTTAACAACTTTTAAAATTGAAAACAAATTTTAAAGTTCATCAGTTGTTCGTTACCTACTTTGCCAGAGTCGCCACAACTTGCACTAGTTATGTACTTCTCACTCGGTATCAACATCGTTTACACAAGCATTTGTCTCTCGATGACTAGTATAGCCGCTCACCGCCGCCGCCGTTTTGTCGACTAAATAGTGTTTAGTTTTAAGTTTATAAAATACATTATGTATGTTAGTCTGTAAGGTATTTGTAATATGGGCCTTGTTGCCTGAATTAAATTTCTAAATAAATAAATAAATAAATATGACTTCGAAATCCGCAATATTATATAATATGTCGTGAGTGTATATAATATGTCGTGATTGTTTCACCAGATGGTCACATCGGAAGATCAGCACTGGAAGTCGCCAACAACAGGCTGAGGTTAGACCATTTCGTTAATGCTTCTCTGCTTGTATAATTTTACGAATAAAAATATTTCTATTCTATTCTATTCAATAACCATACGTCGGAAAACAGATAGATTTATAAAAAGTACTAACTGTCTAGTGGAATGGCCGCCTACTTCCAATGGCGGACTAATATATTATAAAATATATGTTCATCATCATTCATCATTTCAGCCTATATACGTCCCACTGCTGAGCACAGGCCTCCTCTCATGCGCGAAAGGGCTTGGGGCTTGGGCTTGGGCTTTAAAATATATGTTAGAACGATGACTTTTTTAAAGCTCGGAATTATACTGGCACGCAGGAGTCAAGTGCTCGCCTGCATTCAGTGAGCAATGGGAATGTGTATTGTGCCTAGTTGAACTAAGAGACTCATTTTAATATAAAACTCTTGTTACTAACGCCTTTTGTTTACTAGGGGCCGGCTTGCTAACTCAAACTTTGCCCACTCATAGTTGCACCGGTTAAACTTCGCCAAGTTTTTCAAGCCGCGGTTAATTTTCTAGGTGTATTTAAAATTTCTTATTAATACTTAAATATAATTTAAAAACTTCAAAAAGTCCAGGTGGCGTCCTGATGATAAGAGTTTAAAATTATTTTACGTATAAAGTTTTGTTATGATATTTGGTACCTACAATACTGATGTCATGATATTGGTATAAAAATATTGGACACAATTAATAATGTTATCGTTTATTAACGAATTTGTGTCATCTAACTCATGTACAATTTATGCTCAGCGTAGAAATTAAAAAATACAAAGTACAGTCAGCAGCTTTAGTTGCTAAGCAGGCGAGGTGTTCAAAATGATCTTAACGCAACTTTATTGTTAAGAGAATAAGAGCGCGTCAAGGTAATTTTGAACACCTCGCCCGCTTAGCAACTTCTGCTGCTGACAGTACCTAGAAAAATGGTAAAATTATTAAAAATGTAAATATTGGGAATATTTCAAACGCTAACAAATAACCGAAGGTTTACTGAAGTTTGCAAGGAATTTATTATATTGGAAAGCCCACTGTTGCCTGGGGCCGTTTAATATCGGCGGCGATGTCTTAAATATTGTTTACGTACCATATTACTGCCCATTTTATTGAACTCAACTGTTTGTGCTACAATGTTTATTGAAAATTTAATTTTGTTTTGTTTGTTTAGAATCTTGGGGTTCAATGTCCTAATACTACAAATTACCGCCAATGGAATTTGAATCCTTATTAAATGGAACAAAGTTGCGTTTGTTTTGTTTGATTTTAAAACAAAACAAAATCAACTCTATTTTCTAATACCATTAATTTAAATTTGCCTGGCATTTTATTTGCATTGTGGGCCGCTAGCTGTTAGAATATAATAATTGAGAAAAAATATACGTTTCTTTATGATTTTCGAAAAGTAATTGAAATATTATAAGCCCTAATCTGTTTTGCATGTGGTAGGTTTCATGAAATTGTATTCTACTTATATGTATCTAACGGTTATGCCTGAATTAACAAATTATTTAATTTAACTAACACACAATATCAATTTTAATTAAATAATTGAAATGTTAATTATTAATTGCTTTACGGGTACAGTAAACTTCGCCTAATTAAAACTGCTTACTTTTCTACCAGGCAATACTACTTCAAACAATTTAGTAGCATGTAACACTTATCCAGAATTTTAAAGAATTATTTTAATATTATTAGTGAAAGAAAAGTATCTTCACTTACAAAGAATTTTGTATGCTAGGGACGTAGGACGTAGGTACTGCACTCTTTCTGTGCAAGAGGAATTTATAATGGAAAATAATCCCTTTGTATCAAATATTGCCAACTTTTAAAATTCTTCCTAGTTTAGACTTAAACCACGGCTTCGGCCCGTTTGACTTTGCCACAAAGAAGTCGAATGCACGGCTTTGTATGCTGCGGCCCGCGGCTAAAGTACCTTCTAAGTAAGATTAACGTTTAATGGAAACTAGAAAAATGGTTTCAGTTCAGTATGTGCATTAAATATTTGAGTACAAGATGTATTAGCTGGATTTAATTTTAGATCATTTTATGCTTCAACGAGTACAAAATAGTTATATACTTACGATTCACGTGCGAAAAATAGGAAATTCGCAACGGGTGGAGAGTTTTATAACACGACCGAAGGGAGTTTTTTTAAATCGACACGAGCTGTGTGTATCGTACAACGTTTTACAGTAATTAAATTTTAAATTTTCGACGTAGTTACGTGTGCTTATTATAGCACAGGGTGTCATAATGGAGCACCAGATGTACTACTGTAAAAAAATATTATAAATACTTTTTGTTGACTGTACTGCTGAGCAGTTATTAATTATCTAGTTCTGCTTCTTGAGACAGTATTTAATACTCATCAACAGGAATCAACCGAACCTAAACTACTACATATATTTCCGTCGTCGTCGTCATTGAATTACAGAGTTCCCATGGTTATCTTCAGTCATTAAAATATTGCCTTGCTATCCAATTTACACGTGCAAGCAAAATTTTACCTCAATTGGATACCGGAGAATGGATAAAATTGAATTTGCCCGATTTAATTACAGTACCTACCCTACAACTTTAATAGCAGTACCTATGCTACAGTAGACATGGCACATCTTTCACAATGCCTTATAATGCTATATTTTATATTTTATACCCAGATCTCCAAAACCTACATATTGACAAATTTATTTTTAAATCTCAAGCTCCTGGGTGCAGTTTCACCGAGAAACATTTCGGATTGCTGCTTAGGGACGTATTAAATTTTGAAAAGCGACAAAGTTTCTTAGCAAAGATTGGGATAGGACTTTTTAACTCCTTTAAATTTTGCTTTCACGCCGGCATTGGCGGATTATACAATGAAAATTTATAATTACCAGTTTCGTTGGAATATTAGAGAGAAACTAAAACATAATCTACTCAAATACTTAGGTAACAATGATATTAATGGAACTAATAAGTGTGTAGGTGTTTGTATTTTCTCATACATTGTAATCTAATAATTATGAAAGTAGCTAAAATAATCAGAGATGTAGGTATGTTTTAACGAAATACCAGGAGTCCTATGGAAAATCTAAGCCCCATAGTTGTATGGAAATCTTAAAAAAGATGGACTAATGTTCTAAATCTGGAATATTTCCAGCGTAAGCTTTGTTTTGTATTTTAAGCAAAACTGCATACCTTTCACTAGATATAGAGAGTGATGCGTTCGATTTCTGTCACTGTTTCGCTACACCAAAAAGATCTGACATTCGGAATAAGCCAGGATTCTAACAATCTAAATCGGTTTTGATATATATAATTTAGACGATATAATTTTGCACAAAATAATACATAGTTTCCCTAAGTAATGTATTATTTAGTAACGGTAGCTATTGTTGGACTTGTCAGGTTGCGGACAGCCGGCGTCCGCGGCGGGAATGGAAGCAGGTTTATTCCGGGAATAACTCCTCAATTATTCCGACCGCTGGGCTTGCGTATAAATACTTCATATTTTGGGAAAACTATTATTATTTGTGTCAATTAAGTGTCGTGAAGCAGTTTGTGTGAAAATACGGCTTGATTTTTTTTTTATCGATATTATGAAATTTAATTATTTGTAAAGATAAGTTGTCAAGCAAACCCCAGGCACAAAAATGCCGGTATAACGTGAGGAAGATGATGATGATCATGAAAATTAATTGTATGTATGTAAGAACTATAAGGAAAGAGTTGAAGTGTTTGTTTTACGTATGATTTGGGAGGTTTAGTTATTTGTCGTATAAATAAAAACATTTTACGTACCATCATCAAATATGTATCATTAGATTTTGGCAACAGGGGGTATTTCAACCTAATTATTACCAGGGTTACAAATTTCCTGTAAAATCCAGTGCACATTACAGTTGCAGAAAACGAATATCGATTTATTCAACTGGGCTACAGATTAAAGATAACATAATTATGTATAGCAGATAAACCACTTATCAATCTTATCATGGGCCTGATTTCCATCATCAACCCTGAGTTTTTCGCATCTGTAATTTGAACAACAAGAACTAACTTGACTGAAATATGTATACAAGTAATTTAGGTTTTCGCTTGCAAGGGGAAAATATAAGAAATTTTGATAGTAAACGTTATGAATTAACAAAAAAAAGTTGTCGACTCTTTTTCGAAATAAAGCACTATCGATTTTCACTCATAATTTTAAAACTAAAGCGGGACTTGATCGCGTATACTCACGTTTCTTATTTGGCCTGACGTTTCGAACGTAGCGTTACGTTAGTGGTCACAGGAAGACATAACAGGTAGATACAGGCAGGCGATTAAGTCCCGATTTAGTTTTGAAATTATAAATAGCACTATTTATATCAAAAGTATACAAATTAATAAAGTCAAACTCTCCAATTTACCAGCAAAGGGTAATTGCGCGATATTCCACTATTTTTAAAAGTAAAAATATCGTCGATTGACAAGCAAAAGTCACTAAGTACTATAAAAAAATTAAAGTAACAATGCACTTTAATATAACACTTGTAACACCGTTTATTATTCAATACTTTCAATGGTGTTAGTTAGTGACTTTTGCTTGTCACCCGACGATATAGGTACCCCAATGAAAAAGAGAGATTCAGTGTATGGATTTATTTAATCTGTGGCAGTGGTCAGAGCAAACGTGCGACCGGCGGAAGCGGCCAGCCGTGGCGCCTACCCCGGATATTGGACTAACTGCTGCGAACAGTTTAAATGTGCGCGATTATTTTGTTGTAAACCAGTTATAATTTACGTCGTTATTTATTGGCGTTTTTTATGCGAACGAAGTTTGTGGCAAGTTATTTTTAATAGGTAAAAGAGTTTCAGTTTATGTGCGTGGGAGTTTGTGCAACTTTTGCTACTCGTAACTGTGATTTATTATTTTATAGTCATACTTTTAAGTTGTTAGTGTGTTTATTCTATTTAATAATAACTTATTAAATTTTTCAGGTTACATATATTATGTTTAATGCTGTCTTTTCCATCAGTGGGGCAAGCTCCTTTAAGTTTTGTACTTAAAGATTTCTTTTTATCGGCAGATCAAATTAACTTTCGGGACTATAAATTGTAGAGAAAAAAAGAGGACAATTACTATGATCAATTAAAAATAATAATTAGATTAGTACCTATTTTATAAACTGTGAATTCAAATGTATACTTTACATATACGCTCTCTGTCGCCGCCGCCAGCTGTTTCGCAGCAATAGTGCAGAAATAACTAAACATAGGTAGTTGTTTGTAAATAAACGTCAGTCTGTAATAAAATTGATACTATTGTAATATTTCGGGTAAAACAAACAACCGTTTTATATTTTGGAACGTAAGATGCCATTTTAGTTTTAGTCCCTGTGATTATTTAAAATATTCCGAATTTGATAAACACGGTTTAAATATTTGTTGGGCTTTTTCCAATTTTGAGCGTGCTGCCACACTCCATATTTACTATATTGTTGACCTTTCA
The DNA here is from genome assembly GCF_963556715.1 of Cydia fagiglandana. NCBI lineage: Eukaryota > Metazoa > Arthropoda > Insecta > Lepidoptera > Tortricidae > Cydia > Cydia fagiglandana. Next base: position 7,315,830 of record NC_085941.1, read on the forward strand.
AATACATAACTACATTCATATTTATGTTTTTATTCCGTCGTTTTCTAAAGCACCTTTATTTAATCAATTGCACACATCGATTGAAACCACTTTTCTACCCTACCCACATATGTATTACCTAACCCTTTGCCTATGTACTTATGATTGTTTTAATGTAATAAATTTTTGTTGATTATGAGAATAAAGTTAGTGTGTCTCATTGCACAAATATAAAATATGTTTATGCAAAACATCCAATCGTGGAGTATTTAGTAGGTAGTTACTACTTTTTTACAAAAAAAACTCACCTAAATTTTTTATCCACCGTGTTTCAGTCACAGCAGTTCCTCAGATGCAAACTTATGCATCGAACCCTCACGCTTTAATGGCTACACAACAGTCGGTTTTCAAAGAATGTTGCATTTTCCTTTAAAAATAGACGAAATCGCTCGACCACCGCACTCCGGATGTAGCGTCTTTGCCCGGATATTGAAGGGTAAACTGCGACCGTCCCAAAGCCTTTGCAACCTTTATTCATACATGTTGTATACTTAACCAATAATAAAAAAAATCTTGACCACGACTGTTGAAGTTACTGGAGTTTATACGCAAATATCCGAATGAAACCCTTTGTGATTGTGATTTTGAGAGGCCTTGAGGCGAGTTGAGTTATGAAGAAATCAAATTCGACAAGGGACTTCTTAGAATTGAATATAAATATATATTTATATCGTATTGTGAAAAGAAATGTATAGAATAACAACACACCCAGCTTAACAGCCGTATTCGAACAATGAGATACGTCAAATACTAGATATTGAAAAGATATGGAATAGATATGTCAGTGTCAAACAAGTGTCAATAGTGACGTTTTTGTTTGAAGAAATGTCAATTTTGACACTTGTTTGACACTGACATATCTAATCCATATCTTTTCAATATCTAGTATTTGACGTATCTCATTGTTCGAATACGGCTGTAAGGCGAAACTATACCTTACGAAACTATAACATAATTGTTATTTATGATTGAATCATTTGAAATCAACCTAATATTTAATTTTAATTTTATTTAAAACCATAAACATACTCGTAATTAATATCTAACTTACAATAAAAAGTAACCTTAAAATAAAACTACCTGCAAAACTAAACCTAATACCTAAAAAAATTATTAAACCTAATATTGTTTATTATAACATAACAATAATCAGTTTGATTCCTTTACCATGTCTATTTTTTTAAACTACCGGAAACGTTTGCATTGTTAGCAGGTTTTTAACATGTATATACCTAGCTCTTAAAAGTACATAATAGGTACACACAAGATAATAGAATCGAACCTACACATTACCCTTCTGATATCAACGGTCAACAGACAAAATAGTAAGTAAGCAGCAGTAGTTTTCCTCCTCCTCCTTGCTTCGTTCTCCTCAGTGCTGAGGATCGTGACCTCTTAGTGGAGCACATGATTCCGGATTGCTGATTTCCAGTCTATCCGATCCCTTGCGACTTCTAACTTAGAAGTTCTAAGGCATCATGATGGACCTTCATGGATAGCGATTTGCTAACCTGGTCGGACCATCGCGTTGGACTGCGGCCCCTTCTCTTTCCTTCCACCGAACCTGTGACCATTAGCTTTTCCAGGTTGTCTCCAGTCTTCCTGGCTATGTGTCCGAAGAACTCAAGTACTCAAGAACTCCTCCAGAGTAGTTTACCTACCTACCTACTATAAACAATCAATTGCCCAGCTCCTCATTAGTCCTCCTACTGGCAATTAAATGTATATACTGCCAAAGAGAATAGAGTGTATAGAGACTTCCTGTCATGATAAATTATGTAGCCATAGTAAATGTACTGTTTAAGGTTATGGCGCTATCGGTCAAAAAAGATTGCACCATACCTTTGGCCTACTGTCGAGTAGATGGCGTTCATTTCAATATTTAACAAACTAACACATATCAGAGAACCAATAAGGATCAAAGTCAAATGGCGTTCTAACAGTTTTAATCTTCTGCCGAAAGATGGCAGTAAATTTACTGTTTACATAATTTACTTTGACAATCCGCCTCTATTTCAAATTCTCTTTGATACGGAAATATTATTTGGACGTTACTCGGTGACGTCACGTGCATCTGATCTGGATCCGCCCTTGCTCGTTAATCACAGGGACAGTCTACGTGTAGACCTGCCCTCCGGTCCACGTTGCTCTAAGGAAATATTCTGCGCAATATGTCTGAGATTCAAACTGTGAAATATTTTAGGCTGTTTGTGCCACGTTTCTGTACAACCAGACAATTAAATATAAAACTCCTGTAAAACTCGAACATATTAATATTATTTTAAACAGATCACTCACATTCACGTATTATTAAGTCGAATAGCTCAAAAAATCAACATGTTTGACAATAATACGTGAGTTACCAGTTAAAATAATTTTAATAAGCCAGAGCATTAGCCCAGTGAAATGATTTCTGTATAACAAACAACATCTATCTCAAAGTCATTCGCTCGTTCAAAGTTGCAGTCTTAAAAATAAAACCTAACAACTGCGAGGTATTGCTAGCCAATTAAAGGTATTTCAAATCCTGAGTAACATTCAACGGATGTATTAATCAAGACTCGGAAAGAGTAATCAAAATTACTCATAAAAATACACTTAACTTTATTTCAACTTATTAAAACTTATATTCGCATGGCAAGCTTATTGATACTTTTAACCAGGCATATGTATGCAAAAAATATGAACGCCCCCCGTCTTTGCTTCATTAAGACGTAATCTAACACGGAACAGTAGTTTGGGATCAAATAACCGAACCCGAGCGGCGCGTTTCGCTACTGGGCGGTTCGGGGCTCATTTCATTTTAGCACGGTAATGATGCAGAGCATCTTAATTTAAGTGAAATATCAGACGAAATACTAATAACGGCTTTAACTAGTACCTACATTAAAATTCAAAACATATGATCATTGATTTCAATACATTTTTTGACAGAAAAAGAGTGGAACTTTTTAGTACCAAATATGACAAGAATTGGTACTACTTGGTCAGTATTTCATATTTATTACATATGACATATTTTTAAAGTTAACTTAGAGATAGTGATAGTGATAGCTTATAGTTTTCATTAATAACTTATAATTTTTTTGCATGGGATTGCATTATTTAAAACTAAGTTTAGTAGTTATGTATGTACCTATTAGAAATAATATCCCGAAAAAGCACTAAATCGGGAGTCTTGTAGATCAAGGGGAGAGGCAATGCCTAACAGTGGGACACCCTAAATAGGCTAGGAAAAATAAAATATAAATAACTACTACGACTTTCTATGCAATTACTAAGAATAGATATTAATAATTGTTTCAAATCTTGATTGTCACTTAAAGTTCTACTTAACATATCGTAATTAAATAATATCAAGGAAACCCCAACGATCACTCAGTTCCAATTTGCAAATTGGCAGATTAGTAGGCGCACTAAGACTCTGTGACTAATTCAGGGGGGGAGACTTCTAAAGGAACAAATTTAGGATCAAAGGGAGTTCAGTATGAAAAGGTTTTCAAAATTAATTAATACGGTATCTTTGTACTACGTTTTTGTAACTCAATTTGCAATATTACTTTAGCTCTTTTACCTGATCGAATAAGATTTTTGAGATGAGCGTTGCGATGTATGTTAGTGTTACCAAAATTCCTACCGTTTATTTAGCAAGCATATAAAATGTTTTACATTATATAATTAGAATAGCGCTATTTTTAGAAGAAAATAATATGTTATATAATTATCTGTATTTGTTTATAATTTATTATTTTTGCTTCAAGGGACAGTGATTTGATCACAGCCTTTTAGTGGACCATTAAATAAGTTATTAGTGCTCCTATCTTACCCAGCTAAAATAAATCTGCAGTGCTACATTGTGCTATGTATTGGTAAAGATAAGTATAAAGAACTGACGTAGCAGGCCGAGATAAAGCCAAGGAAAGCGTGTAAAAAATGACGAACAAGTCAATTACACGTGATCCCGGATCTGCCCGGTTCCGGATAATTGATGTACGGACGCTGACAAGACTTTTTCCGATAAGCGGAATGACCAGAGTTAATTTGGTGATTAATACGCTGTTTTTGCTGGTGGATACTAGGCTCTAGGGTGTCTGAAATCATTAGATCAATCTTTGTAACTAAATCATTGCTTTTACGGCTTTATTAACCTAAGGCGACACAAAAGGAGGGTTATGCGATTTATTAGTTTGTTTGGTATGTTTTTATTGTATGATATTTGTGGATATTTGTGGGAAAAATAACCGAACAAAACCTAACAAAAACTAAACTGGATTAATAATTAGCAACCCCTATTGCGTAAAACCACATCATTAAAACGTTTTATGAAACATTGCAACTACCTATTTTGATAAACTAGGTATATAACTAACGAGGTGATATGTTAAACTTTTCAGCGGGTTTCCAAATTTTAATAATGTAAATTAGTCATGAAGCTATTATTTTATTTATAATCATCACGTGATTTTATTTATCTATAATGTAATAACAAAATGTGATTGGACTTTTTTGTATTAAACACTGCTTCAGCGAAATTAGAACACGATATTCCGATTAATTAACTTTTTCCTAACATTTTTTTTTTCATTCTATAATAAGGATTTTCCTAAACATCCCGGAAGGCAGGATTGAAAAGACAAAAGAAGAAGGGAGACCTAGAATCACTTATCTCTGCCAAATAAAAAATAATGTGTCGTATGTGGAAATTGTGGAAATTAAAAGACTGGCACAAGAAAGAAATGATTGGCGATTGCTCCACCGACAAGAGAAAAGCTCTTAAGTTATGATGATGATGATGTTTCCGATTAATGAGATCGAAGTATCGTTCAAATTGAAAGAAGCATATAGCCTGAAGCGCTGTTCATTAACTCTTCTGGTATTACATGAAACATTTTTCAAATCTTTCAACTTATTTTCTCTTAAATAATTTTAACGCCGGTTGTAAAAGTTGTTAGCATATTTTTTTCATTATTCTTTGAAAATATTACTTGCAAATAGCGCTACTTTAGTTTGAGTAGAGGTAAAATAAATATTAAATTAGGTATGTTGGTTTTACCTCTTTTATCTCTGTAGGTATCTGTAATGTGTACATAAGCTTAAGTAAACATATGAGTTATTTAAAGCTTTTTGATCTAAAGGCCACCTTTTTATAGACCACAGCTGTGACAAACAAGCATAAGATGTTGACGCTTGTACTTCTAAGGTTTTCACGTGCGCGTTATCGGCATTTTACTGTTATATAAGCCACTTTCTTCTCTCGCCTCATCAAAAATATAGTGTCCGTTCCCGGAGATCCTAGGTTCTGGCAATATACCAGGAATAAAGTACTACATATATAATTATGAATATAGGTACTTACGGAGTAGAGAGAGTAGTGTTCTTATGAGTAACAATGACTCCGGTCTTCTATATAGAAGTCTCTAGGAGGTGCTTCCTCAGTCACGGGAGGTGGGGGGTCGGGGGCTGATTCAAGCTTGATGACATTTTGATATGCTTTAACTCCTTTATACGCTAATTTATCCTCCAAATTGTGTCTTGAATTTCCAATTGTAACCAAAACGACAGATTACAAATATGTAGCTATTATTAAACCGGTCGCTGGCAATAAAGTAGAAATGTTGAATAAAGAAGGAATGTTTAAAAGATAATTACCGCCGTAATCTTATGCCACCGTAAGCGACCAACTGTCATTGATCATTATCGCATTTTTATTGCTTTGTCTCCTGTTGCCATATGGCGACACTTTTGGAGAGATAAACTCGTAGGTATTCAATGGTATTTTTTTAATTGTAGTCATATTGATTTTTAAATGAAGAACATTTACATGCTTATTGAGGTTTTCTAAAGGTTTATAAATATTTTAATAAGACGCAGATTTTAACGATTACGAAAATACACGTGTTACGATAACAGTGACCAACATCTAACTTTTTTATATAAATAATACCTGTTTCGTAGGAAAATTATTTTTATCATTTAAATGAAGTTAAATATCTTAATCCTCCCGGCTATATAAAAATAGACGTCACGTGCCAAAAGGCTAATTTAAAGGCTCAGCCTTAATCTACCTAAGTAAAGCTAAAGGGTATCCTAGACAAGACAAGGTGCGGAATGAAGAATGAAGATTTCGTCCCTCGCGTTACAATCAATCAATTTACCGAAAGTGACGGCAGTGAGCTCGTTTATATCAATTGTACGTATCAGTGTATCTGTAAGGCTATTTCCGAATAAATAAATCACATTAATTCCTGTAATTCATCAAAACTCAGCTAAAGTCAACTCGTAGACGTCACGGGCTCGGTTCAGTCTGATAATTAATTTGTTTTGAACTCAAAGTATGAATTCAATGCGGATGTTTCATCTTGTAACTCAATGAAGAGGCTAATAATTTGTTTTGTTTTCTTGTGTAATTTGGTTTATTAATAGACTTACTAGTGACATCCGAGTTAGATCACGTGAATTTCTTTGTATGTTACATGACTTTTTTGCTTACCTAATATTTATGATTCGGTCAACTGGTGTTCTTCATGGATATATTTCATGCTAAAAGGGGAGGTTGCGTCAGGGGGAGGGGATAGGACACTAGTGTGCGTAAAGCACCATACCCAAAGGTATCATACTACATTCATTGAATGTTGGCTATAATTTGTGTTTCAAAAAACACTATTTGACCGAATCATTAACCGTATATGTGCCCGAAAAAAGGATACCGAATAGGAACACGTTCGAAATTAAAGAAGGCGGACGTACAGTTTTTGGTCAACAAAACAAGACAAGTGATATCCTCAGAAAGTGACGACCTCTGAAAGTGAAGCCCTGAGAAAGTGACCTACCTGTAAGTGAAGTACCTATTCAGAACGTGACTTTACTTGAAAGTGGTTTCTCGAAAAAGTGACCTGCTAGAGGGCGACATCGTCCGCGTAGATCGTTAAGAACCTCCAACAAATTGTACCTCAATCTGCTTATAATACAAATTTTATTGTGGCTTGTCACGCTATTTTTTATAAAATATAAAACAAGCTTCCAACATTCTAACTATTGTCTCATATTTAAGCTTGTGACCTCTTAAAATGTCCGATTCACACTGGTAACAATTTCGAAATCAGATGCCTCGGCTGGGCGTGATACCAATTATTTTATTTCCATCGTGCCGCTACCCGGCAAAAAGAGAAGCGACAAAACAACATACGGTTTACAAGTTGTCACAATGTGATAAATCCGCATATGGCGTGACAAAAAACGATGAATCACTAATTACTGCAAAACAACTGTGTATTTTTATTCTTTTTCGTTTAATGATGTGACTTTTATTCAACAGATATCAATGTCTAGCTGCTGTTGTACGTAAATGTGTTGCTTGTGTTTTTGTAATTAGCAACCATCAGTTTCATTCGAAGTTCTTTTTTATTATCACCGCCTTTTCAATTATTTTATTACATTAGTTCTAATACGACTTTTACTCTCTTTACTTAAGTCACTGAGGTCTCCGAGATCGCGGGTTCAAATTATGGCTTGTACCAATGAGTTTTTCGGAACGTATTATATACTTACATCGAATATCATTTGATATTTACCACTCGCTTTTCGCTTACCTATATAAGTTTATGCAATAATTTACTTGTATGTTTATAGTATGTACATAAATGGGTGCATAAGTTAATTACGAGAAAGAGATGGCGGGACGTATTTGATGCATTCCAGCGGGATTGCCGGGATCTTGCTCAGCACAGGGAGGATTGGAAGGGGAGAGGGGAGGCCTTTGCCCAGCAGTGGGACACACACGTAGGCTAATAAAATAAAATAAAGTCATTTATTTATTTGTATGTCAGACCAGACGACACCAGTTTGTAACCAGTGAAAAGATCTCTTAATTTCTAAACATTCCAAGCCGCTTACCTAAAATTGCCAATTTTGAAAAGTTTGAAAGTTCCCGTATAATTTAATCGAACTCCAACACAATTCCTCAGTATCACACTGGGGGCACAAACGACGAACCTCGTTAGTGCAAAGACGCCGCTCATTGGATTAATTAGTTCTACGTTCGGGAACAAGCCGACATACTTTCGTAGCCGTAACGCGAGGGCCGGTTGCCTAACCGACCGTAAGGGATACTTGAAGCGCATCTTGAGAATTATATCAAAAAGAATTAATTACGATTATAAAAATAATTCTACACAAAATACAAATTACGATTTATTTATTTTTAATTTTCAATTTTGTAGAAATACAAAATTAATAAAGGTCAGGTGTGCTATTGCATTTATGCTAAATTGGTCGTATTGATTTGGACAGTTTACCCGTGGTCTAATAAAACATGGTCTTCTCTTCCCAGAGTGACACAAGCCTACGTCACAATAACATGGCCACTATATATAGCGCTATCGCATATTATCATATAGCGCTGTCGCATGATGACGTAGGCTTGTGTCAGTCACGTGACCATGAAAAGACGGGAAGAGAGTACCAGGCGGAGTATATTATTATACCATGAGTTTACCCAAATAAGGTATGCTAATTTATGGTTACTACATTTTTTTGCAGTTGATTTTATATTGAATTAGTCCATTAATCATATATGAAAAATAATATATCAGGTGGGCATTTTCACTTCACTGTGCACATTTAGCGGCCGGTTAGCAATCGTTACAAAACTGACGGTCAGGAATGTAACGGTTAGACGTTACTGAAATACGACTTATGTCGCGCTTTAAAGTACAAGTTAAATGAAAATGCCCAGGTATGAAAATTTCACTAACATTTGTTTTAGTATCTACTCCACCAGCCCAAGTTCTAGAACACCCTTATTGGTAGAGACGTTCCACATTTTCATGTATATTTTAAGTTCGAGCGGTTCGCAAGTTTGTCAGATCCTTTAACAATGTTAGCCGAAGTTTTCTTTAGGTACCCTTCTTTGTATAATACGAATAGTTAATTATCGTTTAATTGAAATACGATGTTAAACTGTTGAGGCATCGGGGGGTGGTTTCAGTAAATTGAAAAGTAATGTTTTCTGATGAATAATACCTACGTTTATAACATCATTTTGTTATCAATATTGAACAAAATTAATACCTACCTACTTCATCATCATCATCATCATCTCAGCCATAAGACGTCCACTGCTGAACATAGGCCTCCCCCTTGGACCTCCATTCGTACCGGTTGGAAGCCACCCGCATCCAGCGTCTTCCGGCGGCTTTAACAAGGTCGTCCGTCCATCTTGTGGGTGGACGTCCTACGCTGCGTTTGCTAGTCCGTGCCTACTTACCTACTTTAATTTGTCACGGCTTGCACACATGATATGGCGATGATATTACTCGTAATAATTTTCTAGATTTACTACACAACCATCTTTTATCACTTTTGGATATGGATATGGATATTTGTTTATTTGTTTTGTAAGTCTTTCATTGGGGAAGTGGGCAGGCGTTTGAGGGAGGGTGGTCATGAGACCCGCTCCGGGTCGTTCCTTATCCAAAGGTTGTCCATCGCGGTTCAACGTGGCAACGCAGCGAGCGTGATGGGCTCCTTTGCATCTGGAGGGACTCGGAACGAATTTTGTGAATAGTTTTATTAGTTGTTAGTTTAGGTTAAGAAATTAGTGATTTTTGGAGTTGCATTGAATTGTATTGTATTGTAATCTTTGACATCGTTTAGTAAATTGTTCACTAGATTTTAAGATTGACATTGAATGTACCTACCAATAATGTTTATGAATAAAGATTTAATGGATTCTTTTTGTTTATAAAAAATATTTGTCTGCTCATACAATAATACTGTAGTTAAGTAGTTTAAAAATAGTGTAATGCATCCGGTCAAAATTTAAGCTAAATAAGGAGCTGCATTCGAACTTTATATAATATTAACACAAGTAAAAAAAATAGTTCGAATACGGGTACTGGACAATAAACATTCGTCCAAATTGTTTGAATTAAACTCCCTTGTACGGTAGTACGGTCGGTAAATCTTAGCAAATGAAAAGCTCTGCTTCGTTCTCGCCGGTTTCCGTGATATTTGTCGGTAAATAATAGACATCGTTAGTCGTTCGGCCAGTTTGGGGCGTTACTTGCTAAAGTCATTGAGTCAAATCGTTTATTACGGGCTTGTTGTGCAAACTTTTACGCCAATATGAGAATAGGGAGGTGTGGAGTGGTGTATAAAAACTGTACAAGAGTCGGCGTCGCCTACCGAGGGTTCCGTATCTTTTAGTATTTGTTGTTATGGCGGCAAAAGAAATACATTATCTGTGAAAATTTCAACTATTACGGTTCATGATGATACAGCCTGGTGACAGACGGACAGTGGAGTCTTAGTAGTCCCGTTTTTACCCTTTGGCTACGGAACCCTAAAAAGGGACGCTATTTTTATTTATCTAGATAAAAACACAGTTCATGAATAATATTTTTCTGTCAATTCAAATTCAAAACATTTTTTTCTTCACGTAAAAATATAGTTTAAATATAATAGTTATTCTTAACGATATGTCACAAAATGTAATAATTATATAGTTTACTGTAACTTCGAGATCTATTAGTAAAGTATTGTACTTAACTGGAGTAACCATAAATTTATTAAATTAAGTATTAATACCATAATAATACTCCATACCATTTCTGTTCTTATTTAGAAGAGTCATTTCGGACGTCAGGTTCATTAGCCGAGGTAACTGGTGCAAAATTTTCCCAAAGTCATTTTCCTGGCCAGTTCCTTAGAAACGGTTTCTGCGAGATTGCCATTTCTAACGATAACGAGCGATATTATATCAATCGGGTTGATTCTGAATGTATCATTTGTTCATTCAGTTGGTAATTAATGTTGCGTTGTGGTTGACCAAACTTTTATTTATATAGCATAATTCATAAAATACACGTATTGTTTGAAATTTGTTTTTTGACAATCGTAGGTAAATACTCTCACTAAGCCTAGGTTACAAAATAGTACGCTGTCAATAAATTAATAAATAAAATAAAAATAAATAAATACCACCAGGGGACATCTTACACAGATCAACCTCGATAAATGCATTATCGATGCACGATGATCCGATTATTCTTTGGATGTGACAACGACGTCTGTAATATATTTGTACCCTCTTATTCTCTTAAGAATAAAGTCGCGTCAAGATTATTTTAAACACCACGCCCGCTTAGCAACTATTGCTGCTGACTGTATATCGGCTTTAGGTTAAATCAAAGATCCTACATAATTATATTAATAACTAAAGTTTTTTATATAACTTAGAAAATTAATAAAAAAACCAAAAACTGAGAAGTTTAAAGGCTGTCGATAGAGTTGAATATTACTGCAATATAATGGCTTCGTATATGCACTAAACGGCCTCACATTGTTACCATGCACATAATTCTATGAGTGCGTAATATTAAATTTCTAATATCACACACTGGTTCTAAGAAGAAGCACCATTAAGGATGGCACACGTAACGATCGGGCCGTGTCCGGGCCGGAGCTTCCGGCGCATCGTTTTCTATGGAAAGCATCACGTGAACACCTGTCATGTCATAGAAAAGTAAGTGCCGGAAGCTCCGGCCCGGACACGGCCTGGTCTAACGTGAGTCATCCTTTAAGCATTCTCACGGGCGCATAATATTTGCTAGGTAGGTACGTTAACCTCGCATTATACTAAAAAGGAAAACACTTGCGAATGTACGCGCGGAAGAACAATATTTAGTTAGTCTAAAACAAATATCTTAAATGCAACATTCTACTCGTAATGCTGGTGTTTTAAGTATTTCCTGATAAAACATGTTCAAATTCTTTAAGGTTGTGTATTTCCTAAAAAAAATATTAGTTAAAAATACAACCACTATTTTCGTAAAGCTTGTCCCAGAAAAAATGACGCATGTTAGTTTTTACAAAATCTTACACAACAGTTATAAACCAACTATTTTATTGTATATTGTATATTTTTACAAATGATCCAGGAACAGAATTTCCAAAAAAAAAAAAATAGCCAGTAGCGACAAAAAAATCAAGTCAGTGAAACCGTTGTCGTCTAAACAGTTTAAAGTGAATTGATCCGTTTTCATTTGTATTTAGCGCACCTCCAGCAGATTACAACTAAACCTACAAAAGGCCAGCGGCTCAAGCAATTCAGCTTGAACTACTTGAACTGAAAGTAACTTCGGTTCTTCCTCACTGTACGGCGCCCCCATTCTGTAAACAGTGTTAAGTGTTTCCCTATTTCCTCTCGACATTAGTCGACAATCCGGTACGGAATCTGGTATTCCGGTAAATATGTTTTATTTATTCTTGGAGGGCTTTTAATTAGCAATTAAGATTTTAATTCGAAGTTAAACATTACCTTACGAGAATTGTTTGATTAAGGTACATGTAACTGTTGCAGAGAATGATGGATTTAGGATGTGCCGGTCTGAAGACTTGATATGAATAAAGGTCAAACGAAAATGAAATGTCTTCGCCGCCTTCACATCCATGAAACCCGTATCTTTAACAGAAGACACAAATATTATGTAGTTACAAAAAAATGACAGCAAAAACGATAGTAGTTTGCATAAAGACTATTAAGAGTTGACAACTGTGTGCGGAATATTGTTGAGTGGTAACCATCCAGTGATATTGATATTGGAGCTACGCGAATACTAGCAGACCTCATATACTTTAATAAATAAATGTGCAACGGCGCCACACTTGGATGGAACTGCCAGTTCAAATCTCGCGAGGAAGCCAGCTCATATAACGCGACAGCAATAACTTTATATGATCCATGACTGACTGATATATGCTTATATCATTGATAAATTCATGCTGAATATTAGATAAGCATCTTCTCTTAGTGGTATTTCGATTTTTTTAATGACTGCATTACAGGATTAGTCCAAAAAGGAGGAAGTAGGATTTTCAAGAGACGACTACCGCATTTGATAATATTGCCATTGGTAGGTACTTTTACTCTTACGGCTTACCTTCTACTCCGCTTCTCTTTAAAGTTGTATAAACACGGTAGATACTTACCAAAATGTTGGTATTTGAAATAGGATAAAATTACAGAGACTAAGATATTACCAACTTCCTTTGTAATGTAAAGTTATATTGCCTCAAACTCAAACAAAAATAAATCTCATGTTTGTCTGGAAATTCATATAATTTGCAGACCAGATTTAGAAACTTGGTACCTGCACTGCTACAATTATTTCACTTTATTTTCTTATGCCGTTGACTTTACCGTGTGTTAGACGGAATGCTTAATTTATTTAGACGGAGTCCCGTTGCGCAACCCTGCAGCCTTATTTATATATGAATAATAAACAATAATATAATATCAATTCAACATTCATATCAGTATTTCCCGCTTGCACATATCTAGTTGCACTTTAGAGCGAGCGAGCGCACTCGATGAATTAGTTTTCTATACAATTTGATACAAAAAATGCACATTGGAGAATAAAGTCCCCGGCAGAACCTAATTACGCCAGTAATAAATATTCACTAGCGATAAACTTGAGGAATAATTTATGGACGTGTAAGCGTTTAATTTCAACACGATTTAGATTTGGGCGCTGAAGATGCTAAAGTTACCTTCAAATAGAGGATTTCAGTTTGAATTTTTAATTGGCATGCATGTTACGAGCTCGTACAATAAAACCGGCCAAGTGCGAGTAGGACTCGCGCACGAAGGGTTCCGTACCAATACTCAAAAATGGCAAAAAAGCTCACGTTTGTTGTATGGGAGCCTCACTTCAATATTTTTTTCTTAGTATTTGTTGCTATAGCGGCAACAGAAATATATCATCTGTGTTCTACTGTTATTACGGTTCATGAGATACAGCCTGGTGACAGACAGACGGACGGACAACGGAGTCTTAGTAATAGCTAGGGTCCCGTTTTTACCCATTGGGTACGGAACCCTAAAAATACGTTTTGCTGATTGGATACGTCTAGGTCTAACGGTCCACGAGTGAAATGAATTTAAATGATACAGTTTCAACAAATTCTAAATTACTGTGATGTGTAAATTTATAATTTTTCAACACCTAAGCATTTGCATCCACCTTATAAATTAATATAAATTAAAACGCTTATAAATCTAAAATACCGCACTGCACTACGTTTTTCTTGTTATTATTGAAAACCAGTTAAATAGTAGCTTTAAGCTTAACGCAGTAAAAGTATATCCTTTCAAACAAAACAATATCCATGTTGCTTTGTTATGGCAAGGTGAAAAAAATGAATAGTACAATTTACTTCCATCTTTTATACCTACATTGCTTCTAAAATACTAACGCGCAAAAACATATTTTGCGTTTATATTTTCAATATTTTTCACTACGAGTAACAATATTTTTTGCTAGAATACCCGGAATGTGACGGAAACTAAAATTGTGTCATGGAAATAATCCACCGCGTCACGTTCAGCAAATCCCCGCGGTGCTATCCGTAGCAAGCTCTTTATCTAGGGAAAGTGCAAAGTTTCATTAAACTTGTAGGTACAATTAATTATAAGCATAATTAACGAGCTCAAGCAACCACAAATTTCTTGTTTCATTACTTAAAGTCTTATTTTATGAAACTGAGAGCTAAACCTGTGGAATAAAAGTTATACGAGCAACTTAAGACACACATTACGCTTCGGCGCTTTTATTATTTTGTGTCTCATCTAAAACCACAGACCAGTTAGCAGAAAATCATTATATGAGAAGTTAAACAAGCAAACTCCGCAGTTCCATAAAAGAGTCAAAATTTATTCCAGAAACGTTTCACAAAGTACGCGGTACGACCTAAAATAAATAGAAAGCATTACTCCTAAATGGGTGCTATCAAACTCATAACTGATGCCTCACGGGAACAAATTCTAACAAGTTGAAATTCGCACGCAAACGAACGCAATTTCAAATTCTAAACTTGAAGCAACTCCACCGCACCGCGAATACGTACAGGCAACTTTCGCAAAACACGTCGTTGATATTAAATACAAGTTAAATAAAGACAGTTTGCCTAAGTATTGTTGGCTTACATGTATCCTATTTGAAACAAGTATAATACCAGTTCCAAGCGCGTTACTTAAGAAATTTATTTAATAAATTAGCTCTTAAACAACATCGAAGTTTCGGCATCAGATTACATATCGGGATTTGGACGTGCAAGGAGTTTTGGTCGTAATTAATTTTCGAGACAACTCTGAGATTACAGCTGAATATGAATGCTTGAATTAGCAAGAAACAAGCCAGAATACTTTGAGTATTTTAAATTTAAAGTTTATTCAACTGTAACTAACATAGCCGTACTTTTTAGTTTCTGTTTTACGGCACAACGGAGGATTGAATCCACGATATTTCACCAACATACCTACACATGAAAGGTCAATGCTTTTTCTCGGCAGTTTTAAACTGTATTAAGCGCATATATAGCCGTTTTTTTTCAAACTGTTATTATTTATGAGATAAAATAAATAAATACTTACTTGCCTTTAAGAAATAATATAATTTATACTGGGTCAAGCAAATCTTGTCAGTAGCAAACGGCGGCAAATTTGAAAAATCGCGGGTTAGCAACACTGTGTTCTAATAATTCGAAAATCGCGTGTCATCTGTGTTTTATCTGTGGAATGTGGATCGCGAATGACAGCCATCATCTTGTTTGTTTACAAATGGTTTACAATGTTTACATTCTGAATCGATTCTATTTCAAGAGATATTTCTGCTGTGTCACCATTAAATACCAATATATTAAATAAGACTGTGCTTAATTAAAGCTAAGGTGCCTACAATGCCTACAGTGCCAACTGAGAAATATAATAAAATATGAAAATCCAGTATGACATCTACCTGCTGAAGCAATGATTTTATTCATACATTCTTGTTTAACGGCATAGTCCACTTACAATTTTATTTTGAGATCTTCAAATTAGTTAATCATTTTTATCAACATCACACACTGCTTTTAAATTGTCCGTCCATATGTATTAATAACAATTTCAAACATTTTCAATAGAGAATCCGCGAGTGACAATTTGAATTGACGTACGTGACAAGGCGCGCTCAGCGGAAAAAAAAGTTTTGTTTCGATGTACATTGTACATTGCTGCTTTTCTTAGCGCAATACTACTCTTTGAGTGTTGCCCTACTTTAGTTTGCTTTACATTGCTACTGACAAGATTTGCTTGACGCACTATATACGCAAGCTTTTTAAAAATATTATGATCTTGTAGTAATTGCACATTTCATCAATTCAACTCCCATAATGAAACTTGAGCAATGTACCATGTATGTAAATACTGTATGTAAATTTAAAGTTTTTCTAAAACCCATTAGGGTGACGTTAACTCCAAACACTTGCTTCATTTGACAGTACAACTAAGCGTACTTTACGCCTCTATCGCTAAACACGTATCACATCTTTGTCAATGTCATCTAATCGATGCGCTTACACAATCCTTGGACATTACGAATGACTCCGAGATTATCCCCCGCGTGACAACCGATAACTGGCCGGACCACACATTCATCGCATTCGCCTCTAATTAAATCCCTTTATAGTCTGCCCGGTGGTACATAAGTCAGGTATAGCGAGATAAAGATTAATGCGTTCTTGTTAAATAATTTACGGTGCTGATATCGAACCTGGTATACCATTTTGCCTGTCCGGCTGGTCGTTCCGTTCAATTTAGCAATTTATTTTTATAAGGAATTATGGCGATTATGTTGTTTTCGGTTGATTGTATGGCGTGCTATATCCTTATTTAACTGTGCGCTGACATTGATAGACGATACTAACGAAAAACGAGTTAAATAAAATATTATAACGTTTTTTTTAATATACGTACAATGAAATATTTATGTATTTGAATAAAGATAATTTTTTCCGATATGCCTAAAAAAATACTCGCAAATGACATCCTAATAAACTTCAGAGCATTATTGCAGTTGTTACAGAAAACTGCCTTAACTTTTAAATCAATGTGACTCAAAATACTTACTCGAGATAACTTTCAAAGTTCGAATAGCTAAAGTTGTGTCAGATTAGTCCTCTACTCCTGATCCGAGGATTTATTCAGAAACAAAATCCAGTAGCAACACCTCACTAATTCAAACGGTTGTTAATGAAATGCACTCGCACATATCTGGCATCATACTTGAGCAAGCAAGCGCACAGTTCCAATATATTTTCGATATCATTTCAGTGCGTAAATTCTCATTTTAGAATAAGGCCCAGTTACAACTCGGATCAAACAAATACGCCGACTAAGACCAACCGTCTCCTTAATGCTACCGAATGCTCTTACTCCTTTAACCAAACAAAACTTCTTTGTAACTGAACTACGCACTTTTGGTTTAACTTTTTTACTGATTTAGCTAAGTTTTAGGATGTTGGTAATATTACGTGTTTTATTCTTACGCCTTGTATGGTGTACATATGTAATATTAATGCATTACATTTGATAATCCAAATACATATAGGATTGTACTAATTACTGCAAGAATTGAATAAAACTTTAATATAATCTAATGGGACTGTTATCTTACAATATAAGGGTTGATTTAGACAGTGCGCGAACTCGCATGCGATTTTAGTTACATTGCGGACTGTGGATTACGTCCAATTCAATTCACCAATCAAAACCCGCAATGGTATGAAACTCGCATGCGAGTTCTCGCATCGTCTAAATCGGGCTTAAGGCATTTATACTTTTCACTCGTAACACAAAGTACCCTCTTCTTATCTACTTTTTAATGCCAATGCTCTTAACATCTTAAATCTAAATTTTGTTTACCTTACTTTGCAGAGAATTTTATTTATCATTATTTTAAAGGTATTAAAATTTGTGCAACAAAAAATTTAAATATTAATAATATTTTTAATGTGATTATAGCATCCGGATCACGAAGTCTCCCCTGGCTGTCCTAACAGTAAAGTTTGATCAAGTGGGAAACGTTCAAAGTTTATACTTCCCGCAGGAAGAGAGATTAATATTCATGAGACTTAACTCGAGGAAAACTTATTTCCACGTCAGTATCCGTCCGTCTGTACATTTGTAATGAAACGCCTTCTAACAGTCGGTTTTAATAGGTACTTTTAATTTGTACTTTGCAAAGTACTGAAGCGTCCGTAGACGAAGTGAGGTGTTAACTTTGTCGTGATAAAATGTTTTCGTAATTCAAATTTACTTGCAGGTAAACTTTTTGATGGTTATGTAAAAATTACAAGGCTTGATATTGTTTTTTGGATTAAGTATTGAAATAAATTTACTGTGAAATATCACACTAGTCATACACAGTTCACGAAAAGTAAGTAATAAGTAGATTGGGCGAGGCGCAATGTTCATATTCACTCACGTGAATGATGTTTATCAGTGACTTGTATTACCTATTATAAAAAGTAAGGGTGACAGTTGGTAGCTAGAGCTACCAAAAGCATGTGATTTTTTTATGCAGAATAAATAGCATAATAAATATGCTAACATTTTAAACATTGAGTTTACTTTATATATAATATTTACAAGTTTACAAAATAAGTTATACCGTGTCGTTCAAACTACACATTCTCGAAATGAACAAAACATCAAGAACAATTGGATTTAATTAAACCTTTATCACCTGAAGAACAATAAAAGATTCCATTAGATCGGAAGTGAGTTCCCTCATCTTATCAATGTAGTCCGGTAATCAGGTAAAGAGGGGATCGTAATGCCCTCCACCGCCGTCCGACTTTTTTAATTAACAACGGATCTGTTTACTTTCCTCTATTTCGTCGAGGTATTTTCACTCCGGGGATCTTTTTTAATATTGTGTAGCTGCTGTAGATGAATCGTGGACGTCGCTTTCAAATCGTTTTAATCAAAGAAATAGAGAATTCAGTTTTTCATCAAATTATTTAGATAGGAACAATGCAGCAGCGTATTTGCATTATTCCGTTGTTCTCATTTCAGTTCTGAAAGCGAATCTAAATAAATTCAACGCGAGTTCTTAACAGCAAATGAAGGTAAAACTAATCGTTTACTTGCTGAATGAAAGCGGGCCAAGACCATGTCAGGAGTTAATTAAGGCTCTGTATAAAAAATACATCTAGACAGACTTTTAAATCTCCAGAAGCACTATTTGCACGATCCATCGATCAAAAAATTAAGATAATATTTTTTTGGGTATACAAAGAAATATATAGTCGCTTAATACCCGAGATTTCGGGAACGAATTAAGCCTATCCGATTTACGATAATTTTCTATTACTGGGGGAATATTATTTATATTACAGCTTATTTTTTTATCATACATCCATTAATTGCCATTTCATGAAGGTGAACTGAGAGTACACACATTAAACTTTCATAAAAATGTAGCGCTTAAAAGTTTGATGTTTCGCAAATGAAAATGCAAAGGGCAGAATCATTATGAAAATGATTTGAAAAACTATTAAAAACCATGGTATTGAAGCAAATAAATAAGGTACCTAGCTTAGATTAAGCACGTGAGACAAAATACAAAAAAAATCTTTTCGTAAACAAGAAAAGTATTGTCATAAAAAAGACCGCCATTTTTGTTGCACCAAAATAAATATTAGCGAAGTCTTTCACGTCATTAGCGTCGGCCACGAGCTCATGTGATACCGGCAACTCCAAACTGTGATAAAACGCGCTTTGTGAGATATTTTCTCTTATAACTTTTTAATGCTGTGGTTACATAAAGGACTTTAAGTAAAGATGTTTCTAAGCTCCTTAATAGCTAAGTGGGACAAAGTGGCCATGATCCGAATATACTTACTTCCATTGAAGTTTCTTGCCATAGTTACTTATTATGTATGTTATCATGTCGTTTGCCTTGTGCAAAATAATGTTTATTTGCAAAATATTTTTCTAAACCCAAATATAACACATTTTAGAATCACTTACTGAGTGTGTAATGTAAAGAGATCGCTTTTTAGAGATAAGACCACCTGTTATTTACCTCCAATTGTGTTGGTGTTTTCGTTCTGTATTATTTTCTTCTATTGAGGTGTGCAATGAAGAGTGTTATTTATGCAGAACATTTATTTGAATTCAGAATACTGAATTCAAATAAATGTTCTGCATAAATAGGCCTCAAAAGCTCTTTCGCATGTCAATACAATATTTACAATGTCATAGTTATGTATTTGTAGAGACAAAAGATTTTCTGCTTGTTTTAAAGCTAAGATATTTTATAAATGACAAAAGAAATCGTATCTCACGAAAGCATTAAAGAAAGACAAAAATAAAAATGTCAAAGTGAAACGGAAAGAAAACGCGAGGTAATTGCCTTTATGACTGCCCCAAGATGTCGTCCTAGATGCCAGTAATGAGCACTTTGGAGATCTTTTTAGGTCCCGATTTCCTGCGTTTTCTTGCCCTTTAATGTTATGAAATGGCGTCTTTTACCATTTTTGCAGATTTCCGTTTGGATCATTAAGAAATCGAAGTTTGAAGTATTGTATAAGAATGAATATTATAGCAGCGTTTTGACGTACAGGCTGAACCGTGAATGGAAATAATTATGTTTAATAGTTCTACTATTCCACTAATGACTTGACTAACAATAACTAGGTACCATAGTCATGATCTAACTCAAGTTTTTCTTTTTCAAAAGCAAATTGTTTGACTTATTAAAATTTTAGTTACACGTTTACACGCCTGTTTACTCAAATTAAATCATATATTACGCTTGTCATGGATTTAAATAAAATAAAAAATATTGAACCTCCTTACAAAGTTACTATAATAAGATCTTTTGTTTCGCATACAATATACATTTCGTAATTAAAAAAAAAACATTACAAACATCCAAGTAATTCAATTTTTTACTAAAATATTTAAAAAAATGTGACAACGAAGACTAAAAACGCCTCAGTAAACGTAGAATTATTAGTAAGAATACTTTCTTAGATACAGACAGAGAGCACTTTTAATAATTTCAATATGCTCGAAAAGCGTCACAAAATCACTCTCAAACAATTTTCTCCAGACTTTTAACTTGAGCATTTACCGCATTGAGCAAGGAAACATTCAGATAGGAAGTGGTCTTGCCATTACAGCTCATTTACTTGGAAAGCTTTTACCAGAGACTTAGCTTTGCCTATGATATTTATTTTTATTATGTATATTAGGTTTCAGTCGAGGAATCATGAAATCGGTTAGATTAGGCATATGTGTGATTACTGTTTGGAGTACTATAACGACATTTTTTAATTGACGTTAAATTGATCTTATCAATATCACTCGTAGCAGATCTGCAAAAGTGCATGCCAATATTTCATATTCGACGATCGGTCTGGCCTAACCAAACTACCTCGGCAGAAATGAGTGCCTTTCATCCCTTGGTTAACAATCGACTATTGCAGTTGTGTGTATAATGTAATGTAATTTATACATAATGTAATTTTATCGGGCGGGCGAGTAGTATTACTGAATCGCAATTAAAAAGGGATTGAGATAGCTGTCAATCCATATTGATTTAGACGTAATTGTATGGAAATCTGTCATTTCTAATCCCTTTCTGATCGCGGCATGATAATAACCCCCTAATAAAAAAAATTAAACAAAAGTTTCAACTTAGCATTTTATCCGAGAGTACTTGCTGAGAGCTTTGGCATCTCAGGTGTCATTATCTAGCGCTTATCTACCTGAAAAATTCTCTTTTAGTACTCTTGCATGCTTAGTTGACGGAAGACTCTCAAAGTGCCCGTGAGACCGCCAAGTGTTTCTCAAGGCGAAACTTTTCTATCATAGATTTGCTTGTACAAGATTATGAAGTGGAGGAAGGTTTTACGTGGTTTTAGATGGAGCATTTGTTAAAATTACGTGGGTTTTATGTAGGTTGTAAGTTGGCTAGCTTGATTTATTTATTCCCAACCTACAGGAGATTAATGAATAGACCCCAAAATAACCTTTATAAATAGTAACTTTCTATAGTTTTGCTTACATTTTCTTATCTTATGTTTTTTACAGACCTACTCGAATATATCTGAAATAAAATTTGATTGATGAAGGCTGCCATCATCAATCTTACAATATTATTTATCAATTTTATGATAAATATTTTTGGGAACTGAATTTCTTCATAAATATTTCAATTTACGAGTATGTCAACATGACATGGCACATGATTACAGATAAAAACAAAAACTGCATAAATAAAATTTAATAATACGTAGGTACTTAAATATGACGTGTAACATTTAAAATATTATTAATAAATATCATGTCTATGCTTTGTTTTGTTAAATAACAACTGTAACTCTTGTTATGAAAACAATAAAATCGATTATGATGTTTCATATCTGCTGATACAGTTAGGTACTCTCTAATAACCTCGAAAAGAGGGTTCACTTTAAAGGTAGGATATAATGAACTTTCAGCACACTGCCACTACTTTAATTAATAACACAAGTGACGGCTCTAGGCGAACAAGCGTGAATTAGAGCGTGGCTGGAACTTAACTACCATTATTCTGCGTCTCTGGCACCGAACTCCATAACAAGAATAAGGTAGCTACTTAGGTTTAGTAAGAGCGGTGAGAATACAGAATATTTTAAAGTCAGACCGTGAAAAGACTGCAGCGATTTTGATAGCCCACGCAGTGCAAGAGTCATTTTAAACGTCAAACTTCTATGAAATTATGACGTATAAATAACACACTGCGTGGGCTATCAAATCCGCTGCAGATGCAAAATGAACAGAGACAGTGAAATGGTATTTTATAGATTAGTGTTTTATACTCGACCTTAGCACTATTCAATGTGTAATCAGGCTATTATGGGCAATAAGGTCGTATACATATTTTTGGCACTTTGTCCGTGCCAATATTTAATCAATCAATCAAAGCATTTTTTTCAGGAAACTAACATATTATTATACATACAATAATAAAAATCTTAGATAAATACTAAAAAATCATTTTCGTGACGCAGTTTCCTGTACTTTGTCTGTACCTGAAATTGCTGGCTCGTTTGGATAACGTTTATAGTGAAGTTTAACGATTTCTCAAAACAACCTGTAGAGCTAAGACGGTCGGCTCTTTATCATTTGTCACCATGGATGTCACGTTCTAACATATATGTAAGTGCGAAAGTGATGCATGGCATGACAGGTGATAAAATGCGACCATGATACCGCTTCTGAGCATCTAGCACTACATCTTTACGAGTATTGTTTCCTACCGTTTGTGTAGGAATTAAAAAAAATATTTTTTTTTTAGAAATATCACTTAGCGTTTAGTACCAAATCGCTACCCAATTCCACTATCGTCACAACCCATAGGCCAATATTAAGGCCGGGCTCGGTTCCAACGTCTTGTATTCGGAGGCTCGCGATGGTGCACGCATTTAATTTATATCGCCCTCTAAATAAATGTGGGGCCGTAATGACAACCTGATGTTAAGTGTCCCGTGTGTGCTTAATTGCATATGAAATTGCATTGCGTTGAAATGATTATCTCGGGGCATAGTTGGGATGCTACGCCAGCTGTAATTTTCTAGGTTACCTACCGATTTTTGGAGAGTGAATTCATTGTTTCTTGGTTTTTTGAGGTTTTGAAAATAAATCACAATAATCCTGTGACTAGTATTTTAAATAATTATGGAATTTGATATTCAAATTTAAGATACATACATACATATAATCACGCCTATTTCCCGGAGGGGTAGGCAGAGACCACGGATTTCCATTATAAGATAAGATAAAACTACCAAATACCGATTATTGTGACTGGCTGTTGTAGAAGAACAAAAAAAAATACGAAGCTATACATGTACGTAGTTACGTATGTACATAAGCTACGGAATTTTAACATTTAAATCCTTTATAGATAAAACATATCACCCTTGGATGAACGGGATAACAATATCTTACACGTGTAATTTGAATAGTTATTTAATAAACTTATGCTGTTTACTCGTTCTCTTAAATATGTAGATTATTTATCATAAATGTCATAAAATTGCCAAATTATATTTGTACTTTCCTAGAAACGAGCACAACTGCTGTACATTCCAACTTCAAGATATTCACAAGAGACGACACGTACTAGATCCATTCTAGATACGTTATAGTTTAGATATCAACTAGTTACTTTCTCTTTTGAAGCGCAATTCGGGCAACCAATGTCACTTTTACGTTAGATAGAGTAAGATATATATTAGATGTGAATTGGATCTCTAAGTCATATCCTGTGGAAATCGTTCAAGAGTATCTCCAGAATCGCGCAAATGTCAAATTTGACAGGTTAGATCTTAAACATATCGTTATCGTATCTTGGTGATGTCTAAAAGATGTCTAATAGATATCTATTTCAAAATCCGAATCGGGCCCCAAGTCTGAGTTTTATACGAAGTGCCTGTACATTGTTAACGGCTTTGGCAAGCGGCCGCGCTGTTCTTGCCATGAACTACGTACTAAATAAACAGTTTCCTTCGGCAATCGAAGTCACACATTTAACGCTACTTGGCATGTAATACATATAAGGCAACTTACTATAAACATTGTAAATTATGTACATTTAGGCGACTAGTTCACACAATGCGTTTAGCCTGAATATAAACAGCTTGAACTTAATTACTTATATCATGTTTGTATATCAGTCGTTCAAAGATTTGGATGCGTATAAATATGCACAGTTTTCAACTTATTGAAAAGAATACATGGGTAATAATATCTACTTTTTCACTTTTTAAATCTAGAAAGTACCACTAAGTTGTACTTCTGAACCAGCTGTCCAACGTTTTAGTTGCACTAGTTTTTGAAAGTACAGTTGCCTACAGAAATGAAAACTATTGTACCTAGTTATTTTGTTTTATTTTTTAGTTAAAGTAGGTAAGAATATGAAATTGTTATCTGGCGTAAAGCGATAATAAATAATGAAATTAATGAAATATATAAGTGAAAAAAAAATGGAATAGTAGTCGTGAAAAACAGTTTCTAATTATCCGGTCCAAAATGCAATAGGTAACCCCCAAACTAGCAAAGTTGTCCATTTATTGGTCATTCTATCCTTTTCAGCAATGTACGTATTGTATGTTTTTAATTAACTACATATATTGTATATGTGTGTTATGGTTACTAAACTTAAAGTTATTTCACATAAAAACTTAAGAGATACGATGTCAGCAGTTAATTTTTACTATAAGCGCAACAATGTCTCAAACACAAGTGGCATGCATAAACTAGCTCGCATAAAACTTGTGATTCGCGGTATTCACAACAGCGACAGGTGTTTTTTACGGCTCTCGGTGATTTAGCGCTTCGAAATTCACCATTAATCCGACTTGGGCGTGAATAGAAAACAACCAAAAGTAAACATTGCGTTATACTTTTTAGTATTCCCGAAAGTAGGTTTAGATACATAAAAAATAGGTCAGGAGATTGTGACGAAAACGTGTCCACACTGTCCATCATTCTAAATATGCCTATCCTCTAATAGAGTCTGGCTACTGAAATGTTACACAAATGTTTGGAGGGAAATTCAAAAAATCTTGGGCTGGTCACACTTTGTGTCACAATTATAGTTTTGATACTAGAAAATATTTTACGGCTCTAACGATTTAGATGAAATTTTCTATATGGGGGTTTTCGGGGTCGTAAAATCGATCTAGCTAGGTCTTATCTCTGGGAAAACGCGAATTTTATGTGTTTTCCGAGCAAAGCTCGGTCTCCCAGATATTATTAACTAATCTTAATTCAAATAAAAGTGATAATATTAGAGGGGTCGACCTAGTGGATAACGTTTTACATGCAGCATTTTACACCGGTCATTGAGAATCACCCGGGTCGCTATCGCATATTGCGTGTCGGTGCGTAGCTATAGAAGGGCTATTTATTAAGCCGTTAACGTGAAAAATCGCTCCCGGGTGCGCAATGATGGATTAAACTTTTGGCGTTATTCGTATGTTTCGTGCTCCGAGTTTGGAGTTGTAACTTGTAGAAGACACTGTAGACGCGCTATCTCAAACAAACGTATTTTACGACATGTATTGCGCGGTACTGTTCAATCTTTGTTTCGGACGCAAAATTTAGGGCAAAATTACAGCTATTTATATAATATATGTGTACCTAAAATCATTAATTTATTATGGCATGTCATGGCATTATATTAGTATAATCATAACCAGAACAAACACCTAACAAATCAATTAACAAAACTAACTTAATGCCGATTAATGATTTCCGAGAAAACTGTTTTTTTATTTAGAACATAACAATCTTGACCAGATTTTGTTCCAATTTCGAAATTTTTGCTCCATACAGTGTAAAATATGTAACTTTTTAAATCGAATTTACTCATGGCCAGAACAAACCGGCACTGAATCCTAATTATGTGCAGAGTCGTACTACTTATGATGTATGACTGTCATTATGGAGTCAACACATTACCTTCCTCCGAGTCGAAAACACGTTCTCCCATAATTGAATACCTGAAATCAGCCGCTAAAAACTACTGTACTGACTGCAATAACAATCGGCAAATACCTGTCCAACATATGTCCGGTATTTAATCTTTTCACACTGATTAGTTTTTGCCAGGCTTCTCCATACCATTTAGATACTAAAAGCATTTGTTAACACCACCGCGGCTTGTCTCTGATGCGAATAAAAAGCTCTAACAGCATTCTAGTGGCTTCGCAGAGATGTCTGGGAATATTTCCTGAGCGTATCTGC